>NC_138522.1:61502606-62180731 GCF_000230855.2 Cajanus cajan
CTTATCATACATGATGGTTTATAATTGAAGGACTATCTAAAATAATTTTAGATAGTGTCGAAGTATAATCTATTTTCTCTAATCACTTTATATCTTTGGGGGGCAATTTTTAGTGGGGAGAAAATGTGATAGTTTCTGGTGCTTATTCTACATTTCTACTCCTATATATGTAGTGGGTGGTATAGTTTTAAGCATTAACGATTTTGTGGTATGAAATCTTTTGGTGTACCAAACATGGGTGGTAATAGCAATCATGCATTATATTTCACACCTCCGAGGTGGTTTTTCTTACTAACGTGTCCACTTGTTCATTTGATTAATGTGCAGGGTCTTTGGAACGTGGCCAACTGCATTGCTAGCTGCAAACAGAAAGAAAGTGAAAATCGAAGGACCTGTATGCGATTCGTCACAAGTCATTGGTTGGCATCTAAGGAATATGAACAACGAAACTGATACAATCACTCCCCCTATTCATATTTCAAGTTTTGCATTCAATAGCTCCATCCTTTGGGACCCTGAGAGATGGGGTCGCACTTCCTCTGTTCAAGACACTTCTCAGGTAAATATTTTTATTTATACGTTTCGAGTGTCCAATACTGTTTGAAAAACTATTTAATAGTTTACTTTAATTACTTCAAGTTTTTTAATAAACCTTATAATTTTTTATTTATTTCTTTAATCAATATTCCGTATATTAACAATACAAACCACTAAAGCTGATATAATAATGAAGCACTCCGATAATATATCCAAAGAATTTTAAATTCAAATTTTACCCATAGAAATCAAACAAGTTACTAAGAAATTTATAGTACTTATGCATCCTATTAACTAAGTTAGACTCCCTTAAAAAAAAAAAAAAAAAAACACCAACATCCTTATCATTAAGAAAATATAGAATATAATAGAGAAAAAAAAGAGAAGGAAGTATAAATATAATGAGAAAAAGATAAAGAAAAATGAAAAATATGAATGGATTGTTTCAATATCATTAGTTTAACCTAGAGTCTTATCGGATAAAACTAGATTGGGTCTCTTTGATCTCTTGAAAATAGAAACCTTGTTTAAGTTAACGTTTGGCCAACCTCCAACTACCTGAAAAAGAAAAAACTCAAAGGGAGAAAAAGAGTAAGATATTAGGTAATATAATGACACCTTGATTGACCAGTTGAACTAATAAGAGTACTAATTATGAAGTGTTTTCTACTCCGGCATAATACCGGTGATAATGCATGATGTTTCCTTTTACTCCAAGACACAACCCAATTTCAAGTTTCAGAATTATCTCAATTAGAAAACCTTGTTCGTTTGAAATACAAATTGACAACATACACATCATTATCACCTAGAAATAATCTCTACCAAGGAGTTTTCTTGTTTTTTATTTTTGTCCTTATTATTAATTATGCCTTTTGTTGTGTGGTTCTACTAGAATTCAATCAAGTTCGTGAAGCAAGTAGTGCTAGAAGACGAGGCTAAATTAAAGGGAATTCCACCCGAGGGCTGCTCCAAAATCTTGCTCTGGCGTTTCAATTTTCGTGCCCGAACCACTTCAAAACAATAATTTCTAGAGTTTAGTCCAAGGCAAAGGGGAAACACAGAAAATAATAACGAGTGTTGAAGCACTATAGAAATTGGCAGCACAGGAATTATTTTCCTACTACTATATAGAATTTTTTGATTTTTTTTCTCTTTTGCAAATTTACCCGTATGTTTAATTGTTTATAGGTTTGTTGATTCTTCCTTTTTTCGAATTTTTGTTAGCTTATGTAAGTGAGAGGGTCTTCTGCTAAGAAGCAAAAAGATTTAAAGCACATATTATATGTTTCAGAAAAGGTTCCCGAATTTATTATTATTTTTCCTTGTCTTTTGAGGATCAAATTGTGGATCATGATATATCCAGCTCCCTTTTTTTTTTCTTTTTTTTTTTATAACTACACTTCCTTTTCTTTTCTTTTTTTTTTTTCAAATAAAATTTTAAAATATTTTTTATTTTTTTTTATTTTACACTTCCAACTCTCAATTTAACATTTTCTTCTTCTTTTTCACACTTTTTTTTATTTTTTTTTTCAATCTTTACATGCACATTTTTGTCTTTTTTCTACTTTTCACCTATTTCAGTAAGTAATTTTAATTCTTTTAATTTTTACATTACTAACTTTCTCTCTTCTTTTTCAATTTTTATACTATTACCCTCTCCGCCTCCCTCTTTTAGTTTTCACATTCATGAAATAGTAAAGAATAAAGAAGACAAGTAATTTCATTAAAAATTGAAAAAGGATAGAAAGTGTGTGAAAAAAAAGTACTATATTAAAAGTTGGAAGTGTAAAATAAAAATATTTTTAAAATATATATTTTGAATTTTAAAAATAAATAAAAATGTGTACTTATAATAATAATAAAATAAATAAATAAATAAAAAGAGAGAGAGAGAGGTATATACATCATCAACCTCTCAAATTGTTTTATTGATTGTGTACAAGGTTCGTTAAAGAACTGGATCAAAGTTGGGTTTGGGCCTCCTCTTTCGGATCCGAATATAAGTAAGAAAATATCATGAAGCCCATGAGAGGACAAAGCTTTCACTGCATTTGTGTCAGATCATTTGGAAGTTTTTTATTCATATAAAGTTCTCAAAATTTGGGATACTTGTATCTTATCCCACGATTATAACCAATATTCGCACATGATTCTTATTTTTTAAAAAATTATATTTTTCGTATTTCATCCTATTTAAAATATCGTCTATATTAAAAAATGACAAATGGTCATTGCTGTGGGATATGGTTATTGACTATTGAGCTGTATTAACATTTAATTGGTATATATTGTTCCGATTATCAATGTGTGGGGGCAAATAATTATAAATTTCAATTTTTTAACTTTATAAAAATAATATATTTTTCAAAAAAATTTATTTACAAATTTAAATTGTCATTTCAAACATGATTTTTTTTTTTCTTGTATACAACTTCTTTAATTTAAAAAAAAAAAACTAAAATAGGGAATATAGTCTCTCCCAAACATGCTGTCTATGTGCCCGGATTTCCATATACAACTTATGCCATCCATTTAAGTATTTATAAATAAATGTATCGTATATTATTACTTTTTGTGCTTATTCATATTTTAAAAGCATAATTACGTACTTTTTCAACCAAAAAAAAAGGAATATAGATAAAGTTGCCTATAAATTATTAACATTAATTTGCTTAGTTTTTTTTTTTTTTTTTCTGGTGGATATATTATCATGCTTGGTTGGTGAACGAGTGAACGACAAACCAGCTAGCTATTACGTAAAAAAAAAAAAAAAAAAAAAAAAAAAAAAAAAAAAAAAAAAAAAAACTAGCTAGTGTTGGTTACCGTTGAGGGGTATGATTCAGTGCGGCGGCGTTGCATAGTAGTGTCTAGTCGCTGGGTATGTATAATGCGTTGCATGTATGATATGCATGCATAAACATAAATAAAAGTAAATAAATTTAAGTCACCGAATTAAATAAAAAATAAAAAATAAAGAGAATTGAAATACGAGCATAGCTTTGTAGCGGTCTTTCACGTGACTGCATATCGATCTTTAAAGCGAGTCACGTGTTTAGGCTGACCTCAAGAGCGTAAAATTTACGATTCATACCTTACTATTATTGCACATCATCATTATTTTTAAACTTAGGATGAACCGTGAAAATAATATTAGGTTAAATTATTAAGCATGTGTTGTTCACAGCCAAAATTTACTCACCTATTATTTAAAGGCCCGTTAATCGATGCCTACAAGTTTAATTGGTAAATAAAGAAAGTATTTTTAGAATAAAAAATTATATTTCTTTTTTATAAATATTCAAAATTATATATTAGAATTTCATGCCCATAGTGTAAAACTATAGATAAGGGCAAGTATCGATTTCTTAAGAATATGGACGTTATTACATGATTAGCAAGAACTCAATTGAAATATCAACCGTTGGATGAAAATTTGATCATCACAAAGTGTTTTTATTAACTTTTACGTCAAAGATGTACATTTTTAACATGTTTTTTTTCCTATTATATAAATATATAATACATTATCTTATAGCAATCTTATCATATTTTATTTTTAAGTATGGCATTGTAAATTTTAAATATACGGCCATAATTTATATTTTAGAGACAACACTTAAAAAAAATTGTTGATGCGAAAGTATCTCAAAATCATGCATATAACTATTAGAAAAAAATATATATATTTTACACATAATTTTGAGAAAATTGTACATCAATAATAACTATTATCAATGAGAAATGTGTAAAATTTTAAATATACTTCTTATACTCCTTTTTTAGTATTGTTTCGTCTTTTTTTTTTTTTACCGTAGACTTTCATATTTTTTCTTATATATTACATTATGTTATATATTACAATTATATTTTTGTTGCTAGTTTTATTAAATAATTTATATTATTATATATATAGTCGTATATATATAAATAATAATCTTACATGACATATTATTAATTTATTGTAATTATAATATTTTATTTAAAATATTGTAAGTTTTAAATATGTTATCATAATTTAAAATTATGTTTATCTCTCTATTTATTTTTAAAATTTGTTTTGATCTTATTATTTGTAAATGATTCAATTTACTTCTCTATTTTTTAAAAAATATTTAATATTATTCTTCTATTCAAATCGATACAAATAATGTTAATAAAATTGAAAGAAGTAATAATATTAAACAAATTTTGAAAATTAATGAACTAAATAAAATTATTTAAAAATAATAAGACTAGATTAAACATTTTAAAAATTAAAATATAATAAATATATATTGTGTGGATAAGATCATATAGATTTATATTGTATATTATGATGGCAAAATATTCATTCATGTAGTCGTGGAAGATTTACTGACAAAAGCTTAAGTTGATTCATAAGCTCGTTTTTTTAAAAATTGTAATTGTAACATACCATATTTTAAAATTATAGCTTGAGACAATTACTAGCTAACAATTACTAGTAACTAACAGTTAATTAAAATAAAAAATATAAAAAATATAATAAAAAAAACGAGACAAGAAGATCACAAATAAAATAAATAAATAAATAACTAGCTCCATTCTTAAGTTTTCGCACACTGTTCTCGTGCTAGGGATGATTAGAAGTCTAAGTTAAACTAAATAAAAATTTGGGATTGTTTGAATCATCTTTACAATATGTATTCAACTCAATTCATCATTCACATTACTTTTTCATTTATGTATTAAAATTAATGTGTAAATTTTTTATTTAACCCATTCTAACAATTTTTTAAACGCACACCAAGTGTTTAATTATAAGTTTAATTAATCGATGGATTCAATTTTTGACAATTATACTTTTGATAAAAAAAAAGAGACAAATTACTTATAAAAAGTTAAATTGTTTCGATAAATATAACGATACACTATAGTTAATATATTTAATAAATTAATTGTTAGTAGTGAAAAAATAAATAATTACCTAAGGCAAACACATAAACATTTCCTAAATATACAAAAGATAATATATAGAGTTAATCACCTATACACTGTCAGTGCAAAGTTTTTTTATACGGGTAACAAATTAGATCTTTTAATTGTGTCATGTCATTGTTAAAAGTAAATGTGTTTATAATGACATGACACAATTAAAAGATCTAATTAGTTTTCAGTGTAAAACTGACAGTGTATAGGTGATTAACTCTAATATATATTGTCGGTCAAACAACAATAAAACTATACTCTATCATCAATAGTAACACTAAGATACTCACCAGCAACATAACCCTAAAAGACATCAACATTTCATCTATTCTTACATCACTCTCATGTAAACATGATCATTACAATCTAACCATCGAGAAAATATGTAAGGATAAGTTAAATTTTCAAAAAGATTAAAATATAACAAGTATAGATGAAATACAAATATACTGCCAATAATAGCATGTAAACCACCCCCTCATGACTTACATCATACAACACTCAACATGACTTCAATAAGCTTGAAAAACAGATAACTCAAGCAAATGATCAAACTTACGCCACAACCATGTAATTACCAAAACATATGAATACCAAGTAACATCACATTATATGCATACACCTCAACTAATGTGTCACTATGCATACATCTTAATTAATGTATCATTATGCATTTACTTACAATGATCTCCTACATCAAGATGAACAATCTAAGTGACGTAACCTTACCGAACCAACATGGTTTTTTCCACGCCTACTAGATCAACAACTAAATGGGATATCAATCCCTACAACATGAATTCTTGGATATCGCAACCTTAAATTAGGAAAGTCCGATACCATTGTCTGGTATAACATAGCTTGGATATGTGTTTACCACAACATTGACATACATTTTATCAAGTCTCATATAGATTACAATTCAACTAACTATCATTGTGATACCACACATCTCTCAAATAAGCAATTAAGGGTTGCAGTCCTTAATTTTATGCTTTACTCCAATATCAACTAAGGATCTATAGGGACTTAACAATCTACTATGAGAAATAACATCTACTTAAGGAGGGTTTTCAACAATTGGGTTTATGGAACACCATACCAATATCCACAAAATGTGATATTTAACTTTCAAAAATAATTTATTCTCCAATCTTAAGTCAATCAACATGCCTATAGTATTCTCAGCATCACACATCAACAGTGTATCAACAGGACATGCCTATAACATTTTTAACACCAACACCCCCACAAGTTAATAAATTTTGCCTAAATGCCTAAAACATTTTCAATATCACACTTAAACAATTATCATTTATATGCATTATTATAGGTTAATGAATATAGATCCAAAAACATACAATCATCTATATATATAATCTCAGGTAATATATGTAGATCAAATATCAACAATCAAAATACAACATGTAATAGATTCATCAATTTTATTCATGTTCACCGATCAATCATACAAGCATCAAATTATTGAAGAAAAACTTACACTTGATAGTATCCACCTCGTGCCTGGCGCCATTAAGGCAACGAGTCATGTGCTTTGTCCATGTTTGATGCCATTCTACCTGCATCCGATGTAGACCAAGTAGAGGCCCTTGGACCCTCACGCCTAGTGTGACAAAGTCCAACGCTCAAATCCCGGTAGAGACGAGTCTCTCTCCTCATGTTTGACACCACTCTTTTGACACTCAATGCCAATCTAAGTAAAGTCAATTCTTTTACCTCATGTTCGACATCATTTAAACTACAATCGACATCATTTAAACTACAACCGACACCATTTTAATCTGAGGCAATTATCTCTCCTCACACTTGGTGCCACTAATTTTGCACCCTGCATGTGGAAGACAGAGTACCCTTAGTTGAAATCACGTCTGGTGCCATGAAGGCATAACAATGAGTTTTGTACTTGTAAACTCACAAATTTGACCCAAACTATCTGAAAAACAAAATAACCAAGCATGCAATACAACATTTTATACATAACAATCATCATCAACTTGAATTTGGGTTCAAATTCAACATGCAACCACAATTTCTTAAAATTACCAAGTTTTCTTCTTGAAAACCAAAGACATAAAAAACTCAACAACCAATCTCAAAATCATGCAATTCAACAACACAATTACAACCATCTAGTAACCATCTCATGCACAACAATTCAACAAGGATTCAGTTATAGTTTCCCTTGCCTCCAAAAATCTCCAAATTGAGATGAAGAGAAAAAAAGGAAAAAGAAGATGGTTACAAGTTTCTGGTAGCTCCACACCACACGACACACCACGATCTTGATTGTCAACTATAAGTTTTGAATCTCACCAACAATTATCTCCTATGTCTTCTAGGAACCTAGAGAAGGGAAAAGGAAAGGGAAGATTAGAATTTGAGTATTTCATTGTGGTGTATCCTTCTATGTATCTTGAGAATGAATTTATGAAACTCAATTATAAAAAAAAACCTTACATATTTCCCCTAAAGTCAAATTGAGTCTGAGAGAAACCATTTAAAACACTAAACTTTTTTTTTTTTAACTCTAAAATATCTCAACAGCACTCCTCAAAACACCACAATACATAATTGTTGATAAAATATAATAATCAACAAAATGTACAATATTACAATAAAAACTAAAGAAATATAAATGTTATTTTAATTTTTGTAAACGAAATTGATACTAGTAGTTTTTACAATATGATAACTTTTTACATAATTATAAAACCACTATTTTTAAACATATAGAACGAAAAATAAAAAAATGGGTTGCTCTTGTCAGTTGAATTGGTAAGCACCTTGTATCACACTACTATAGTTAACAACATTTAGTGACTTGTATTTATTATGCCTAAAACATTTACCTATAAAATTAAGGGGAAATAAACTTATACCGGTAAAAGATAAATACAAGTAGAGTAATTTGAAAGGGTGATGAACCCTATCACGCTCTAACCATACCATACTTTGATGACGCATTTTATTAAGTTGTCACAAACTCGTAACGGTGGAAATTGCAATTAAGGCATTTATATTAAAAACCTCCTTGCTACAGTAGTATATTTAAAAGAAAGTTGACTTTGCTAGGCTCGATTACCAACCCCATTAAATTTAATACTTATTTAATCAAATATTAGTAAAACTGGTTCTCTGCATTAATATGTTCGAGACTTGATGCAATTCAGGAACCAGGGAAAAGGATGTGGTACACAATTTATGGAATTTTTTTAGATGTGTAGATAAAGAAGTTTGTTCAACAAGTTATGCCATCTCTAAATAAACTAAACTACACCTAGTCATCTAGTAAAAAATACTAGGAACTCTTATATACACTTTTACATCCCATAACAATTTATATATATAAAAAAAGACTGTATAAAAAGTATATAACAAACCAAATTTTTAAAAAATAAAAAGCAGTACAATTATAACTTTAGTAGAAAGAAACCAAAGAAGGAGCAAACCACATAGCATCTATTTTCTAGCTTCACCAAACAATAACAAATATAATAGGTAAAATTTTAAAAATGTTAACAATGAATTACTACATGCCATGCACGCCAATTGTCAGCACCGCATTTGGCATCATCAATTCATCACCGACACGATTCACCGTGGGTGATTATAGATTTATAATAAATTTAAGTTTTTTTTAATCTATATTAATTTATAAAGGTAATTATTTTGATCTCCACTTTTTTTTTTTTGGATAATTATACTCTTTTATTTTAATACTAATATATAAAGGGAATATCAAATACCTTTTGGTAACCACCTTGATCTCTACTTTTTTAGACCATTATACCCTTTTATTTTAAAAAATTAGAAAAAATATTTTTAATCAAATTTAAAAACTTGAAACTAATAAATCTATATTAATACTAATATATAAAAGAGATACTACTTTTAATAACTACTTTTGATTTTCATTTTTACATGTATTTTATTTTTTATTTATTTTTTAATAACTACCTTTCTTATGAGTAATTTATCATTTTTTTATTTATATTTTTCTTTTAATATAATGCAGGTACAGAGTGCCTTTTTCCTGCTAGTTATTATAATCTTATTAATTTCACTTTTTATAATTAAAAGACTATTTTATTTTATTTTATATATACATTATTTTTATTTTCTTTTAATCATTATCGTCTATTTATATAAATATTAAAAAGTAAAATTTATAAAGTTATAAAAACTTAAAAAAATTGATACGTGTAAAAATTGAAATAAAATGTTTTTAATTATAAGAACTTACTGTAAAAATTGAAATAAAATATTTTTAATTATAAGAACTTAAAAATATAGTTAATAAAACTATAAAAAAATTAAATCATAAATTTATATATCATATTTTACAACCGTTTTATATACGTATTTTCCCTTTATGTCACTTATTTATTTAATAACTTGTTTCTTCTATGTTTTTATTTTCAAAAATTCCTCCATAAAAACTTAAACAACAGTTATTTTAAAAAATTAGAGTTTTTCTCACTCCTTTTGAGATATTTCTTTTAGACATATTTATGAAAACAGAAACCAATGGCTGAATGATGAATAAGGTTATGAGCTAATTCTTTTTATGAATTTTTTGTTTGGTCTTTTATCTATTTTTGTTCTTGTAGATGCTACTCCCTCTATCTTTTATTCATAGTCATTTTGTTAGAATTTGTCATTTTTTTTATTGTTATTTTACTAAAATCAATAACTTATTAATTTTTTTTCTCATTTTTACCCTTAATAATTAATGTATGTTTACTGAACATTGTGTCTATTTATTTATAATGTCTACCAATTTTTTCTCTAACCACTTATGTGAAGTTAATGTTGTATTTAAAAGGATAATATATTTCCAATGAAATACTATAGAAAAATAGTTGGTAGAATAAGAAAGTAAATAATAAATATTTTTAAAAATTAAAATTTTAATCATTTTCTTAAGTCCCGTGCAAAACATTAAATGACTGAATAAAAAATGGAGAGAATATAAAAATCTTGTATTTTAAGGTAATTAGCTTTTTCTTTCTCATTCTTTTACTATATTTCTCATTCATTAAAAAAATTATTTAAAATACAAAACCTTATTTAAAAAATTATTATTTTTGGATAAATTTTCTTATATATAAACTTGGAGGTCAAATTTCTAAACATTTTAAAAAAAACATTGTTATTTATAGACAATACTATATAATCATGGTCTTATAACATTTTTAAACCAGGTTTAACCATTTATTTTTCTTATAACTTTATTTTTAAATTTTATAGTTAAAATATTTAATTTTAGTTTTTATATTTTTTAGTCTTAATTCTCTATCACTATAGGTATTAAAAGTAAAACTTATGAAACTGTGAAACTAAAAAAACAAAATTAATATTTATAATTAAAAGTAAAACTGATTTACATTTACAGGGAGATATATCCTTGACTGTGATTCTTGGAGGATGGTAAAAGAGGTGAGGGCCCAGTGTGAGCAACCCAAGTGGCAAGGTCTCAATATTAGCGGAAGCAGCTGTTCCTATAATTCAAACTCTCCTCTCTTACCATTTCCCAAGATCTGCTTTCCCTCTTCACTAACCTTTTCTTTGCTTCAACTCTGAATGTGATCTTCCAAGTTCCAATCTTTTTCTACACATTTGAGATCTGTCACTTTGTTACACTCCAGGTACTCTCTTCATTGACCCTCAATTTTAACTTCATCTTTCTATTTCTGTAATTCCCTCTTGTTCTGTTTTGTTCCCACAATTTCTTAGTCCTTTTTCCTTTGCTGGAAGCCTCGTAACTTCAACTTTGACTGTAAGCCTCTCCCACCTCTCGAATCTGAATTCTCGTGTGCGATTCTGTCTGAAAATGCAAAAGGGGAAATTAAATTAACTCAGCAGTTTTTTTTTTTTTTTGACTGGTATGATTCGGTGAACTAGGTTTAGAAACGTCCTGTTTCGTAACGTGATTTACTTTCATTTATGGGGCACCCAGGTAGAATTAATGCAGAATTGATATACAACGAGGATTGTTAGGAATTTGAGTGTCTTTTTAGCGTAAAGCTGTTTCCTTTTTTCTTTTCTCCTTTTTCACCTCTGTTTCCCTTTTATGTTCATAACAATTTTCTCTTGCAGAAGCTTATTGTTCTTTTCCATTTCTTAGAAAAGGAAAAATATTAATTATATTGTGTTAGGAGGCTCTCACAATTATTGAGACTCTTCCCTTTCCGGTGTCAAATTTGGTAGTGCTAGTTATGACATTTAATAATATCAGTAGATGCCATTGAATTTCTGTTGAAAAAATTAATTGTTTTAGTCTGTGAGGTTTCAGATCTTTAAAATTTCCTTTTGTTTTCATTTTGGTGCAAAGGATCAAATTAAGGAATGCCAAGAAAATGGGGAGGAAAGGAAATTGGTTTTCTAGCGTGAAGAAGGCTCTCAGCCCTGACCCAAAGGAGAAGAAAGATCAGGTTTGTATAAAGTGTAATTCAACTTACCTCGATTTTCTGGGATTTTCTTATATTTTTATTTTTCAATTGTTCTTGCAGAAATCAAGTAAATCTAAGAAGAAATGGTTTGGGAAGCAAAAGTTGCAGACTTCAGTCTCATACCCAGAAACTGATAAAACACCACCATCTATTCCTCCTCCACCAGAAGAGATTAAAATAACTGATATTGAAACTGAAAACAGTCATGATCATGATCATGTTGTTGAAGTTGCAACTGCCATGGATGCTGAGGAACCCGTTCCTTCTGTTCAGATAGAACCTGTTAGGGTTGAACCTGCCCCAATTGCTCGTTTTGCTGGTAAACCAAAGGATGAAGTGGCAGCAATCAAAATTCAAACAGCTTTTAGGGGACACTTGGTATGTGTTGCAATATTGATTTAAAGCAGTATAAGTTACTTCATTAATCATTTTTCGCCCTCCCTCTTTTTCACAATTCATTTAACTCAGCATTCAATGACAGCATTTTATTTTCAATTTTTTTTTTTACACAAAACTCCCTTGTATTTGTTAAAGAGATGATACAACCAACTCTAAAATGCTATCAATTAGAAAAGATTTATTAAAGGACAAAATTTAGATATGGTTTTCCTATGTGCATTTAGTGTTATTCTTCAATCAGACTTGGAATTTTGGCTTGGTAATCTGTGTTGACCTTCAATGCGAACCTTTATTATGGGAATTATTGATGTAAAACTCTAATTTAAATGGAAGAACAACACCAAAAGTACTTAAGGAAATGCATCTAAGTTTTTTCTTTGTTAAAATTGGGTCATTAACTTGTTTTTTTATAATCAAATGCCATTAATGCCATTCATCTTCTTACCGAGTCTTATAAAGAACCTATTTGTTTAGTTCAACTCCACCTTTAATTCACGTGGTTGGGAACCTTTAATTCAACCGTACTGAATGAATGCATTCTTCTCCTTTTCTCAAATATTATTATTAGGATCAACAAAGGGAGGGTTGACATTTCGTCTCTAATATTTATGAGTAACAGTTTAGTTAACAACTAAACATTTTTTTTTATTCAAGGCGGATACTTTTGCTTTTCATAATAAATGGGTTAAATGCAAATACAGGGGATGAGAGAGTAGATATTTTTTTAAATGTTTTATTACCAGAGAAAAAACTAAAGTTAGAAAAATAATATGGCAATTTCTTGTCTACTATTTGATTAAAAGTTTTACTATAACAATAGATCAAATTTTAATTTAACTCTTTAAATTTTGAATACAACTTCTTAATTAAATGTACTCTTTATACACATATACTTATGACACTGTCAGTGTCAATCAATAATTGCCACAAAAGAAATTGTTACTTGAATTACTTTTTAAACTACACTTTCTTTTTAAATCATTTAGGCAAGAAGGGCATTGCGGGCTTTAAGGGGGTTGGTCAGGTTGAAATTATTGATGGAAGGCCCGGTTGTAAAACGCCAAGCCACAAGTACCCTCCGCTCTATGCAGACGTTATCTCGCTTGCAGTCTCAGATTCGTTCCAGGAGGATCAGAATGTTAGAGGAGAATCAAGCTCTGCAGAGACAGCTCTTACAGAAACATGCAAGAGAGCTTGAGAGCATGCGGGTCTGGTTTCATTTCCTGAATTTATTTTGAAATGCTGTTCTCTTAACCTTTTAACACATTGTGTTTGGAATGCTTGTAACTTGCTGCAAATTATCATAATAGATGGGAGAGGAATGGGACGACAGCCTACAATCAAAAGAACAAATCGAAGCCAAGTTACTAAGCAAGTATGAGGCAGCTATGAGAAGAGAAAGGGCACTGGCTTATGCATTCACTCATCAGGTTTTTCACTTTTTCTCATCAATTTACATGTGAGGAAATAGATGAAAAATTTAGTATGAACTGAAATATCTTTGAAAAATATTACATATTATAAACACTAAAATGAGAAACCAAGCATTCATGTTATGTTGTTAGTTGACTATTTGTTGTTCCCTTATCTCTTGAAGTGATTACCGTTCCCATCTGAAACTTTGTCCTGATAAATACATGGTTCTTTTCTATCTTTTCACTATCTTAATTGCCATATCCTCTGCTTAAACCTATGCACTCTCCTTTCTCATTGCCACAGTGATTTTTTGCATAATTCAATGATATGCTAATTCTTTGTTAAGTTGCAGCATAAAATTCTTTCTCAATTTTGTCAATGGCCATTAGTTACTGAAATAATGTGGCAGACTATATTATGTGCTTAATATAAATGAATAGCATGTCTGTCTGTGATTTAATTTACAATCAGAGTTTAAGTTCCTCGATTTTTGTTACAAATTCAGCAATTGATATCTGAAAAAAAAACATTTGGCAGCAAAACTGGAAGAACTCATCTAGGTCTGTAAATCCAATGTTCATGGATCCAACCAATCCTACATGGGGTTGGAGTTGGTTGGAACGATGGATGGCAACCCGGCCTTTGGACAGCCATGGCCAGATGGATAAAGAGTTGAATGACCATTCATCCATAAAAGGCTCAAGCCGCAGCATTACCGGTGGAGAAATCAGCAAGTCATTTGCTCGTTTCCAGCTCAATTCTGAAAAGCAATCTCCATCAGCCAGCCAAAATCTTGGCTCGCCAAGCTTTCAGTCTACTCCTTCCAAGCCAGCTTCATCATCTGCTAAGAAAACAAAGAAGGCAAGCCCAAGGGGCAGCTGCATTACAGATGAGGACTCGAAAAGCTTGGTCAGTGTACAGTCAGATCGGTTCCGGAGGCACTCCATTGCTGGTTCTTCGGTGAGAGATGACGAGAGCCTTGCTAGCTCTCCAGCAGTTCCAAGCTACATGGTGCCAACTCAATCTGCAAAAGCCAAGTCCAGGACACAGAGTCCATTAGCCCCAGAAAATGGAAAAACTGAGAAAGGATCTTTTGGAACTGCAAAGAAGCGTCTTTCTTTCCCAGCTTCACCTGCCAGACCAAGGCGCCATTCAGGGCCACCAAAGGTAGAAAGCAGCTTAAATGCAGAGTTAGCTGTGGACAATGGTGTGGCCAGTTGATCTTACAAGTCAAAGGATTGAAAGCATTAAAGTAGGATTGAAAATATCACTGAAGAAATAAAAACAAAGAGTTTACTTAAATTGAGTGTTCCATTTATTTATTTCTCCTATTTTATTTGTATCCTAACTTTTTTGGAGGCTTTTGATTTGGGGTGAAAATTGTTTTACTTACTATATTTTATCAATTTGTATTTTCATTTACTTTAGCACTATTTGCCCTGAGGGGAAGGAATGTGGTTCATGATGGTCAAATGACAGAAGGACAAATGAACTGGCCGAATCCTTTCTGTGCTTCCCCAATCAAGGGCAAGTATAATTCTGGTCAAAGTTCCTCATTCTTGATTCTTAGCTGTGACATAAATGTAAATTGAATTTCATTGTCTCATTTCTTTGATGATACTATGTTTTGCTTTGAAGATTGATATCATGGAACCGATCAAATAAAAAAACAAGAGTCTTGAACAAATAATACCCTTGTAAACTTGATTAGCATCACTGAACACTGCTGTCAGAGCTTATTTTATTGCTCTGTCTATCTGAAGCTGTGGAACAGAAAAGGTCTGTGCCAGCATGCACTTCTATTTTAATTATTGCTAGTTTTTTAACTAAACCCTTTCTTTGTGTTTGGTGAGGGTTTGGGATACATACTTCATCAAACGGTGGTTGAAGTGGGGACTTCCAGCTCATATTAGTACTATAATATGTGTAATTTCCCTCTATCACTACTTTTTCATGTTAACTGCCTCATTTCTTTGCCAACTAAATTTGAAATTCTCAGCTTTTTAGAATATTTTAGAGGAAGAAGTATATTATCAGATACGGCATTTCAACTAAAATTTGTAATAATAGAACTAAACAATTAAGCACCAGGGATTCTCTTGTCGAGGGGTATGAGCTGTGGACAATTTTAGCACATATAAACCTCTAAATTAGTCTTTGAGACCGGATATCTTAGTCCCAACGATTTTAAAATCTTTTCATCAGTCTTTTTATAAATTGACATCTATTCTAGATTTTTTTTAGTATAAAATGATAATGAAAAATAAAGTGAAAATTGATTAAAATGAATTTTATCTCTGGTGAAGATAAGAAAGAACTAATAGAAAGTTTTTAAAATTTCAAGAACTAAATTTCTAAAATACTCAATTCATGACCATGAGAACTATCTTAAGGATTTACTCTTTTTTTAGCATAAATATATATTGTAGGTGCCTTAGTAATTGACGCATTTTTTATACATCGCAGCGGTAAGCCGGTAACTATTCACTGTTTTTTTTTATATATTAAATATAAATCAAGATATATTATCGTAACAATACATAATTGATAATTGAGTTTATATTGAAATTAAACATATTTTAATGTACTAGAAAAAATATTATCTTTCGTTCACTGAGGAATAAAAGAAAATTGAGTTTTTGGAAGCAAGATATTAGAAGGATATAAAGATAAAGAAATCTTTCTATATACTATTAGTCTACTATTAGTTTTATATAGAAGTGTATTCGTGTAAGTGATATAAAGTTGCTTGTGAATTTTGTACAAAATTTTCACTCTAAATTCAATATAAATATTATCCATATTCCATAACCAATAGATTATCTTTTATTTCTTTAAACAGTAGAGCATCAATTATCCCTGCTTTCAAATTAATTCAAACACCAAATATAACCAATAGATTATCTTTTAATATATCATTTTGATATGATAACAAATTTTTTTTCTATTCAAGTCTACTTCTTGCAAGACTTGAAATCTTGATCGTAACAAATGTGTGCTTGTTTGTGTTCACTATATTTTCCCCCCATGACATGTCTGATAGAATTTCACTGATCTGTATTTGAATTGTTGTTCTGAGTCAAGCTCTTCACAAATTTTGTTACTAAATATTTTGCACACTTCACATTAAGAAAATTTAACATGCAAGTACATTCATTGAGATGTGGAGGTTGTATTATAACTTGACTGTAGTCCTTTGACAGTAGAGAAGGCTTAAAATCAAAGCATTTTACTTTCATCATTACTACCACTTCCTTTCCTTATTATTATGTTTGCCCCTCTTTTGATCCTCTATCATTTACTCTGGTGCCATGTTAGTTTCTACTTTGTCTTTACATTAATATTATTTCTTGTTCAGCTTTTTCTTGGACCTTCTTTCCTCCCTTTTCACCTCTACGCTTGAAGTTTAAAGCAAATTTCATTCTGAGGTTAACATGAAAATTATATCATTCCAAGAAGCATATAAACCGAATCTTTTTATTTTATTTTAATTCACTTTCCTTTACTTTTTAAAAAGTCGTGATCCAGCTGAATGAAGAAAAAGTTCTCCCTCCATCAGGGCAGAAGAATTTTTCTGTTGACATGGTGTTAATAATTTTGTTTTTGTCTATGGATATAATTTAGGCAGTGTTCGAAAGTTGATAATTTTGTTTTTATTTATGGATGTAATTCATGCAGTATTCTAAAATTAACGATCAAGAATTAATCTGTATATATTAGATATAATTTTTGTTGGTCAAATATTATTTTTAGACAAACAGAAATCAAATCTAGAAGCATCATGCCGGTGTTGGTATCTTGATACACGTAAGGAGTACACCTCATCCATTTTATTTTCTCCACTTTAGGTACATGTACCATCTTATCTAAAGTCTTAAACGCAGAAAATGTTCTGCAAACAATAAAAATGGGGCAACAAAAAAATGTCACATTTAGTTTAAAATGCATATGAGATGTGTATAAAAAAGAGATAGAAACAGAAATGACAGTATATAGTGTCATATACCATGTCAAATTTTTAATGTTTAAATAGCAGAATTGATTAAACTAAAATATTCCTAAAATGCATTTCAAACTTCAATATGTAGTAATTTTCAAAATATGGTCCTTACTCCTTACCTAAGCATGTTTTTTCTTTTAAATACTACCATAGTGTGAAGACTACTGAATTCCTCAAACATCCTTTATATAAACAAGAAACATAATAAATGTGATTCCATATGAATTTGAAACAATAACACCAACTCTAGTCCCTACACAACACCAATGATCAAGCCGTCATGGATCCTGGCGGAAAGAGCAATAGTCATATTTACGATGGATCAACTTTATAAATGATGGGAGTAATGACTACTTACTAACTTGATTCCAGTTATCTGCAGTGTAAAGAAACATGTGCAATTTGGTGACTAGTTGAACTGTTGAAGCATTGAACCCATTCTGAATATCCAACCAGACTAAAAGAAAGCACAATCCAATTGAAATGAAGAGAACATGATAAAAGAAAGGAAAATGTAATTAAAACTGGAAAGTTGTTGCAGAAAATTGTAACATTTAATGTTACTCATACATTTTCAATAAAAATATTTATTGATTGATTCCTTAACCTTAAAATAGTCAGACTCAAAAAAGAAGATCAATAAAAGGAGGTTCAAGTAGACAGGATTTTGCAGCTGATCAGTTAACGGTCAGTGGAAGAAACAATCTGATCGGACCAGACTGTTATGTCAGACACAGCTAAGATATTGTTTGCTTAGAAAGAGGGAAGATTAGGAAAGAAAAACAATGTAGGTGGCACTTTTACCTATACCTTTAAACCTCTTATGATTCAAAATTTTAAAAATCGTAAAGAATTTTCTCTCCTTTGAAGCTTTACCATGCATAGGATTAGGAGCTGCCTGTGTTATTTACATCCTTCCTAGGTTGTGTTGTTTATATATATTAGTAGTTTTGGTATCATTCGTGTTAGAAATGTATACTTGTAAAACATCTTCCATATTTCTCTCCAATGCAGTTTCCTCGTGTTCAACCGGGCCATGTGGGGTTCCAAAAAGAGTGGAAAAAAAATCGTCCTATGGAACTCGTTAGAGAAAAAAATATGGTATGGTTGCATAAACTTCTTTAAAAATATTTTTTAGGAAGAAAAATGATTTTTTTTTTGATAAACTAAAATTAGGTTATACATAAATAAATTTATAAAAATTCTCCATATAATTTCACTAAAAAAAATTACAAATTAATTTTTATATAAATTAATTTTAACTTATAAAAAATTATTTTTATTTTTTTAATAATACTTTTGAAGAAATTTATTCAAATTAACTATTAGTAGAAGTGACCCTCGTTTGGAAGCTTATAGATTACTGTCTCTGACAAGGCCCGTCATTGATGGCGGGACCACTCTATCATCCAATCCCAGTTTAAAATTAAAAAGGGAACTAAGACTCAAACAAGTAACAAGTTGAGTTGAAGGTAAAAAAATAGATGAACATGAACTCTGCTAGTTACAACAGAAGGAAGAAGAATTTTATGATTATGCTTCTTTCTTTTTCTTTTCTGTGGTACATAATAAATTCAAAATTTGTGTTTAGCTCAAGTAAGATTTAGATCGAATCCATTTAAAAACTTGGATAAGTACATCAATGATCTAAATTGTGCTACGAGCTGGTAGAATATCTATAAACAATCTTTGATTTTAAAAGATGCCACTGATATGTAATTAAGTCTGCTATTTATTTCAACACATTCCTGACAACTTTCAAAATCTACAATTTAGCCTGCAGAATGTCAGAAATAAATTGAGGCCTACACCAAAAAGTGGTAATTTCATGTATCTCATAAGTAGTATATGGCAACTAATAATAGAATATATTGTAGAAATAATGATAGAAAACACAGAACATAATAACAGAAGTACACAAAGAAGAACGTATTCATATTCTTCCTGATTGTACATGCACTCCAACCAAAGAAGTATGCTTCTTGTTTGAAACTTCCTCGGCATGTGAAGTTCTTTCGATGTCAAAACCCCATTTGGATACCTTCAGGACAACTTCCTCTATTAATGGTTGCATGTCTCCCTGACTCCACCAGATCTCTGCCAAAATTCTTCAAATGAGAATTTCATCCTGAACATATATGAAATAGATTATGATAACAGATTATGACAGTTTTAAATGTTTTCCTACTTCCATAGACATCTACAAAAGCTACTTGTGAAATGCAGTATACAATAAATTTCTAAACTACACTTGTACTACATTCAAATGACTGTTCCACCAAGAGAGACAAAGGAAAGAGGAAATGCATTTGAACACGGATCCACATTTCATAAATATAACAAAATATTAACTGTCAGATGTAGTTGTCTGGTTGAGATGAAGCTATAACACATTTTATGATCTATACAATTTAGAAGAATGGTGATTACACAATAAATTCCAGCACACATATATTCGTTTATATCATAGAACTACACACTAAGAACTTGTGGCTTTAGTTTATTTTTTAATTTTATAAATACTAGTTCAATGTGTTAGATCAAGTAATTTTAAAAGAAGATCAATATGCTGGATATTTCTTGATTAACAGACAAATTTCAGGATCTAAAGCATGGACAGTGAAACTTGGCGCGTGGTCTCAACTCTGAATAGTTTAGAGGCGCGTGTTGACTGTTGAGTTTACGTGCAGTTGTCTGCAACAGTGTCAGACTCAGCCTGCATCGCATGTGGCCGAAGCTCTTTTTGTTTCTACATTTTACCAACAATAAAATACACACTGAATAAACATCCCACCAATTTTTGTCAAATTGCACTAATCTTTCCCACTTTTAATATCATCTTTACAAAACTTTCATTCTTTATTTAACTACATATTTGATTCTACATTAAATATGTATAGAATTAATTTTATTGTATTTAAAATTATCATAATTATGTTATGTTTGTAGTATATTTAATTATTAGTAAAATTTAATTTTTAAGATGTAAAAATTTACATCTACTTAAAAATAATTATTAATAGTTTCTCCATTAAACAATATTAATTTTGAGGTTTTATTTTTCCAGATTTATAATTATATATTCAAAATTATTTTTAATAATAATTTTTTCAAACAATATTTAATATAAAAATCAAATCCATGTTTTTTATTATTCAAACAAAAATTATATTACTTTTTACTATGTTTATTCAAAATCAATTCTAGAAAATCACATTGTTTCAAAATCAATCATATTGGTGCACACTATAAGCATATTCAAATACACACTATAAAAATAAAATCACCTTTTCAATATTATATTGAATAAACGTTAAAAAATGTATAATATATGAAATGTTAGAACAATTTCATGAAATCTTGTCGGTATAATTTATTCTTAAATGCATCCTTTGTCATAATATACTTATTAAAATATTATTTTTCAAGAATATTATATGTATTATATATGCTTAAAAATTGTGCATTATAATAATATTGTTTAAGTTTCCTGTTTAATATAATTTTTTATATTGTAAATTTTGCCAAAAAAATGACCGTCTACATATTATGTGAGATTTGTTAGATTGAATTTAAAAATTGAATAAGTTTTGATAAATTTCTCATTCTTTTTTCATAATTATTTGATATTTTTCATCATATTATAAAAGAATTTACATATAAAAAATGAATTAAAAAAATTTGGAGGGAGGGGATGGGCATGTCCCCCCGCTTATGATTCCACCCAGATACTTTCTAGGTGCAACATTGTAAGGAGCATTTATTCCACTACCATTTTATAATTTTACATTATATATATATATATATAATCTAAATAAAAACAATATATTTTAAAAAATAAAAGTTATATTCTTATAAAATAAAATAATATATATTTAAATTATTATATATATAAAATTTAAATTTAGAGAAGATGTCTATTTATTTATTATTTTTCAAATTTTTGAAAGAGAATAATTTTTATATGTAACGAATAATATTCCTTAATAATAAATTAAATTTTTTAAAAATTTAATTAATATATATGTATGTATATTAATGTTCACATATATAATATAATATATTAAAAAAATTAATTTTTGATGAAATAAGATTTGTAGTATGCATATTTATCTTTGATGTTTTCTAATTATTGTACATGTTGATTAAAAAATTAAAATAGTAAAATTCGTAAGATCTATGTTCTGTTTATAATTTTTATTATAAAGTATTTTTAAATAAATTATTATTTAAAAAATTATATTAAATATTAAAAAAATATTTGTATCATAAATAAATTAAATTTGATTTTTATAAAATTTAATATATTTATTAATGTTAATTTATTATAAAGTAGGTCTTTGAGGTTATAATTCTAATCAAACATTAAAAAAATATTTATGATAAATGAATAAATCATACTTAAGATATGTATTTTTAGTAAAGGTTAAATTCAAACCTACTAAATTATAAATAATTTAGTCTAACCTAATTCTAATCGTAATTATAAATATAAAAACTTGTAAAAAATAATTATAATATATATTTATATTTTTAAAAGTAATATATAAATTTTTGAATACTAAATATTACTCTCATTATTTAAAGTTTCTAGATCCATTCCACCCTTCACTAGTTAGAAATCTGTTATATGGATAAGCAGCTAATTATTCCATTAAGATATCCTATCAACATAATTAAAAAAAAAGTTTATGTCGCAATATTCAATTAGAATAAATTAATGAAATTATAACACTAAATAAAAATTTTAATTACAAAATTTTCAAATTATAATTTTTTTAGATGTCTTTAATTATAAAAATTTAATTAAAATTTTGAAAAAAACCACAAGACCTGCATATTAATTTAATTTTTTTTAACCGAACAGATGAAGTTAACCTGTTTTTAGATTATGAATGACATAATAATAATAAAAAAATCATTTAACCTATTTTATGATAACTACATCAAACTTTAATGTAATTTGATAAAAGAATATTTAAATAAAGTTAAATTAAGTAATTTTAATCATATAGGTCAGAACCTGGTTCATTGTTGTAATTTTGATGATAAAAGAAATCACATATAATAAACAGCGTGAATAAATAAACGAGAATATGAATAAATATTTAAATGAAGTTAATAATAAAATAATAAATTCATAGCAGTGGAGAAAATAAATGGAGGAATGAATGAGCAATGGTTGTGTCTGGGGGGTGTTGAGGTCCCATAATAAGTGAAGTGGAATGAAGCGCGTGGAAGGCAAAGAGCGTTGTCATTAATGAATAATGATGTTTTGGCTCCAAAAGCATTTTTGGTGTTGCCTCCTACTCTCACCACTGACACAGAAAATACAATGACACACTCGGGAACCGAGCATCACATATGTCATATGCCAAACCAAACTCAACTTAACATAACAACCTCAACACTAGGGTTTCCCTCACACCACATTACATTCCAACCATTTCAACATTTCGGTCAGTGTTAGACTCCTTGTAACTTTTCACTACACTCCATTGCTATGCTTTCTGCTTCTTTTGTTTCTCATTGTTTTGCTTCTCTTTATTTCTCCCAAGAAGAACAACTGTCTCTTGCAACTTTTTGTTTTTTTGTTATAGTCTGGTGAATGTACCATTCTCAAGTTGTTTAAATGTTTTTGGCAATTTGCTGCCGACGAACGATTTCGAATTTAGTTTTTATCTTTTTAGTTTTTATGTTTGAAGACTGTTGGTTGCAACACAACATGTAGGTTGATTTAGTTAGGTAATGTTGTCTCTGTGTTTATGCTACTATGTTGCATTGTTACTATTCCTTCGGATTGGTTGATTGTTATTTGGTTTTTGACTGCATGTCATGTAGATCTGGGTTTGTGTGGGTCAAAGATTCTTGTGCATTAATGGCACTCGTCAACTTTGTGTCTTGTTCCAAACTGGTGTTTCACTCAACTAAAAAGAAAAAGGGGTCTGAAAATGAAAAACTGTTCTGTTCCTGCTTTTCTCAACCACACCTGCCATCTTTCATTTGAAAAGTTTGGCGAGGAATCTGGAAATTCACTGTTAGCAACAAGGCTTCTTGGTTACTATTTCTGAAATGCTGAAACACGAGAGTGCTTTGAATCTTTGGTTGTCTGTGTGGTCTGTGCATAATGATTTATAATTACGGAATTTAACTTTAATGCAGCGTTATGTGGCTGTGGAATGCTAACGGACACTGGAGTAAAAGAGGGGAATGAAAAATTGGAAATGTTGAAGATGGTTTGTTCCATTAATGATAGTTATTTAAGGATTTTGGTGAAACGTTTTGTTTATTTATTTATTTTGGTAGTTTTGATTTGGTAGGTGGTAGTGGAGTTAGTTTACTTGGAGTTTCTTTGAAGGGATTATATGCTGTTTGTTTGTTAGGATTTTTTTGTTGTTTTTGTTAAGTTAAATGCTGATCCGTGGTGGTCGTCAATTGAGAGCCATTTTCTTTTTGTCACGTTATAAATCAAATTCCTTTTCACCTTTATTTCTTACTCAGTTTCCTATTGCAGGAATAGTGGGTCAGCGATTTTAAAGGAGTGGTCTTTTCGTTTTCCCTTGTATCCCTTAAGACTTGGGAGATTAAAATATGCAGACCCCAAAAGCAAGGTAAGATTGGATTATCTATTACTTTTCCTGCTTTCTATTCTCTGTGCCATCTTATGACTAAGTTGTGGTATCACTGTATAATTATTCTTGGGGTCTAAATGAGCAATTGGTGATTCTCTTGTATCCATTAGATTTGGATGTGTTAATTAGGGATTGGTCGTTGGTAAAATAAAACATGATAAAATAATTATTGATGCATTTATTTAATTATAGTTGATTAGTAAACTCCAAAACTACCACGATTAACATTTTGTTAAAATAAATATATAAAACAAATATTCTTTTTTGCTTGGTGAAAATAAATTCCTTTAAATGAACTTCTAATTCTTACTGTGCACGAGTCCATCTTCCATGCTCTCTAATTAATTGCCTGATCCATTATGCTCATGTGAACCTAAGTTTTAGTTTCACTTACTTAAGTTGGAAAATGTAACGGTGTTAGTTCTCTTGGGTGACATCACAAACTTCTAGTTTTCAGTATGCCTTTACATTGAAGGTATTAGTATAAGATGATCCTAAGAAAAGGTCTTTATTTATTTTTTGCTTCAAACTTATCATTCTTGTCATTTAGTAATTTTCACCAGGTCATTTCATAAAATTATTTGGCCTTGAAACTGTAGCTAAATCCAAACTTGTCACTGGTCTATCCTTGAAAAAGCAACACCTGGTTGAATGGTGGGGTGTGAAAATAGTGTTGCATATCATCATCCAGTTTATTGATTCTCATGACTTGACCACTTCAGGGTTCAATCTCAAGATGTTTTTTGATCCACATTTTATTCTTACATTTGTTCATGCATATTAATTGGCTTATGGCTGACTTTAAGCAGAGCTGGTACATCAGAAGTGCCCCAAAAGAAATCTCCTGTAACCCCTCGTACTGCTCGTCAGTTGAAGATACCAAACTCTGATTCTGACTTGGTCTCCTCTCCAAATGCTGCAAAAAAGACTCCAAAAAATAGGAGTCCAAAGGTTGTTGAACGCAGGTCACCTCAAAGTCCAGTATCTGAGGTATTTGAAATTAACTCGTGTCAAGAGCTGAATTGCCCCTTCTTGGATACAATTATTTAAGCTTTCATAAATCCATTGTCAATATGTATATATAAAATCTGAAATATTATGTTATTGTCAGTTTATAATTTTATTATTCACTCTGTCATCTCCCTCTTTATCATCTGGCTCTAGAAGAAGCGACCTAGTAGGATCCAGGAATTGGAATCTCAGATTACTCGGCTACAAGAAGATCTGAAGAGTGCTAAGGATCAACTTAACTCATCTGAGACATGGAAGAAAAAAGCTCAACAGGAGGCTGAACTGGCACAGAAGCAGCTTGTAGCCATGTCGAAAGAGCTGGAGGAATCCCACCAACAGCTTTTGGACTTCTCGGCTTCTGAAGAAGGACGGCTTCAAGAGCTCCGCAAAATTTCTCAGGATCGAGATCGTGCATGGCAATCTGAACTAGAGGCTGTCCAAAATCAGCAGGCAATGGATTCAACTGCTTTGGCATCTGCCATGAATGAAATACAGAAATTGAAAATTCAACTTGATAGAGTAGGTGAGTCTGAAGCTACTCAGATCAGCAGTGCAGAATCAGCTCATGCTGAGATTCAGGAATTGAAGATGGAGCTTGATAAAACTCTCTCCATGGTAGAAAAGCTTAAAAACGAGGTATGTGATTGCAAAGAATCTGAATCCAGGGCCTTGGAAGTAGTTGGTAAAATGCAATTGCAATTGGAAACAGCAAATCAGACTGTGGAAACACTTCGGTCAGATGGCATGAAAGCAGCAGAAGCTTACAAATCCTTAGCTTTAGAGTTGGAGCAATCAAGAACTAAAGCAAAATCACTGGAGGAGCTCGTGATTAAACTTAAGGCTGATTTGCTTAGCAGTGCAAACGAAAATGTAATAGCTCCAACCAATGAAAATGTACCTTCTCAGGAAATTGGAGGCAATGAAGAAATAAACCATCTCAAAACTGAGGTTAGCTCTGCAAAAGCTGAAGTGGGGCAGTTGAAGTCTGCATTGGATGTTGTTGAGGTAAGATACCAAGAAGAGTATATCCAGAGCACATTGCAGATTAGATGTGCTTATGAACAACTGGAACGTGCAAAATCAGAATCGGGTCAGAGAGAGGTTGAATTATTTGAGGAATTAAGGAGAGCTAAAGCTGATACTGAAGAGCTAAGGGCAAGCCTGATGGCCAAGGAATCTCAGTTTCTGAGAATGTCAGAGGAGAATAAGGAGCTCAATTCCAGGATCAAGAAAAACCAATCTACTGAGAGGCAGTCTGAGCTAAAAAAATTGGATGATGATATTGCAGAATTGAAGGCAAAGCTATTAGATAGAGAGACAGAACTGCAAAATATAGCAGCAGAAAACAGCATGCTCAAGATGGAAATCAAAGAGGAGTTGGAGAAGAATAAAATCACTGATGAAGCTGTTGCTTCAGCTGAAGCAGCAAGGGCAGCAGAGCAAGAGGCTTTGAAAAAACTTGGCCACGTAACAGAAGAGGCTGACAAAAGTAACAAAAGAGTGGCTCGGGTGACCGAGCAATTAGATGCAGCTCAGGCTGCGAATTTGGAGTTGGAGGCTGAACTAAGGAGACTGAAAGTTCAATCAGATCAGTGGAGAAAGGCAGCTGAAGCAGCTGCCTCTATGCTTTCTAGTGGAAACAATGGGAAATTTGCAGACAGAAATGTCTCGCGTGAAAGCAGCTTCAATTCTGTTACTGGCAAGATGAATTCACCTTATTTAGAAGACACTGACGATGAGTCACCTAAGAAGAAAAATACAAACATGTTGAAGAAGATTGGAGTTTTGTGGAGGAAGAACCATCATTAAGTAGATGCTGCCCAGGTATCGGTAATCATTGCATACACTTTGATAGGTTAGCTAAATGGCGTTACTTGTATGTGGTTTCATTTTACTTCTTTTTTGTCGTTGTAAGGTATTTTGTAGTATCACTATCAAGTAGTCATAACCATTTGAGCAGTTCCTTGGGAAATCTGTGATAAACTCGTGACTGATATTGTGTACTAGTTAGATTTGTCGAACCTGCATAGATGAAGCAGCTTATTATTAGCGAAGAGAATGTGGATGACTGTATGTTTTCTTGGTATCACATCATTAGCAGTTAACGAGGTTAAGGACGATGGGAAGTCCTATGTGGCCCTAAAAAAGTATTTCATTTGGGTATTAGATTCTGAGACTAATGTATTGCATCTCTTGGTAGGGTCCCATACAATGAAGAATTTATCCATCATATTTTGTTGCTCAATTTTATCCCACCGTATTACCGATGTCAAGGAAGGACTCACTAGTCACTGGTGGTATGAACTTTTTGAACATAAAAGAGAGAATTGAATAAGAAATGGAAAAATGAAGACTGGTTAACAATTAATACAACTATAAATTCAATACAGAAAAAAAGGACAAGTTCACCTCTTTTTTGAAGTTCCTTCCTTTGCATTCTTCACATCCATTATCCAATGGCGATAACGTTCTGTTTTTAATATAGAGATAAACCTACAAAATATTATCTTGCGAGACAAAAATGGAGACTTTATATTGGCTTTCTCAGGTTTGATTGGAAACTGTTCAGTGCTACAAGTTGAAATTATGGGCCATTTTTCATGGTTTGAGATTGATAAAGGATAAATTTCTCTCATATCATATAATCATAGAGTCTGACTCAGTATTAGCTACTGAATTCTTGAACAAAGGTTGTCCCAGATTTCATCCGTGTTACTCCCTTATCAACCAAATTGTCAGGATGGCAGGAGGGTTTTACGAAGTAGAGTGTGTTCATATCTTTCGAGAAGCCAACCAAGTAGCGGACAAATTTGCTAAATTAGGACTCTCTTTCATAGAGGGATTTCAATGTTTTAACACGCCTTCAAATTGGGCACATTTTTTGTTATTAGCAGATAAGTCTGCTGTTTGTTTCCCCCGTGACTTTTAGCCTCTGTTTGTTTCCGCGGAAAGACTATTGCTGCAGAAAGAAAAGAGGGGGTCACTTGTGTTTGTTTCGAAGGAAAAGCGAGGAAGGAAAAGCGAGGAAAAGCGGGAGAGACGTACGGAATGATCTTCGCTCATCAACGGAGAAAGGAGGGGAAATCTGGGGAAAGCCATGTCAGCTATGTGAAAAAGACCAACCTGCCCTCGGCTACGTGGAAGCATCTTTCTACTGTTGCTCTGCATGCATGCACAGAAAGGACATGCAATTTCTACTGCTGCTCTGCATGGAAGGACAGAAAGCACATGCAACACATGCAAACTCACGGGGGCACAGTTGAAGGTAGTAAAAGCTACCCATCTACCCCATTATGTACCTCAAGTTTAAAGCACTCAATATGTGCGTATAAGGACCTCCATGAAAGCTCTCCAAGGACGTCGCTCTACACAGGCTGAAGAAGGTCACAGAAGCTTTCCCCGTAGTTTCAACGTGCTGCCCTCCCAGGTATGGTGGCCGAAGGCAACGAGGAAGGAGAAGCAAACCATGGCAGAACGGTCCATGACATGGCTGCCGGAATGGTCGAAGGTCGCCGGAGGAAGCCATGGAAGCTGCAGGCTCACATAATCGATTATACATGGCTGCATAATTGATTATGCGACCCCATAATCGATTATGGGTGCCACATAATCAATTATGCAGCCAAGCATAATCGATTATGGAGCGGCTGCATGCAGGGGGACGACGTCGGTTCCGGGGGGTGGCGTGTCTCGTGATCTAGCGCCACCCTTTGCATCTCCCTTTCGACGCTGTTCCGACGTCATTTTTGCAGGATGTAGCAGCTGTTTTGTTGTTCCATTGCTAACTATGGCTTCTCGTGTTGCAGGTTTAATATAGTTTTGAATGCTGAATAATCTGTAGTTTTGAATGGTGAATTGATGTGTAAGCTGATGGTTTTATAATAATAACATACATTTATATATATAACTATATAGATAAATATATAAATATATATATATATATATATATATATATATATATATATAATGTTATGTATTTACTTGTTTATTTATTTTTTAATTATATATATTATATGTTTATATAGATAGGAATAATTCATATGTATATTTTGTTGAATTATTTTGTTATATTCTGTTATTAAAAATAATTATTGATTGTAATAATATGTTATATATATTTTTTAATGATGTTATATTAATTATTTATTGTATGAATATTATTGGTATGATATTATTATTAAGGTTAATATTATGATTTTTATGGAAAAAAGAAAACTATTTATATATATATATATATAAGTTAACAATTAAAATTAATAATTTAATATAAATATATACTATTAACCAAATATGAATTTAAAAAATTTATTAAATATAATTAGAAAGAATTTATTCATTATTCAATAATAATTATGTTATTTGATAGTTATATATGGTTAAGAAAATTAGTGTATTGGAAAAAATAATAACTAAAAATAAGTATGGTTTAGTACTTATTGAATACTAGAAAAAAAAATTTAATCAAAAATGTTGACTAAAAATATAATGTTAGACTTAATTAAATATTATGTGGGTTATAGTACAAAATTTGTAAATTTTATATTTGGTAAACAGCCAAAATAATTTATTTATCATAACTAAATAATTAAAATTAATAATTTAATATATATATATACAATTTACGAAAATATGAATTTGAAAAATTTATTATATATAATTATAAAGAGTTGATTAAATATTAAATAATAAGTGTGTTTAGGGTTAAGAAATTTGGACTAGATTAAATGGAATTATAAAGTTTACTTTTGAAGGGTGTAAGGTATAACAATTAATATGTTGAATTATTAATATTGAAAATGATTTACTGTTAGTAAATAATATCAAAAATTCAATATATTGCCAAAATATTATTTGCCATGTGGTTTACGACTTATGTATATGAAATTATAACATGTTTGTTTACAATGTATAGTATAGTAACTGATATTAAAAATATCAAATTTTAAGGGTATATCAAATATTTAATATAAGTTACGAATATGTTATACGTTTGAGTAAATGTAAATTGAAGTGATAAAAATTCAGATGGCAGATGAAGATATGGATGTTAATCATTTAGATAACGAAGATAGTTTCGACGCGAACTTAATTGCACAGATACAAAGTCAGGTACAAATGCAAACCCAAGTAGGAGCCATGACAATCCTTTGTCTTGTAGCTTTTGGGTTAAATATGTTGTCTACTGTACGTTGTACATCAAGTCATATTAGAGAATTCGTTTCTCAAAAAGAACGTCGTAGGCACGAGTTGATGTCGTATCTTATTCACACTGAACAATGTCGACACATTATTCGCATGGGACCTATGGCATTCATTACATTGTGCGAACGAATAAGAGGAACTGGATTGGTTAAGGATGCCTTCCGATCTACAGTGGAGGAACAAGTGGCTAAATTTCTCCATATTGTTGGACATAATGTCAAAAATCGAACTGTTTCATTTTTTTTCCATCGCTCTGGTCAAACCGTTAGTCGACACTTTCATAACGTATTGAATGCCATAATTATGCTCGAGGGAGAGTTGTTAGTTCAACCATCAGGAGTAGATGTGCAGCCTTACATTCAAAACAACAGTCGATTTTATCCATACTTTAAGGTAATCAAAATAAAAACCCAACAATATTTTTAGCTAAACGTTATCAGTCATGATTAATAACAAAATTGTACTATCTCTGTTTTACTTTATAGGATTGTTTAGGGGCCATAGATGGAACTCATGTCCGAGTTAAAGTGCCACGATCTGATGCGGCCCGATTTCGTGGAAGAAAAGATTGGCCAACACAAAATGTTTTCGCAGCTTGTGATTTTGACATGAAATTTACATATGTTTTAGGAGGGTGGGAAGGGACAGCATCAGATTCAAGAATATTAAAGGATGCACTGAGTAGACAGGATCCACTAATCATACCACAAGGTTACTTATTTGTCATTTAATAACCCGTGTATGGTAACATATTTTATAAATTCTAACAAGTATAATTTCAATGACTTTAATTAGGTAAATACTACTTGGGGGATGCTGGATTTATGTTAAAGAGACAAATACTTACGCCGTATCGAGGAGTAAGATACCACCTTAAAGAGTATTCCCGAAGAGGTCTACAAAATCCACGAGAATTGTTTAACCACCGACATTCGTCACTAAAAAATGGGATCGAAAGAACATTTGGTGTATTGAAGAAAAGATTTCCCATAATAGCAAGTGGAACAGAGCCTCATTATTCTTTGGATACAATGACGAATATAATACTAGCATGTTGCATTCTGCACAATTTTCTTCGAGGGGTTGACAATGATGACTCCCTGTTAGCTGAAGTGGATCGAGAGTTGATGGAAGAAGATGTGGATACCATGTCTACTCAAGTGCGTGAGGAGGATTATAGGGAGGGGTCAAACCTAAGGGATTTTATAGCTAATGAAATGTGGAGAGATTATCAAAATAATTAGACATTGTATGAAATAGTGTATGAAATAAAATGTTTGTTAGTAAATGTATACATGTCTTCCATCACAACGTGTCATGCATAATATCGATATATATTTATCATGATAACATTTGTTGTGTTTGTAATAGGTGGAAAATGAATAGAGGCAAGGCTATTGCACCTGAATCGTCTATTGCGGTCCGCGAGTTCACAAAATGGACAGATGAAATGGACTTTCGATTACTAAGTGCTATGCTTGATGAGGCTAGGTTGGGTAATCGGGTTGATGGTAGTTGGACAACCCAAGCATATAATAACATCGTTGAATCTCTCCAACAATCTGGATTAATTGGCATAACAAAAAATAATGTCAAAAATAGGAAGAAAAGTCTCAAGGATAAATGGCGTGAGGTTCACGATTTGTTTTGTGGACTTAGTGGATTCGCGTGGGATGAGTCTACAAAACGTTTTTCAGCTGAGCCTGAAGTATGGGATGAGTTGCTAACGGTAGTATTCTACACGTTGTTATTGCTTCAATAACTCTAACATTGTAATTACGACTGTTAATAATTCTCATTTTTGTACAGACTAAACCTTTCGCAGCTAAATGGAGAGTCAATCCCATCCGCTACTATGACTTGATGGAAGAATTGTGGGGTGCTGATCGTGCCACAGGCCATATGGCCAGGACAGCGCGCCAAGCACGTAGGAATATCACACCATCTACAGTCACGGTTGACCTGAACGATGATGCTGACACGATCCCAGAGGAGCAACCATTTGATGCAAGATTTGATACAGCTTATCGATCCCCACTGCACGTGGATTCGTACAGTCCTGGTGATGGTACTCAGTCAATACCATCTGCTGCATCTACTGGTACTGGTGGCACATCATCGTCGCGGGGCACGAAAAGAAAAGCTGCTATGGTTGATGTGATGGATGCCCAATTTGATAAATTGACAACGAAACTCGATTTATTTACAGATTACTTCGGTCGAGGTAATGACCTAACTGAGAGGTTATTTGACATTGTTGAAAGACAGGTGGTCGCTATAGAACGCATAAATGATTTAATTAATGAGCAAATAAATGTTATGAGGCGCACATCAACTGTTCAGTATTCAAAGTCAGATATATGGGAGATGTTAGTCGCCATGAACCTACCCGATGAGCAGATTATGGTTCAATGCTATGATTGGTTGTGCAATAATCCATCACATGTTAGGCGACTTTTTGGCTTGCCTTCACATCTGCGTCTAAACCAGTTGCTAAAGTTAATGGGTGCAAGTGATTAATTGGTTATCCGATAACTTGTATTGTTTAGGGTTCTGTAATGTTTCAAATTATAATAACTTAAATGTAATGTCACAATTTCTCATTTATGTAACATATAAATGTACGGTTTATCCTGCAATGACTTTCAATCTTGTATATGAAAATATGTTTTATGCAATATATATATATATATATATATATATATATATATATATATATATATATATATATATATATGACATTATGTAGAGTTAAAGAATTTTTCATTATTATTAGATAAGCTAATATCATCTTACTAGAAATTATGAAATTTAACAAATTTTTATTCCGTTAGAGTTATAAATTTTAAAATTTCTAACATGGTTTAAAATAATATACAATTTTGAATTATTAAAAATTTATCAATACATACATAATTATTAGATACTTTTAAACATGAATTATGACGAATAAGAAAGCTGTAATTTGAGAAAATTTGTTAAGTATTATAATTATTTAGGGTGATAGTAATTATTGAATACTATAAACAAAAAAGATATGAATTTTAATATAATCTACACTTATATTACACATATTTATTAAATTAATAATATTATATTTACTAAACATTTAAATAGACCACTCAATAATTGGATAATTAAATGAATAATCTTATTTTTAATAAAAATATAGAGTTAATTTCATTTTTATTTTTATATTTTTAAATCATTAAATTTCATGAAATATTTAATAAAGTGAAATTACTATTTATATTTATAATATTTGTAAATATATATTACATAAAATATTTTACAAAGTTAAATTAATATTTATATTCATAATATTTTTTATTTTTTATATTCAGTAAAATATTTATATTTATAATATTTGTAAATAACTAAATTTCATAATATCTTTAACAAACTATCAATTACAATATTAATTACAATAATTATAAACCTCTTTTTACTCTAGGGGCAAAATAGTAATCTTACCAATTAATCAATTAAAAACAAAATTTTTAACTATCACATCAATCAATTCACTCACAAACTTTCACAAACTTTCTCTATACTTTCCACTCACTTTTCCTTAATCCAAACAACCTCACTTTCCACTCACTTTCCCTTTAAATCCCTCCTTTTCACTCCCCCTTTTCCATCTTTAAAAACAAATATAACCTTAGTGTTTTTTTGGGCTTCTAAGCCCCTTTGTCAATCAAAAAAAAAAAAATGTAAAATTTTGTCGATTCGAAAAACTACAGAAACATGACTTCTAAAGAAGAAAACAAAAGCCGAATTTTAACGTGAGACAAACTAATGTTCTGAAAAGTAAGCTTTAACTAGATCTAAAGATTGCAAACCTAAGAGATATAAATTATTTTTTTTAAAGATCATGAAAAAGTAAAATAAAATAAAATATGTCAACCTATGTTAGAAAACAAACAACAGTTAAATATAAAGTGAGAATAGAACACAATAAAAGGAAGAAAGCGTGAGCAAGGATTTTGACTTTTTTGTTAAATTAAACTTATTTATAACAAGATAAAATAAAATACACTCATGAGATTAGGATTAACCTCATTTAAGAAGCTAATGAAAAAAAAAGGACATTTTCTTATTTATTAGTTTGATATTTTGTTTAACTAGTATTTTAGCTTGTGCAATATATAAAAATGCTTATTATATAATTAAAATTTATTATAAATTATATATATATATATATATAATATTTATGTATATACTATGTTTAAATATATAAATAATATTTAAATTTTATATAAATAGATATTTTTAAACAAATTATATTTTAGATTTATTATAAATAATTTATATTGTAGTACAAGATTATTTTTATTTTTTGTTAATTTATTATAAAATATTAATATTTAATTAATCAATAATTATGATAAATAACAACTGAATTAAATAAAAGTTAAAAAAATTCTATAAATCTTCTCATCAAAGAAAAAGTCTTAAAAATACTTTTGTGTAAGATAACATTTTGTATTTAATATATAGGAGTTGATATTTTATCAAATTTTAGTTAATACTTAGTTTTATTCGATTTAAATTAAACATAATGATATGTTTATAAATCATTAGAATAATATTATATTGATTAAACTAATTTTACCAATTATTAAAATTTAAAAAAATAAACACTTACATTTTCATATTTGAAATTATTTTCAATCACCAATAAGATAAAATTACCTCAATTAAATCACGTTTCTCTTAAATATGATTTAAAGTTATATTATTTTTATATTTAATTTTCACATTTATTTTTAAAGAACGCACGAACCTATTATTTGAATGGGCCATACTGATAGATTGATAGTGATAGCCAAATGGGCTTTAATAACATTGAAATAAAACCCAAAGAAACTGAGCCCAATGTCGTTAAATTAAACCTAATAGTCCGGAATAGAGGCCCCGACTTAACAGTCTTCAATCTTTATATAAACACGACACTCCATTTTTAGGGTTAGGGTTTTGCACTGCGGCTGCTACTTCGGCTTCATCTTCTTCGATTTCCTCAAACTTTATCTGCGCAGAACCAAACCTCTATCACCATGGGGTAATGCAACCTTAAGTTTTCGACAATTTTTCTTCTTATTTTACTGGACTAGTATTATTGCGTGACCTTCCTGGAATTGCTGTGTGATCTTAAAATTCTGTTATTTTGGTTCACTCTGGAAATTTTTAGCGCCATTGATCCTTTTGTTGCCCGTGTTGCCCAAATTTGATTTACATTGGATAATATGCGTATTTATGGTCGGAGAATTTTGTTTCATTGAAGAGTTTGTATTCTGTGGTGTGTGGTGAGTTATTGGATTTATTGTTGCTGTGGATGGATCCATGTCCAGTTAAATTTTGTCATTTTTCCCCAATGAAAAGTTTGTGCTTTTCAAGAGTGGGACTTGTAGGGAACGTGCTGTGTGATTTGGTTCTTATCTTGCTGCCATGTCCTAATGGTGATTACTTTTCCAACTCTTTTATGGTGGCATCTTTTGAGCTTTGGCATTGCATTCACTAGAAAACCGAAATTGAATTTCATCTGTTCATGGTTTCAAAATCAATTGACAAGTAGGCTAGGATTACTGTGTTGTAGTGGTTTAAGATCAAAGAGTGCAGTTTATTTGTTTTCATTGACAATATCGAGTGGTTCATCCTTTTAGAGATGATATTCTTTGAATGCTGATGCTGTTATTCTTTTGTGTATACATACTACTAAATTTTAATCTGCATATGGACATCATCAGAGTTAGAAAATTAAGTCTTCTTTGTTTCCTACTACAGGAAGACACGTGGAATGGGAGCTGCCCGCAAGTTGAAGTCACACCGAAGGAGACAAAGATGGGCTGACAAGGCATACAAAAAGTCCCATCTTGGCAATGAATGGAAGAAGCCTTTTGCTGGTTCATCCCATGCAAAGGGCATTGTTCTTGAAAAGATGTAAGATTATTTTAACTTGTTCTGTTTATCTATTACTTGGATATTTCCTCAATTAGATCATCTGATGTTGAGAAATTATCATGGTTTTTTATGTGCAGCGGTATTGAGGCTAAGCAGCCCAACTCTGCCATTAGAAAATGTGCCAGGGTTCAACTCATCAAAAATGGCAAGAAGATTGCTGCATTTGTGCCAAACGATGGTTGCTTAAATTACATTGAAGAGAATGTAAGCGAATAGTTGATTATATTATTTACGTTGTTTTGGTGGTGATGATATGCTTTCTTCTCTGTACCATAAAATCTGCAAGGGTATTATAATCCCATTGTATTGTGGTTGATGGTTGTAGGATGAAGTATTGATTGCTGGATTTGGACGAAAAGGTCACGCCGTGGGTGATATTCCTGGTGTCCGGTTCAAGGTTGTGAAGGTTTCTGGTGTGTCTCTCCTGGCTCTGTTCAAGGAGAAGAAGGAGAAGCCAAGGTCTTAAAGTTGTGGGACGTGTCCTCTCTATAGCTTATCCAAAATATTATTATGAATTTTGCTTCATAAGACTAGATGAGTTCATTGGACAATTTTGTACCTCTAATAGCAATTTTTCTAAACTTAATTTATATCTTACTTCCTTTCTCCATCTTTTAGAGATTGCATTATTGAATGAATTCCTGTCAACTTTACGCCATCAGGTGGTACCTGGAAATAGTCACTATGAATATGGTTGTTGTTTAAATCCTTAAACTTGGCTGGATGAGCAAATTCCGAGTGAATGTGTCATTTGCTTTAAAATCCTTTAATAAAATTGTTTGGAAATTTAAAGCAATTGTTTTTCAAATATTGATAACAACTGGTTATTTGATTGCCAGAATTTATAGGAGGTACACTTTCTTAAATTTATAAGAGTTCTATGATTATTTATATACTGTTAGTGTAAAAAAAAATTATAGTGATAATTAATCATATATTTTAAGAGTTAATCACTAGTGTAAAATTTTTTTACATTGAAAATCAATTATATCTCTTAATTGTGTCATGTCACTTTTAAAAGTAAATGTGTTAGAGTGACATGACACAATTAAGAGATATAATTGATTGTCAGTGTAACTGGTAGTATATATATGATTAACTCATTTTAATAGTGTCTTGTCATTTGTTTATTTAATTAAATAAAAGTAAAATAAAATAATTTAAAAAATATTATTGGTTGCCGGTGTAAAAAAATTTATACTAGTATATAGACGAATAACTCTTTTATTAATATGTATTTATGTATATTATTTAAATAAAACTTTAAATTTTGATAAGAGAACACCAATTGAATTTTAAAATTGTACTTAATTTAAAAAATATTATAGGATGGCATTATAGATTTAGACAAAATTTATGTTTTATTAGAATATACTATTTTGCTACATGCATTTTTGTTAGCTATCTAGTTATCGGATATTATTAATTAAAAATGTCAATTTTTTATAATAACTATTTTTTTTGGAGTATCTACCGCCGATAGCGGTGACTAATCTCCTCGCTATATTGAAGGCACCTCAAAGGGTGGGATAGCTGCCTCAAAATATACAAGGCAGGATTAAGCGTGAATCAACTCCTACCACCGAACCACATGCTTAGAGTTTTATAATAACTATTTTAATTCATAATAAATTAATTGGTAATATTAATTAAAAAATGTCAATTGCAGCTAATTTTGAATATTTATTTTTGGATTGTATTGTATGGATTAAATACTATTTTTAATATTTGTGTTATCTACTTCAGAACTTTATTTAAGAAGTTTATTTCATTTTTTAAAATCTCAAAATCGTAAATAAATCTAAAACTCCTCGAATGAAGTATTTGACAATAATATTATAAATCATTTGAGAGAGAAAAAAATGTTCTTAAAAGACTTTTTAACATATCAATATTTCAGGATAGATGTTTAATTTTAAAAAAATATGAATGGAAGGTAATTAAATTTATAAAAGTAAATTATTGTAATAATTATAACATTGACAAAAAAAATTCAATTATAAAAAATTACAAGTAATTTTTTTAACCAAGAGAAAGTGTATTTAAAAAAAAATAAAAAAAAATAAGAGTTTACGAAAATAAGGGATGATTAGAAGTTCTGTTGATAATCTATTGTTTTAGTATTTAAAAAAATTTAGGAAATACGCACTTGAAATGAAAAAGTTATCATATATTTTTTTTCTAATTTTTTTAACACATTCTTTTTATTTTTATTTTTTTATAAAAAAAAGCGTAGACATTTTATGCATTAAATCAAACTAATTATTTATCATAACTTTCTTATTGCTTAGTTATTATAATCACCAATTTTTCATTACTAATTTTTAGATATATTTTCTTTATTTTATTTAATCTGATTAAACCAATAATTTTTTGTCATCCAAGATTCTAAAACGACCTGGTAAAGTTATTTTTCTGAAGAAATAATTTCATCTAGTTATATTCCAAAGTTCATTTCAAATACTAAAGGATAAATAAAGCGAAATATTGCCACAGATTTTAGGCATCTGATGTGATTTCTATAAGATTAAAATCCCCAATCTTTCCACAGTTAACAAATCGTTAAATTTTATTTTTATATAATTATTTCGCTATAAAATTATAATAGATATCTTTAGCGAGAACATTCTTAAATATTTTTAAGATTTTTTTTAGGAAATCTTTTTTATGAGTGTATTTAAGATATAAATTATTTATTATGAATCTAAAATATAATGTATATGTTAAAAAAATGATTATTTACAACATTTTAATTATAATCTAACTTATATATATAAAAAATAAACAGTAACCAAGACTAAAGCTTGAATAATAAAAATAGAAAATAAGTTAATAAAATTAAAGGAAAATAAACTACTTTAAAGAAGTGAACGAAAATGCCAATGTCACCTCTAAGAAGACTTAGTTTAAGTTTCGGTTTAGGTTTTTTAATGTTATTTTTCTTTAACTAAAATGAACCAAGACTTAAAGCTTGAAAAAAAAACATTATGCCTCGGAATCATATTTGAAAATCATAAATTATAAAAACCATGATTATCAATAATTATTAAATATGTTTAATTGATGATAAATATTTTTAAGAAATATTTAAATATGATTTAAAAATCAATTTTTTACTGCATTAACTATAATATTTTTACTGCTATAAAACTTTATTTTTAAATAAAAAATGTTAATTTCTCACCATAACAACAATTTGGTGAAAATTTGTATAAAAAACATTCATCAAGAAACCATGTTTTAAGAATGTTACTTTTTAAATGATAAATCATATATGAAAAACTAACATTCTCAACTTCAAATTTAAAAAAAAATAAAATCATTCAACGTATTAATCATTCAACGTATTAATCATCCCCTAAGAGTTTTATTTTATCTAAACTAACCTGTTATTTATTATTTAAATAATCATAATTTTTTAATACTTATACAATTTTTAATTGATAACTAATATATTTATTTTATACATAACTTAGTAATTGTATTTAAGATTATACTTATTTAAAGGATAAAAAGTTGTTTAATTATTTTGAAGGCCCTTGCTTATATAATACTGATTTTTATCAAAGCTATATACAGTGGCGAAAAGAAACTGCAAACGAATGTAATATTAATATCTCAGGCATTTAAACACTGGTAAGAAACTGAAAATGAGATCCGAAAGGATATATGGCACAACGTGGTTCACTTCGTTCAAACATCGAAGACGATGGACACACGGAAACGAATCCATGGAGTAAGAAATCTTTTGAAGACCCCATCAAATTCAAGTAAATAGTATAAACGAGTACTTCAAAGATGAAAAAGATTTTCCATTCATGACTTGGTCAGAGTACATTAAGATCAAGACTTATATGGGTTGCACTTTTAGAATAAAGCAGTAAACTAAAAGATCAAGTTCAACTTAAATTACACAAGCTCACTAGTTTTCTTTCATAACAATGCTCTCGGGCACAATCAAGTTAGTCGATTTTGCCTCTGAAATTGTTGATTCTGTAAAGACAACGCCATCCATGTTGCAAAAGGAATCCTTGACCGTAAACGGGGTCCTTATTGAAGCTGCCACATCAAAGTTGGTTGGGGAGACAGACAAACATGTAGTAGATGAACCCTTTAATAATTCCCCTTTCTTAGGACAATCAATAAGCTTTTTGTGACCAGATAACTCCAGACTACTGGATTTGTCTAGGGAGTTGATACCAGTCTGCAAGAAAGAAAGGGAATCACCATTCAACTTTTCCTGTGTCTCAAAGTTTAGGTCCATATGTCCAACTTGTTTGCTCAAACAATCAATTTGATTATCAAGATGAGCATTTTCCAGGTTATTGACACCCTTATGTGGTAGCAAGTCATGATGAGCATTCTCCACCACATGGAAGAGTGATGCATTTTCAGCAGCACCCATGGGTATGTCAGAAGAGCTTTTGACATTCTGCACACAACCAGATGTCTTGATTGGAACATCTAATGATGCATGCAAAGTATTTGGATGTGGAGCTTGTTGGTAATTGGGTTTTGTATTTTCAATTGACACGATAGATCTAGATGGATCCACCTTTCCAACTTCAGCTTTGTTTTGGCCTTCTCTTGGACTCTCTGCTCCATGTTTTGGCAAGCCACCAGGTACAACAGAGCGTGGTTGCAGTCCCCCACGTGGAGTGCGCACTAAGGGCTTCACCTGCACAACATTATGACACCAATTCAACAAATGCACTGCAATAGGGAGATAACTAAAGAACTAGGAAAAGTAAAATATCATAATTTGCAGAAACATATATTGCATCTAGAATAACCACTAAATAGTGTGTGACCAAAGTCATAATGATATGAAATCTGTAAACTTATTCAAGAAAATCGTACTAATCACTAACCAACATGGTCTCTGACTACGCATCAAATATAAACAAGGCAAAACTCACCCCATCAAAGAAACCAATTTTAGGTGAAGGTAGTCGAAGGCCTGAAGGTTTCTTGTGAGTTGGAGGAAGAACTGTCGCTCCAGGAGTAGTCCTTTGCTTTTCACTAGTAAACCCAATATGTTGTGCCTCTGGCTTTTCTAAGTGTGAATCACTCTGAGGAATCCGAGAATTTGTACCTTGATCTGCATCAGTGTCCAATGAAACTTTTCTGCTTGAGTCACTATCAAGGCTGGACCTTGAACTATTATTACACACCCGCTTAGCCATAGAAGTTGAAGAGGATGACTCCGATGAAGACCAGTCACTGATAGAGCTAGCAGGTGAAATACTAGGAGAAAGCTTTGTGGCAGACATCAAGCTTGAAAGACTTTCTGCTTTTTTTCTCGAAGGTGTTTTGACTGCTGGGCAAGATGAAGTTGGCTCATAACTTCTTTTTAAGTAATTAAAATAAGATTTACCAGTATCGTCAGGCAAATTGTTACCAGAAGAGATGGAAGTCACGGATTTAGTCCTGGTTGATACTGGTGGACCAGAAGGTGATTTGGAGGGTAGTGAGGGCTTAGGTACAATGCCTCGAGAACTTCCAATAACAGATGCTTTTGTCACTGAACTGACTCTATCTGAAGAGGTCAAATGAAAATAAAAGTTAACTGCAATTCAGAAAACGGCAACCATTATGCAAAAATGAGAAACAAAAAAATGGTAAAGCAAGTTCTAACCACCAACTATTCGTTTTGCCTTGTCCCTATCACTTTTGACATGTAGATTGCCCAGTGATTCTCTCTTGGAAGAAATTGTGGAACTTGAACTAGACTTTCCTAGTACCTTCGATTGCTTTAAAATAGATGACTCTCTTCTTGTAGCAGCAGGCTTCTTCAAAATAAGAAAATAGTCAGGTATACAGTCACTCAAAATTTCATCGAACAAGCCTGAGTGCTTTTGTCCTCTGCCAATCATTAGCCAGCAAAATTAGAAAAACAAGTAGTTCTATTTACTTGCATACCTGTGGAAGTTGTGGAAAAATAGTATTATCCTTCTTCGTCATCTTCCCAAATCCTTGCATGCCAGCACTTGGATTCTTAGAAGCAAGCGGGGCCTTCATCTAATATCAATACAAGGTTATTGCAGACTTTTTAGGGGGCTTAAAAATGGTGCTACAGGAGGCAATTAGATTACAATGTTCAAGACAGGAAACCTTGAACCCCTATTCACCACCACGCACAAGTAGAAATCCTCTCCATCCCTATGCTTTTGTGTAAATAAAGACTATCATATCTATTGTTTAAAGATGCAAATTTCCTTTATTCACACAAAACCATAGAAATCTTGAGGATCTCAATTCAATTAACCATACAGATTACTCTGCGGCACCTACGGCCAGAACTAATAAGAGGCACCTCTGTGATGGGATTACTTTGGGGACACATGCAACACCCAAAGTTTTGGGACAGATGAACAACCAGTCTACAGCTGAATCAACCCACATGGGCAGAATCACGAACATTTTTCCTTAGTATTATTGAGAATCATTCAAACAAATACATTACAAATAATACCTAGTCTCTACCAGAACTGTAATTTACCTTGTTGCGAGAAACCACGCCAACCTTTTTTGAAGCTGAAACGAAAAGCCAGAAATCAAAATACAAGCAAAGTAGACCAAATAGCATTCAAAAACTTGTCAGAAATTTAGAATGCACAAAGACAAGATAAAAAAAAACAATAAATAAAAAAGCATTTGAAATGTTCATCCACTCGTTTCATGCATCTATAACCAATTTTTAGTTGCAAGTAAAACAAAAATCACCTTCAAATGATACTTATGAAAAGAAAAAAAATGCTTAATCATGATACCTAGTTAATATAAAATGATTAACTAACTAATCTATATAAACCCATGCTTTATAGATTCTCTTCACAATTCAGGATCTATGCTGAACATCACAGTGAAGACAAAGAACTTACTGTCATGAGTATGAAATCCTGGAAGCGCCCTAGGGGAGGGAGGCACTTTGGTGTTTGTAACTGCAGGGCAGGACTTTTTGCTAGATTTCTGAATTGAAGCTCTTACATCCTCAAACAAATCACCCTCCATCTCCACACTTTCAAAGGTCAAGCTATCACTGGCTAAAGTAGATATTGACTCACACGACTTGTACACATCCTCTTGTATATCCGCTAATTCATGCTTCTCAACGCCCTCAATTATGCTAGACAATTCCTCAGCATCCAAAACCCCTGAAAAAACACGCATCAATCAAAGGCAAAAAAAATTCAAGATCCGAGCACAGAAAGACAATTCGAAGCAAAGAAAGGTACCAGCGCTGGTGAAAAAGGCACTATCCCAGGCCAAGCTCTTGCGCAGATTGCACTTGCTGTTTTTCTTAGGTTTTCCGGTTCCAGATGAATCGTTGGAGTGAGGCTCGTGGTCCCACTGCTGGAGTTTGGTGGCGGCGTCTTCGAACTTCTTCGAGTTCGGAGTGCACAACAAATCTGCGTTTTCAGAAATGGAAGATTCGAATCTGGATGTGAAAAATTGAGAAGAAGCAGAGGGATTTGTGGATAGTCAATAAACAAAAGAGTGAGAAGAGAAAGAAAGAAAACCTGAATGTTGGTGGTCGAGAGGGTTTCCATCGAGAAGCGAATCGTCGGCGGAGGAAACGTCGAAGATGCTGAGGCGTCGATCTTGAACGTCCCTCTTTCTCGGGGAACTCGACGGAACGGAGATCATGGAGAGCGGTGGCGAAGGAAGAACGGAGGGAGAGGAGAGGTTTTCGTTTAGCAAATTTTGAACTTGGGAGAAGCGGCTAGTGTGTCACCAAACAACAGAGACTTCTTAGTTTAAAATTTAAATTATTTATGTATAAATAAATAAAACTGCGACGTCGTGGAAATTGGAAAGTGCGCCATGCACACCGTTAAAACGGGAGCGTCTCTTTTTAAGCTATGGATTCTTTTAAAACTTTAAAAATGTTTTTTTTATTTGAATATAGAAACGTCTTAAATTAAAATAAGTATATTAATATAAAATAAATACATATTATATTTGTAAATTGATAATAATATCATTTTTTTACATTGTAAAATGCTTAAATTGTTTACTCGTAATAAAGGCCCTAAAATGATTTTATTTGAGTTAGGAAATTGTGATTAGTCGTAATTAGTTAGGTAATAGTCGTCTTTGTACATTGCGAGTTGATTGGAATTAACGTCCTACCACTACGTTATTTCTTCAATTCCTCTTTTCTTTTTGAGCTATGTAACATTTTTAGTTTTGCTTTTTGTTGGAAAAAATTATTAAGGGAAATTATATTCGCTTTAGTTTTTTTTTTAAATAAATCTTTTATTAATTATGAAATGAAGGATATATTTCATAAATAAAAACAAAACTATTGATTTTTTTTTTTACTTTACATGAGTAGTGAGTTATATATTTTTACTTGAGTATTTAACATTATTAATTGAAAAATTATTTAATATTATCATTTACTCAAAATAGTTTGTATTATATTTTTTTAAAAGGTTGATATTATATTGTATTCTAATATGATAAATTATTAACTTATTGATTCATGTGATATTTACTGATATTTGTAAATATTTGTTAATAAAATTTGTGATGAGTATAAAATAAGTCACTTTAATGAAGATATTTGAGTAATATGTAAAAATATTTTATTTACTTGTAGGTAAGGTAATCACACACGTGACACATAAAAAATGGTTAGCTTTAATAAATATTTACAAGTAATCAATACAAATATTTTATTTACTTGTGGATAATCACACACATAATAGATAAAAATGAATAACTTAAATAGATATCTATGAATAACAAATCCAAATATTTTTTGCCATATAAAAAATTGATAACTAAATTAAATATTCTTGATAGTCCAAACTTTTTTTAAGGGGTTTAAAAGTTCATACTATTGATTAAAAAAAAACTATGATAAAAACATGTTCCTACAATATTAAATAAAAAAATTTCCTACCATTATCATTAACAATGGTATTACAAGAACACACATTAAACTAATTTTAATAGAATATGGGTTTTAAAGTAAACTTATATTAAAATTAAAAAATAATTGAAGCTTTTTAATTTTTCAAACTTACAACTATAAACCACTTTAATAAACAAAGTATTTAGATTTAATATTTAATTTAGGATTTCATTTATAGTTTAATTTGACTCCTATAAAAATAAAAATAAAAATAGAGTTTTATACTACCAACCAATTAAAAATAATTATAACTTAAATTAATTACTAGAAAAGTTAACATTTGATAATTAGATGAAAGTGCAAAAGTTTATTATATTATGGATGTAATTTAATTAAATTATTTTATTTAATATCAAGTTTTTATTTTTTTTATAGATTGTGGGTATAAAGATTCATACATCATTAAGCAATTAGAGATCACTTAGATATGTCCTTTACCCATTCAAAGCCCAATTTAACTCGTATGAATTAAAGCCCAAAACACTGGTTCTGCCCTTTTGGCATTGTATTGTTTATTTTCTCAATTTTCCCGCCAAGAAAAAGAAGTTTTCTGGTCCAAATAAAACAGTGGAAGAAGAAAGGGAATAGGGAAGCGAAGGCGACGTCGGAAACGGGATGCACGGAACACCGGAAGAGACGGAGCAGTTAATAGGATACGGTTTGGGATCCGTATCCATGGACCCGTTCGGGTTAATGGATATACTTGACACTTACTTTCCTCAGCAACTCTTCACCATCGAAGAAACCTGGTTCAATCTCATTTCTGCTCTCATTTCCTTCTTCTCTTCGCCGACGGGACAAAACCTCGCTTCTCAGGTACCGCAATTTCTCTTCCTTTATCCACTCTTTCATTTCCTCTTTTCCGAATTCTATTTGAGATAGATTCGTTGAATCCGTTCCCTGAGGCACTTAGGAATTTTAAATATTCAATAACACCTTGATTAGGTTTCTGATTCTTGTTTGCGATATTGCGTTCGCTAATTACGGCATTTGTTGTCTTGTCAGTAACAAGCTATTAATGTGTAACGAAGTTACGAACGAATGCATTCATTAAGATCACAAATAAGCAAAATGAATTTGTATATTAAAGGCCTGTTTGGATTCAAACTAGATGTACTTTTGAGAGTTTTTCTACTGGGAAAAGTTATTTATGTTCAGAAGAGAATCTCTCAAAAACACTTTTAAGTTTGTATGCAAACAGACTCTAAAAGGAACATCTGAAGAAGCATCTATTGAACACATTAAATTTGTTTGTTATGGAAACTAGAATACTGAATAAAGTAAGGACGGAACACGGTTCAGTGTTGGGTAGCTTTAGTTAGTGAAAACACGGGAAGGAGAAAATTTTCTCATTCGGATTTTAAAGCTTTTTAAGCACCGTTGTTTTGGACACAGTGATATAGTGAATATTTGATTTGAGTTATGCTGACAGGTGAAAAATGATTATGGAAACTATGTCTTGTCACTTGACTTGGAGCAGTTGAAAGGCTTATGTTTTATTAAGGAATTTTATGAAATATTAAAGGAGAAACCTAAAATTGCTCTCTTATGCATGGGTGCTGCCGTTCATAAGGTATGCTTGAAGTCACGCCAGTTCTTGCGCAAACAAGTGCTTATCTAGTGTTGGCCAAGGTTTTATATTGTTTAAATAATAAATTGGAAACAGGTTTTGCTTTCCAAATGGAAATATCACGATCTGGAGCTTGGTGCAAAGGTAGATATTCGTCTTCATAACTGTCCTGAAACTATGATTGCGCTGAAGAACTTAAAAGCAGCTTACATTGGTATATCATCTATTCATTGTAGTGATTTTTGTAAAAAAAAAAATTCTTGCTTGCCAAGGTTGGAGCTTTCCCGTTGTATAGGAAAAAGAATCATTTTAATATTTTATCATCTGTTGGTGATTTTACAGACAAGCTTGTCTCAGTTCGCGGTACTGCTGTGAAAGTCAGCACTGTCAGGCCTCTGGTGGTGGAAATGAGTTTCGAATGCTGTAAATGTAAACAAACAATAACGCGTATATTTCCTGATGGAAAATATTCTCCACCATCTACTTGCAATTTGAATGGCTGCAAGAGCAAAATCTTTAATCCGTTGCGATCAACTGCTCAAACTATTGATTTTCAAAAAATAAGGTGACCCTGGTGCTTGACTCATTATCTCTATTCTTTCACATACATTTGGCATCCCTTTCCCTTTACTCATTCGTTGGAGCTTCAGTCCTTTAAAACCCTTTTTTAATGCACGTGCTGCACTAGAGTTCAAGAATTATTAAAACCTGAAGACCACGAAGAAGGACGCGTGCCTCGAACAGTGGAATGTGAGCTTACTCAAGATCTTGTTGATACATGCATACCTGGAGACGTGGTGACTGTTACTGGAATTATAAGAGGAATTAACTCTTACATGGATATTGGAGGAGGTATGTCTGAGCCTGCATGTTTTTTGTTATTCACTGTATATGGTTCCCTGTTTTAACACTTGCTTGGATTTTGAAGGTAAAGCAAATTCAAGTTTGTTAGCAAAAATACCTAAACTCTATTTTTACTTGAATATCTATCTAATATCATTTTAATATATATATATATATATATATATTTGTGTTTGTTTACTAATATTTGAATTTGAATTTGGCTACATGCAAAATCATTAATGTAACTGTAATGTTTGCCAATTAATGACCTGGTACTCTGGCAATAATAATAGAATACTTCTGTCAAAGATGAAGTCATGAAACACAAGTAGTCACACCGTCTTAGCATCATATCTGTATATTTTTCCGTAGAACAGAAGTTTCCTCTTTCACTCTGATGTTGGATTGCCCCAGGTTCTGCTTAATTCTGAAAGGCTACACGCCTGGTTTTCTGTGGCCAAAACTTGATGCATGAAAAGTATGCTAAACTTCAAAGCTAACAAATTTAAATTCCAAAGAAAATTATAGCTATTAGCAAATCTTATGCAAAAGTATATCCGACATCCATTATTTCATTACAACCATAATGAAGTGAACTGCTAGATACTGTGGGACTTGTTTACACAAGTTATGAAGATCAATCATTAACAGACACACTATCACTTGGCAGTTGGCTCAAAGATTTACGTAATTATTTAGTATAAAATCATAATGCATTTGTTTATTGGTTTAGTTTATATAAATATTCTGGTGCAATTGATGCGGGACTTCAGACAACCTATTACATTTGTTGCTATTTTCAGTATTTTGTCTGGCTAAGTTATCTCTGCTTTAAATATCTTAATTACTCTACATATATAAGATGCAAATTTATTCATTTTCAATCATTTTTCTTATCTTATGCAGCTTCCGGATATTTATGCAGGGAAGTCAAAGAACAAAAACCAAGGATTTTATTATTTGTACCTTGAAGCTGTATCCATAAAAAACTCAAAGTCACAGTCCATACCTGAGGATCTGCAAGACTCTAATCCCAAAGCTAGACCAACTGAGCTGTTTGATTTATTTTCCTTTTCTTCAAAGGATTTAGAATTTGTCGTGAAGTTTGTACAGGAGCACGGTTCAGATTTATTTCGGCAAATCCTTCAATCTATATGCCCATCCATTTTTGGGCATGAACTTGTTAAAGGTAAATATATGTAACATAATGAAATGTGGCTTGGTGCTGGTGGTCATCGGTTCTAATCCTGGAAACCACCTCTCCATTCTGGAGAAGATTGTATACATCTGGCTTCCCCAGACATTGCCATGGCAGAAGTCTCATGCATGGGTCCACCCTTCTAGCTGTGTGTTTAATGACATGTTTCTTATGGCTTTTTTAATTGTTAGTATAACCTTGTTAATGTTTCCCTTCAAAAGGTCATAATCTAACTAGCCCAACATACTTTTATTCTCTTTATCTTATGAATCGACTTGTTGACATGTGCATTGTTAAAAACTATTTGGGAAGAATGTGATTCACCTTATTTAAAATCCTCTAATGACATCATTTGGGGAAAATATTTCAAAATTGGTAATTGAAGGTTGAATATAATATTAGTGTGTAATTATTTTGACAGCTGGGATAACTCTGGCATTATTTGGTGGCGTACGAAAGCATTCTATGGATCAGAATAAGGTTCCTGTGAGGGGAGATATTCATGTCATAATTGTTGGTATGCTTACTGTCTTTGTTTTTTGCTTAACTTCGAAATGGAATCAAACCTTCAGATTATTTTTAGAAGTGGATTTATTTGTCAAAAATGTTTTCTTCAGTTTAAAGTTGGCGTAATGGAGACATGTTAAAAATTATGGAGATAACATGACGAATTACTAGTACTCCAATTTCGATTTCCTAGGTGATCCTGGTCTAGGTAAGAGCCAGTTGCTACAAGCAGCAGCAGCTGTTTCTCCACGTGGTATCTATGTCTGTGGTAATGCCACAACTAAAGCCGGCCTCACAGTAGCTGTAATGAAGGATCCTATGACAAATGACTATGCTTTTGAGGCAGGTATATGTTCTTTAATTCTTTTTATGGCTGTACTCAATCAAACTCTGGATCTTCTGGCTCAATGTGTACCGTGCTATTTCCAGAATTAGGTTACTTGTGATTGGTCACGATTGGTTGGATGCTTTGACTTTAAATTGTGTTTTTCTAAGTTAAGTTTTATTGTTTGATTCTTCAAATTGTTCTTTATGTTCCATTTTTGAAATCTTTGTTCTGTATGATAAATGTGGAATTTAAAATGTGTTCAATAAGTCAGGAGCCTAATTATCTAGTCATTGTTAGGCTAAATGATGACATTGTTTCATTTTGATGCCTGTTGTGTTTTCTTAAGCTCTGTTGAATTAGGTTAGTTTATCTTAGCTAGTGTCAATGACTTGTACAATTAGGTGGAAAAAGGGGAAAATAGTTATTTCTCTTATGCTATCTGGATAAGGATATAAATGGGTCTAATTGATATTTTCTGTGAATGATTGCTGAAATTCTGATAGGTGCTATGGTGCTGGCTGACAGTGGATTGTGCTGTATTGATGAGTTTGATAAAATGTCATTAGAGCATCAGGTTTGTTCTCTCGTGACTGGCGATCAATTTCTTTTGACCGTGATATATCTTAAACTTTTAACTGAAACCATATTGTGATAATACAGGCGTTACTGGAGGCGATGGAGCAACAGTGTGTCTCTATTGCAAAGGCGGGATTAGTAGCAAGTTTATCATCCAGGACTTCTGTTTTAGCAGCTGCAAACCCCGTTGGTGGTCATTATAAGTAACATTTTATATTTTCGTCTAGTTCCCATAATTTCCCTGCAGTGGGTCATTCTTATTTCGATATTCTGTCTGATTTGTCGTGATAAAATAATGTTTTAAATATGTTATATTTGAAGTTTTTTTTTAATACAAATTTATAAACAGTTATAAATCATATATCATAAATCATATAAAGTTCACTAATATCATAAATAATATATAATCAGTAGTAAATCATAAATCATGTCAAGCTCACTAATATCCTTTACATTTCCATTCTCTCATCAATTGAAGCAGATGTTATTAAAATCAAATCTGGCGTAACTCACTCGAAAAAGCTAGTTAAGGAAGAAAATGTGGGACATATTTATACATCTCCCTTGTGCATAGGATTAGATATATGGAGCATGATGTTTGTAAGATAGGGCATCTTCCGGCCGTCAAACAGTAAGACTTGATAGATTCTATACCATATTAGAAGTAAACTAGGCTTTTAAGGAGGAAGCTTTTCCTAATCTTTTAAGAAGTATTGAGGTTTTATAATTTGTATTATAAAATTACTATCAAAATAATGCCAGTCATGTAACCAAGCACATTGTCTCTTTTGACAAATTGAGTTAGTTATCTGTGCAAAGGTACCGTTATATTGAAAGCTTTATCCCAAATTGCAGCCGAGCAAAAACTGTAAATGAAAATTTGAAAATGAGTGCTGCTCTCCTGTCTCGTTTTGATTTAATTTTCATACTGCTGGACAAACCTGATGAACTTCTGGACAAGCGACTCTCGGATCACATTATGGCAGTAAGTGAATTCTGTTTTCTTACATTGTATCGGTGCTTGCATGTAAATACATGCTATCATATTTCATTCATTGTTGATTGAAATGGCATCCTTGTTTCTCATTTTGATGTATTCCGATAAAAGTTGCAGCTATTATGGTGATGATAGAGTAATTTACTTGGTGTCAAATAGTGACTTAACGAGTGTTGTTAAATAACCTCTATAGAGTATATCATTTTGATACGGTTTCAAGGGCACCACAGGCGTCACGGTTTAGACAGTGATGTAGGACTACTCGTAACTTTTTTCCCCAGTCTCAGTGTCCCACTCCCTCCACTCATGTAGAAACTCTTAAACTTCTCCCACATGTTACTTAAACCACTATTATTCACGCAAGGAAGGACTTCTGTACTCCTCCATCAACTCGTTTCCTCTTACATTTACAGTCTATGTTGAGCTTATTTTTAATGTTTTCGTCAGTATTTTGACTCGAGCAATTGAATTTTCAGTTAATATTATGTAATTTTTATTAAGCTTATTTGTATTTGTGTACAACTTACTTTTTTATACATGTATAATTGATTTAAATTCAACCTCTAGGTGACTTCCGCTATTTGCCCAACGATATCCGCCACATGATATAGCGGATTTTAGCTTTCGCAATTCGCTATTGATAACACATGATATTTTCTCCAAACTGTAGTTTCTATGTTTCTGCTTATGTGAGGAATATGAATTATTTACTGACGCTATTTTTCATTTCTGCATAATTATTCTAGGTTTAACCGCCCCCTCTTGAATTCTTGATCTATAACCTACTCTTCTCAAATAAAGGAATTAAATTAGTAAATAGGTTTGAACTTATGTATTAGAGAGATGACATGATTTACCGAAGAATCAACAGAAAAACGTGGGAAAAGTGATAAGAATCTTGGGAGGGAAATATCATTTGCCTCGCGGCTTAGGCGAAATCATATCGGGTTCTCTGCATGTTAGTTTTGAGTATTCTTGCTTTAGGACAATTTCTCTTGTCACAGTAGACATGTTTTCACATTTCTATCGAATATTATTCTCAAAGTCAATGTTATTGTTTATTATTTTTCATTTGATCCTGTGTTTGTATACGGTTTTGGTGCTAAAGGTTAATGTTTCAAATATATCTTGCAGCTTCATGCTGGAAATGGACAACATTCACCGGCATTGAAAAAACGACGTGGAGGTTATTTTACCACTCCATCCTGCATTAGTTTTTAAACATGCTCGAGCATTCTACTTTTTTGGTAAATCCAGATTTACTAATGAAAAATATTCCTCTTCATCAGATCCATCTGATTCCCGAGCTACTGCATTACAGAATGCCGAAGGTGTGGATCTGGGCGTTGAATCTGGATCTTTAATTTCACGGTTGAGACTTGACCCACTAAAAGACAGTGATTTTGTTCCATTACCCGGCCAACTTCTTCGCAAATACATTGCTTATGCAAGGAGTTTTGTCTTTCCTAGGTGGTTTGATGTCTTATATATACCTTATGATTCTGGTCTAAGTATTCCCGTGGTCTAGGAATTTATTTTGAGCCTCTTCCCTTTTTTTATTTCTTATTAGGATGACAAAGCCAGCAGCTGAAATCTTGCAAAAATTTTACCTAAAACTGAGAGATCATCATACTTCAGCTGACAGTACTCCCATCACAGCCAGGCAGCTGGAAAGTCTAGTAAGGTTAGCTGAAGCTCGGGCTCGGCTGGACTTGAGAGAAGAAATCACGGCCCAGGATGCAACGGTTAGTTTTACGTGTTAGTATGACCTGAATAATGCGAAGTTTTTTTTTCATCACTCCCTTTTTTTTCTAACAACACACGTCTCACCTTGTTTTTTTTCTTTCTTTTTTTTCTTCAAAATACCACTGTTTACGTGATTGAATTCAACATTTCAGAATTTAGTTTGCAGTATAAAATTTTAACATTTTCATAATTTAATTTTCAGAATTGTGTAAAGACGAGTACTAGGAATATACATTTATCTAAAATAAAAATAAAAAAGAGAAAGGTTCATTAAATAAAACGTGAGACTACCAAATTTTATAATTTCTAATAAATTAATTTTAATCAATAAAAAAGTGTGTTATAGTGTGATCCTAGCTCTTGAAGCATTAAATTTCTAAAATTATTTTTACATCCGGAAATTAATTTGTTTTTTGGAATTGCTTTTACATCCGGAAATTAAATTCTTGAAGCATTAAAACTTTACACGCCTGAAACTAGATTTTGGAAGTGTTAAAAATTTTGTATACAGTCAATTTTCTGCAATATTTTTTTCGATTGATGCTACACCAGTATCTTCCATGTAAAGTCCTTTTATATCTTTTTCTTTCTTCTGTGGTCAATGGTCACACGTTCATCTTAACATCTCATTTTTACGTTTCCATTTTTTTCTCCTTGTCCCTTTAAAATTCAACATTAACTTCTATAGATATAATCAAACTTATAACAATACGATAAAATTTGTCTGAGTTTGGTGAGTATTTTGCGATCACAAATAACTCTTGACCCATCTCCATTTTAGCCGTCTCACTTGTATTCTTTGTGTGATATCCTCATTAATTTTCCTATAATTTTGCACTTTTGATCTCTAAGTTTTAATTTAAAAACTTGTGAATGATATCTCTCATTGTTATTTTCAAGTCACGTTCCTATTTGCCTCTTTCTAAAACTGCAATGCATATACTCAATTTTACTTTCAAGTGAAAATCCTTCGCTTCTGAAGTTTGTTTCTAATGTTCAAGTTTAAAGTTAATTGTTTCCCCATATTCCTCAACTATAACTATTTCATGGGCCAAAAAACATGAAACTGGGAATAATCTTTTGTATGTGCGTAATTAAGTACATTCAAGACTAGATTAAACGAGTGAGGACTTAAGGCTAAGTCTTGATATAATTTTGTTCCTATAATCTTTAGTCTTTAGTCTCACATCCCAGAGTTCACATACTAGTAATTACCTCATCATACATGTTCTGTATAACTCGAATGTAAGCTATGCGAATATTTTAGCTTTTTCTTCTAAAATCTTTCACAACACTTCTTGACACTCATTCTGTAGAACATACATATATGGACAAGGTCTATAGAAGTCTTAAAGAGTTGACGGATAGGCGGTAAGTTTGTCCCTGGAGGTAAAGACACGGAAGAAAACTATAAGCAAAACCATTAATTAGAGAAGGATATAGAGGTGAACGGTTTGTTCACAATAGAACATATCACGATGATGTCACAATTAGTGGGAAAAGACTTGCATCAATTAGTTCATATGAAGGGTAATATATAATTCATGCAGCACAGCCTAAATGGCACCGTTAAAATATCGATAAGAAGCTCTTCTGAACACTACTAATCTTCGTTAGAGACAAAAGGAAAGCAGTTTTAGACGTCCAATAATATTTTCTGCCCCTAAATTATATTATGCCACAAGATTCTGTAGAATTCCCAATACCAGCTGAGAGTGTCAACAACTGAACATTTCCAGTCCATGAAGTTTAGAATGACCATTCTTTTTCTTATCGTGAATTTCTCGTGCCTTCCTTGATTTCTTGTGATGATGATTGTGTTGCAGGATGTTGTTGAAATCATGAAGGAATCCCTGTATGATAAATATGTTGATGAGCATGGTGTCGTGGATTTTGGTCGAAGTGGGGGGATGAGTCAGCAGAAAGAAGCAAAACGCTTTCTAAATGCCCTCAACAAGCAATCGGAACTGGAACAGAAGGATTGCTTTTCAGTATCTGTATGTGCTCTTGTTTTTCTCTTTGCTGCATTTGCTGTCGGTAGTTTCTGTCCTTAATAAAAAATCTGAGTTACTTTTCAGGAAATATATAGTCTGGCGGATAGGATTTCCTTGAAAGTTCCTGATATCGACACTTTCATCGAAAATTTAAACAGCGTTGGTTATCTTCTCAAAAAAGGACCAAAGACATACCAGGTATGATGACATTTTCACTCTCCGGTCTATTGTGGTTTAGTCGGCTTCTCCACAATCTCAAATTTCTGTTTATGACTTTACACAAAGAATCTTTAGCCAACATGCCTTCACATGCCAGCCACCTCTTTACGTGGACAAAATTTTAGGATTTGGCCTTTTCTTGTAAAAAAATACATTTTTAGAAAGTAGAAGGTAAAGTTATAACTTTTAGTTAAAAATAATAAAATAAATTTTATCGACAATCTTGATAACAAATTTTAATCGATGACTTTAAGTTGATACATCACTTAGGAAAAAGCCAAATCCAAAAAAAAAAATGATGACAAAAAGCATTAAGCATCCTTTTTGGCTTTTGCAGGTGTTATCTTCTTCCTACGCACGAAGCCAACAGTTCAGGACAACAGGATGAGCGACGTACATTTTGTCCTTATACTGAAATACTAGGATTACAGTCTACATATACATACAGCACTAGTTTTGATCTGGTAAGCTACTAAGCTTTCATCCTATGTTTGTGAACATGTCGTGTCAATTGCCATGCACGGTTTACTCTATTTTGTTGTTAACGTAAGTCTGTCAAGCCTGTCTATCAATCATTACTAGGTGAGACAACAAATTCTGTAAAGGTGTTCACCAGATTACCCCACAGTTTATATTAAATCAATACAAAACATTTTAGTTGATTTAGTTAATCGGTTATTTTTAGTTTAAATGACGGATAATCTAAAAAGTGCGAGAAAAATAAATAGGAAATTTTTATTAAATAGTGTATCAGTTTTCAATAAAATTTTTTGCATATTGATTATTTAAAATAATTAAAATTAGTTTGTTTTTTATTTTCTTTTTCCTTTTCAATTTGAACCAACGTAATGATTTGATTAATTCTTTTAATTTTTCATAAATATATTTTAGACATTGGTGCTTAAATTTTTTCTTCATTTAATTTCATCATATAGTCTTAGTCTTATGATCTTATCTGGTGTTATCAAGTATTTTGGTTATATTTATTATATATAATCATATTTGAGTAAAAAATTAATGATATAGTGATGATAAATATTTTATCACTAAAGTAGAAGAATTGTTTTTATCTTCCATCAATTAAAGACAAAAGTTGAAAATTTACTGAGAAATATTAATAACACTCTTTTAATCGTATTCTTGATTTTGTAATTCTTAACTAGGGATGGTAAATGAATTGATTGGATAAAAATAGATTATTAATTTGTTTAAATTTATTAAAAATTCAATTCATTTAAAGTAATGTTTTAAAAATTAAATAATTTTTATTTTTTAAAATATTTTATTTCTCTCTCTTCTTTATAAATTATTACATTCTTTTATAATTTTTTAAAATTCACAAGACATTTTTTATGTCAAAGTAGTATTTTAAAATCTCAATCCAATAAACATTTCATTATAATTCAATAGATTTTAAAAATATAGTAAATGAATCACTAATCATTTATAAAATTAAATGTATGAATTGGATCGAATTCGTTATTTATTTTTATTGTAATGAATAAATTATATGAATTTACTTGTACATAGATAAATTGGATAAATGATAAATTAACAAATTCATTTGTCACTTCTATTCTTATCTAATAATTTGTTAAATGTAGTAGTAGTATTTCTGGTACTTTAATTATTTTTTATTATAATCTGATGAATCAAACCAGCTTAATTGTAATTAGATTGCTAATATATATATATATATATATATATTTTTTTTTTTTTTTTTTTTTTTTTTTTTTTTGAATCAGTGGCAATTTTCTTTTAAAAGTTGAAACAAATCTACCAAATTAATTTAGAATACTTTATATTTAGTTTTATTCTAAAATCCAAACAATCAAACTTTTGAGGAGAAATTTCATGAAAATTAAATATAATTATAATGAATCTCAGATGTAGGGTCAACAAATATTATAAACGGCATAGCTAATCTATATGGAACATCAAACAGACAAACACTCACCTCGGGAAAGAGGATAAAGGGGGGTATATATATGCGATGAATAACTAAATTTAGCCAATGTACTTACATTACAGACCCGTTTATTTTAAACTATTAAGAAATAATGTTCTATTATTCTCAACAATTAAAAAAAAAAAAAAATATTTTTGTATTGTTTAATGAGATAGAGCTTATCGGCTGCTGTAAAGATAAAGTAGATTAATCACGATTTAATATGTAGGTTGGAAATCAAATACCGATCTTTAATTAAAAAATAAGATATATATATATATATATATATATATATATATATATATATATATATATATTAATAACAACTTTCTAATACCAAAATAAATTGAAGGTCTGGCCACAATGGCTCTGATTAATAACCCGTTGATAAGTTCCACACATTATGATCACAGAAACCAACGAAAAATTACGTTAATCTCATGGAAAACTAAACAACCACTAATTATGCATTTGATTCTCCGTTGCGAAAAGCGTAACATTTTATCAAAGAAACTTATTATATAGTAATTACTAATTAGTAACACTGTTAGCATTTACTATGGAAAATCACTGAATAATACTGCGTTAACTTGGAGGCCAAGAATTTTTGTTGACAAAATTATGGACTGCTAAGGACGATAACGAATAGGTCTCAAAAAAGAAAAAATAGTATCCATTTTTATAATTATATTAAAAAAAGTTCTCTACACTTGGCCCATATGAATATAAAAAATATATTTAATTTTCATTTTTATACCTATTGACTATTTATATAATCATATAAACGGTTAGAGTTGACTTAATGGTAGAGATTTTATATATAAAGTCTTAGATTTGAATTTTGATATTATTATTGTAATTTTAATGGATAAAAAAAATTATATACTCATATAACAATAAGTTTATATGACTTTAAGAGAAATTTTTATTCAAAACTTAATTAAAAATAATGTTAAATCCCATTTTATTTTCTTATCAATTACAAAATAATTAATAAAAAGTTTATAATTATTTTTCTACTGAATATTTCTCTCCTAAAATTTATAAAGACAAATTCATTCAATTTATCCAATAATATAGTTAATATCACTTATTACGTATATTGTCAATAATAATTTAGAAACAACACATTCATTTAAAAAAAAATATTTTTGATAAAATTTAATATTTTTAATAATGTAAAATTTGAAATTAAATTATTAACAATGTTAGTGCAAAACTACACGTGTCTAATAAAATTTGTTTATTTTATCACATCATCTGATTCATTAATAGGATGCAACCACATGGTAAACTCTTTTTAGTACATTTTGTTATATCTTTTTATTTTTAAAAATAAATAAATAACGTTAACATAATCAAAAGAATAAGTAAAGTTAATATTTTAATACTCACTATAAATTATCTTGAGTATATAAATATTCCAACTTATATGAAAATAGAAAATAATTATTAACAATTTAATTATAAACACATTTTTTAATATTACTGATGTTATCATTATCATCATTATTTTTACCATTCTCACCATCATTATTATTGTTTCTATTGTTTCTAACGTTATTGTTATCACTTATCATGTGTTGCCTCCATTACTATTAACTCCATTATCACAACATAACTATTATCACCTTTACCTTCCATCACCATTGTACCTTTAGTCGAAGTCGCCACAAGCCTACTACTACCAACACTCCAATGTCCTTGTTATCAATTTTAATTTCTACTCGTATTTTACTCTTATGTCAATTTTTTTATACATATATTCTTAATTATAATTATATCTTCAAATACACGTGTGCACATATATATATATACATATATATATATATATATATATATATATATATATATTGTAATAATAATACTAATTACTTATTATCCTTCTAACAGATTGTCTTCAAAATCTTGGGACTAGTCATTACACATGGTAGTGATAGCAACATGATGATGCAAGCAATGTTAATAATGATAATGATAATAGTAATGATGATGATAATCACAATAATATTAGTAAGAAAAACATTAGCGGTCTCATAAAAATATTTATAATTAATTTTTAATCATAGTAGTCTATTATTTTCAATCTTAATATAAGATTTACTATTAGTTGTTCTCATATTTTCGTTATACATTCCATATATGTAAGAGACATATATTACAACAATTGTTTTCTTATATGGGAATGATTGATCACAATCTTTAGATTAAAATAAACAACTTAAATTAAAGACTCACTTTAACCCACAATTGTCACCACCACTAATGAGAATAACAATGATGATGTTTGACAATAATGATAATGACAACAACATTGATGGATGCAATTTTAAATGACATTTTTAAACCAAGTCAATAATTATAAGTTAAGGTATAAGATTATTTATTCTCACATTAAAATTCATATTTTTTTTATATAATTGCAACAGTGATGATTACACCTATGTTTTCATAGAGACATATTAGAATGAAAAAGCCAAACTTGCAATGATAACTCTTGAATTACAATTATTAAAAAAAAAAGTGCCTACAATTGAAATTTAGTCATTAATACCTATTTTAAAATAACCATTATTACTATTGCCTCTATTATTACCTTTGTTGCACTATTATTACTATTATCATTATCAAAAATAACAATAAATAATAATATAGATAATAATAGAGACAACAATAATAATCTAATAAAAGATATTTGAAATTTAGTTTTTTTTTTATGGTGCAAGTTGTGATAGATGCATTAGTATTAAGTTTAAGTTTGATTCTTATCGTTGTTATAATTTTTCATATTGGTATAAAAAAGTGTATTTCGTTATAAGAGTTTCTCTCCTAAAGGAGTCCTACAACAATACTTATATCCACACTCATTCCTAAAAAATCTGTAGATAAATATTCAACATTAGATGCATCTCCATTGAGTAGATATTTACCTAACGATTGTAAATATTTTTTAAGAGTACAGTAGCATTGCCATCCTTTGATGCAAACCTACATTTTTTTTTATTAATATTTTCTGGTGATTGCTTTTGCAATCCATTTTTACTATTTACACCACCTCTTATTTTTAAAAAAATCCCACTAATAACTCTTGCTAGAATAGTGGTATTCATTGTTTCATAATTTAGATCAGGAACAATAAAAAAAAATGTAACTTTGGAATTTAAATCCAAAATAATGTACAACACAATTCTAAGAATAATTTTACAGAGTTCCAAAAGTCAATTTTTTTTCACATTTTCAGAATTATTTTTTTAAAATAATAATGACATTTTATTATTGGTGTTTATTGCTATTATTAGATCAACAAGTGCCAATATACAAATAAAATGAGTCAATACCATATAAAAAAAACTTAAGAGTCAAACACCGGATAAAATAAAATACAAATTAACAGTAGGTTATGTCTTCCTATCTCTAGTCTTAAATATAAGTAAGACAAATCATCAATACTAAAAAAAGTAATTAATATAATTTTTTTTAATTTATCATCAATTCAAGTTTTATTTCAAATACACCATTTACTTTAAATGGTTGTATTATTTAATATTAGTTATAAATGAATGTATAAGAAATAAAATTAATAATAAATGGAAAATATTAAAAAAAAACAAATAAATTTAAAAATTAATAATTGTTACTTATAATTAGGACAAAAAGAAAACTAATTTATTGTTTATAATTAGAATTAGAGATAATATTTTTCTTCTAAAATGTAACAAACTCTTCAATCCCAGTGATTCCCAAGCTCTTATGACTTCTATCAACATTTTTTTTTTTATTATCAAACATGAGTTGAAGTAACTCACTAATCATAGAAATATGAATACATAATATTAAGGAAACAATGATAGTCATAACATATAATCTTAAATAGCAAAAACAAATATAAGCAAAGAAAAATGAAAGTCACTAGATAGACTTTTGTCATGTTGGTAAACTCCCCTCGAAGGATCCCTCCCATGGTGGTACCAAGTATAGGTGTGGAATCAAGTTGATTGACTATTGTAGGGTAGTTTTTAAAACTAATTACGTAAATAGGACTGTTTTGAAACTATTTACGCCTTTGAGACACTTTACTACAGTGTCGCTATGGCCCATAGCGACATCAGTGCCACGTGTAAATTTTTTTTGAAGCCATGAACGCCATATTATTAAAGTCGTTATAGCCGGTAGCATTTCATATAAAGTCGCTATAGCCTAACACAAAACGGCTTCATATAAATTCGCTATAGCCTATAGCGACATCAATTAATTTCATTTTATTAAAAAAAATTATTTAAAATTTTAGTATATAATATGATTAAAAAAATGTAGTTTATTTAATTTTTTATAGTGTATAATTATAATATAAAAAAATAATAAAATAAATATGGAGAAAAATACATGTGGAAAAGAAATAAAAAAAGGGAAAATATAAAAGATAAAATTAACTAAAGGAAAAAAATGTAAGAAAAAAGAAAAAAAAAAGATGTAAAAGATAAAATTGATTTAAAAAATATATAAAATATAAAAGAAAAAAACAAGTGAAGACAAAAATGTAAAAAAAAACGAAGAAAAAAAAAGAAGTAAAATAAAAATTAAGAAAAAATGATGAGTCATAGTAACCTCAATTTTTTTTTACTATCTAGAGTCGCTATGGGTCATAGCAACTTCAATTTTTTTTTCCCGTTTTTTTTTGTCTACCTAGAGTCGCTATGGACTATACCCACAAAAAGTCGCTATGGCCCATAGCGACCTCTGTTATTTTTTTTCTTTCAAAAATTTTATTTTTTTTGAGTCATTGAGTCTTTTTAATATTTTTTTCTCCAGATTTTTTTTCCTTCACTTATTTTGAGTTATTTGTAAAAAATCTTGTATTTTTTAATTATTTTTTCTCCAAATTTATTTTCCCATTTTTTAAAAAAAAATTAATTTATAATTCATTTTTTTTTCTTCTGCTTTTTTTTGCATATTTTTTCTTCAGTTATTTATCTTTCTATATTTTACTTCATTTTTTTCAGTTTTTAAAATTTTTTTCTTTATAAAAATGCTATTTTTTTAATCTAAATTTTTTTATTTAAATTTATCTTAAAATATACTATTAATTTATTTTTGGTTGATTGAACTATTTTGAGTTATTTTTAAAAAATATTATTTTTTTTTATTTATAAAAATATTTTAAAAATCAACTCTTAAAATAAATATATTTTAAAATTAACTAAGCCAACAAAATAAAAAAAAACGCAGAAAAAAATAACTATAAAATAAAATATTAAAAAATAAATTATAAAATAAATGTGGAAATTTTTTTAAAAAAAATTAAATAAAAATTAAGGTCGTTAGGGCCCATATGGCCCATAGTACCATCCTTTTTTTTTTTAAAATAGTTTTTGTGCGTTTTTTATTTTTTGTTTTTTATTTTTTTCCTTCAATTAATTAAAATACATCTGAAAAGGATTAAAAAAAAATATCAAATATCATATTTACTGAACGAAAAAAATAAAAAAAAGCAGAAAAAAATAACTATAAAATAAATTTTTAAAAATAATATATAAAATAAATCCATAAAAACTTTAAAAAAGAAGGAAAAAAAAAAAAGAAGTCGCTATGACCCATAGCGACATTGTGTCACTATGGGCCCTAACGCCTCCAATAAATATATAAATTTTATTTTTAAAAAATGGTGTTTTGTTGTAGAAAAATTAATATATTTTTAAACATCAAGTTTTAAAAAAATATATATTTTAAGTTATATTTTTTGTCTATTAAAAATAATTTTTTTTTATTATAAAATTGAACCATTTTAAATGGCGTAGGAGTCTATAGCGACACTACCTAAGTCGCTATAACCAGTAGCGACTTCTATATAACTAAATTTAAGTCGTTCTCAATTTAAAAAAAAAAAATAACAAGTAGCACTGGTATCATTATAGGCCATAACGACACTATAGAAAAGTACCCTAAAAGCATAAATAATTTCAAAACAGCGTGTAATTAATTTTAAAAATTACCCTACAACAATCAATCAACCAACCGTGGAATCATGTGGGACACAATGCGTAGTACCTATCACATGCAATCCTTCGTTGATGTCATCATAATTGACGTAATTAAATCACTTATAATCAGTCACATTGAAAAACGTCGCCACACTTATAATCACACAAGGTGAACAGAGAATGCCCTGTAAATATCTACACTGTCGCAACACCCTTTCCAATGTCTAACCATTTCCAATAGGTTCACATGCAACAATGGTCCAAATTGAATGCATTCTGAACAGTGATGTCATGAAAAAGATTTATAGACGCTAGAAAAAAAAAAATCGATGAGCATTTGTAGATATGCTACATTACCATATATGAATCGTACAGCACCACCTTTTTCAAGACATCTCTATTTGAGATGTGAATCATTGATGCATGCACACCTACCAAAGTTGTTAGATCAATACAAACATTTAAAGGGCAATCCTCATTCACCTCATGTAGTTATTGATGTGATGATATTCATCTCATGTAGTTATAACAATCACGTTGATGACGGCGTTAAGGAACTGTGGATGACATGACAAATCTAGTAGTATCCGTTAAAGGATACATACACTAGTTTTACTTGATTTCATACCCTTAATTATAGGACCACATGAGAGAGCCTATCATGTCATAGTACAACTTCGGTGGTTGTCTCTTTGATTAGTATTTAATCTTTAGATTTTATGGTATGATGATCACGTTGAGATGTAACCTTTCAATAAAACATTCTTATTTGTAGGCCAAATTTGAGAGGATTAGTGAAGTACTTAAGCCCACACATGCTAGAAGGATGCAACGTAAAAATCACAAAAATGGTATTAAGCAAGATGTTGCGTATCAGGGAAGGAAGACCCAATCCAACAGTTGACCCAATATGTATTTTATTTATGTAGTATTTAACTACTGTTAAGCAATATTTGACTTTTGTATGTTATTTAAGCAATATTTGACTCTAGTTTATTTAAACAGAATTTGATACTTGTATTTGACTTTTCAAATTTAAATTCTGAAACTATGAAAATAAAATGTCTCCAAAAATTAAAACAAACTATATAAAAGCGTACATCTGAACTTTAAATTCTGAATGTGTGTATAATTCCATAACTTATATTCCGAAAGTCATTTTTCCCCCATAGTTCTGGAATTTAAATTCTAGAACAATGAATAGCACTCACCAAGGAATATCATAAAAAATAAAATAATAAAAAAAAAAGTTAAAACAATAACGGGTGGTGTTAATAGTAAAAATATGTAGTGTAAAAAACAATCACCTTATTCTATTTGTAGACAGAAAGAAATAGTCCAGTGACCTAATCATCAACCAACATTGTGTTAGGGAAGTAAAAGGGCCACTCTTTGCACCACTCTACAAAAAGAGAAAAAAAGAAAAAAGAAAAAAGAATACACATCACGCAACGAACAAATATAAAAGAAGCTCGGGCCTTCTTCATACATTATTGTACAAAGAAATAAGGAAAAGAATATTCCGATTTATGCTTACAATCAGTCCTAAAATCTTCAGTCTTTGCCAGGCCGCCTGATGGTTTCAGACAACAGGGCTCTAGGATTTACAATATAATAATTTTCAAATAATAATTCGACTCCAAAGATAATATACAAACCTTAATTTTAAAAAAATATCTCGACACAAGAACCAACATCTCCTATGTCAGTATTCACATAACATAAAAAGACATTCAATATGCCGTGAACACTTGCTAACCAGCGTAGAAAACATACATTACAACAGGCGGGTTAACAGACTTGATACCTACTCTGGGCCTTGCATTGGAACCATCATATGCTGACCCTGAGAATATTCCAAAAAAAAAAAACAAATGAATGAATAACACAAATTCATTATCTATAAGAGTTCTATCACTTATGATAACAGTAATTCCTCAAACTACTACATAAAACTTGCAAACCACAGTGGAATAACATCTGTATCATATACCAATATGCATTCTCAATCTTATGTCCTTCATTAATTAGATAGAGGTTCAATGGACACTTATGCCACAAGGTTAGCCCCACCCACCAATGTGGCATCTTTAGAGATCGGTTGTGCACTTGGGCAGAGTGGGACTGTTAGTACTTCCATTAAGAGTTGGCCAGTGAGGAAGGGGCACAAAGGGAAAGGATACTTCCATTAGTCATAGCATTCAAGATTCCAAACAAGCTTACTATGAAATAACATCACCATTTTCAAGTCAGGCAAAAACTAAAAAGTTACGCTCGGATATTTTTTATTCAGGCAATGAAAATCTAGCTTTGATATTAAACAATAATTTTTAAACCTCAATAACTGATAAAATGATCCCAGAGAGTAATTCGGGAAATTCGGTCCTCACATCTGTTACAATTTAAGGACCAGGTAACCCTGTAGCTAAAGATACATAATTGAATTTATTTTATTCACCCAGAATTCACTACCAAAAAATATTTTGAATTTATAATCATGATCACTAGCTTTATTTGCTATGCATTTGCAAGAAATAAAATACCTATCTTAAAAACAAGTTACGCTACACAATCTTTTAACACAACCAGAAAAGAATGTGATCCAAAAAAAAGCCAAGGGAAGTAGCTAGCTCTAGATATGTATTAATAACACTTGTCAATATTCAATAGCATGGACCACTCCATAAGTGATGTACTAATGCCAAAAGCATCATTCACACACATCAAGGATGATTAGCCCAAAAAACTAAATAACATTGGGGCCTGAACTGCTACGAAACCTCCAGCCAAGCACCACGTCAGCATGACAGGATCCACAGAACCTCATTCAATCCTAATGCATTATGTGAAAGAAATTTTAACGAAACCAGGAGCAACAGTAAATTTACATTTATTATTGTTTGTACTTTGTACAGTCCATTGAGGAGGAAGAATTTCTGACAACACTTAGTGCCCTACCAAACTGAGAAATACCACCCTCCAAAGATGGACCACATATTAAATAACCCTAAATCACCACAAAAGATGCTTACGAAAGTGAGAGACTGTATCGAAAGATTAAATCATTGAATTTAATGGGTGAATTGATTGTGCTACCAAACAAAAGTAGCTGACACATTGACAAGAATTATTAGGTACTAATTCTAAGATGGACCTTTTCAATATGCAGTGCAAGTATGTTTTCCAATATTAAATCAAAATGGTATTATAGCCAGCATTGTGTGGATCATTTTAACTCAAATAAGCTTAAAGATTTTCTGAGGAAAAGATTAAACGTGGTTCTGCAAATGGAAGTAATGAAGTCACACATCCTACTCCTGTCATAAATTCACACTTCTTGAATAATACTCAACACTGGAAAAAGAAAGTTTATATACGGCAGTTACAATTAAGAGTTCAAACAACCTCCTTATCACCTTTCATAAAACATTCAACAATACAGCCCAAAAATATAACATGAAAAAAGGGAGAAAATTACCTGAGAATTTGTGTAACTAACACTTTGAGAAAAAGTACCTTGATGAGCTAGCTGCAGATTTAAAACAAAATGCATCGACTTCAGATGTCACTGTGTTCAACACATAGTTCCATAAATGCAGTCAAGCACGATAATGATTCATGTGTGCATGTGTGCATTCTACCTGGGCATTAGGACTTGGTTGAACATCTTTCTTAGCAGATGATTCTCCACCCTTGGCTGAGCCCTTGGTATCACCCTGGAAAATGACAGATTGAAAAACCGTAACATTGAGGTGTGCGAGAAACAAAAATATACTCAAACAAAACAATTACAAAGCAGAAAAGCTATTCAAGTATCAGAAGAGAGATTAAAAATTACCTCCATCTGCAAAATTTCCAATCCGCCCATGACAAAGCCATAATCAAAAACAAAAAGGTTACCAATCAGTAAAAATCAGAAGCCAAAAAACAGGGAAATTCTCCATAAACAAAATAAAATAACACTTTAATACTCATTATTCTAAGACTGAAGAGGAGAAAAAATCTTTAGAAGTAGAAATTAGTAAATTAAAATTACATCTCTGTATCTGTTGAGGTAAATTTTAAGAGGATCAATATAATCCTCGAAACCGAGTGTGGCCATCGCCCAGAGCAAATCATCACCGTTAATAGTCTTCCTCTTCTCTCTCTGACACTTATCAGAGGCCCTACACGATTCAAAGGCGTCGAAATTAAACGACGAGCAAGGAAAAAAATACAGAAAAAAAAACGAAGGAGAAAAAGAAAATTGACACCGACTCGCTGGTGATGAAGCTGATGAATTCGGAGACGCATTCCTGAACAGTCTCTTTGGCGTCCTTGGCGATTTTACCGTTGGCGGGAAGAGCCTTCTTCATGATGCGGCTTATGTTGGCGATGGGAAGGTACCTGTCTTGCTCGCGGACGTTGGAGCGAGGGCTGTGATCGCCGCTCTCGTGGCTGCCGCCTCCGGGGCTCGCGGGACCCTCCGACATGCTCGCCGGAACCCTAATTTGAGAAAGGGGAAAAGGGAAAACATGAGGCGAAACCCTAGAGAGAGAGAGAGGGAGGGGGAATGTTAAGAATACCTGAGGGAGTTGGAATGAATTTGTATTTGGCGCGAGATCGGTGAGGGAATCGGACGCTGGAGAAGAAACGAAGGTGGAGACGTTTGAGATCTAGACTGAGGCCTATCACCACCGTTCGTTTTCTTTTATTACGCAACACAACCCTCACTCGCTTTTCGCTTCTTCTTCTCTCTCTCTCTCTATTTTCCTTTTTTTTTAATTCCTGGTTTCGCCTCCCTCGCCCTCCACTGTCATATTTGTTTTTCTTTGCGTTAAAAAACAAACATGAGTAAATAAATTTAAAATATTAAAAAATAAAAAAGATGCATGTCATAAATGATTCTGACAAGGTGCGTGATTCGACCACGTGTTGGGACTGTATACTGTACAGTACTCGAGCTTTGCCTTTTCCTGCTTCTGCGGTTCCTTCTTTAATTGCTATCAGAACTCCTTTGCTCGCTCTTTAATTTATGGGCAAAACTTTCATTTTTAAAAACCCTTCAATTTTGTTATTTATACCAGTTTAATTTTTTTATATACATGTATTAGAGTATAATTTTTTATTTTATTAATAAATTTGAACTCATAGTATATATAATATTTAAAATAACTATTATGAAAGTCAATTCTTTTTAATATAAAGTATCGTTTGTAATTAGATAATAATATAAAAATAAAAAATTTACACGATAAATATATTTAAATCATTTTCTATTTAAATAATGTGATTATTGTTGTTTCCAAAATACTTTCCTCATTTTAGATGAATTGTATATTCTTTCGATGAAATTAAAAGCTTCAAAATAGTGAATATTTATTTCCTATTTTAATTTTTTTCTTTCTTCTCGTTGGTTAAAATTATTCATTTTCACAATCAATTAGGAGTCATTAATTTCTGAATTTGTATAATCATAAATCTTAATAATATGATACATGTAATATTATTTTTAAAACTTATTTATGTAACTCCCTCAAAAAAAAACTTATTTATGTAATGTGCAACTCTCCAAAGATATAACATTTTTTTTAATAATAATTGGGATAACAAAATTAATAAGTTTTATAAGTAAGAATAACTCAAAAACTCACAGTAAAATAATGTGATGATCAATAAAAACGATGTATAAGAAGAACTCTATAAAACTTACTAAATTTATTATAATTATAAGAAAATAAAATATGATTCTAAAACCATCTTTTAATCAAGTAAACCAGATAATATGTAACCAATTCTTAAAAGAACTTATCAAAATATAAAATGAGACTCAATAAAAAAAAAAAAAAAAAAAAATAAGTCAAGATTATATTTAAGTAAAAAATTAAATCAATTTAAAATTATTTTATAAATATTAATTAAATAAATACATTAACCATTTTAGAATCGGTATGAATAAGTTAAAGATTGGTTTGAATAAGTATTTTTCAAAACAGATTTTAATTTTTAAAATATTTTTATGATAAATATAAAAAAAAAACATATTAGTCCGGATTACTGATTAGAATAAATTAAACAATTTCAATTGTTAATAATAAAAAAAACTATTTACATCACACCTGGATTCATAATGAATTGTGTATATGTTAGACAGTTGATTACCAACTATTGGTTTTATCATCATGAAATTACGTTACTTTTATTTTAGAATAGCCACATCCTTTCATATAAGTTTTCAATTTCTAGGCTTGAACTTCTGCAACAATTATTTTTTAAGAAGTCAAAGCAAAAACAATCAAAGACATCATAGGGTAAATTAATAATTAAAAATAAAATAAGTGTTGAGCTGTACAAATAGAAGGGAAAAAAGAAAGGTGTGCAAAAAATAATTTCCAACTCTTTAGATTGTTCTGGGCCGACAATGAGATTTGGCCCAATGTTAAAATCATCTCGCTCCAATTCTACAACATCAGGATCATTGTTTATTTATTTATCTTTTTTCATCTAAAGCGATTGAACTTGTTTCTAAAAACAATTACAACCTGCTAAATCAACTTTTGGTTGAGATCATTGGTTTACCATGACTTCTTTCTGAAGGAAATAACTATTGTTACGATTTTTGTCAACAAAACTAATATGCCAATGACATGGGACGAATAACTTCTGTAATTTATTTATCCCACGTATGAACTTAATATAATTATCCAATAAAAAGTAAACATAAAATTCGTGCAAGTTTTACTAAATTTTCATAACAAATAGTAATGTTCTGCACTTTCTACATCAAGCATGATTCAATCACTACTACCTACGCTCTCCTGATCCTTCAGCTGTACTTTTAGGAAGCCCTTCACTGTCTTAAGTTATCATCCTGCCAAACAGCAAATTTTCAATATTTTTTTCCCTTCAAAATTGAAATCCTACATCCCTAAAGCAGCACGCTTTTTTCCCTGGTGCTTTGCAAACAAACAAGTCGAGTGGCAATTCAATGTATACAATGCCATCGGTGATTGCAAAGGCAGAACGCATTAACTCCAGTTCACATGCATTTGGTTGGGAGGGGGCACCAATCACTAAACCACATATGAACAAGGCCTCCACACAGAAAGAAGTAATGAGAGGAAAAGGGAAAAGGAAAACTTGCTTTTGTTTACAAGAGAGATCTATCTTGCTGTTGGCTGCGTAATTGATTCATCAATAGACAGGTAACTCTCAGCTCCACCTAGATCCATTGAACCCAAGTTCGCGGAAGAATGAAAAGAATTTTTTGACATATCATCTGAATTGCCTTCTCTTAATGATTCTGCCTGTCTCTCTATAGATATTGCATCTTGGATCTCCTTTAGAACTTCTGAAATTGATGGCCGCATATGCCCATGGGGCTGAACACACATCAATGCTTTCTCTGCTATTTTCCACATTGATTGTAGGTCATAGTCATTCCGCAGCAAGGGATCGATAATTCCTTGTATATCTCCACTCTCAATGTGTAATTTTGCCTGTCAAAACATTGATGTAGGCAACCAAAATTTAGTTGATCTAAATGTAATTTAACATAATGAGGCTGGTCTTCATGCCTACAGTTCATTCAGTGGTCTATAGTCTGAAAATATTACTAGGTTAATTATAGGGAAGAATTTAATTTTGTTTAATAACAACTAACAAGCATACATGGAACAGAATATAGATTCAAAAGAATCATATATAGCTCGTCAACTTCATAAATTTAACATGCATTCTTGTGCATGTTAGTATGACTTACTTTTTGCAGTGTTTTTCAGAAACGTAGGTTTGGACCAGAATGTGGCTGGTCTTTATGTCTATATTGTTCATTCAGTGGTCTATAGTCTGAAAATATTGCAAGCTTAATTATAGGGAAGAAGTTAATTTTGTTTTAATAACAAGCATACATGGAACAGAATATAAAGATCCAAAAGAATCATATAGCTCGTCAACTTCATAAATTTATCATGCATTATTGTGCATGTTAACATGGCTTACTGTTTTTAATGTTTTTATTTCAGAAATATGACTTTGGATCCAATTTAACTCTACAAAGTAACTTGAAAAATAAGGGTTGTCTCTCACTTATAAAGTGAAAATTCCCCCACATATATTTTTATTTTGGTCTTAATTTTAGTCGAGGTAGAATCTCTATTAACGTTGAGAATTAAATACTATACAAATCATGCGAGGGGAAAAAAACCACTAAGACTTTCTTTATACACCATCCAAAATTCTGTGTTTGCAGTAAGCAGACAAATCAAAACTTACCCATTGGACTATGTTTCGGCAATTTAACCCAAAGCTTTCATTCGATATTGCTTCTTGACCAGATATGAGTTCAAGAAGAATTACACCAAAACTATAAACATCACTCTTGTCAGTCAGCTGCTGAGAAATATAGTACCTGTCCAGAAAAAGGTTTCAAGGAAAGTTTGATGTTACGGAGACAAAAGGGAATTTGAGTTTTGTCATCCAACCAAGATCAAGACACAATAAACTTTGTTTAAACACACACAAATTCACTGAAAATAGATAAAGGCCTTACTCAGGATCCAGATATCCTACTGTCCCCCGAACTATGCTTGAAACATGGGAAACCCCATCAACTGCCAGTTTTGAAAGACCGAAATCTGAAACCTTGGCTCTCATGTGCTTGTCGAGAAGAATATTGCTGCTTTTTAAGTCTCTATGGATAACGACAGGAACACAACCCGTATGAAGATATTCAATCCCTGAACAAGCATGAGAATAATACAGTTAATATCGTGTGACTAATCATAACAGAATGGCCATTCAATCAGAAAAGTAGATGAAATATAACTAATTATATATTCTTATATGCATTAGCTTAATACTAGTAATTCATAAAGCGTAAACCTTTGGCAGCATCTTCTGCAATCTCTAGGCGCTTAATCCAATTGATACTCCGTCCATGCGCTAACGGGCCTGCAAGAAGTTAGACATCATTGAACATATGGATTTCTTCTCCTTGATTTAAATCATGCAAGCTTACCATAAAGATGTTCCTTGAGAGTGCCATTATGCATGAACTCATAAACAAGCATACTATTCTCTTCATCTCGGCAATACCCAAGAAGCTGTACCAAATTTCTGTGATGTATTCTTGAAAGAAGAGTCACCTACATCAAAGAAAAACATCAATTCAATTATAATAGAGTTCAGTAAAATTGCAACTATTTTATCTACTTTATGCTTTATTTAGAAACAATAAGAGAAGCAAGAAAATTAAAAAAATGGGATACAAGAGTTTGTTTGATTTCCTTCTCACTTTTTTTATTTTAAAAACTGTTGGGTAAAACAATTCCATGCTACTCAGCAATCAATTTTTCATCCAAAACTTATTTTAAGTTTTGAAAATTGTTTCCAAATAAGTTTGTTAGAAACCAAAAGACATAAAAATATCTAGGAGATGTTTTGTCACTCTTCTATTTTCTTCAAGTGCTATGTTCAATTGCTCAGAGATAAACTTTTAGAAAGCAAAACTGTGTTCAGGGAACAAAAATACCTTCAAATGTACTGAAGAGACAGAAATTTTAAAAAACAAAAAATCTGTTACTGAAATCATTAAACAAACAAGGACTAACTTCCCTACTTTTATTCAGATGTCAAAAAATGAAAAGAAAATGATGAGAAAGCAGAAATCCTACAAAAAATATTGCAAGCTCATTTTTTATTTTCTCTTAACTATCTTTTTTTGGAGGGCTAGACTTTATGGAATTATTGTAAAATTGTAAAATGCTCTCCCCATTTGGTTTGATCTCATTTTCTTGGCTTCTCAACCTATGTAATTGACTTTCAACCTTAAATTTATTCCTCCTTTGTCAATTCCTTTCTTTCCATCATCCCAAACAAGTTCGGAGAGACCATTCTAATTTCATAGATTGATATAGACAGAAAACTTTAAGATTATTGTTGGTACCAAATAACTTCATGGTACCACTTGGTTCCAGTCCGTAAGCCAAAGCTCTGTAATGCAGATCTAGTTTACAATAGTATACTACAAATGTTTGGTAATGGATTCCTATTCACCAGGTTGTGTTTAATAATTGGCCTACAACATACGGGTATGCTTCTGGAAGACAAGTGCGATATTGTAAAGTTCTCTACAATTTCACGACATCTAAATTTACTCAGGCACTTGGTGAAACCATGCTGCCACTTCATGACAACAGTTGGCCTCGGATGATAACTATCAGAAAAGATGCTGCAGGTTTCTGCATGGGCAACCTTCTTTCCTGTTTAACAACATGGTTTAACAAATGGTTTATTTTTATTTTAAATAAGCTGTTTTAAGGTGATTAGTTTATACGTAGCAGACTAACAGTCAGTATTTCCACTCATTGTTTCTTTTAAATTAAATTAAAAACATTTCTGTAAATTAGACCGCAACCAACTTTTATTTCTCAAGGCCAGGGTTCCCTGCAACAACTTTCTGTTGGTCCATGCATTAGTTCAATTATTGATAAATCTGTTTTACATCCACGAAACAAAACAAAATCCCAGATATCAAAAAATGAAAAGGACACAAACAAAATAACAAGAGACAGTTCAATGCCGGAATAGTGGAATGCTTAAAGAGAGGTTTACAAAATGCAGGTTACCTCATTGGAGAACTCTCGCTTTCCTTGATAGGAATTACTGGTTAAAACTTTAACTGCTATCTCTTTTCCATCTTTGAGTTTTCCATAGTATACAACTCCAAAACCACCAGAACCAATTTTTTTCTCAAATTTATTTGTAGCATTTTCAATTTCAGAAAAACTGAAGCAATGAGCAGCTTCTGCAGGATCGTCACTCTTCCAAGAAGCCAGCCTTTGAGTAGGGAGAGAATCAATGTGGTCTACGAAGAGTGTAAACATATAAACCATGTTCTATCATCTCAAATATCAGACAGACACAATAAATAGCAGTGTTTAGAATTCCACCTTGTTCATGATATCTCCTCTTGCCTTTACGCATAAAAAAGCAAGATATGACAGTAGCCAAGAGTAGAACAGAAGCCCCAACTGATGAACCAATAATAACATACATGTGGCCCTTTATTCTGCTTTCTTTGTGAAGATTAATGTTTCCAGAGTAGCTGTTGAGTATGAAAGGAAAATAGTAGTGGTTATCACGTAAATATGGTGAAGATGAATTAGAAAATTTGCAACAAAAAAATAAAAGTTCTAGAAGAAATATATTTAAAGTAATTTAATTCCAAGGAGACAAAAATTCAACCATACCAAACTATACTTGATAGAACGTAACTTCCAATATTACTAAGAAGATTAACTGATAGATACTTTTTTATATTGTGTACACCGATAGATTCTAAAATTCTATATCTAAGCAATCAAAGCAACATGGTATGCAGCTGAGTCAAAAACCAAAAAAAAAAAATTGAGAAAGATCTAAAGAAAGAGACAAGGGTAGATATGAAAGAACAAAATACAAGAAAAAGTGTAGGGAAAGAAAGTGTGATTGTATTAGTCCATTGACATGCCAAAAGTAACCAATAGTATAAGACAATAAATTAAAAAAAATTAAAAATGAAAGTACACAATTAGGTTTTCTCCTAAATAATTCTTAAACTATCAAACCGTGATTGTTACATTTTCTAGTTACATATTTATCAATTATCCTATATGATGAAACCTGCCGATATTTCTCTCCATTTTTTTATGTGATAATGTTGCATGGTCTCATCTTGTGTTTTGGTTTGAAAGTTAATTGTACTCACTTCAAAGTCAAATCCTTGCTCAGAAGATCTGATGGTATTTTTCCAGATAACATATTATTTTGCACATACCTGCAAATATCATAAGGATAATATGAATTATGTTGAAATAAAATAAAAGTATAAATCATATATAAAATTTTTAGACAGCTTACAGTTCCCTCAAGCTTGGGAGGTTCACTAAAGAGGTTGGGAGCCCGCCTGTCAATTGATTGTTTTCAAGATGACTGCAAAAGGAAAAGGTTGTAATTAGCTAAATAATACATAACACGACAAAAGGAAGAAGTTACCAGGAATTACATGATCTTTAAGTCCATGCATCCAGTAAAATCTGGTAATGGGCCAGTCAACATATTTCCATCTAGCCATCTGCATCCAAGGATTAAATCATATCACTACCACAATATAAGTTTAATGGATCAAACATGAGACATTGACAGCCCAGTCCAGAAATATTAGAAATTAAGATGAAACTTACAGTTCAACCAAACCAACCAATTTGGTGATGTCTAAAGGAATATTCCCTGTCAGATTTTTATTGGATAACAAGCTGCCACCACCAAGAAAACAAAATAACAATCATAAGATCACTTGCATTTCTTTTTATTTTTGAAACATATACAATATACAATAACATTCTTTAACAGAAGCAACCTGCAGTTTTCTTTCCTCATTTCTCTTTTTTTGGGAAAGAGAAGGAATCTACACATAGGCCAAATTAAAACCTAAAAAAAGATTAACCTTTACATTGAAACTATTCTTGGTTGTGGATCTGAGTTACATCGGACCCATGACCATGGAACAGGCAGACATGGATCACCACCTTCTTGGGCCCAGTCTGCTGCAGAGTAGTCTGAAAGTAGACTTGAAATAGCTGCTCCTGCAAAACGTCCATTTCACATAATACATAAATTATAATTTTCTAATGTCTAAACGAGACTTAACTGGTAACACTTGGCATTGCAACAAAAAAGCTTATTAAATAGTTACTCTACATAGTTGCAAGTTAGCCAAAAAGCACATCATACAGTCAAGGTAGCTTCTTATTAAGGACTAACCATCTAGAGAACCGCCATTTTTTTCCAGATACATATTTATCTCCATGGCATTTAGGAGAGGTCCCCTGGAAGAATCATATGTCTTGCCAAATCTAAAAGAGAGCACAAAGGGTAGGGATATGTTTGTAAATCCTGGTTCATAGAGGCGATATTTCCCTTGAGCATTTTCTTCAATATTTACAACAGCCTTGCTAAGATCAGGCTGGCCAGGAAGTACTAGCCTGAATTTTCTGGATTCATCAGGAGCCAAATCCTCAATCTCTGCAAAATAGGTGAATGCCCAACCAGTTCCAGGAAAACCATCCAAGTTCAACCGGTAAGTTAGAGATCCATTTGTACCCACTACAGCTGTCTGCATCACTTTCACGGGTGGCATTTCATCTCTGTTAACATCAATTGGTGCATTTGTAGAAATTTTCTCGGTTCCAGCAGCAACATCAACAAGATAATTAGCTTTCTTCACAGAGTCCGACTCCCAAATTCTATCAAAAGGATCATCAGGATACCTGAAATAGCAGAATTATTAACATCTTAAACTACAAAAAAAAAATGCTTTAAAAACCACAATATAAGACACTAACTACACATGTAGTCGAGTACAAAGTTAGAGAAATAATGCGTGAAGTGGTTCTTGGTTATGAAAAGTTGAAGACCGTTACAATCAATTAATAATCATGATTTTACCTAGTGAATATGTATATCTATATGAAAGGGTGTTGTATCTGTATTTACAGTTTTTCAAACAAGTGGTAGCATATGGGTCGTTTGATCACGTAATACTCTTACACGCTCTGTGCATCAAAATTAATCCATATTCACACACTTAACAACAAATTCTTTAAAATATTAATCTGTACAATAACAGATTATGAAGCAACATATAGAATGGCTAAAGGTACTTAGGTACCTAATTGGAGCATCACTCTCTGCACCAAAATTTATCCTTGCAGAGACACTGAGGTAAAACTGATCCTCAAATTCTGTATAATAAACTGAACCATTGAATTGCCGAAGTTCAAGTGTAGATATGAATGGTTGTCCGGTTGTTGCATTCGATAAGCACACACTCACTGTAGGACTCGAAGCCAAAAATATAAGCTCTCGCATTTCTATACTATTAGCATCAGATATAACAATAGAAGACCAATGTGTAGCCCCAAGAGAAATGTCAAATTTTGGATAAACATTGTTATTGTCAAAGTTCCCATACAAGAAGGTGGCCCTCAGTAGGTACCTAGTCCTACTGACAACATCAAGAGTGTAGCAGTATTTCCTGGAATCAGCAGGAAAGTGTCGTAGTGTTGTGTATTGCTTCCGTGTCTCATTTGCAACTGATATAGTACTTATTTGTCCACCATAAGTAAGCTTATCATCAGGAGTCCATTGAAGACCAATTTCATCAGTGAATTTTTCTGAACCACCACAGTCCAAACTTACAAAACCTGCTTAAGATGACATATTTTGTTACTCGTAACAGCCTAAATGAATCCAATTACCTCCAAGCTCTAGCACGCTAATAAAACTAACAAAATAAATCACATAAAAAACATTATGCCGAAAATCCAAGAGATTAATTCTAGCAAAAACTTGAAGCTACTAAACATTTTCTAAGCAACCACAAATTAGAAGAAGTTTGTGAAAAGGTAGGATATAAAGATTCATTAAACCATCATAAAACTTGATCTTAACCGATCTTATATCCAACTGAACCAGTATAAATCAACATCATCAAGGCTTAGATCTTACTAATTTTTGCTTAATGTGCGTACTGAGCAAAAGCGTCAATAATCATCGCTATCTCTCTAAAACAGGAAGGTAAACAAATCCATTTTGCTCCTCACGATTTGAAGAATAGACCAAAAAGACTTGAAAAGTTTTAGAAAAATAAAGATAAAAGCAACTTCTCAGAAGTTCAATACTCATCGAAAGAACAGCTAGGGCAAACATAGAGACGAAATCAAACTGAAATACCAACGAACGGAGAAGCAGAGTCAGATTACAAAGTACCACGACAAATACAAAAAGAAAACGCCATTAGCAGTGCAAGCATAAGTAGTGAAGCTAAAAAGGTTTGGAGTTAAGAAAAGGCAATGAGAGAGAGTTGAATGGAGAAAGAGAAATACCTTGCATTATCTGAGCGAAGGAAAAATGCAAGAGAAGTAAGAGCGAGAGAGCGAGAGAGAATACGAAGAAGAGTGAGGTACTCTCCATTTCTAGAGTGTGTGGCTTTGCTGAGATGAGACCGTAAAAATGGTGAAGCAAAGCCAATGCAGAGAGTGAGTGAGTGAGTCTCAGTTTCTATACGGTAGAGAGGGAGATGAGGATAGCAGAACACAAGTTGGTATCGCTTTTCACTGTTAGTCGCATTCCACTAATAATAGATGTTGATAATGGCATAAAACAACACTCTTTCACGCACTCTCTCCCAATCTGCACCCTCATATATAAAGTAAATAAAACAATAAATAATGTCACCAAAAGACGTGAGATATTTAAAAAATAATAATACTTTTCATAAGTTTTCATTTGTTAAATTAATTATTACAAAAATTAATAATATAATTAAGTGATTATACTCTTAAAAACTACAATATAATTATATAAAAGAATATGTAAATACTTTCTTTTTTTTTAAGTAAATACTCCCTCCATTTTTTATTCATAATTATTTAAAGTTTTGCACGGGACTTAAGGAAATGATTGATATTTTAATTTTCAAAAATATTTATTACTTACTTTCCTATTCTATCTTCTATTTTTTTATAATATTTCGTTGAAAATATATTGCCTTTTTAAATGCAACATTAATTTCACATAAGTGATTGGAGAAAAAATAAGTAGACATTAAAAATAAATAGACACATTATTCAGTAAATATATATTAATTATCAATGAAAAAAAATTAATAAATCATTAATTTTAATAAAATAACAATAAAAAAAATGATAAATTCTGACAAAATGACTATAAATAATAAAACGGAAGGAGTACTTTCTATTTTACATTCTTAACATTTTCTTTAGTATATTAGAAAGCGACTAACTTGGTTAGTGTTCATGACAAGTTATTGGAAATATTCTTATGAATAAAAATATATATTATTTTTCCAAATTATTTGTTAAAATCTATTTTGTTTTAAACATAAAGATTTTGAATAAGATATTTTTCCTTTCCCCGTGAAATTTTCTCTGCACGGACAGCTGAGAAATTGAATCTCTATTATCATTTTTAAGTAACCAGCAAGTTAATTTATGTGTATTAGAAATTTTTATTAGTGAGAGAAGAATATATTTATTTTTTAGAAGTTTAATAAGTGAATTCATATGTATTAGAGAATACGGAAAAAAGTTATACGTTTTTATTTAAAGAGAAAATACTCCCAGTTAATAACTCCTGTAGGATTATAAATGATATATTTGATGATGCCGAAAATTGAGTCTATGCATTTAAAGACAAACGATCAATACCAATAGCTCATGTGACGACAAAAATAAAAAAATAAAAAACTTGTATAAATATTGTATTTATCTTTTTATTTTAAAGGTTTGGATAAATAAAATTTTGTTTTTAATCTCGTGCTAGTTTTATATTGATAATTCTCTTAGAATGGTAACTTTTGAGAAGTTTTATTTAATTATTACTTTCTAGCTTTGGGTTAATATCATAGTTTTACTTGTGAAGATTTTTTGTTATGAAAAAAATTATAAATGAAAATTTAATTTGTAAATTTTATAAGTAAAAATTTTAAAATAATATTTCATCAATTATTGTATTATTACTTATTAGTTATGCATAATAAATTATTGGGAAAAAAGTAATTATCACTAATTTAATGTAAATAATTTTAATCTGCAAACTTTGTTTTTGTTTATAAAAATTCATTGTTGTCCAATTAAATAGGTAACTGTTAAGGATGACATTTTTTATATATAAAAAAAAAGGATATTTGAATGTTGTTAATATTTTTATAAAAATATCTATCTTGGTCAACTAAAAAACTATATATTTGAAAGGAAAATGAAAATGGAAAGTACATTGGTGAAGTTATTAAAATTTAATGATTTGGGAATTGGGAATTTGGGATATTGGTGGAGAAGTGTTTACACGACATAGCATAACTGACACAACAGGTTTCATTTTTCAGTGTCGTATTTGTGGTTTGTGGTGTGTGGTCCCGCGGCTTCACGACACAGGACAGGACCCATATGAATCATGAAGTGAGGGACTGGCACCAGAAGAAGGATCGCGTGACACATGATCGTCTTATAAAATAAATAAAAACATTCACTTTTTTTTTTCCTCGCTTCGTTTTTATTTTTCTGGACTCGAATGAGGATTTTTATGCTATTTTATAACGTTTAATTAGAAAGACACGGTACTCATATTTAATATTTATTTTATTAATTAAAATGGATATTAATAATTATAAATAAATAAAATGATCAAGACAACATCAAATTTTAAATTTAAAACTTTTTATACCTTACTTTAACTTTTACCATTGAGATACACTAGTTTAAATCCAATGATTAAATAAAATATAAAGTTTAGAGAATTATATAAGGGATAAACATAAACACCTAGAATTTTTTTTTTTAACCATACATATGTATTGTACTCTCTTTCTCCTAAATTTTTTCTCCTATTTATGTTTTGTACTAGTAAGTCATAATATGTTAAATAAGGTTTTATATTATTGCTCTTACTCCTTAATTACAACTTGCAGTGACCCCTCAATGAGTACCTCACAATTATAGTGTCCTTAGGCGGGGGATCTTTAAATTATTTTTCTAATCTCACTCATCGTGCTAGAATCAGAGATGGAAAAGAAAAAACACACAAATGAAAGACAAAGTGAGTCGTTTTGGTGATATCCAAATTCACACCTCTGATGAATCTCCGAGACCTTTAACATTGACTTATGGAAGAGTTAGTGAAAATTTTCACTCAATTAATAAATATTAATAGAAGAACAATATCGAAGTTTAAAAAATAAAAGTAATATGTTAAATGGTTAATACGAAACCTGACTCATTACAAATTACCTAGATTATAGGTGAACAAGGACGTTCAATTTGGTTTGAACGAAATGTTGTAGAAAGTGAGAGTGATAAAAGAAACAAAAAAATATATGATAATTTTCGTGGTTTGATAACAATGACTAAGGGAGGAGAGAATAGATAATTGAGTAGAATCCACTTTTTTTTTTTGGTCTACGATATGTGCCAATAATGCAATGAAGGTTGTATCTTAACATTCATTGACAACACAACTTTTCTTTGTCTCCATTTGTGGTTGCGGTTGGAGCTTGTGTACTGTTAGGAATTGCTGACTTTCCTTCTTCATCTCCTTTTTGTTTATTGGTTCTCTTTTGTTCTTTGTGAAAATTTTAGAAATACTTGTTTTGCGTGTGTTTATGCTGGATCCATGTTTGTGTTAGACATTCATTTTTCCATCTTCATTGTTTGGTAAGTTCGTGTATTTATGTTAGGTCAATCAATTGAAATTAAAAAAAAATACATATATTTGGTTGAATCTACTTGATAATGTATTAATAATCCACAGCATTTCATTTCAATCGATTAGAATTTAAAAAAAAAAAAAATCATTAAATTTACATGACAATATATATCATCATCCATGGTATCCATTTCAATCAATTGAAATTAAAAAGTAATTGATTGAATCTACTCATCATATATGGTATGCCATTTAAACTGATTGAAATTAATACTATATGAATTTGTTCAAACCATTTGATTATAAAAGAAATCTTTGATGATCCATAAGTCAACGTAGTTGATTTCTAATTAATATGATGTCATGTACTCATAAAAATTCTCAAAATACTTATATTAGGTCATTTCTCTCTCTCTCTATATATATCTTTTGGATTTAGAAATATTTATTTGTTATGAAAAAATGAACCTTGAAAAATTATTTATAGAAAATTTAAAATAGATGTAATTGATTATATCAATTTTAGATCTTTTTTAATCTTGATTTATGAACTTGTATTTAATTAGAAATGCATAGTAATAAATTAGATTTAGAACATACAATTATATGAGAAAATTGAGTGATAAAGTCAATTAAAAAAATATTTATAGTTAATTAACACAAAAAAAAATTATAAAAAAATTGCTCATTCATATATTTGTTATCAATTTTATTATATAATTGATTCAAATATAACGTCGTTTTATTTTCACACATAAATAAGTCTCTTCTTCTTTTTTTTTTTTTTTGTGCTCAAAGATTCTTAAATATCAATAATAAGTGAAATTTGTATCCATAAGTGAGGTCTCTAAAAAATATGTAATTTATTACTCATGGTTCCATCTTATTTGACTAAAACATCAATTACCTAATTAACTTCCAAAAAACAAGTTTTATTATTATAATTAAATAATAATAATATCTTACGTTATTGATTAATATGATATAATATTTTGTTATCGAATATCCACAAGTTCTAATGTAATTGATTAATTCACTAAATAAAACGATCATTATGCCTCTAAAATTGTTTTTCTTAAATATTTGAGAGATATTTCTTAAATCAATTAAATTTGATTAATTTTCCTTTATTACAAGCTTGGTCAATGTTAAACTCATCAAAAGAATATATTTCACTTTAAGTTTATAAGTCTTTTAAAACCAATTGATCAACCTCATGGGATCTCGTAAAAAAACAAATGTTCCAATCTAAACTAAAACATATAATACATTATCAAAGACAAAACTATATTTCTTGTAATACTGTTCTTGATCATTAGATACTATGAATGCAAGACTCTTTTACAACTTAACAATCTTTCCCTTTTTCTCTTTGATCATATCAAAATCCATTTGTTGTTTTGATAATTGCTTTGTGTTTGTAGCTTCATCAGATAAAACACTTGCACCAAATATTTTCTTGTCACTCGACATGTTACGTGACAAATTTGAACTTAACTTTTTTCTGCCAACTATCCCTTACATAAAGAGATTCCTTTACTATGAAAAGTATCCATTCTTCATTTTATACACTTCTAACTTAAATACTAACTCTAACATCAATTAGAGTCCTCAACAACATCGTAAAGATCCACCAAATACATATTTTTTTTCCTCCTCATCTCACAAAACATTTAAACACACTTGTATAATTTAGTTTATAACTTTCATTTCTTATTATAACGAGGAAATCCAACTCCAGACCCTATTTATCAAGTATATATAATTCATATTGACGTGGAATACTGAGCGTATAAATTTTAAATACTTTCGTAAATACATGTGTTACTCGAAATTTAATTGAAAAAGAATTAACTTAAGCCATAACAGTTAACACATGTTAATTGTCAATCCACGTATAAATAAAGTACTGATTGGTAGCTGCATTAGGAAGACATGTCATTGAGTTAGAAACTTAGAAATTGAATGCTCGCACCTCGAGGAGAAATTTGGTGCTGTGCTTGGAATTCACGTGTGCCTCTTGCCATATGGCCAGAATTACATTTCCAAGGTCCAAGTAAATTGGACAACTTTAACCCAAAATTACTTTTTTAACTTATTTTACGCAATCTGTCATTGGATAATAAGATGACTCTATTAAATATTTATGTAATAAATTATTTATTAAAGAAGATTTGGATTGACCAAGAGACTTATGTTACTTAATTAAGTAGTTAAATTCATATCTTAATTCTCACGTATATAAAAAAAATTAAATAAAAAAAATTCATCTATTCAATATTTATCAAACTCTCCATGCATTCTCCCTTACGTAAGTCTTTTTATAAGAATGTACAAGAAGACCCTTACAATTAGTTTCCATTTATATTAACATGACTCCGTCAAACATGCTTTAGAAATGAACTTAACCCTTAAGTTACAAAAAGCCGATGTGGACAACGATTTTGATACAACTAAATGTATTTGACATCCATTAATATTGCACTATTATATATATACTTTTCATTATTAAAATGAATCAACAAACCTATTGCTTTCATTAAAATTCAAACAAACGATAAAGTAAGATTATATAATTATTTTAATCTTAATTTCATAACTAAATTTTAATCTTAATTGGTTACTTATATACATATAACTGATCCATTTTTTTAAAATCAATCTTTTACTTTTACCAACTAATTCAATGCTAATTAATTATGAATACAATTAATAAAAAATGATGGCAGCAAGTTCTACTCATAGTATATGTTCCGGTATGTCTAAAAATCTCACATCGCTTACGAGTCGAAACTATGGATAATTTATAAACACTCTCCTTCCTTAACCCACTGAAATATCTTTTAAAAGATAAAATTGTGACGGTCCAAATAAGTGTCAAAACGGACAATATCTCGGATACGGTAACAAGTAGGAACAGTACACAAAATATTTATTACGAGATGCATTATCCATCCGGTACATCATTTTTTTTATTTTTTTGCATAAACTTAAGAATAATATATATTTTATAATAATAAGTTATAGAAACCAAATTATGAAGGGTTTATCTGTTACATGTTTACATAGTTTTATAAATAAACAGCATACGTAATATTGCACTATATGTTTCTTAATTTACACGCTAAATTTATAATCAGATATAAATAAATAAAATAAAAAAAGGTTGGTTGCAGTCTTGCATCTGGCAAGTTTATGTGAGGATGAGAAGGAAGATGCGAGGATGAAACAAAATGGTGACTAAAGATCCCCACATGGCTTTCTATCGTGTTGGGTCACTTTGGTGACTTTCTGAAAAGCACGATCCATCCCATTTTCTTCTTTTATTGACAAAATTAAGAACAGTTTGATATAAGCACGACCTTTAACTTTCAAAAAGATGACAGAATTATAATCATTTTTAGTTGCCATCGCATTTTCCACTTTTGCTTTTGGACTTCTAATGGAATCAAAGACATTAAGTATTTGATTTCTTAAATACTACCTCGTCCCTTTTGCCTTTGCCTTTTAGTTTAGGATTTCAAATGGAAGTTCCAACGAAGATTGATTATTATATAGTAGTAGTATGCAAGGGAAAAAAATTTATTTTATATAATTAAAATTTATAATAAATAAATATCTTAAATATATGTAGTTCTACCTAACCTAATTAACCTTTAACCAACCAACAAAAAGTAACACTTTAAAGCATTTCGCCAGTCCTTACTCCTTACTGCCATTGGATTCTAGTGATAAAAGTAAGAGACTTTAACCAATTTTATTGGTCAAACATTTTTGTCCCCTTTTTAAATTTATAAAATCGTATTTATAAATTATACCAATGAAGTTCCACATGACAGTTCATAAAAATAAAAAATAAAAAAAATAAAAAAAACTTGTTAGATATAAATTTAGAAGTGTTTTTAGAATTTTTTTACAGTAAAAAAAACTCTAAATGTTTTTTACTAATTTGTATTCGAACACTCTTTAATTTAAATAACGCCTTAAATGTTTCAATTGACCATTCGTTAATTAATTTCCCGCTGCCGTTGGATTCTTATGATAAAGTTAGAGGCTTTAACCTATATTTTTGGTCAAACAATTTTGTTCCTTTTCAAATTTATAAAATCTTATTTATGTTCTTGTCTTTCAAAAGCAGATGTTTGCGGGGATTTTTTTTTTTTTTTTTTTTATGATAAGCGGTGATTCTTTTAATCGACACTTTTTTTACTGGACGCATAAATTTATATATCAAAATATTTCGTCAATTGATACTCTTATTATATAGTTGGGAGTGTTATTTTTTTTCCTAGTGATTCAATTTAAGGGAAGTTATTGATCGTCACTATAGGAGATTTTTTAATTTTCAATTCGTAAAAGTACTAAAATATAAACAAAGAGAAAGATGGTCATGGTGAGGAAGACTTGAAGGTTTGATATTAGTTTGAGGTAAACTCATTTTCTGCCATTTGTTTTCATTTTTATATGGATGCTATTTTTGGTCATTCACTATTTTGCTCCTACTGAAAAAGTGGTGTTAAGAATTCAAACCCATACTCATAAGGAATGTGAAATTTCGATTCAAATCAATTCTATCAACTTATATTAGTATTTACTTATGGTAGCCAGGGTATGCCTAAGTCACATAATACGAATTTACGTATTCTCAATTATGACAAGTTTGTTTTCAAATAAAGTTTTAGATTCAAATTTTATTGATAAGAGAAATGTGATTGAGAAAAAAAAATTATAACATCCTCTCTTTTTCTAATAGTAAGAATACAAATATATTTTTATAATTATTAGTATTTTTTTGTTGTTGTGTATTTGTAATGGTTATCAAAATTAAACCGCAATGTAATAAAAATATGAAAGAGCTTTTATATATTTTAAAAAATTAACAAACTTAAATAAATTGAACTTGGCGTCTAAGACTAAAAATATCAGTAAAGTTGAATAGTAACGTGACATTCTTCATTTCTCATTTTTTATTTGGAAAATAAATTAATTAATTTTAAATTTGCTTGTTATTATTTTAGCTAAATTTTTCATTTATCTATCTGTGCTGTAAATTATATTTCAACTAAAATATAATAGTTAAAAGTTATATTAATTAGTCTTGAGAAAATATTATAAATCTAAATAAATTGTAAATATGTATGTGAAAATTAAAATAAACTTAATTACTAAGATCAAATATTAGAAACATTGTACGTGCATGAAAATAATTAATTTAAAGTTAAAATTTGATAATTTAGCAAGTGTTAAAGTTGCATATCAATCAAGTAAATGAGTAAGTAGATAATTGACTGGATTAGTTTATTTTTCACTCACGAATTTTTTATTTTAACAAAAAGAAATAAGTTAATCATCCATACATTACTAGTGTAAAGTTTTTTATACTAACAACCAATCATATCTTTTAAATTATTTTATTTTATTATTATTTGATTAAATAAGCAAATGATATGACAGTATTAAAATATATAATTGGTTGTCAGTATAAAAAAACTTTACACTAATAATGTATAGGTGATTATCTCAAAAGAAATTGGTTGGTCCAAACTATTTTTTAGTATATTTTTTTTCTCTTCACATTGGACCAGTCCCATAAATGACCTAAATAGTGTGATCAAACTTGGAAATCAATTCAACGGTCTTTAAAGTTTCCTCCGACTGAAATATTTCGTTCCATCTCTCAATCTTGCATGTACTTACTCAGAATTTATCTTCTCTAAACCTTCTGATTTCAACCACAAACACGTTTTTAAACCCATTTCGTTTCTCTTTAATTTAAACCGCCATTTATGCTAGCTAACATGTGTTGGGCTTGTGCTGGGAGCAACCTAGTGAAATCCTTTATCTATTTTGGGTTGTTTGATTTCACAACCCAATTTATAATTCTTTTGTGGTTCATGATATATACACCTCCTTTTTTCTATAAGTACACCTCCTTTTAAAAAAAATAATTAAAATTTTAAAATATTTTTAATTTTTTGTTTTAAATTTTTTAATTTTACATCCACAACATTTAATTTAGTACTTTTTTTTCACACATCTTTCCTCCTTTTTTCAATTTTTATATGCACTCCCTTATTTTTCCTTCACCCCACCTATTTTGGTAATATGAGAAAATTAAAAGAGAAAAAAAAAGTGTGTGAATAAGAAGAAGAAAGTAACAAATTGAAAGTTGAAAATGTAAAATTAATTTTTTTTAAAAAAATGATAATATTTTATAATTTTTTTTAAAAAGAGGAGGTGTACTTATAAAAAAAAGGAGGTGTATATATCATGAGCCTTCTTTTGTACGTGACCCATGTGTTGGGCTCACTGAAACTTATCCCAATAAGACTTGATGTTCACAAAATAACAGTTAACGGGCCATAAGTAATGGTAAAGCTAATCACGTTACTTTTCTAATGTGAATATAATTTAAGGAAATAGTAATAATTAAAGATGTATGCTGTGTAATATATATATATATATATATATATATATATATATATATATATATATATTATTACCTAGGAGTATTCTCTATTAAATATGGGACAATTTTCTTTTTGAGGTTTAAAAGGTACCAAATAAGTTTTTTTTTTCAAGAATCAGAAATCGAACTCTAACAATTTGATTAAGTGACATGAGTTCTTTGTCACTCATGCCCACTCAAATTGGTGTAAAAACATACGTGAATTTATGTAATAGGATTATAGTAATAGAATCTCTCTCTCTCTCTTTTTTTTTTTTTTTTTTAATTACAAGCCAGCCCTAGTGGTTCTAGTAATAATACTTCTAATAATAAATAAAATAATATATTTATATTGAAGTCACTTGTGGACTTTGACGCTAGAGCCACAGTAAATTGGTAAAATTATGAAACACTTTAAAAGAATGATAAATATTAGAGTGTGAAAGCCCATTTAGATTGGGTTGTAGAATAACGTTATTATTAGCCCCAAATATTAGTAGGAAATTCTAAAATTGGGAATAAATAATCCACTAAATATGATACATTCTTTAAAAACAAGTAAATAAATAAGGTACTAATACGAATGTTTACACTAATTACAGAAAGGGAGCTGCTATAGAACCTTTGTAGATTGAAGGGTTTTAGAGCATTCATTTTTTAATTAATCAATAAAAATATGGTTAAGCTGTTTCAATTCTTTCCTGTTCTCAGTGAGCATTTCTCGTGGTGGGACGGTTAATTACAATCTCATTTGCTAATTACTATAGAAAGTAAAATATTATTGGTCTAAAAATAATTGCTCCAAAATTCCAAATTTAAAAGGTAACCGTAGAATTTTCAAATAACAAAATAATTAATAATAAATAATCAACTAAAAATATAATACATTCTTTAAAAAATGATGCATGCAGAACTTGTTCTAGATTTCTTGATCAAATTAGGAAGTATTACAATCCCCACAGTTGAGTGGCAAGAGCTGGAGTTAACTGGCAAATGGTCTCAATAATTATTCTTTGCGGGGTACAGTTATGGAGGAAGTTGGTGTTGGTGTTGGTGGTTTAGGGTTTAAAATACATAGCAGAGTGGGGCAGGACCAATCGTAAGGCCCAAAATCATCCATTTTCATCTATCCTTTTCCCTTTAAACATTTATATATCCTAAATATTCTGTTACGTATGTAGTCAAGTTGGGTCATAGAAACTTTTAATACTCTAAGATTTGCATTTTGGATTTTTCTTTTTGTCGTTTTGCTGGTTTATATTGTTAGTTTGCTTCATGCTAGTATTTTTTTCGTTTTTTTGCACAACATCCTTCCACCAAGAGTTAGAGACTAACATGTCAAGGTATGAATATCTTTTCTTGTACACGTACGTACTTGAGAATTAAATTCCTAATTATATGTTTAAGGAACATAGTTATCAACTATACGATTCTGAAATACTAAATTAGTAGTTATGATAACAATCTAACATAAAAGTGTGGGGGTATAAGAATAAAGTACGGTTAACGGTAAGTACTGCATAAGTGTCGCTATTTCCGAACGCACGTTGCTTTGGATAGCAAAAGACGATGAAAAACAATGAACGATGAAGTTGCGTGGTGCAAACTGCAAACTGCAAACCTCCTTTTGTACGCTTTTGCTTTGTGTTTGGTGATATTGCATTGCAGCAGACAAAACCTGCTTCCTCTTATGTACTCATCAATAAGGTTGAACTCTATGGTTGACCACTTGTTCCCCAGAAAATAAATAAACACAAGTTGTATTGCACGTACTACATCTTTAACTTTAATTAACAATTAACATCAACATACTACAAGCGAAACATGCGACTTATCAAGGTACAGAATTCCATCTAGTTTTCTCCCAAATTCTTCGGAAAACGATACATATGTACTCCCCACATATATTTGTTGATATATAGAGAGAGAGAGAGAAAAAGTAAATTAGTGGACTTTTTAGCAAAACTAAATATAAAGATTATACTAAAGATATTTATTATATCTTTATATTTTAGATTAAATAAATTTATTTCATATAACTTTCCTATTTTAATTTTTGAATTCAGTTAAGGGCTATATATTTTTTTTGGGTGAACCAGGATATTTTTTTAGAAAGAAATTTAGGATTAAATTTTCAAGATATTTAAATATATTTTAAGGAACTAATCTCTTCAAGCAAAGGTTTTTATTGACAGTGAAGATGTTTAAGATCTATGAATTTAATTATGTCTCACCTTCCTTAAAATTATAGTACAATGTGAAAGACCAATGGTTAAACGTAGGAAGCACTTTATAGGTTGAATAAATAAGGCAATAAAATGGTTGTAAGTGAAGAATATGCGGAAGTTGAAACGTGGAAGGAAAGTTGATGGACGCACGCAGGTAAGCATGGTGGCAGCAGCAGCAATAGCAATATCTGTGATTTAGTTTGACAAATCAAAGGCCTTGTTTGGCTTGAAAGAGAGGAAGAGAAAGTCACCCAGAAATACTAGGCAAAAAGGGTATATGTTTCCACATCACATGACACACACATGCAGCAGGGTGTGTGCATGCATGTGTCCTACATCCAACCTTAACTCACTCCTTAACCCTTCAATGTCTTTCAATTCCTACCCACCAAAAGCCTGCAAAACAATCGAGGGCTACCTAGTGTTTGGAAAAGGACCACTTCGTTACTTGAGTTTCGAAGCTTTCCTTGTCTTGTACAGTTGTACCTATGGTATTATTGCTACAGTTGTTAATTTGGATTTGTTTCTTTCTAATGTTTCATTTATTAATAGCAACGGAATCTAAGATTTTATTTCTGTAAAGAATCGAGATACCTTAATATTTGCTTCATAAACATTAGGGAATATGTTCCTCAGCGGTATCTGAGTTCGACATATGATAAAAATAATTATAAAACTTAGTTTATATTGATAATTTTATAAAATTAAATTAGACTCAAACTCAAATCTAAAATGATATTAAAATAATTATTTTAATGTTTGTTGTTATATTTATAGGATCATATATTATCAAATTATTATTGGATCATTTGTTGTTAGTATATAGGTGTGAATGAGAATTTCACATATTATATAAAATTAAATATAAAAATATAAAAAATTCATAAACTTGATATCTTAACGTTTTGAATTAAAACATATAATGTTAAATTTTAATTTGGTTGTTAATTCATGGCTCACTTGTGTAGTTCTCTATGATCTATGAGAATCTAACTCAATATCAAAAAAAGTTTATGACATTTACATATGTTACTCAACTAATTAATATTAATTAGATAACAAATTAAAAATAATTCTTAAAAGTACTCACATAAAAAACAACTCACAAAAATATTTTTCTGTGAAATGATTATTTGTGTTTAATATATAAAAGTTATTTTATAAGATATTTTGCAACTTTTATAAAGTAATATTTTTTTTCTTTATTTTTTATCCCTATTATATAGATTATGGGTATGTGTTTCATGTTGAGTATTGAGAGAAAAAAAATATTTGAGAAATAAATACTCTTACACATCTCTTTTTTATTTGTATGAATTATAATATGACAATATAATTTAAATTTAATACTTATATATATTATTTTAATATTTCATATCAGCTCTAATAATCTTCTTTTTCGCCTTTTAAATTCTTCATGTCATCATTTGTCTATTATTATTGATATTAGAATATAAAATTCTAGTGTGAAACAATATTTTCTTTTCTTCATGACATTTTTATACTTTATTTTAAAAATTAAAAAAGTAAGTCTATTGTGCTATAAGTTCTTTATTATAATATATAATAATTTATTGGGATACAAACAAATCATATATATCGATAAAATAAAACAAAAATAACTTATATAACACAAATATATTTTAATAATAGAAAGATCTTTTAAATGATGACCAATAACAAAACTATAAGAACTTATACTAGATAATATTTCATCGTTGTAGAGTCAGATAAATAGCATAAAATAACCTCAACGTAATTAAATTGATATTAAAACATGCATGAGATTACATGTAGATGTAGCCTATGCGATCTTCAAAGAAGAAAAATTACAACTTTTTTTGCTATTTTCTGGCCGTAAAATGTAAGTGCTTCAATCATGAAGTTCGAATTTATTTTCTGTGGTACGTACAACAAAAACAAATTTTTGAGATGGGTTGGTGTAGCTACTTATTCATATAATGTAATTTCAGAAGAGGTCGCTTTCAATGCATGTTAAGGATAGGTTGTTCCCCAATTCTAATGTAATAATGAAGAGGCCAATAATGCCCAACTAATTTTTAGCATAGTTAGTCCTGGGAGTTTACTACGAGGGCCACATTTAATAATTATGAACAGTCCACATCACCCATCTTCAGGATATATAGAGTGAAAACATCTATTTTATATAAAACAAAATAAAATTGTAGTTATATATAGAGATAGTTAAGATTACTTATGAGGATTGCTATATTCTCCGAATTCGGAACGGAAATATGGTCCGAAATTTTAAAATATTAATATTTGATAATAAATTTATTATTAAATAATTATTTAATTTACTATTTTATAACTTAAGTTAATTTTTTAAACTTTCAGAATATATTTCGGATAATTCAGTTGGAGGAGGATGATGAATTTTTCATTACTTATTTGTTTAAAAATAAGTGGCAATGTGGCATAGAAGGTTTTTTTTTTTTTTTTTTTTTTTTTTAAGTTTGTCCCTGGAGTATCCATCACCGATAGTAGTGACTAATCTCCTCGCTACGTTGAAGGCACCTCAAACAGCTCCTCGCTACGTTGGAGACACCTCAAACGGTGGGATAGTTGGCCCCAAGATTTAATGCGACTGGATACACAAGGCATGATTCAAACCTCTGACCTTGCTTAAGCGTGGATCAATCCCTACCACTGAACCACACGTTTGGGGTTAAAAAAAGGCTTATTCATGCATGTTCATGCATAGGGATGGCAATGGGCCCCATGGGGCGGGTGATAGTAAATCCACCCCCGCCCTGCTGGATGAAAATTGACCTCATACTCATCCCATATCCGGGCGGTATTCATTGAGTAGGTATTCATGAGTTTCTTGAATACCCATAGATATTCGTGGATATTTATAAATTTTTTTAAAAATTAAAAACTTTATATTACAAATAATTTTAAGTTTTTATTTAATATCATTGAAATATTAAAAATAAAAATTTAATGTTAATTTTAAACTTTTATTTAACGTTAATTTTGTTGAAAGAATAATAAAAATGCAAGATAATCAATAACTTAAAATATATCAATGTCACACAAGTAAGTGAAAGTTCATATCACAAAGTTACAATAATTTAATCTCATAATTCCAAACGAAAATAAATAACTTAAAATACATAAATCTTATTGGTCCAATCAAAGCTAGAAAATTAATCAAATTACATCCAACATGATTCTATGGAAAGAAAATAAGATGAGAGAGTGTAGTTTTAGGGTTATGTGGTACAAAGATAATTATGATATTTAAGAAATATTATTAAATGGGTACCCGCGGGTATGGATATCATCATACCCGCCCCCGCCCCCGCCTCCGCCTCCGCCCCATTTATAAACGGAAATTATTCGTCTCCATTATCCACGGGTCAATTAGCCTATATATTTATTATCCATAACGAATTTTACCCACAGATACCTGCGAGTGCGGGTATTTTTGCGATCCCTATTCATACACATAATATAATTTTTCACTACTAACCAATTAATATCACTCTACTCAAGGTTTTTATAGTGATTATAAAAAGAATTAATAGCTTTTAGTTATATAGTAACTTACGGTTCAAATATATATTAATATTATGACTTTAATGTGTACTATCTACACTACTAAATTTTTTGCGAATTTTCTTGCACAAAAATATTCGCAGAAATTTTTTTACAAATTTTCCTGCAAAAATATATTTACAGAATTTTTTTGCGAATTTATTTGTGAAAAATAATTTACAGATATTTCTTACAAATTTTGCTACAATTTTAATAATTATAGAAATTTTTTTCCGTGGTAAAAATTTGCGGAAAATATTGTAAGAATTTTATTTTGTTTCTTGCAGATTTTCTTGCAAAAATAAATTCGCAAGTAATGTTTACTAAATGGTAGAAAAATTTTGCAGGTAACTTTTCCTGCAAATTTTCCTGCAAATTTTAATCCGCAGGAAAAATAAAAAAAATATATTTAAATTTATAATTTTAATATTTTAAAAAAAACTTCAAGTCTCACATCGATTGAAAATAAAACAATTAAAGAATATATAAGTTGGGACAACACTTACCTTACAAGTTGATTTATATGGTTGAGTGTTAGGCTTACCATCTTAGAATTTAAAAGATTATGTATCACATGTTGGAGGCATGGAAATAAATGTTTCGGATGAATTCATTGTGAGCACTTGAAAGTTGAAAAATTATTGATAGAATTTATAGTAATTTTTTTATTTTTTCTTAAAAAATATTCTTGCAAAATTTCTTGCAGAAAAATTCGCAGGAACAACATTTACTGCAGATTTTTATGAAAAAATCGCAGGAAAAGTCGCATGTAATAAGAGAAATTCTAGTAGTGCTATTATCATTTTATGTGTGTATTATTTTAGTTTTACATATATATATATATATATATATATATATTAATTTTAAAGTAATATAATTGTCAATTTACAAATTTTAGAGATTAATATAACAACATTTTTTAATTTAGGAACAAAACGGATGTTTATTAATTTTTTTAATACTAATATAACCATTAAATTATATGATTGAAATTATTCGATTCATGTCAAATCCTTTAAGAATTATATAATAATTTAATTATTCATATTTTTACATATTTTAAAAATATATTTTATGTTAATTTTATGTATACGAATGAACTACTAAACAATTATAAATTAATATATAACTTTACAAATACAATATGAAATATTGGAAAGAAATAATCACTATTTTCAGTGTGTTTGAGAGTCGTGAATTCCCACGAAATAAAGTTAATGAGGAGGGGACTGTAAAAAATTTTAAAAATCAAACATGTTTGTAAGAGAGGAAACGAAATGATTATTGTGAAAGTAAGTACGTGGTTCACCCATAAATTCTTCCATCCTAATATGTGAAGAATTTTAAGACATAAAAATTGATGACAAAAATGGTCTTTGTGACTCAATTATATAACGAATTATTTTATAACACTAAATCATAATCGATTTTATAAATATATTATAAAAAAAATGATAAAATAATAATTATAAATATTAATTTTACCTTATTTTTTTTATTGAATTTTACTCAATTAAATAACTACAAATTTTATCCTATTTTTTATCAAATAAATTTTCATCTAATATATCTTTCACTTTTACTTGTCCCCTCCTCCAAATAAATCTGACATATTTAAGAAGTTTACATGTTATTTAATTAGCCAAAAATGTGTCAAATTAATTTCAAAAGAATATATAATATTATTCTCAATTAAAATTAATTTCCCATGATTAACGGATGAGAAGTCTTGTCAATGTAACAAAATTAAGATGGTTTCATTAATGTGTATTAGGAAAATAAAGCAGAAAGAGTGAGAACAGTAAAACTGAGTTTGTAGGATCAAAGTGACATAGTAGGGGCCAACTTAGAGGAGGTATAATGACCTAGTCTTTTAGCTCATAAGCTATGTTGAACAGATCAAAATCTCACATTTCTTCTGTTTTACTGAATAGACAAAACACAATAATCATAACTCGTAAGCATAGTGAATTGACTTTTCATACAGTATTATCTCCTTGGGTTTATGATTACTTTTTATTTCTAATTCAAATCAAAAAGGTTGGTGCCCCTCTAAATCAACTGTTACCAGTTACCACCGCAGCGCGTGTCCCTCTCTTACATTAACACGACTCAATTAGTTGTAACAAATAAATATTAATGGATACAAAAATGATGCAAAAATATATTTCGACATAGTATATCAGTTAATAATTTAAATATAATAAAATTTTTACTGTATATTCGAAAGATATTTTGATTGTAATTCTTGGAGGATATAGCAACACTCAAATGGATATTTATACCATATCCAATCAAATTTAATCTGGAGTTTATTTTTTGATGCTTTGTACTCTCCAGTCACCAAAATTTCTGTCCCTCCCCAACATTTTGTCAAAAGGAGCCGTGCACTGGGATGGTTGTCTTAAAGAAAGTAAAACCTTTGACTATATCATATAGGTCACATTACAGAATAATTTAATTAAGTTTAATCAGAATAAATTAATAGTATAGATTATCATCTAATGACATATCTATAGGGTATTATACTTATGATAGTTGATTTTTTAATATTTAATTTAAAATTGTATTTTAGATGATTTAATTTTCAATAAAAATAGTTATTAACGAACTCAAAAACTTAACCATAACATAATCACAAATTTGACTATAACACTCTTAAAAAATTAATTATTGTTTAAAATATAGGTTGATTGAAACAGGAAAAATTTTCATTCATAAGTTATAAGGAAATTCTATAAGATAATTTGAGATCACATCTTACATAAAAATATTAAGATAATATGTATATGAATTTTTCTCACTTATATAATATTGAATATAATTATTTTTACTTCAAAATTAAACTTTTCCTTTATAAACACGATCTAGTTGACTAAAGATTAATTTATGTTTAAAAGAGATCATTTTCTCTAATTAAATATTATTTAAATAACAAAATCATAAGGAAAAACTTGTAATTAATTATGAAAGCAACAGAAACACAAGTTAATCCAAATATAAACTGCAGAAGAACTTTGAGTTGCAACATGGAAATGTGGGCAGGGAGGGTAACTTTTGTTTGTGTGGGGGTGGGTTAAAATGAAATGTGGAAATAGGGATAATGATGTGGGCAAAGTTACAGTGTGGGATTAGGCCATTCATTGGCAACGTTGGAGTTTGGAAAGAGCAATAAAAAGGAGAGAGATAGGGGAGGCTGAGTAACTTAGTACGGATTTGATAGGTCACCTACTTTCGAAAGTGTGGCCCTGCCTCTGGCAGTGACAGAATAATCAACTTTATACTATTCACATATACAAACTATAAAGTGGTATAGTAGAAGTAGTACGATAGCTGCACCTGCTGAATGCTGAATGCTGAATGCTGAATGCTGAATGCTGAATGCTGATGCCATTGCCATTGCCATTGCCATTGCCATTGCCATGCCCCCATCAACCCACCCTCTTCAATTTTTAATTGGGTATTGAATCCTAAAGCCGAGGAATGCGGAATTACTTTAATCCCAGGAAAGGGACGGGACATAGCGAGCCCCTATTTCTACACGTGGCTGCAAACCATCATGCCATGCCCCCAAACAAATCATTTTCAATCTCGTACCTCTTGTCCTTTTGGCATCTGCCTGCCTTCCCATGTCTTCTTTATACCGACCCTTTCTCTTGCTTAACTATCACATTAGCAAATAATTTAACTATTAACACTCAATTTACCATGCCAAATTATACGGATAATATTCATCATGGTTGGTGCCTGTAGTGATCATGGGATATATAAGGTGGTAGTGGTTGGGTTTTGGGGAATTAGTAGTACCAATAATTATGAAAACAAAAGATATAGGTGACAATAATGGCATAGTAGCTGTATAGTATTGGTTTTCACCCCTTATAATTTCCATCTTGAAAACTCTTTAGTCAAGTCTTAACGTGCTTCACTAAATGGTATCAAAAGTAATTTATGAGTAAAAATATCTTTTCTATTAACTGAATCCAAACAAGCTGAAAATATATGTACTTTTGCATTTAAGAAAACAAAAACCTTTGTGTTATGTTAACAGTAGAGATGTTATTCTTATAATTTAGTATTGATATCATCACATTAATATTTGATTTGAAAATCACCCTTTTAAACAATTACATATCTAAACTTCAAAGTGATTTTAATTTGTAGCGTCCAAATAACATTTTTGTCAAAATCACATTTGAAATATAAGTTTCCAAACATAAATTACATGATTTAAAACTCAATTTTAATTAAATCAAGTTTATAACATCAAACTCAAATATACAAACTCTAATCTAAGCACTATTTGAAGTTCCTATAATCAACACTTGTTAAGCCCAATTTAAAACTTCCAGAAGCCAACTTAGTTCATTTAATTTTTTTCCATGCAACATTTTTTTTGTCACTTGAAATATTCTACGGTGTGATTTTGCATTCAAAATCAAGATCATACATTATATTCTCTTCTTCCTATTGTTCAATGACAATTAATTATTAAACCTCCAATCCGAACTCGTAAAGAAAAAAAGATGATCCTATTTTTTATATATTTATTAACGACATTATGATCCTTTTTATATATAAAAAAAGTAGCTACAATAAAGAAATAAAGATGCATCGGTTATAAAAATGATGGGAAATCGTGTTTGTCTGGTTTGCGTTAATATTATAATTTATAAACCTTGTAAAGCGTCGGCAATGATTCAACGGCAGTTTGGTTTGCTGTTATAACTTCTTTCAATATCTTCTCGGACATTGTTTCCGAACTCTCTGACAATGATGCTTATTACACACTACTATAGATTTCTGTTTGTGAGGAGTAAAAACTAAAAAAATGTGGGAGAAGCAAGGAATGTGTACAATTTACATGGGAATGGGACATAAAGTGATTTGGACGTTCTACCGTGCGCACAAAACCATTGTATAAACTTCGACCTAGGATAGGGGAGGAATCATTACCAAAGACCATAAGACAGCTTTGGTGTTCCATAAATATAAGAATAACCATGTGATGGGATTCAATCCAAAAATTGTGAATAGTGTTTTGTCGGCAATAATAAACACCAACAAAAGCAAAGAAAATTAAAAACAATGACCCACAAATACGGATTGCACTTAGCATGCGCTCAAATCCCGTCTCTTCAAAGATCACCGTCATCTTTTTCAAGTATTTTCTAGATAGAAAAGAAAAGCACCGAGGTTGAATGTTGGAGATACCAAAGTAAATGCTTGCTTGTTATAATAGTCTCAAATCAGAAAAAGCAGAGTTCAACATCAACATGCCTTCGCGGCATGGCATTTCTTTACATCGAAGAAAATTAGTATATTGGAGGACAAAATAGTAAAAATCTCTAGACCCAAGCAATTCAATCAGACAATTGCTACTTATAGTCCTACTAGTTTATCAACCATACGCTGAAGTCAAGAAGATTTGCAATTGTACCATTGCTCTACCTGGCAATACTTTTAGGTACCGCAGTAGAAAGTGGATACGGTGCTGGAGTTAGTGATTGATGGTGGAAAATGTGGGTGGAGGAATGTCATGCTTGGAAAATGAATTTGACTGTCCGCAGCTGATGGTATTATTGTTGAAGGGAATCCTGATGATGCTGCAGTAGAGAACGGTGGAGTAAGAGTTGCCCCGCCGTAAGGACCTTGGACTTGCCATGCCCAATTTGGCATGGGACCAGCTTCCATCCTCTTCTCTATTGCTGTTTCCTGTGAATATAAAACCATAATTAGTATGTAACGCAGAAAAAAGTAAGGCAAAATTAATTATGGTTGCCAGAATATGTGAAAATCACCTCACAGATGGGAAAGAAATTGCTACCACTCCAGACGGAAGAATGACGCTCGGATGCCATGGAGAAGCCAGGAGGTGGCTGAACAGGCAGTGATCTTGATCCAGAGTGCTCAAGCTATTAAGCAAAGTGAAAATATACAATGAAAACTGAGAATACAAACTACAAATTCAGAAACACGTGAAAAAACAGAGGGGCTAGGGAAATTCTAGACTCAAGAATTAAAGCAAACCATACATGGCCATACAACACTCTCCACCTTACCATAACTCTCTTATCGACAGGTATTTGGTCCCAGCCGTGCGGAACCTTCAAACCACTCCCATTGTTGGGTGTGTTCTTGATTTGACCGTCAGTGTAAGAAGGGGGAGCTATGCCCAAGTTAAGATCAAGATTTTGCTTACTATCTGAATAGTGTCAGAATCAACATGTCAGTGCAAGACTTCATAGATCAATCATTAAGCAGATTAGGAAGCAACTAAAACAAATAAATTAATAAAAAAGAAGATTATCAAGGATAAACAAGTGGCACCTTCATTATCAGACTGAGAAATCATATCCCCTTCATACAAGCTGGGCTCGAAGTTTGTAACTGCTTCCCTTCCATTGCACTTGATAGCAGCCCTATCATAAGCTCTGGAATTATTACACAGCAAGTCAATGACACAAAATGTGTGTGTAAATAAATATATGGAATCCAAAATGTTTAGGAATTTAGTCTGAGATGTTCTGATATAGGATTGATAAAACCTTGCAGCCTCTAACTCGCTGTCAAATAGCCCCAGATATATATACCTGCAGGCAAGCAATAAACCATGGCCAACTTAAAAACTGAACTCTGATTCATCACGAACGGAACCAACCCAAGTAAAATAGCGTTTAATACTTAATTGATCAAATTAAAATGCAGGTGATCAAACCATGTCAGATTCATCGATTACTGAATTGAACCAAAGGGTTTTGTTATCTCACTTTTTCCCAAGAAACTGTCCCATGCGAGCTTCCCACCGCCCGCACTTATGAAGAGTAACTCCCCTGTATTTTGAGCTTCCCCTCGAAAAGCCAGTGCTCTGTCGACGCAGAATATGCACAAACTCCTCCTTCGTGAAATTACTCATCTGCACAACACAATAACGGAAAACCGAAGCTAAAGTCACAAATTCCATTCAAGCTTCTAAAAATACCAACAGATTAAAATCATCACTTCATTCACAACCTGCTTTATATCTTCATCGTAATCGCTAACGTTGAAATTGATATCCGCATCAACTCCACGGAACTTGATTGCAGCTCGATCGTACGCCCTAAAAAAAATTAATAATAAAACTGATAAAAACATTTCATACACTTAAAGAAAATAAAAAACACCTAACCACGAAAATTAAATCACCTAGCTGCAGCATGCGCTGTGTCGAATCCACCTATAAGAAAAAGAAAAAAAAAAGAAAAGCGAAATTGAAGAAAGGTGAAGCACATAATAACATAAAACGAATCTTCTACTTGCGTCCTCACCCAAGTACACCTGTTTCCCGCAATCCCTGCACGCACAGAAGCATTCAGAAACAGTAGCGTGTTACTTCAGAGAAGCATAAACGATTACTATTCACTAACCAAATGTGCGATTCCCATCTCCCCGTTCTCCGGTAGAAAGTAACGCCGCGATACTGCGAGCTCCGCGACCGCGGTCCGCGGCGGCTCTTCTTGACCTGCGGTTGCCGGGGAGCGATCCTCTGCTCCGGCGCGGCAGCGCCGCGGTGGTGCGGGTCCATGGAGGAGAAGTCCAGCCATCCCGGAGGAGTGTCTCCGGATTGGGCGGGCGGAAAGAGCTGGATGGTCCGGAGAGAGGATTCTCCGGCGAGATGGAGCGCGGCGGAGGTGGCGGCGTCGTCGACGGCGGAGGCGGTGTTGAGGATGGCGAAGTTGTAGGCGACGGCGTCGCCGAAGGAGCAGGAGTCTTCGGTGTCGGCGGCATTGACGACGGAGGAATTGAAGCTTCCGGAGCTCTCCATTTGCGCGGCGGAGAGCGGCGGCGTGTGGGAGGCGGAATCGGCGTTGAGGTTGAGATCCAGCATGGCGAGGTGAGGCGTTAGTTTGTTAGAAGCTGTTAGAGAGGTTTGGAGGGAAAGTGAAGTTAGTTAGAAGCTTAGCGAGGGGTGGAATCTGCTACGGCAACGGATTCACTTTGTTGAATGGGCTTGTAAGCATAGTCCATAGGAAATTGGAATTGAAATTTCATGCACCTTGAGAAGACTAAAGAGTGAGGAGACTCTGACTCTGCCTTTTCTTCTTCTTTGATCCTATGAATGCTATCCTATGCTATACTATGCTGGGCCTCCTTTTCTTTTCCTCTTCACAATTACCGCACCTTCACCTTTTATCCCGGGGAAACAAATTCCCCATTATTATATATTTATTTCCTATATAAAAAAATAAAAATAACTAAATCATTTTCTTCATAATGCATTTAGATATTAATTAATTTATTCCTATCATATTGGCGCATTTTGCTCAGGCCTCACAATGTGTATGTCATGGAGTCAGTCAACTGGCTCCTTTTCTCCTCTTTCTCTTTATTTTCTATTAATACTTTCTAATAGAAACAGGATTAGGACACATTTAAACATTATAATATTTTTATTATTAGTATTATATTAGGTTATTATACCATCTTGATACATAATAAACTTATGGCACTGAGCACTTTGAGAAAATAACAAATATGTATTTTGAATTTCTGTATTTGTTTATTTCTTTATATTTTAGCTCATTGACTCTCTAAGTTATCATTCAATTATCAAATTTTGTCTTTCACTGACTGTTACATTCATCTTTCATTTTATGAACACTCTATGCTTTATTTTACTACACACTTCATTCACCTCACAATTCATTTTCTTTCCATAATAATAATCATCATTACTTATTTTGTATTTTAAATTTTTATTCATTTTAATTAAAGAAAAATATTTGAAAAGAAACAAAATTACGAGCAAGAAGAAAATTCTTGCAATTATACCGGTAAAAGAAATATTCTATTAATCAGATAAATGTAAGAAAAATTAATGATAATTGAAACTATTGGGGTATTAATAATGGTGTGGTGATATATAGAAAGATGATTGTAAATTTTACTTTTTTTTACATTATTTTCTTTAAATTATTAAAAGTTTATATAACATAAGAACTCCAAGGAGCATAAAAGAAGTAATATTAAACTAGAATAGAATCTAAAGCGTGTAGATTAAAATTATTGCATTGATGTGAAGGACTTCTGTTCCTTTTTTTTTTTACGTTTACCACAAATTGTAGTTACTACTCGACAACTAAACTAGTAAAATTGTTTGGCAAAACAAAGTAATAAAATTGAAAGGAAAGTGTGTGTATGTATAAGATATTGGTATTCTTGTATAAATAACAAGCAACGTTTGCGTCTCATCCATGCGCATATACTCCCCCATATTAATATACTGTTATAGCATGTCTAGAGTTTGCATTTATTACTAGTAGGATACAAAAATAAGAAATTATTTACTATGTTTCTTATGTTATGGGCTATGTTTGGATACAAAAATAAGAAATTATTTACTTTATGGTCTCACAATATTGAACACTGGACCTAAAACGAAAATTTGAATTTGACTTCTTAATTATATATCAAATAATTATTTTAGATGATAAATTATTACAATTATTAATTAAAAGAATTACTCCTAACAGTTAAAATACTAATGAAAAATAATTGCGTGCGTAACAAATTATATTATTTAAGTCTCATGTGTCTAAGATTTTATGATTGAATTTTAGTGTTATTATTATAATTTTTACGGATAAAAAAACATTAATCAAGCATCATCAATATTAATTTTTAAATTATCAACTACAATTATATTTTTTTCTTCATTTAGGTATGTCATTCTATACTTAAAATGTCAAATCCCAAAACTTGCTTTCAAACCATATAATGAATGAATCTGTCATCGATCTCCATAAATATCGAAGCCATAAGATAGTGTAACGATCACTAATTTATACGTTGTCGAGTAAAAAGTGAATGAAGTTGATATATAAGAAACAAAAGATGAATAGAATCAATGTACGATGCCTGTGGTTTTTGTGGAGTAAGTAGCTAGTTGAATTATGATATTTATTGAGATTGTACGAATGAAGAAGAAACTAGAATTGGAGAAACGACACATTGCATGCAATTGCTGAGTTTGATAGGCTATTTATGGGTGCACTGCACTATATTGTACAAGTGAATACATGCACTAAAACATCACAGGATAAAGAAATTGATAAAATAATATTATACCATCAGATATTTGGTGTGCATATAAGTAAGATGCATTGATGATATGTTATATGAGTACACTTTTGTACCCAATTTGCCCTGTCCCATATAATCTCACGCATCGAACCAATTAATATCACCATCATCAACACACAAACAGTTCCCTAGGTAAGGTTTGGTGCTAAAGAATTAAACAACCTAGCTGGGCAAAAGAACTGGTTTATGAAGCTGTGATCCAATAGCAAAAAGGGTGGTGAAAAGTTAATTTGGGCATGGTGGAGGGTGATTGTTGAATTGAAAGGGAACGTTTGGAAATGATTTTGAAATTAATTTTGCTAAGATGATAGTTAAAGTAGAAATGGCTAGGTTCTTATATAGATGGTACAACACTAGTTGCTAGGTTAAAACGTGATTGTGTGAGGTGGTTTAGCTATTAGCAGAACAACAAATGCGGTCCAAGCCGTGCCCTTGGCTCATGGAGAGGATTATAATTAAGTGATCTAAGAGTGTAAGCGGACACACAAGGAATCTACGAATTTAAACTGAGTTAAACAAACCTAATGAATTCAGATAGAATTTTTTTAGTATTCAAATCATATCCAATCAAACTTGATTAAAACCTGATATTGTACAAGTTGTGTAATGAATTTTGTGTTTTCAACTCTATCGACCTGACTCAACCCAGTCATATTTAATAATAATAATATTTAAGTTATTATTTATTTATATCAATATTTATTGTTACTCTTACATTAACAAATTTTATATTTTAGGTTGATAGTATTATAACATTATAATATATTTATTTTAAATTTTATATTGTATTAATTTTTTGGGTTGATAATAATGTAACAAATTAATAAATTTATTTTAAAATTTAATTTATATTATTGTTTGCTTTATATGTTAATAACATTAAATATAATTATATTGACCCAATTAACTCAATCCGTTCATGATTGGATTGAGTTGGATTGAAATTTTCAAAAATAAATTGCTCAAATATATATAATCCAACCCAACCTGCTAAATTTTGATTGCGTCAGATAACAGATTTATCAAAACTCAACCCAATCTAACTCGCTTACACCCTTAAAGAGATCGGGATTGGCCTAAAAAATTCCAAAATTTTTTAATCGACAATTCAAATTCAATAAAATCATTACCAACGGTAAAAACTATCTCTTCATGTGATTAAAATAATTACATATCCAATACTTAAATTCAATATTAATAACTCTTTAATAATAATTTTTTATAGATAATATTCGCATTGAAATTTAAATTTAAAATATCATATAAACTATTTTAACTATATTCACTAAATCAACTCTAATAATTTATTAGACCGTCCTTTCTCAACAAATACTCATTTATATACATGCATTATTCAAGGATTAAATCATTAACTATATATTTGCATTAACTAATTAAAAAGACATAATTATCCCTTAATAACATCATATTATAAAATATCATTGAAATCTCAAATTATACATAAGCATAATTTCTTGTACCCAAATCATAATATATTATATTACATCAGTACATATATACCATGTATAATTCTCACATTTTGTTTTCGCAATTCCTAAACTCTGATAATCTTAACTGCACCATAATTCATCACTCAACATTAAGACATGATAGTATTGGCTTTACGTTGCAACACTGATCCTGTACAATATTCCAAACTTTTAACCCTAGTAAGTATCCTCCTATAGAGGGGAATATTAAAAGTTTGTTTAATAACAATAATAACTGCGCAAGAATATGAATGAAATTTCTCACAAAACCAACTTCGGGTGTGTCGTTTAATTTTCAAGTATGGAAGAACATAACACTTACTGTACTTGCGCTTTTAGTTACTGGTTTTTGCTCTCTCAATTTACCAATTTACCCCCTTACCACCACGAGATAAATAAATTAGTGCATGTCTTATTTAATTTTTAAATTGATGAAAATAGTATGTCTTTTTTTTAATGTTTTAATATAAAAGTGATTTTATTATGATTTATAAGAATATTGTATTAAAAATGAAAACAAAATATCAAATTAGTCACACTGTTATATCTTTCGCATTTTTTTTAATGAGGATGATATTAGTTTTTACGATAGTAAAAAAATGCAACTAAAGAAATAAAGAATATGTGTGCTGATCATATATATTTTCTCAGTTTTTTTTTCTTATACCAAGGATATTTCTACTGATTTTTGAGATGTAGAGATAACTGAGTTTTATCTCTTTCAGAAAAGTTTTTTTTTTTCCATAGACACATGCACAATTAGAAAATCAAGACTATGTCATGTTAGAACTTACCTATCTATTCATTTTTTTTTTGTCTAAACCATATGTATTTTTTATGAAATACAATTTTGTTTAAGTTGGATAGGAGAACAAAAAACTTTCTCTTTGTTATGTTAGACTTTACTAATTCATGTTTTCTAAATAAATATTTAAACCAACCAATATTTCTTTCAATTGACAAAATATTTTGATAACAATGGAGACATTGGAGAGCTAAGCTTGGCGCGTGAGTTATTTTTTAAATGTATGCAACATACTACATATCTAGAGTGACAATGATATAAAGTTTTAAAGTGAGGTTCTAGACAAACAATTGGACAATGATCCATACGTTAAAATCCAACTAACATTTCATTTTATAGTAATATTTTAATGCATAAAGTCAAAGAGGTACTATAGAATTTGGGATGGGATTAAGACACAACACAAAACATAATATGCATTGTATCTATATCTATATCTCGAACCACTTTGTCTTAAACTACTTTATAAATAAATGCCATTAAAGAGGCTCTTAACCATGGGTGAGGGTTGTGGTAGCGACACCAAGTGGAGGTCTCTGTAATCTGGTTCTCAAATTAATTGGATGACGTAATTAGAACTAAATTTTGCTAAGCATTATTATGGAACGTCAGTGGAAGTTGGTGTTTGTTGATGTGGTCCAAGTTTATGTTTCGAGAATTTATAGGTTGGCACCATGTTTCTTTCCCTTTATGGGCGAAAACCAAGTTGTTAGAGAAGCCCAATTTGCGTTCCACGTAATGGAAGCAGGTTAGCCCAACAACAGATGAAAGCGAACCTCACTTTGCAAGTTGGATTAGTGACGAACTAATTCTAGGCTAGTGCTTCTGTGACCAATGATAGTTACGTATCACTTTCCACTCCATCGCACTATATATATTATGCTCTCTCATCTTCTTAAATTTGTCTCTATGTCTACATTCAGTTACTCTTGCTTGCATTAGAATCCATCAGATTGTAATAAATAAATAAATAACCAACATATTATTTTTTATCGATTCGAATTATGATAACAAAAAACAAGATTCAAATTTAGAATATCATAGATATTACCACAACCTCCATACTAAATAATAACCATGTATTGTGCATATATAAAAATTTAACACATTTTTTTTGTTCGTTCGCAGAGTATCCACGGCCGATAGCAGTGACTATCTCTTCGCTACGTTAGAGACACCTCAAAGAGTGGGATAACTGACCCCAAAATTTAACGCGACTGCATACACAAGGCAGGATTCAAACCCCTAACTTTACTTAAGCGTGGATCAACTCCTATCGCTAAACCACACGCTTGTAGTTAAAAATTTAACACAGCTAATTGATTTAAAAAAACATCTTATATATAATTTTTAAAAATAATTATTATAAAAATAAAGACAATTTGTGATTTTTTTTCTTCTTTTATTTATAGTAATCAAACCTGTATTAAATTTTTCTAAATAAATCATACAGCTCAATCGATTAAATCAGACTTTTATATAAACAATAGTTATATTTAATAGATTTTTTTCAAGTAAAAATTATAATAACAACATCATAATAAAATTTAAGACTATGTATATTATACTTCAAATTTGAAGAAAAAATATTGAAAGATTAAAAGTATAAATTAATTTTAATATATAATTATTAAGGTCAACCTAGTAATTATAAGTTGAAATAGATAGACATGTATCGTAATATCTTTTATTTGTTAAAAAAAATCTTAACATAAAAAAATGAAATTAAAGTAATTTTATATAAGATACAATTACTGTTAGCATAGTGTTTGAATGTGGGTAGCCCTCTTTAGACGATGGAGAGGGAATTGATTTGAAGATGAAGTGGAGAGAGTACCTAAATAAAATTGAATGCGGTTTTACTATGATATGTATTTAATCCATTTATGTACACATAAACATGCATGATGTGTGTGCAATGTCTTTTCATTATGTATTTTTTTTTACCTATAAATATAATTCGTACAGTATTATAAAATTAATAATTAAAAATTAATATGCGTTCTCAAAACATGAATTTCGTTGAATAATAATAATAATAATAATAATAACATTATTGTTATTATTATTATTATTATTAATATTTTATGCTGAGTTATGTGCAATTACAAAATTAGATTGTAGTGTCTATCTGGTTCATTTACGTGCAACTTGCAACGACTTAAGTAATATCTATCTAAATGTATATATGTTTCAAATCATTTCATTTAAATATGTGAGTTAAAAGGTGTGCCGACTCGATTAAGGACGTGAAACACTAAAATAATATTCAAATGACATAACAACGACATCGATATTGCCACATCAAGCCATTGAGGTCGCACCACATAAAGATTTAATAAAAGATAAGATTAAATAACGACTACTACATTAGTATCATAATAGGCTAGTTATCCACAAAGATAATTCAATCTTGAATAAAAAGGTATGCACTCTATAAATATTATGTAATATACCACATACTAATTTAAGCATCATAGTCTTTTTTTTGTAGGTATTTCCCATAAAAAAAAATCACATCATCCAAGCAAAGAAGAAAGAAAGATCCCGCCTAAAAAGATTAGTATCAAGACTATGCAATTAAAATGCAGTACTAGGATGTGACTCCTAGGTCGTCTCCCCTTCTTTCTGTCAAAGGATCAAACACGTAATTGGGGGGGTTTTGAGTAGATTATCAAAATTAAATAAAACACAGAGCAGATATATTAATTAATTGCAGTAATTAAAATAGGTCAGACCCTTGAACATAATGCACCTTTGATATCCTCGGTTCATAACAGATAATCTGTTCGAACTTAATCTTGTTCAGTCCAGATTAACCAACTAAGCGAAGATTAACCTAAGACCTCACTACACGAATTAAGCAAACGTGAACCTTGTCAGACCTCCTTCGATCAAATTTATGCAATTAAAATGCAGTACTAGGAAGTGACTCCTAGGTCGTCTCCCAAGGACTAGTTCTTCTGTCAAAGGATTAAACACGTTATTAGGGGTTTAGGTCGACCAATTAGTTTAACACACATATATTTAGGATTTTTTTTCACAAATTATTTTTCATAACGTGTTATTAAAACAAAAATATTTGATATTTGGTTATGCGTTTAAATACTTAATATTAATTGATGTACAAGACATTAAATTTTTTTATATTTTATTGAATAATTAGGTTTTTAAAATTTTCCTATTATAGTTAATTTTGTATAATTATTTAATATCTATTTTATAATTTTATAATTTTATATTTTTATTTATTTTATAAGCTTCTCCAACATCCTACAAATTAGTGTTGAATAAATGCAAATAGACCTCGAGGCCAACCTAACCTAACCTATACCAACTCATATATTTAATTATTTATAAATTAAAGCAACCCAAGTCTATGTGAAATAAAATATTGATTATACTTTTAGTTAAAATCGTTTAACTTAAAACTGCATTCTCTAATAATCTGAAGATGTCTCCTGCTCCTGCCCATTCATTCAGAGTCTTTGACCTGAGAAAGAAATGAGAGTTGAAACTGAAAAGTATAAAAATAGTTTACACGTCCACAAATTACCAAGGTATACTAAATATTTTTATTCTTTCACGTCCTAACAATCCGCAAAGAAATGTTATCCAAAAGAAATTAAAACAAAACCTATAATTCACTGGGAAACACCCAGTCACTTTGAAAAGTTGTCAAATTCTGCATAATCAGAGTCAGAAACCATGGTTTGAGACCAGCAGCATTAATAGCAGAAGCCTCCTCCCCACAAAAAATACGTCAACCAACAAGTGTCAGTTAAAATCAACTGGCATTAATTTTAAAAACAATGTACTGTTATTTGTTTTCTCATTCAATTGAATTTAACATTAACTTTTTTACATATTACACAATTAAAATTGTCTTATAGTTGTGTACAGAAAGTTAACATCATTTTCGTTAATCTCAATTAAATGAAAAACTTAACATTGCATCATTTTTTAAAATCAAGATACTTAAATTAAGCTTTTTAATAGTAAAAGGATGAAATTAAATCAATTAAATTAAGAAAATATCAAAAGAGTATCTTACCCTGCTCTTTTTAGCCACGAGTTTAGATAAGTTCTCACAAACACTGCTTATCAGCATCTTACTATAATTCTGCGGCGTAGTACTATATTTTTTCGTCCGTGCATTACTGTATTTTCATTTTGATGCGTGAGTGTGAGGTATGTCTAAAAGAAATCCCAAGTGATGTGCAGAAAGCATTATTGTTATAAAAAATGCCTAAGTGAGGTATGCTGCCTCAATCTTGTATCCGAGTAGTATTAAGTAGAGATATATCTAAGGAGGATTTGTTCTTGAGTGGTATTCTAACTACTGCAAGAAATTCTTTTCGTACAAAGTAATTGGCTGAGAAATTCTTTCTAGTGAGGAAAAACTGATTTGAATGACTTGCAGAACTGATTTGATAACCAGCACTTCATTGTCATGTGAAATAATTGGATTTAAACTTCTATCTAAAACAAACCTATTATGTCTCTCTAGTAAAATTAATTTTAAATGCTAAATATAATTAAGTGAGTCCGATTTCAGATTTTATATTAAAATATCTGCATACCGTAGGATGTTAGTTTTTCATGTAAAACAAAGGAACCTTATATTGAGCTGCTTTCTTGATAAGTTCAAACTTTTTATTCCAATTATTGAAGCTAAAAAAAATGTAAATAGAATTAGAAATTGGGTCCACTTCCCGTTATGATGCTCTTTATCATTTACAATTACATTGAAAGTTAGGCCACATTGAAAGCTACTATAACCAGCCCCTTCCCACCCAACCACCACCACCACCACCAATTGATATTAATAATACACCTGAACCATCAAACTTTATCTTGCTATTAGACCCGTGTCTACTTGAAAACCACGTCCTATAAACACGTACTATGATCACTACAATACTACAAAACCATGTGCACCTTAAGAATTACCTGAAGAATGTATTTTTGGCTTTGGTAGCATTTCTAACACACTCTCCCGGTTGTGGTTACAAAGGCTGATGGTTTGGCTGCGTTTACAACCACAGTCTTCCATCCTCATTTGACCACATAACTGTATTAGGAGACGTTACAAATTTACAATGCAAACGAATATGGAAAACAAAAGAAAGCTACAAAACACGAGGAAAAACACGTACTAGTTCAATAAATGGTTGTCAAGCTGTTTGACATGATACATCATTTGTCTGCTTCTTGACATCTATTCCTGCAGTAACTCCTGTCTTTGTATTAGCATCGTATGATGACATGGCCTTTTTCTGTACAAAACAATAATGCACAAGGTTTTCATCCAAGTTCATACGTAAAAACAATTTCATGACTCATGAGCATGCCCTTCTTTCTACAAAAATGAAGCAGATGACATTAGCATTCAATAGTCATCACAACTCGCAGGGAATTCGATCTCGTCATATTACTTTTACTTGTGTTTTTTACCAAACAAGGATCATGTCATAAGTTCATATTCTATTTTCAACAAATAATACAATATGAATCCAGTCAATTCACAGCAAACATGATTAATCAGGATGCAAATAGTGCATATAATCGTCGTGATTGAGATTGATTTTGAAACTTACAATGGGCTCAAAGTCAGGATTTGACATGTTGATAGTGAGGTTTCTCATTAACAACAAAACCTGCAGAAGAACATCACATACATGTAAGTCAACAGATAATAAAAAGAACTAAACAAGTTTGTAATTGTATACTCATTAGTCCATTTTTCGCCTCATTAGCTTTTCAAGTACATTCAAACAAAGAGGATATATGAGTTAGGGAACAAGAGGGTCAATCTATTTGTAAGAAATTGGAACCACTCCCTTTACGAAGATTGAAACCAGTTCAAGAAATGGAAGGGAGTTTCGCACTTCTGACCTAGAATTGATCACTGAGTGAACAAGAACAATGCTCCACCAGTTCGCAACTAAAAGAGATCATACAAAGTAACCAGTGCATTATTTAATTATCCCTGTGAATGTGATTTGGAAGATAATACTACTGCTCAAAACTTTCCTAAATGTGAAACTCAATTTTAACATTTAACTCAATTTTAATGAAACTTTTAACATGCCTTTATGGTGTTAGTGACGATTAAAGACTAACATGCAGGAAACAAGGTTCTTAGTGAGGAATCTAAACCTGGAATAAGGGAATGCATATAAACAGTGGAAATGATTTTAGTTAACTCCCTCCATTTTCACATATGCAAGCTCTTTCTCAATTTCAAACCTAGTATGACATATGATTATGACTTATGACAACCATTCAAAAATATTAGCAGCGGATCTTTTTTTATTTTTAATGGGTTTTTCATTTTTGCCTTTTGAAAACTGAACCAAAAGGAGCAACACCCTTCCCTTAAAATAAAAGTTAAGCAGAAAAGCTATAGCATTTTATGGTACCACAGATGCATATAAACATCACCTTCCTTGAAACGACCTATTGTTGCTCTTGTGGGTGAGCATTTCTTAGGCTCTAAATTTCAATAAATTCATTGGCTTATGCAAAAAAAAAAAAAAAAGACCTATTGTTTTAGGAGAAGGAATGATTGTTTATTATATATACAACAACAAAAACAATAAAGCCTTATCCTACTACAAGGCCAATTTATCATTTGGAAAAAATTTATCATGCATCTAGTTAATTTAGTTTTGTCTCGCAATGCGGCATTATCTATCAAAACTGAATCGATCCCTATTTGATTATAGAGCTAAGTTTTTCCTTCATAATTTGCTTTGGTTACTACATGTCATTTAATTGAATAATGATATTGAAAAGTTTTTATTCAACTCACAGTTTCAAAATTTATAGGATCCATTTCCTTCAGCTTCTGGACATGGCCTTTTGTGTCTGGATCAAAAACACTTCCGATGAAGCTGTAAACTTCAGCAAAATCTGGCAAACCTTGAAATTTGGTCAAGATGAGACAATCACCACCAGTTACTAATTTCACTGTGGAAACAAATGTAAAACAAAAATCAATGCATGGAAGATTATTACCATGAAGAACCTGACCCTGGTTCCCTTGTTTTGGCATCTCAGTGGCAGGCAATTTTCTAGTAGAGTTCCCAACACCACTAAGACTGGTGTGGCCAATTCGTGTTGTCCCCTTTGGTCCAATATCAGCTGAATCGGTAACGTCATATAACATAATAAGTGGTGGAAAGTTCCATTTAGTACAGCCACTGCAGACTCTTTATAATCATGTCAAACAAACAATTGAACCAACAATAAGAACAAAAAGAAGAGTGCATGCCTTCACTTCCATGAAGATTGTTGATTTCTTCTTGAGATTTGTTGGATCCAGCATTCACGAGCAAGGAATTTTCATCCCATGTGACATACCCGGGTGGGAGGGTACCAGTTGAAGAAACATAAGCCATGGAAGCTGGCAATGGCACCAAAACTGCCAACCCACAAAACATTATGTAAGAATGTGCATGCTGTGATTCTAATAACCTGTTTTGATACAAGTTAAAAGTATTCTTCTTTAGAGTTTCTCTAATATAAAGAGCTTTTTTCAATAGAGAAATTTCTAGAAGTTGTATCCAATCAGACTCTAAGGAACAAAGCATCATCATGGTGTGAAATAGAAGCAAATTAAACCATTTTTGGATGCCTTTTGTGGGTAAGGATGAGCAGCTTTGCGCTTAGGCCGAGGAGGAGGCACATGTGCTACTGTCCCATTCTTCTGAACTTTCAAGAAATACTTCTGGGCATGACTCCTAATCTGAAGAAAACTTAGTCAGAGACACACATAATGGCATAGCAAAAGATAAATATTAAGTTTACACACAGTTCCTAACCTGGATAACCGTTTTTGAACCAACAAAATCTTCAATTTTCTTCCAATCTCTGTCAAATCTGTATAGCAAGAACAGAAAAAGTCAATTTTCAATGAGGGATCTGGAATTTGAAACTGTGGGAACAATACTCAAATAATAATTTAGTAGAGACAATATTCATTATATTAAGGAAAAAATTAAAATAAAATAAAATAAACTTGTGGAGGAAAGTGCCCCCAAACCCTCCAGACCAGAAAGATGAGCAACAAATTTGTTAAATTGTGTACCGTTTGTGTCCAAAATTCGAACAGAATCAACATAATAAGAGAATGAAACTGAATCTAGAATAAAAACAAATAAACAATACGTGATTATTATAGTTATGAATTATGAACTACTCACAGTTGAAGAGCTTCAAGAAATTTGTCATGCTCTTCCTCAGACCAGCTCTCCCTAGACTTGGTTATAGTATAAGGCTTTCTAACCTTCTTGCCAGACCCGCTAGTGGGAGTTGAAGGTGCCATTGCCATTGATTTACAGCTTCAAAGACTTGCTATAGTTCATACCAAAAAAATAATAAATATAATAAAAAAAATAAAAAAGGAATGGCGGGCAAGATTGTGTGGTTATCAAATGAGGTGCACAGTTGTTAATGTCAGTGCCACAAAACCAAACTTTCATCACGTCCATTTTCATCCTCTCATATCATTGGCCCACCCCAAAAGCACTATCATCGCTTTAATTCTTCCACTTGTGTAAATATAAATTTCTTTTCTTCCAACACGCCACAAACCAAATTCAATTCAATTTAACAACTTAATTAATGATGTAAAGAAAAAACAACATAATTAATAAAATAATTTATTACGCATATTACCTTAAAGTTCTAATTCAAATTAAAGAACAACATTTATGATATCATAGGTTTTATCAAAGTTGATTCTAAGCTTGATCTAAAAGTGCAACGGCTTAGAACTCATAGTTAAAAGAGATTCAAAAATTTAATATATATAATTAATTGTATGATGTTTTTATAATTTTTTATATTATTTAAAAATTAAAATTATTATTTTATATTTTTATATTTAAATAAAATGTGATATCATTATAAAGTCATATTATCTTTATTATTAGTTTTTTTTTGCATGTATTATATTCATTTAAAAAGTAAAATATGATTTTGATCTCTATAAAATTTCAAGTTTGATTTTAATCTCTAAGAAAAAATGTTTTATTTTGATTATTCTAGTTTAGAGAAACACCACAATTCTCAAAATTGTTTAGATAGTGTTTTGTAATAAATAATTGCATAAAAGTAATTTAAATGAAAAATAATTAGTCTTTTTAAGATTTGTTAACATTATATTATCTGTTTGATGTAATAAAACATGTTATTTTTAATTAAATCATATATCTATTTTTTATGTTATAAATATTTATATATAATATTCTTATTTAAGTGATAGAAAGTTAGACTAGTTTGCAAAAATATTATAGATTTACATGTTATTGTTGTCAGTATATATATAAAGTTGTGTGTATATATATGGTTTCGCCTAGATTAAAAGAAGGATGATATGAATAGATGGTTGGTTATATGGTGTGGAGTAGTTTGGCGGCTAAATAGATTGTGGATGGTATAATAGACAAAGAGAAGGATTAAAGAAGGGAAGTGGTAGTTGGTATAGGAAAAGAAGGGACAGATAGGGGGCAATGTTTTGTGAACATAAGGAAATGATAGTGAAAGAAAACAAGTAGTGGGTCACACCGACCATGAAACTTGAAAGATTGGTGTTAGGAACCACAAAACCTGTTCAAACTCACGTGCTTGTCTTTCTGGTTCGCTGGTAGAAGCCGCGGCAAAACCTTTGTTACCAATATTTCATACATCATTTAATATGAAATTTTTAAACAACGTTTTTTATTCATGCGATAAAATAAACAATACTCTAGCTACCACTTTTTCTTTTTCTTTTTTTTTTCTTCAGTGAAGTTTTTTCTTCTTCTTTCTAATCAATTTTTTAATTCACATTTAAATTCAAAATTTTACTTAAAATACTGATGACATGTTAGTTATTGTAAACAACACTTATTAGTATTTCTTATATTTTGTTAAGAGAAATTCTATGGTACTCACTATAATTATGGGATACCAACAGTCATTTTATTTTTATTTTTATTTTTGTAATTACTTGTTTTTTTAATTTTAATTTAATATTTTTAATAATTTATCCGTATCTTTATATTATTTTTATATTTTTTAATTTATATTTTATATATAACATCTATTATATTTAAAAAGTTTAATATTAATATTTTGTTAATATGTTTTAGTTTTTCTTTGATGATATGTTTTAGTTTTTCTTTGATGATAACTTTTTTAAATTTATAGTATAAATTAGTTTTTCAGTTATATTATTTATTTATTTTTATTTTAATGTTTTTATAATATTATTATAATTTTTTGTTTTTAATTTATTTTTATGAAAATTGACCTTTTTATTATTTTGTTTTGAATTAGTCTTTTTGATTGATTTATTTTATACAAATTTTTAATTTAAAATTTATGTTGTTTTGAATTTATTTTTTAAAATTTATTTATTCACATAATGTGATGTACCAAAATCCTTCCGTTTTCATGGATACTGTAGCAGTTCCAATTGAGTAACATTTTTTTATACGTTAGGTGTAGGATGTCAAAATAAATTAAACAGATTGACTTACATAACTTAAATTGTTGAGCCAAATAACATATATTGGATTGGGTTGATTTATTGAATTAATCCATTGGATGAACTTGTATTTTCTTTTATTTTACCAATTGAGTATCGACATTGACTTATGTTCATTTGGTTATTAAGACATTTATGTATTACATTGTGTATTTATTTAATTATTGTTGACTACTTTTTTTAGGTAATTTTATTATTGATATTAAATATCTACACAAGTTTCGCCAATGACTTATCTTCATCAAGAAACTTGATTAGTCATTTTTGTGGATTCTCCCCTTCGAACTGCGTTCTTTTTTTCATACACCAAACTTTAACTTGAGATATTACTTGAGAAGACTGAATACAATACTCTACTGACATGTTGATTGTTGATTAACTTATTTGTGGTTGCATTTTAGACTTATTTTAATCTCGTTGATAAACTTAATTTTATTGTATTTGATGAACTTATTAAGTACATGTCTTATAGAACATTTGAATTATTTGATTAATTATTACTTTTATAATGATTTTATCCTTTTTTCATTATATTTATCATAAAATTGAAAAAAATACATAAAATAAAAATAATTTATAATTTTTTCTAGTAGATTAACACATCAACCCAATTTAATCCACAACCACCATAGATTGTGTTGGATTATAATTTTTAACTCAATTAAAAAATGAGTCCGACTTAACTCAATCCATTTTTTAACAAGTTGAGTTAGATTGACCAGTTTGATACCTTTAATTAGGTGTATAGATTAAGGAAATAAAAACACTTTTTTTAAAATATTTATTATATTAAAGTAAGAAATTATTTAACATTTTATTTTTTTCTAAGCAATTGAGCATTATTTAAATATTTATATCAAACACCTTTTAACTTACGCATCAAGTATATAAAATTAAATATGTAATAAATTAGATAATTGTTATTTTATCAAAATAAAAATAATTTTTTTCACTTATCTGATTATTAACAATATTTAAAACCACACGTGAAGATGCAATTCAAAATGTCATGGTCAAATCTAGAAAACTAATCATATAAAGGAAATAATTACGCATGTCACTAAAAATTTGACATACAAATAATAATGTAGAATAATATATGAGGAAACCCTCAACCCTAAAATTAACAGGGCCAATCTTTGTCTAATATGAGGAAACTTTTGCACACTTTCATTACCTTTGGTGAGACCTACACTCCATAAAAATTATCTTCTTGAGACTGTCCTTTGGCCTATAGGTTCTGGTATAAAGTTAGAATTGCAGTTTTTCCATAGTGGTATCTCACTAATGGCTCTAACCCCTTCAGGAGGAGGCTTTCATTGCCGTGGGAAAAACTAATCTTAGGAAATAATAAAACTTCATATGATCTTTTTGTTTAGATGCAAAAAGTCTACATCTTGTTTATTTTATCAAGTCTCTCTATCTATCTGGCTCAGAATGTTATATCTTTTATCCTTACTCAAAGAATTGAACATTAATGAAATGGACCCTATTGTTTATATTTTTGTAAAACATATATAAAAATAAAAAATTATTTAAAATATTATTTTCCTGTACAAATTGAAAGATAAATATAAACATTTAAATTAAATTTTTTATTATAAAAATCGTAAAAACTAATCTAACAAATGAAAATGTTTACTTGTTTAGTAGTAACTTGAATATATTTTATTATGTTCCGTTTTTATTAAAAATTTATTAATTAAAAAATAATTTAATTAAAAATAATTTAAAAAATAAAATACATGAAAATAATAAATAAATGAGAAAATGATAATTTTACTATATCAATGTTATTTAATTTTGTAAAAATAATAAATAGAAAATAGAGAACATTATTATTAGAGTTTAAATAAAAAATAATATTATATTAAAAAGTTAAAATGACTAATATTTTAGGATAAATTTTTCATTTTTGTACAATTATTTTAAACGGAAGGATTATATATTATTTTTAAAATAGTGGAAATTTATAACACAAATATAAAGTTATCGTTTGGTTAGAATAAAATTGGCTACAAGCCTAATTTGGTCTCTCATAATAATTAAAAATTATAATTTGGTCCCACTTTATTTTTTATTTCAATTTAGTCTTTAATAATTTAAAAACACATCAATATGGGACTTCCTTCCAAATTTTACAAAAGGTGATAAATGTGGACGACGTGGATGCCACGTAGATGCGTAGGTGGCAAGGTTTCCTCCTCCTTCTTTAATGCATGTAGAAAACCCTATTCTGAAAGTAGAACGACTCATTCTTGAACCATCTTCTAAATGCACAATTAACACGAGTTTAAACAGAACAGACCGTTCCGGTTTCAGAACGAACTGTTTCAAATGCAAAATTAACACATGGCATAAATATAAGACCCTTGACACGTGGAAAATTATCACATTTTTATTTTTTTCCACGTGAAAAATACCCAAATAACGTTAAAGAAATTTAGACAGAAATTCGATATTACAATAATTTAAATTATTAAAAATTAAGTTGAAACAAAAAATTAAAATAAGACTAAATTAAAACCTTAAAATATCATAAGGGACCAAATTAGATTTTTAACCAATAAAATTACACATTGACGTAACAAAAGATAATAAATATTAAATTTTACCGACTAAAGTGATTGTAAGGTGGAGGTTGAGGCAGACAAGGAAGGACACGTGTGACGAGGTTGTGAATTTGGAGATCGAAATAAGCGGCAACAAAGGATAAGAAACAGGTGATGATCCTTTTCCTTTCCTTGGGTTCCATCAAAACCAACGCAACATTGTTCCAATTTGGAATCTTCATATCCATTTGCATGCTAATGGATGTTTCTTTTACATTACCAACTTTTACTTTTACAAAACATCGTTTCTCTTCTTCCCGATCCCATTCCTCCTCATCATTTTCTTCTTATTCTCCCTTCAAGCTTCTCTGTTCCAAGGAATCTCAACGAAACGGCGATAACAATAACAAGGGTATCACTCTACAATTACCATTTTTCTATAATTATCTTATGTGTTTACGTGTTCTAGTATTTGTCTTCTTATGAATTTATTTAATGCTGATTTCACGGATCCGATTACCCTGCTCTTGTCGGTGCTTATAGTTCCCATAAAATGGGAGGTGTTTTCTAACACATTCCTGAAAAGCACCATACATTAGTAATTTAGTATAACTTTACAAAGTTACTCACCATTTGAATGTGTTTAGTTTACTATCACTTTTATTTAAATATTTTTTAATCTAAATTGTTGCATATCAAACTGAGAAGTGAGAACAAATTAAATGGAGAACAATTCTTATTATTGAATACAGTAAACTAACTTTTCCCTTTAAATTTTTATTGCTTCCAATGTATCCAATCTATTTTTCAGCCATTTCAAAACAAAGTGTAGGACTCAGGAATACTTATCATAATTGTTCCTTAAACGTTCAGGTGATAAATCTTCAACAGACTGGGACAAGGCATGGTCAAAATTCAAAAAGCAAGGGGGGAAAAAACCCTTTTCCCAATTTTCAGATAAGTATGTGAGCTGGAACCCTAGGCGTTCAGAGTTCCCACTTTCTGAGGAGGTTGATCCTATCAAGAGAACAGAGAGATCAAACCTCAAGTTCTGGAATAGTCCCACTTTCACTCTAGGGGGTGCAGTTATAATTGTCACATTTCTTTTGTTGTACACCATTCTTGCACCAATCAAGTGACCTCTTTTATTGTTTCCACAGAAAATGTAAATCCTTTACTAATGTTGTTGATGGCTTCTCCCTTTTCTTCTCTAGTTATGTTGCTTCACCCAGTTGAGGTAAATTTCTTCCTCGGATGTGTCATTAGCTTTCCATATCCAAACATATTTACATCTGACTTTCATACATATGTGCTTGCTTGAACCATTTTTTTTTTCAGGGATAATTCTTGAAAAGTCAAGACAAAATAAATGTTGATAGACTAGTAAATGATAATTAGTGAATTAGGTTTATATGCTAGTTCGATCCAAACTAAAAGTACTTTTTTGAGAGTTTCCTTATTCATTTTTTTTTTAGTTTTCGGTAAAAAAAATTTAAACTTATATTAAAACATGTTTAAGTAATTGGTTGTAGGTTAATTAATTGATTGACTTGATATCTGTTACTTTTTATCAATCAATTCCCTTCCCTTGTTAGCTTAGTTTCACTTTTGATGAATTTATCCCTTTCTTTTTGTCTTGGTTGCAATAAGGGCAGGTGGTGACTCTGCCAGCTGTGTTAGGATTTAGGAATGATAACTATCATCGCATCTCTATATAGCATATAGTTCTTTTGCCATATTAACAATTGTCTTATTTGTTTAACCTATTTAAAAGAAATAATCTTTTCTTAACCTTATGAGAGAACTTTTCCAATTAAGAAATTATATTTCAAAATTTAATCATTATCATGCAAACATTAAGACTTAAATAATAGATAACAGTAGCTTCATCAAATCAAGGGCTAATATCAAGGACCGAGTTTTTGTATTAACAAATTGGCTTCAAGAAGCTTGGTGAACAATTGTTGAATTTTTTTTCTGAAATAATATTTTTTTAAAAATTACCAAAAAAAACATATATTACACATTATTTACCCAAATAGACATCTTTCTTGTTCACACTCAGAATTCGGTTCCCCGGGGAACCGGGAACCGAATTCTGAGCAATGTTATTTTTTAAAATTTTTTTTTTTTGCATTTTAATTTCTGAGAAAGAGGAAAACTGGATTCAGAACGGGTCATTCTGCAATCAGAACGGTCCGTTCTAGATAAAAAATATATACATGATGAATGGATCAGAACGGGCCGTTCTTAAAGGAGAACGATCCATTCCAGTTGCAAAATTGACACATTAGTGAGTCCAAAACTAAAAAAAAATAAAAATTAAACACTACTCAGAATTTGGTTTCCCGGAATCGAATTTTGAGTGTGAACAATAAAGAAGTCTATTTGGGTAAATAATGTGTAATAGATGTTTTTTTTGGTAATTTTTTTTAAAAAAATATTATTTTGAGAAAAAAATTCAACAATTGTTGGTTACATAAAGTATTTTACAGTTGGAGTAATAAGAAATGTTAGCTAATTAGTAGGAAAGTCTATGAAGGTCTCAGTAACAGAGAGTGAGCCCAAGTTGCTTAGTGAAGTTCATGTGAAATTTATCTAATAAATATTCTATTAACAGTGATAATTTTATTGTGGGTGAGAATGCAGAAAAACTTTTCAGCTCGTACGACACTAATATTTTACGAATATATTTTGTTGAGATTATAAATAGCCTCACAAGCATATTATGATTTTCAAATTGGCACAATGAGCACCTTAAAAGATCAAAAAAGTTTCGATGATAAACAGGTACTCTTTCCTCCCCGGCAACTCCCTTAACGAAGTTTATTTTATACACTTCGCTCTCTATCATTCCTTATAACGCACTATAGGACAAACTAAGATAAAGACTCTGTATTTCAGCTTGAGGACATGATGACATTGATAATAACGAGACTTTAGACTTGCGTGTCCAAGTATTATGAATGGACGAATTTATTAACATGATGCCTATCTTAAAAACAAATGTTATTAAATGATGTTGTTTATCTGATATATAAATTGTACCCAAATAATTTAAGACATTCCATTTTAGCACACTTCTCAGATGCATAACAGAAATTGTGGATACGATACGATAGATTTCCCTCCACAAAACACAAAAACAACGCAAATTGGCACCATGCTAAAATCTATCCTAAAGCCAATTGATATTAAGAATTTGGCCTTAGGACAAGAACTGCACCCTGATAATTGATGCCAGCATGTCCCACTGTTTCGCCTGAGGTTATATCTCAGAATTCATAAAATTGTGACTCGTGGAAAAAGGAAGGATTGAAAAACCAACACTAGGTTCAGCACACTTCCGACTGATCCTTGTGCACCAATGTTTCATGTCCACACCATAGATTTATCATCAATTGCCTTCACGTCTCCTTCACCAAAAGAATTCCCGTTAGGCCTGTATACCCTTCTCAATAGTACAACACTACAATATTGACACCCTTTTTTTCAGGTCTTATTAAAAACTTTGCTTCTCTGTTCGAGTGATCGTTAAAGCAAGAAAATGAATCCCCTATAATTGCAGCAAATGCAATTCAATCCAATTCAACATGTGATAATTATAAAACCTGTAATCTTTTTCTGCTAATATAATTAAAAAGATTGAAATTAAAGATTGAGATTTTCCATGTCACATCAATATCTCTATGTATTTATTTGTATACAATCATTTTGTATCATATCCTTTCTAGCGTCAATGGTCCTAAATTTTAGGACCATTTGAATTAGATTCATCTGTTTTATATTAATTAATAAGACTAATATTTTATAATATAAAAATGGACAGTCTTGTGGTCCCTAATATTTTTGGATCACTGTAGAAGCTCCCGTCTTATCTAACCATCCAGTGTGTTAGTTGGTTCTGCTGGCTTAGCACCTTACAGGAAAACATACTATCCTGTTTCGAATCCTTTGTTCTTAAGTCACGTTTAATCATTCGAACAGGGATTCCATATAATGTGAATAGAATTAGAATGGAATGGAAACTGCAATGCTGAATAGAACCAGTCTATGTAAATGACATAAATATCTGTAATAGAAAAACAAAAATTATTTGCGGTGAAAGGATAAGAATTTTAATTCTCATTTCATAGAGCATGAAATCTCCACCAATCCCGGTATCCCACCTCTTTTATAGAAATTGTAATGCCCAGTTTTATGAATATTTGGTTCAGTTTATTTTGAGGAAATAATAACTTATTTTTGTCAACTTCATGGAAGCTTTTAAAAAGTAAGTGTTTATCTTCCACCGAAAAGGTTGTTCCAAACACATGTCGGAATCACAATTCCATGTTTTTTTGCTGACAAATATGAGAATGTTAATCCGATGCAGTGGAAATACGATTTCACGTACTAAAACATAACGTTAGACTTGTCTCTGATTTCTTTTATTCCCCGTTTTTAAGGTTATACAATTACGGGTTTCTTGCTGTTAATCCCCGTTGAAAATACACAATAAATAAATATAGATGCAGCACTCAAATAGTTCAAATCCGAACAAATATTTTAGCAGTGCATTCAATATAGCAAAAGAAGTGAGATAAGAGAGCTAGGCCTAGAAGCCATCACCCACCCCTAAAACAATCATCCTCTATATATGTTTCAAAATGTATATAGATAATAGTACAACAACTACTGTTCTGAATGGAGAAGAAAGAAGGTTTCAACTGACTAAAATTCATGATATAGTTTCATGACCAAAGGAAAACACATTCATCCCTGGACTCTTTCTAGCAGGCAATGTTATTGTTAGCAACCTAGATGCAAATAATAAATGTAAGTTCAGTTGTTATTTCAAGAATCTTCATCCTTTCATTATCTGGAACTCATTTCAGATACATTATATTCCATTTCAATGTGTTCTGAAACAAGCAAAAGTTTACCAACTACAAAGCGAAGTGCTGGTCTTCCTGGGGTGTTTTAGACAATGCAGATCTAACCATGGTTGTTAGTATTGTATTTGTATAATTTGAGAGGCATGTTGTCTACATCACGTGTGTCACGTGTGACAGGGTTATGAAATTGGGTGAGCCAAACCCTGCCATAACCCAAGTTCCAACAGACCGCCCAAAAAAACAGAGACTAACAGTACACCCATGTCCAACACAGCAAAACCAAAATAGTTTACAACTTTATTTGATATTTCACTATATAAAAAAGGGTATATAAATGACACAAACAAGCACGCCAGTCTGGAAATTGAAGAAGTTAAATCTCGGACATCATTTTCTCTCACTAAACAGATTGAATACCGAGCATATTATGGCTCACATTTGCATTCACCAGGTTACTTATATGGTGGAACTACATCCATGAAAAAGGCAAGGAAACCAAATTTATGCAGATCCTTACTATGTCAGTTGGTTTGTTCTGATTATACTCAGTCTTCTTCGACTCCACTACCTTCTCTAAGGTCTCTTCATCCCAATCCTTTGTTTCTGACCAAACGAGAGCCAAACAAAAGTTAGAAAAATATAACAGTGTAAAATAGTTTTACATCAATAAATTGGATATGACTTTTTACTTATTTGTTTATTATAGAAATTAACAACTTATCATAATTGATAGTTTGTGATTGGATAACAGAATAAAATCAGTCAATCGATTACAAATCAACCTATTTAAATAAAGTTTAATCAAGTTGAAATCTAATTCAAATATTGCAGTTTACAAATATAATTATTACTTTGTTAAAAAACTTAAAAGCTTTTCAACTCATAATTTTGGAGTTAAAATTGAGTGAAAGAATAAGTATCATTTAATTATTGACATTTACAATAATAATTTATTCTTTTTTAATAGTACATGAATAATGTTATTTTATATAAGGATTGTGTGTTATTTAGATAAATAAATAAGGGATGTTAGTATTCAATTAAAAACTATACCAAAGTGTGTGTCATTTAAAAAAACCTCTTTTTTCCTTTTATTTTTTTTTATATTTTTATCCAAATAAAAATGTTAAATGTTTACTTTATTTTTTGTGGGCTGGGATGACTAGATAAAGGGGTCAGAAATAGCAAGAAAAATGAAGAAAAAAAGTGATAAATATGATATATGATGTGATAAGAAAATCAAAGAGTTATGGACAAAAATAACATGAAAGTCAGTTATAAAAGTGCAAAATATATGTTTATCATTAGGGAAATGTTATTTCCTTTGACAAAATTAGTTGAAAGTTTAGTTGACCCCTTCAAAGTTGACATTTTTCAACTCATTTAACTTTCAAAATTTGATTTTATTTATTTACTTAAGTAAATCTTTTATAATCATACCCCTTGTCCCATATGGCCTAATTCTCATGTCAAAGATAACACTTAAAAGAGTTATTATATTTTTTCTCTTCTGCTTTTCACAAACTCATGGAGGATAGAAAGACACACACAAGAGGTGCTTGATGCAAGTTCCTCGATGTTATTAAGAAAAATTTATATTGTCAAGGCAGGTTTATTATAATGTTATTGAATGCGAGTTAGTTTACGATATAATGCTTTTGAGCAAGGTTTATAAGTTGAGTGTAAGAATGGAAAAGGTTATGCCAAGTAGTTATCAACGTGTGTTTGCAATTTTCAATTATGAATATAATTTTAGAGAGTTTTTTTTTACTAAATTTTCTAAGAGCTTAACACATGCAAACTCTTATAATTATCATACTAAGGTTAATTTACATATTTTCAATCATAAAAGTTAAACTTTAAAATTCATTAACTTCAAAATTTCTTTAGTCTCACATGATCTTTGATCTTTAAAATTGACTTGATGTTAATATCTATTAACAATCTTTTAGGTAAAGTTAGGATATCTCTATTGTATAGTTTGTTCACACATAGACTTACTTAGACATCAAAATGCTTTTACAAATACACTCTTTATTGCTACTTGGTTGTTATTACCAAGTAGATCACCAAAATGGAGGTGAGTTTGATCAAGGAAAAAATAATTACTAGTTAAATATTTACTATTAAAATTATAAATATTAGATGGATGTTGTACATAAAATATTATTTTATCTCCTATAAAGATTGAATATGTAACGATAACAAAAGTTAATAAACAAGATTATATGATTTAACTTCAAAAAAATTATTAAAGAATTGAAATTAAGGTATAAAGTGTTTCTCACAATAATAGTTAAAGTGCATGCTTCTAACAAATAATTCAATATTTCATTCTATAATTAAATTACATCGTTATCATTTAATTTTGTTTCTCAACTAATCAATTTGAACCCAACAAGTACGTTAAAAAAGTGGGACATCAACAAACTAAAATTGTATTCAACTTTACCCGGCTTGCTAAAGTAACAAATTAGATATTTTCTCTCTTGAATAAGTTATCAATTTTCCAACCATACATACATAAAATAAAAGGGCAAACTAAAAAAATATGGAGTTGGGTAAAAGTGAAAGGATTTGGTGGGTGTTGAATTGAACATTAGCCTTTCATATCCAATCCAATCCAAAATCCAAAACCCATATAAACCCCACTCTTCACACTCCACACTCCACAGTCCACGCTTGGCCACATAATAAACAATGAGAGATTTCGTCATCCTTGGCTCCTCCGTCGTAACTCCTCCACCCAACCCCCAACACCGCCACCCCATCAAACCCCACAAGCCTTCCCTCCCAAAGCTCGCTCCTTTCTCTTCCTCTTCCGCCGTTTCCTGCGCCCCCCTCTCTCTCAGCCACCATGCTCCCTCCAGCAACCTCGTTCACCAATTCGAAACGCTCGCCGAGGACGCATTCGATTCCGCCGTCGACGCCGAGCTTCTGGCCAAGGTGGTTCTGCTGGGAGTTCGAGAGAAGAACGTTCGGACTGTGATTGACGCTCTCAACAAAGTGCAGGCTCGCGGGATTTCCTTGTCTCCTCATCTCCATGGCTCTGATGCCATTGCCAAGGAGTGTTGCCGCTTGGTCACGTGCGGACACGTTGAGGAGGCTGTTGAACTCATGGAGGTTCTCTCACGTAATTTTTTTGTCACCATTTTCTTTTTTTCTTTTTACTATTTGTAATGTAGGTCCATGGTTTAATTCTCATGCTTAGAAGTTTGTTATGCTCCGCTCTGAAGCAATAATGAATTTGTTTTTATATGATTTTTAAAGTAATTATTATAAAAGCTAACGAGTTCAGCACAATTGTTAGGTAGTTGGGTTTCAAATGTTTGATGTGTTTGGAAAAGACTTTGTTGGAAGAGACAATGTCTATTTCGGCGAAGGAATTAGTTTCTGACTATCAGTTGAGCTGATATTCTTGGAGCTAACAAAAAAGAAGACGATACTATAAAATATCTTTACACCATATATTATTTATTCATTTAATTATAAATTTCATGAGAATTAAATATCAGTGTGATTTATATTTAAATACATAAATCCGAATTATTCATGTAAATTTAATTGTTATAATTAACTATTCTTATTAGGAAACAGTTCTATTGGGTGTTTACTATTTTCTTTTTCTTTTTATACATGAATCTAACATTTATGCTATGTATTCATTGACTAAACTATTTTTAGGGGAGAGGGCATCTTAAGCATGTAACAGCTTCCTAATGTTTGACTTTGTTGTGACTTGTGATAAACTAGAACTCATTAATTTCATCCTTCAGGTTTTCAGTTATCAATCAGGGGACTTGTTCATCCGTCTGACATAATTAAACAATGTGTTCTTAGTCGAAACCCAATTTTAGCTGTGAGGTATGGTTTTATACTGTTGTAAAAGACACATTGTTTCTATTTGTTAAACATATTTATTCAGTCCATTAAAATGTGTTATCTCTGATTTTAAATGTATATTTCTCTTTATGATCTCTTTTGTCATGATGATTTTTAATTTCTAAACTAGTGCTTACTTTGGTATTCTGAATAGTTATGTTGATTGTCTGTATATGATCAGCTTTTATATGATAGTATCACATCTTTCAGGTATGCATGTCTTCTTCCCCATGCACATATATTGTTCTGCAATATTATATCAGAATTTGGCAAAAGGAGGGATTTAGTTTCTGCTTTGAAAGCGTACGAGGCATCAAAGAAAAACCTGGATACTCCCAATATGTACATATACCGGGCAATAATTGATGCTTGTGGTCTTTGTGGTGATTACAGGAAATCTAGGTACATATATGAGGTATTTTCAGAGGCAATTTACATTGACTAACTTCAACTTGCTTGCTAAAGACCTATTCAAAGAGTTATGGGTTCTATTATATTATTTTATATTCCTAGGTGTAGTTGTTATGACACAAATGCCATTTGCTTACAACCTCCAAGTTTATGCGCTCTTTTGCTCTTATTCTCTTAATGTTTATTCATAGTTATATTAAATTGGGGCTATCTTTATGAATACAAGCACAGCGTTGGATTAATTGACATTTTCAATTAAAAGCTTTTAGAATTATGAAACTAATTGGTTGTGAGATTGTAGTACAGATAATCTTTTAGTACAATGGTGTTACCCAATAAGGATTATTTTATTGATACCTACTCATAAATTTTAACCTCTCCAATCACCATTTTTAGTTGAATATGAAGCAGTAAAAAGCAGCATTCAGGCACAAGAATCCTGTTGGATGGGAAATGGGAAGAGAAGGATAGAGAGTTGCATTATTGATTAAACAACTTGTACTGCAGTTATAGCCACAAAAAATGGCTTAAGGCTTATAGTTTGAAAAATGTGTATCGAACATATCAAACTTCTCTTTGCACATAGAGACCAAATTATATTATATTTTTTTGTCTGGATTTATTTTGGACTCAGTGATTAAGCTTTTACACCATTAGTGAATTTGACACACAAATACTTTACTATAGCATAAAGGTTTATCGAATAGTCCATAGTCACAGAATTCTCTCAGTAACTCTGTGCACCCCATATAGAGTTTACTGTACCACGTATCATGTACTGGATCCTCTTTGAAGAAAGTTTTGTGATATGTCTGATCTTTTTTTAAAATTTTCAATTAGGTCCCTAAACTAAAAAATTGTAATTAAGTCATCCATTTTTTAATATTTTTGTAATTTAGGCCCTAAGCATAATTTCCGTCAGTCCTTTGTTTTTTGTGCTGACATGGAATGTGAGGTGGAATATAAACAAAAAAAAATGATTTAGGATTTCAGAATCCACTCTTCTCCTTCATTTGCATCGTCTCTCCCTTTCACTTCACTGTTTGCATACACTCTTCACCTTCTTCATTGGTTTTATCTCTTACACTTTCTTCTCCGTAATCTTCTTTATTCTTTACCTAGTTACCCTTCACCATTTGGTTTACCTTTCTAGAGATTAGGGATTAAGAGTTTGGGGATTAGTGACTTGAGAGATTATGAGAATTTTAACGGGTAGGGGTTAAAAACTGATATACATGGATGGTAACATGGAAGAATAATCTGATGTGGCTGTCCAATTATGAGGATATAAGACATATTGTGTTAAATTTCACAGATTGTACATAGACATCTAATTCCGAGGACTAAATTACAAAAATATAAAAAGATGAATGACCCAATTACAAATTTTTTAGTTTAGGGACCTAGTTAAAAATTCTCAAAATGTTTATGGACTAACTGATGTATTAAACCTATAAAAAATGATGAACTGCATGCATACATGAACTGTGTACTCATACTGCATACTTGGTAATATGGGGACAGGCTATCTAGTTAAAACTTTTTTAGTTTCTCTTCACAGGCACAGCCCATAAATTTCTCAAAAAGAAAAAAAGTATTAATGATGGGAGAGAGATGATCTCCTCAGGCTAGGGATACAGAAACTGTAATTAATTTTTAATTATGTTTTCCATACTTAGTATTTTTGGCTTCACTTGTCTCCTCGAATTTTTGTCTTAGAATTTCAAAATATGAAATTTGATTGTTCTGAAATATAAATACCATACTAGTGGTCATAATGTTAACTGACAAGCACGATACAAGCTTTTGCATTATTTATTTACTTTTCATATGCGTGTTAGCATTCACTTGCACACTTTTTGGTGCAGGATTTGCTTAATCAGAAGATCACTCCAAATATATATGTGTTCAACAGTCTCATGAATGCGAATGCCCGTGATCTTAGCTACACATTAAATCTATATCAAAATATGCAGGTAATCCGTGCTTCCCCAAAGTATCATTGTCACATGCATACACACATATTAATTGACAGCATATGCTTTCATTTTCATGCCAATAGTTGGCAGGAGCATTAAAGTTTTTCTTCATCTGAGCAAATACTGCATATTGGCTAAATTCCTTCTACAAATCCAGAACCTTGGTTTAAAACCAGATATGACATCTTATAACATCCTACTCAAAGCATGCTGTGTTGCTGGAAGAGTTGATCTGGCTCAAGACATTTATAGGGATCTTAAGCATTTGGAATCAGAGGGACAGATAAAATTAGATGTCTTTACCTACAGCACAATTATAAAGGTATATTACTATAGATACAGAGTCACCATAATTTCATTGACATCTCATGGTACCTACAACCTTCTCCTTCACCTCTCTTCAGTGAAGTAATATGTAACACATTCATATTATGGTACAAAATATTCGGTGTCTCCTGACAAATACCAATTTCAGGTATTTGCAGATGTGAAATTGTGGCAGATGGCTCTAAAAATCAAGGAAGACATGCTGTCTGCTGGTGTTTCTCTTAATACTGTTGCATGGTCATCGTTAATCAATGCCTGTGCACATGCAGGGCTTGTAGAGCAGGCAATTCAGTTATTTGAAGAAATGCTTTTGGCAGGCTGCGAACCTAATACACAGTGTTTCAACATCATTTTAAATGCATGCGTTGAAGCTTGCCAATATGACAGGGCTTTTCGCTTTTTCCATTCTTGGAAGGGAAAAAAAATGTTAGGGTCATTTGGTGGAGGCTACAATAGCAATATAGGGCAGGGACGCATGCATAATGTGACTACTATGCCAAATGGCATTTCTAATTCGCACATCTTGAGTTGTGCTGAGAGGTTCCCTTTTACACCAACTACAACAACATACAATATTTTACTTAAGGCCTGTGGTACTGATTACTACCATGCAAAAGCATTAATCCAAGAGATGAAAGCAGTAGGTCTTTCCCCAAATCAAATTAGCTGGTCAATTTTGATAGATATATGTGGAGCATCAGCAAATGTGGAGGGTGCCTTTGAGGTAAAAATATAATTAATCTAAATTTTTTTTTGCATAATTTTTTGGAAGCCCTTTCAGTTAAGTTGTATCAGGATTGGTTTTTTTGGTAACACTGCCAAATGGAACACTATGGGTTTCTAATCATGTTTGACATTTTTATGTATCACTTGCGTTATTTAGTCCCACCAAAAGAACAGCTACAAAGTATTTGTTAATCTCATAAATATGCCCGGTATGTTTAATTTTTTGGTTGGGTACAATTGGATCTGTAAGGTTGCTAAATCCACTAGAAAAAATATTATTGATTTAAACTATTGATGTATAGAACAGGAATTAGGAAAATTCTTCAAAATATTAAAAAGCAAAATATTTAGAATTACAAGACGAAGTTATACCGCAAGATAAATGATAGTGGAACTTCCAAGTTATGTTTAAACTGCAGCCATGGAAACTGATTAAGGGACCATTCTTTAATTAAGATAAAGCTTTGTTGTTGTTATTACCATGAAATCATATTCCATATAAAACTAGACTTCATAATAAAAACTGAGAAATGATAGTCTACCTGAATATTGATATGTACTGAGTACAGATTATTGTACTTACTTAGCTTATTCGTATCATGATAATGCATTTAGTTCTCTGATGAGATGACTATGTTCCCATGCAGATTTTGAAAACCATGGGTGATGCTGGAATTAAACCTGATGTTATTGCATATACAACAGCCATTAAGGTCCAAAGCTTTTCTGTAAAAATGAGCTCACTTTATTTTATGAAATTATCTGTACACTTGGAGGGGACGTTTTTCACCATCTTGAAATTATATGGCCATTGACATATGGGAATTTTGCCTTCTGGTTCACAGGTTTGCGTTGAAAGTAAGAATTTTATGCATGCACTAACATTATATGAAGAAATGAAAAGCTATGAGATACATCCAAATTGGGTGAGTGCCTTGTGACTGTAGTTGTTATCATGTTATGAATCTATTCACAAGATGGTAAACTTAAATAGCACTATCCACTAACTCTATGCAACTAGGTGAGGCTGCTCTAAGATTCTACAACCAAAAACCAAGTAAAATATAAGTAGAATGGTTGATATATCTTCTCATGAAGAAAAAATAAAATGACAGACAATGAATAGAGCATAATACAGTACATATCTGAAAATAATTGAAATTACAACTTTGTGATCTATGGAAAAGATAACAGAGAATGCTTCATCAATTTGTCTCTATTGATTGTGTTATTTATCTTTCAGGTTACATATAACACACTTCTGAAGGCCCGCAGTAAATATGGCTCCCTACATGAGGTGCAACAATGCCTGGCTATATACCAGGATATGCGTAAGGCAGGGTATGTTAGCTTTACTCACATTACAGTTAACTTGGACTCACTATCTTTTTTAAGTTGTGTATCTATCACATGTTAGGTATAACTTGTTTGATCCATATTAAACCATATGTTAGCCACTTGTTTTCACACATTGGATGTTTGAGGGATCGCTACCTAATGGTTTCTAGATAGGTATTGCCAATGAATATCGTTAGCGGCGTGTTATTTCAAGTTATATATGCGTGTTATTTCAAGCTATATATGCGCACACACACACTTACATAAAGAAGCTGTATATAACAGATGCTACATTGATAACATTAACCTTAGTATGCCTGATCGGCTGATCCTATTCAATATAATTCCTTTACTATATATAATAGGCCTGATTTGATATTGTAAGTTGTTGCTTCTAGATATTATTTCTCCTAGAGAGAATTGGTGGTAAAAAATTGTTTGAGATGTTGAAATCCCACATTTATTATAGATATGGCCAAATTAGAGCTTATAAAGGCTTGGGAAATCCTCACTTCATGAGTTAGCTTTTGGGATTGGGTTGGGTTCAGTCCAAATTCACATTGCTTATATATATGGCCAAATTAGAGCTTATAAAGGCTTGGAAAATCCTCACTTCATGAGCTAGCTTTTGGGTTGAGTTAGGTTCAGCCCAAATTCAAGATGGAATTAGAGCCTATCATAGATATATGATACTGGGCCCTCTTCAACTGTCTAAAAATCTACCTGGCCTCATAGCTTTCCCAACGCAATATAAAAAAAGGTCCTTCAAGCTCCATGCCCTAGACGTCGGCATAAGGGAGTGTTGAGATCCACTCATCTATAAATATAGCCAAAGTAGAGCTAATAAAAACTTGGACAATCTTCATCCCATGAGCGGGTTTTTAGGATTGAGATTGGCCCAACACAAGTTAAAGATGAGATAATATGCTATACTGAAGTGATACCTATACCATGACCCTCTTTGGGTCTTCTTGAATTTAAAAGGAACAGGAATCCCTTATTGTCTATGGAAAAACAGGGGATTCTGATCCAACTTTATGTATTGCAGGTACAAACCCAATGACTACTATCTGGAAGAATTGATTGAGGAGTGGTGTGAAGGAGTGATACAAGATAACACAGAGAAGCAAGGAGAATTTTCTTCCTGCAATAAATCTGAATTAGAGAGACCCCAAAGTTTGCTTCTTGAAAAAATTGCAGCTCACCTGCTAAAGAGGGTAGCCTACATCCTAGCAATTGATGTTCAAGGGCTCACAAAGGTGCCTTTAAATTCCTCAGTTATTTGCCATGTCTGTCTCAACTCTAACATGGCTTAAAGCTACATTTTTGTTGGTTGAAATGCTAGCAATACTATCTTTTCAACACATTCTTATGTAGTGTGGAACTCGTGATTTACAGATTTAGTGAGTCATACATGAATTTCAACCAAAAATAAAATGTATTGCTAGCATTTCTTTTCTTGTCAATTACAGATTTGCAGCAATTCATTTGTTTCTATTTTTTCTGGGTTTCTGTCACTTCTCAAATTTAGAAAATAAAATAATATTATGTAACTTATATTTGATTTTGGGAAAGTCTTGGTTCTTACTTTCTGTTATCAAACCTACGGTGTCAACAGGTTGAAGCACGTTTGGTTGTTCTAGCAGTTCTTCGAATGATCAAAGAGAATTACGGTGTAGGTATGAACGGGAAATCTTAGATATATAATAATGCCATAAAGCCATGTTGCATACTCATTTTGCAAGGTCTTTGTCAACATAAGCATTCATCTTCATATGAACTTAGAAAGGTGGAAACACCAAAAAAAAATAAAAAAATAAAGAAGTTCCATGTACTAAATATAATTCATAGTTGGCATTTGTGACACAGGACATCCAGTAAATGATGATATCTTGATCATCATAGGAGCTACTAAAGTAGACGCAAGTCCAGCCAAACACATACTAGAAGTGCAAGAGTCAATAATGAAACTTCTCAGGAATGAGTTGGGGCTTGAAGTTCTTCCAGCCAGAACCAGAGTAGCATTAAGTAGCACAGCAAAGTTAGAGTACCCCAACCTTTCAAATCTCAACATAGAAGCATTACCAGGAGAGAATGCATTACCCACAACAAAAATGGGGTTTCAGACAAGGAGACCTGCAGTTCTTGTAAGGTTGAAGGTCACTAAAAAATCATTATACAGTTGGTTGCACCGGAAGTAAGCGTTAAATAGTTCCACTAGAACTTATAGGAATTTTGTACAAATATTAGATAAGATATGCCAATTTGTTTTTCTCCCAACGACCTCATTGACCTGTATATATTGTATCCGGGTATAGCTGCCCATGTTTCTGTAATCAAATAGCTTGTATCATAATGAACGATACCCAGTGCCATGGAATCAAATCATGCACTTAATTATTCTCCCTGTTTTTGTCCTGTTGTACTTGTCATTCTCCATTGCCATACTGGTTTGTCAATACATGATCACAAGCAAGGCTAAGAGAAACTCGAGCAATTGAGAAGCATTCCGTTTGTGGAATTAACATTAGCTCCAAATTCTCACATTTACTTAAAAAGGGGCTCTGAAATATAAAAAAGGGGCTGTGAAAAGGGTTGGATACTAAACATGTTTTTTATCATGAAAGTGATTAAGCAAATATGTTTTAAAAGTCCAGCCCGTTCCATTGCAAATTGGAAAATGAAATAAAATTATACAACAGTAATGCAGCCTATTTCTCCATTCTATCACCAGGAAGAACAGGATAGAAGGAACCACCTTCTCTTGACATGGAAGGGAATAGATAAATTAAGAACCTCATAGTAATAGGTTCCAAATTGTGAATTGGATAAATGGAGGGTAATAACGCTATCTTTTAATTGAAACTCAAAGAAAAGCCACTGTTAACTGTAAGCAGCAGCTTAAATATGATGTACAATGCCGTATGATGTGAGTACCACTTCATGAAGCAGGATAAATAAGGCAGAGAAAGAAGGGCTTCCTCTCTTCTTTCTTCAAGAGCAACATGCTTTCAAGATATCTTCGATTTCTGGGTCATCCCCTGCTTCTTTGTCCTGCTCACATTTACATATTTCACATAATGATAGCAGATAAATGTTTAAATGGCATGAATATTCTGCTGTTTGGTGAGTAATTGCAATTAAGCTAACAAGTACCAAGGAAAATATATTATATAAATAATGGAGCATATCAGAGGGGTTGCACATACTTTGTGAAGGTATGAGATGTTATTTTTACCCGGGCCTGCAACTATAATTCCTCCTTGTTTCCTGCCATCATTTCAAATACGAAGAAAAAGTTAGAGAACATGAGCTATGCATAAAATGGAAAACATGATCCTGTCAAGTGTCAATAACTTTTGGCCGGAGAAATGATTAGAATATGTTAAAACGCCTAGAAAATCACAACATTTTTATTGTATTTTAGAATGTCTTGGAAGATATCTTACGAGTGGTCTTCATTTTAAAATTTGTTGGCTTATTTTAAGAGTCTAGTATCAGTAAAATAGTGGTTATTCAGTAATTCATCAATACCGTATTCATCTAATATATCTCATTATCCAATGTTTATTTTCTCTTTTCCTTCTTTCCCGACCAAAATCCTATAATGTCAACGGAATCCATGGGACTTATATACAAATTTAATTATTGCCTCATGTGAAGACATCCGAGACACGTCTAAAATATCAGGGTAGCAAGCTTTCCTCTGTAGCTTGCAAGAAACAAACACACTTCAGGTGTACTGATTCTTGTTATCTGAGGAAACTGTTGTCTTGTAAGTAATTATCACGTGTCAAGTACTCAGGCAAGACAACAGTGGCCAAATAAAGTTTCTCTTCAAGCAGCTTTGTTGTCGGTTTTGCAGAAAATGGGATGACCTTTATCCCCACAATAATAATAATCCTCTACAATAGTTGATGTAACAAAAAATGTTCAACCAGAGTTCTTTTCTATCAGAGAGTAGGGTGTAATAGATGGACCACTGCCCTTAAGTTGGAATGGTATCTGCTTTCCTAAATCAATGATTTCATAGTAGGAGAGCCTATTTATAAGTTTGGCAAAACAAAAAAGTAGAGAGGGCATCAAGGAGGATCCTTTTTATAGCGGTATAGATCAAACCAAAATGGAAAAATCAGCATAATCAAATAGTTTAAGACTTCTAGTGAGATAATTTACATACCAGCCTCCTCTGGTAACAGTATCCTTTTCAAATGAAAGCTTCCAATCTTGTCGATAGCCTTCCATATATAATTGTATTATCTTAAGACCTGCCTGCAGCGTAACAGCTGAAATTAACACGGGAGATTCTTTTTCAGTTAACAAAAATCTCGATTGATGAACATAGACCATTCAGCCACTGGTGTTTTATGCATTTTTTTTAATAAAGGATCTGGAGGCTTGTGACTTACATTGGGGGTAAATGTGGTTAAAACTCCAGAAACAAAATTTAAGGCCTCGAATGACGAGTGAGTGGGGTCTGCATAGATTTCTAGAAGAGATAATAGGGTCCTGTCAAAGTGCTGATATAAGATGGCTAAATTACTAAAATTGGAAGAAGCATAAGGTTGTCTGAAAAGCACCTCCTTCAAATTGTGATTGCTCAGCAAAGGCTTTTGCCTGTACCAATATATGGTATTACCATTAGCAACAAATTCTCATGCTCAGATGATAAGAGAAAGCAGAAATCAATACTTGGAGACATAAGACTCAGAATTATATCACGTGAACATTAGTGTTCCCACCCAAAAAAATACAAAACCAGACTCCAATTGAAGCAGATAAGCAATCTCTTACACTCTTCCACTAAAAAACTATGGCTTATGAAAACATGTTCTGATAGGATTTATGTTTAATGAACCTTGTCAAGAAGATGATGCATGCAGTACAATAAGATACAACAGCAAAAAAGGAAAATAAATCCAACCCATCAGACCTGATCTATTAGTACAGACAGAAAATTTTCTTCTGATATACCTGATCAATGCTCCCAGGTCCAATCAATACAAGTGCTACACCAGATGCATCCAGTATATCCTGTTGATAGAACACATGCATGTTAGTAGGCAACAGACTTTTAGTGAAATAGAAACATTTACCATGAAATAAGAAAGATGATATAGGATTCCTCTTGCGAAAACTTCAAGCTGAAAGCTTGTAAGAACATAGTAATTTAAAGTCTGTTTGAATACAAGTTTATAAGTATTTTTGAGAACTTATCTACTGAAAATAAAAAGTTTTTTTTTTTTCGGTGTGGAAACCCTAAAAAATATTTAACTTGTATCCAATCAAATTCATAAAAGAGAACAGGAGAGAAGAAAAATGACAACGGCAGAAAACTTTACCTTCTTGGATGCAAGATAATCTGCCCTTTTACGGCACAACACGCACCTGTAAATGTACAGAGAAAAAAAAAAAAAAAAAAAAAGGAGCACAAGTGATTGTTAAACAAACTCAAACAATAACTAGCACATGATACATCTATGATCTTACTAAAGGGAAAGTTAATTTGTGCAGTAAATATGATAAAATCGCAATCACCCAAAGTGACGTGCAAATGCTACAACGGCTTTCCTATCTTTCCACAAGTCTGAAATTGGAATCCCGTTTCCATTCAAATCAAACACTTTCACCGAATCCAGTAAACCCGTGGTATCCTCACTCAACACGGGAGACTCAACTCCTGTTGTCATTCACCGATTGAAACAATCAATCTTAAAGAGTTTAATCATGAATTTGTGATACACCTAAAGGTTTATGCAAATTATACTGCCAATTAAATTAAGTAATTATTTCATAGTCGATAATATTTATATTGGATACATGACAATAAATTTACATGGTACGTTATTCTAATTAAATTCATCTCATATTAGTTACGTGATGATATATAACAGACTATACATTTTTGTTAGATGCTATTTAAGAAACTTATCTTTTTCTGTATTTCACCAAGAGAAAAGACTAAAGAATGAGACAAAACTTGCCTGCAGAAGCAGCAACAAAGGGTGTGTTTGTTGCATGATATCGAGTTGTTGAGAGTTTGAGAAAGTTCTTGGAATATATTCGAAGGTTTTGATTTAGTGAAAGGGTGGGGTGAACATGTAACCGACACTGAGTTGTGGATTTGTTAAGGTGAAGAGAATTTGACACAAGAGTTGTAGAAGGAGAGCATGCCATCATGGAACACGGTCTCAGGAAGCAGAACAACAACAAATGGTGAAGGCTTTTCCTTCTTTGTGTTTGTCCCTCGTTTCATAACAAGTTGAAAAAACGACAAATTACTATTCAGACGTGTAATGTGTTAGAACTTGTGCGCTCCGAGAGAATCAACAAACGTGGCATATTCTGTGGCACAAAATTTCTGATACAACATATGGACACAAATAAGTCTAATAATGTAAAAGATGCATGGCAGTAAGCAGTTGCACTTAAAAACACAATTAATCAACAGTGACGCAGTTTTTTTAATTACCTCTAATGAAATGAACAATGAGGATAAATTACTCTTATTTGATATTTCTGAATTTTGAACAAGAACTTCTGCAAGTTTATTCAACTATAACAAATTGTAAACCATAAAGTTATACTTACAAATGCTACAGTCCTTGTGTACTGCAAAATCAATGGGCCTCTGCCATCTCATTAGACTAGAAATTAATCCCATCTAATTGCCATTGACCCAACGAATCTTCACACTCAGCAGCTATTGAACACGTTCTCTGCTGGCCCAATGAGTTATATTTATACTATATCTATACTATTAATAACTAGATGCAGAAAAGGCACTAAGTGCCTCCAAAAAAAAAAAAAAGAGAGTAATTTAATTTAACAAAGTGAATAGTTTTTTATTATTATTATTTTTTTATTTTTTACTTTTTATAGAAAAAGTTATTTTTTCTTTAAATATAAAATAGAAATATAGATATCTTTGAAAAATAGATATCAAATAGGTGTAATTTCTTTATATATTATTATATATTATTAATAAAGGTGATTGTTTTATTTAGTGTTCATATTTTTGGACAATTTTATCTTTATAATTACCATTTTACAAATTATAATTTTTATTTATTTTTATATAAATTTCACTTTATAACCATTTATATTGTTAATAATCACTCACTATTATATAATTTTTATCATTTATTATTTTTTAAAAATAATTCACAAAAAGTACATAGTGCCTTTTGTATGGTGGTATATATAAAGGGTATAGGATAGTTTTAATGTACACATATTCTATAATCTCATTTTACCCTTTGCAGATATCGAAAGCTGCTCAAAATTTCAAATTATTAACTCTACTATTATTCAATTTTAATTATTTTTATCGACTTCTATTTTATTTTTAATTTTAAGAAAAATCATGAAATATCTTTATTGTACTTGTCTTGTGGATGGAAATAACATGATTGGAAGACCATTCAAAGTTGTCTGCTAAATTTTCAACATTAATCATTAATAAAGTTAATAAATAATTTGTATCTATAAATTATTTTATGCTTTTTTTTTATGATGCACATATTTTTTCAAAGCTTACAAACAAAAACATTTTACGTTAATTAAGTTAGACATTTTACGTTGATTAAGTTAGATCTCAAATGAATTGATAATAAAAGATTAAATGTTGAAACGTTTTTGTTATATTTTAAATTATTTATATGTTATAGAGTATAATTAGTTGTAAAATATTTTTTTAGAAGGATAAAATAATTAATTTAAATGATATTTTTATAATCCTATCAATATTATTTTTGTTGATTCAACATTGTAAGTTGTAGTTTTTAATTAAAAACTGTGATTTGATTCTCACATCAAGTATGAAATCACAATTAAAAGTACTAATTTATTTTTATAAGACCGTTTTGATGAAAAAGAGTTATAATTTCTTTTAAAAAAATCAATTTTATGAAATTTAATTTTTTTATAGTCATTTCAATACTTTTTTTTATTGAATTTTAAAACAAATGTAATACATCTATTTAAATTATAATAAATTTTTTCAAACTAATAATCCTATAATAATATCTATTTATACACATGTTTTTTTTTATAAATAATTTTATAATCTTACACACTAGGAAATTAATTATACATGATACAATAAAATGTATTAGTTTATTATTTATATTTAAATTAATCATTTTAAAATATAATATAAAATAAGAATTTGGCTTATGCTTAAAGGATGCTCTTATCAGCGTTGTTTTAACCAGGGTTCTGTGAATGATAATTAGAAGAAAAAATGATTAAGGTTAAAAGAAAAATAAAATAAAATAAATAAAAAGAAAAAGACATTCTCCGTAAAAAAGAAAGAAAGAAAGAAAATTAGGAATTTATTTAAGAAGAAGAAACTAGAAGTAGAAAGTGCATTGTAATAAACCCTATAGCAGCATATTTAGCATTTAGCAGCAGCACCCTCTCTTCGAGTTTCCAATGGCGGCCATAACCCGCCTCGTAAAGCGCGTCTCCTCCGCGGCGCCTACTTTCTCATCTCACGCGCCGCCGCTCAAGGAGAGGAACGTGCAGTGGGTGTTCCTCGGCTGCCCCGGCGTCGGAAAAGGCACCTATGCCAGCCGCCTCTGCACCCTCCTCGGCGTCCCTCACATCGCCACCGGCGATCTCGTCCGCCACGAGCTCTCCTCCAACGGTCCCCTTTCTTCTCAGGTCCCACTCTCTCTCTCTCTCTCTCTCTCTGTTTACTTTCGATTTCGCAAATCGGTGCACTATGCTGCGCCGTTTGATGACCAAAATCAACATAGAAGATGTTATTAGCTTCTGGTTTTTACATTGTGTATTCACTCTCCCCGCGCGGAAGCAAACTGTTGGGATCCAATTGCAAGGTGTGGGACTTGAGTCCCACTTTACAAGTATGAGATTCTAGTGTGAGATCTATTAGTCTTTGGGCTCTCCAAGTACAATATCCAGCTTTTCTGGCGTGGTTCTTCCTAGGTTCTTAACACAATTCACAAATACAGGTTTAATCTTCTTGCATTCACCTGTTTGATAGTGGTGGAGGATTATTCTTTTGTTGGGGTTGCATATTTGCAATTTATTTACTGGGTGTCTACATTATAAGGAAAGCCTGCCTGTGTCTTTTGATTGAGTGTGAATTGTAAATAACACAGTTGGAACTATTAAGAAGTAGCATAGTTTTTAACCAAATGAATTATAGGAGGTTAGTATATTTATTTTTATGTCTAGCAAGCCATCTATTTTGCTTTCTGATTTTCTATCTTTTGGTCTTTTTACAGCTATCAGAAATTGTTAATCAAGGTAAATTGGTGTCAGATGAAATCATCATAAATTTATTGTCAAAGAGGCTGGCTGATGGGGAAGCTAAAGGTGAATCGGGATTTATTCTTGATGGTTTTCCGCGAACAATAAAGCAAGCAGTGAGTATTGATACTCATCTAATGTCCTTATATTAATTAGCATATGTGCTTGTAATTTTCTGTGATGTTTCTAGAGACTAACTAACCAAATAAGTAGCTATATTTTCTGTCCTCAAACCCCTTCAATCCCTCATGTCTTGAAGTTGGAATGATTTGGAAACATTTTTATTTTTCATAGTAATTTACTTATAATGTGCTTAAAATCTATGTGCTCAGGAAATATTGGAAGGGGTAACTGACATTGACTTGGTGGTCAATCTGAAGCTCCAAGAAGAAGCACTGCTTGCAAAATGCCTAGGTAGAAGAATTTGCAATCAATGTGGAGGAAATTTTAATGTTGCTTCCATTAGTGTTAAGGGTGAGAATGGGCGCCCTGGAATGGTCATGGCTCCACTTCTTCCCCCTGCACATTGTATGTCAAAGCTAATTACTCGTGCAGATGATACTGAAGCAGTAGTCAAAGAAAGGCTTCGCATATATAATGAAAAGGTATTTGTCTTATTATTTTGTCAAACATCCCTATTCATTTCTAATAGTTCTATAATTTGTTTTTTGCCATGCTTGCAGAGTCAACCTGTGGAGGAATTTTACCGTAGTAGAGGCAAATTGTTGGAGTTTGACCTGCCAGGAGGGATCCCAGAATCTTGGCCAAAGTTGCTGCAAGCTCTTAATCTTGATGATTATGAGGAGAAGCAATCCGCTGCAGCATAAGATGTAAAAGCATACTATACAAATGAGTCTTTCATTCTTTGCATGCATGTATGTATTGCATGCTCGACAATTTTGCAGGAAAAATAACCAAAGAAGGTGGACTTCTCTATTGGTATTATTTTGATAAATAATGATATCATGAATTGTTGGAATCTGATATAACTTCTCCCCTGTTGGGATTTTCACTATTCTAATTCAGTTATATATGGCAATGATTTTGATGCTTTCTAATGTTGTCAGGACTCAGGAACAGTTAATTTATGACAGAATTGCTGATTGATTAGCATTTGGCAATAAATTTCAATAAGTTTGGCACACAATTATTGTGTTGTAACTGACATATGAAATACGAATCAACTAATGTTATTGTATTAATTTCTTCTCATGCTGTTTTGCTTTTCCTCCTCACCAATTACTCCTTTTGGTTTACAATGCTTTGTTCTGGATGCATATTTTGGCAGGTTCAAATCCTAGGAATTCTCTTTTTCTCGTAAACAGGGATGTGAATTTCACATATCTGATCATGTTTGGATGGAATTTTTATTTTACATCACGATTATTTAATTGATATGGATTTATAGATATATATCCATTGATTCTGACATAGTAGCCTCTTTATGGATAGATGGAATTTGTGAAATGGGTGGGGTTCTGCTACATTGCAGCTGGCCGAGGTGGTTTGCTTTAGTGTTTGCAAGCCAGTAAGTTTAATCAGCTGCAAAATTAAAACAGGGCACAGTACCAGCTCTTGACTGCTCTAGTTTTTGTGGTGCAAGATAGATTGTGCCGTACATTTTATCATGATAGTCTCATGAGTCCCTTTTTCTTCCACCTTTGTCTTTTGGATAAAACTTAAAAACAGTTTCATATGTACTATTAATGTTGTTTTTCAATCAATATTAGAGTTTCGTTTTGGTAATTTGCATAATAAAACGAGTTATGGAAGTGGAATTCAATAAAAATATATAGTTGCCTCTCTTTTTCTTTCGCTTGGAGTTTATGCTTTGGGTATGGGCCTAGGCCAATGTGCATGTCCCTGTTTTGTAGTTTTCAAGCGGAGACTTATTGGCCATATTTTTGCTGATTCTTTTGTTTTGAACATGTTGAATTTGTTATCTATTGTAATTTGATTTAAGTATGATTTCTGTCACTTAATTCCATTTATATATGCTTTTGTAAGGTGCTTATATTTGTATTTTTGTAATATCTGTGCATGGAGGTGGAGGCTGGTGAAATATGAATGAACTAATGTTATTGTATTAATTTCTTCTCATGCTGTTTTGCTTTGCCTGTCGATTTTACATCCTTATCAATGACTCCTTTTGGTTGACTGTGCCTTGTTCTGGATGCATATTTCGGTAGGTTCAAATCCTAGGAATTATCTTTTTAATATAAACAGAGATGAGGTTTTCACATATCTGATCACGTTTGGATGAAATTTTTATTTTAAAATCATGACTATTTGATTGATATTTGGGTTTATACTTCTATTGATATATTCAATGATCTGTCATAGGCATAGCCCTTGTTTGGGATAGATGAAATTTGTGAAGTGGTAGGGTTTGTTACATCGCAGCTGGCCGAGGTGGTTTGCTTTAGTGTTAGTGAGCCAGTAAGTTTAATCAGCTGCAAGATTAAGACATGGCACAGTACCAGCTCCTGACTGCTCAAGTTTTTGTGGTGCGAGATAGATTGTGCCCTACATTTTTTCATGATAGTCACACGAGTCCCTTTTTCTTCCACCTGTCTTGTGGATAAAACTTAAATGCGGTTCCATATGAACTATTAACGTTGTTTTTCAATCAATGTTAAAGATTGGTTTTGGTAATTTGCGTCAGGTTTAATTGTTCATTTGATTCTTAAATTTAAACAATTTTTAATGTTTAGTCTTTATAGTTAAAAAATCATCTATTTTAGTTCCTCTACAAATATTTTCAATTCTGTTTTGATATCTGACGTTAAAAAAAACTGAATGTTGCTAATGATGGTTTACATGTCACTGGTGTGACGTTGACATACATTGTGCTTTATGTTTTAGTTTCTATACTTAGGTTATATTTTCCTTTTTGTTTCTATACTTGCATTATTTCTACTTTTTGGTTTGTACTTGAGCAATCTTTACATTTTAATACCTACCTAGGAATTACACTATTTAGTTCCTATGGAAGCAAAGTTTTTTAAATCCTCTTGCATCAATTAATATTCATTGATACAATTGGAGAGTCTAGAAGTTGTAGAGTTTAGATGCACTTAGATAAAATGAGATAGTTTGCTAGTAACAGTTTGTGTTGACACTCTTTTGTGATGAAGATCTGTTGCATCATTTTACTTTTGTTGCATCAAATGCTTGGAGATATATGATAAACTTTTGTTGTATTGATTTAATCTTGTAACATCAAATATTTAGATATTTGTGTCATTGCTGTATGAGCATGTTTTTTTGATGCTTCATGCCTCGTCTTTAATAATTATGTCACTCAATTAGTTTTAGTTTCTTTAACACTATCAAAAAATTGAAAGCAGCCATGTAAAATTGTTGAAGATTTTTTTGTTGTTAAATTGTTAGAAATTTGAAAATAAAAATGTTTCCACTACACTATCTTCAAGATGATTTTTGATGGCGGAGCATGGCATAAACATTATATGATCTAGAAAATGAATTAAATGGCAAATTTCATATTTCTAAGTTTTTAATGTAGCAAAATTAAAATGATATAGCTAGTCACCATAACTACAAAGAATGGCAACAGAAGAAATTACTCGACTTATCTTGTCTTGTCCAAGAAGTGCATTTAGATTTTGCAGACTTTGTCATCTCGAGATTAACTGGCTTAAGATTAATGAAAATTTGTTGACGTGAGAAGATTTAGAAGAAATAGAACTCAATAAAAGGAGGGAAGTGTTGATAAAGAAACATAAGATCCAAAAGGTAAGGATAGTTCAAGTATGAGGACCAAAAGAGAAAAATAATGCAAGTATGAGAATTAAAATAAAGTGCAGTATATTTCAATGTCATATCAACGTTGTATTTATCTACGATAAAGACTAAAACGAAACTAAAATTGTTTACAAAGAAAATGTTACATATATTTAAGTGTAGAGACATGTAAAATTTGTATAAATAGATAGATCAATTGAGTAATTAAATCCTTGCATAATAATGAGTTGTTAAAGAAGAGTTTTAATTCTGATAGGAGAATAATAATAAAAGCACATAGTTGCCTCTCTCTCTCTGTTTTTTTTGCCTGGAGTTTATGCGTTAGCCATGGGCCTGATGCACGTCCTTGATGTTGTAGTTTTTTTGTAGTTTTCCAGTGGACACTTGGGCCATATTTTTGCTGATTCTTTCGTTTTGAACATGTTGAATTTATTACCTATTGCGAATTTGCGATTGATTCAAGAGTGATTAATTTCATTTTGCCGGATTGAATAAGTATGATTATCACTTAACATGTTCCATTTATTGTTATTTTCTGTTAATAACAATTTAACATTCACTACTTTATTTGATGAAAGTAACTAATATTCATAACAAATCATTGCTATTTATGTGGATCCTTTCACGACTATTATAGTTACAACCATGATTAAATTCAATAACGAAGAGTAGAAGAAAAAATGAATGCTTACATGATAAGTCAAATATAGAAGAAAGAAGGGAGAAGAGAGCACAAGAAGGTAGAAAGCAAACCAGAAAAAAAAAACTCAACTTTTTTTAATTTGTAACTGTTAAAAATGTCAAAAGATTTTAGACTTATTGATGCTATCATGTTACTGAGGACAGAGATCAAAATGAAATTAAAAAAAGTTTATACAGAGATTAAAATGAACAATTTTTAAATATAAGACTAAAAGGTAAAGTTTGTACAATTATATCAACCAAATGAATAATTATATTTAATTAACTAGGGGCATAAATAATTTTCACCATAAAATCAAACGCATTAAGAAAAGTTAAAAAGTTTGTGGCCGTGCTGTCCCACAAACCACTTTATAATTATTTATTTATAAATGTGGCTATTGTATTTATTTCTTATATAGATGGTAAGTTAAAGTAGATGATAAAGTGATGTAGGGAAATGTTTTTTGGTACGAATTTTAGTATACGATAATGTTATAAATGAAAAATGTATCGTGATTTTTATTTTTGATCTGAATATAGGGTGATTTTAATACTTGTTAACTTGAAATACTTTCTTTTATTAATTTGAAATAATGTTTATACATTTATTGGACAGTACGAATTTTAATGCATGAATGTTATATATTAAAACTTGAAAATGTGCTGTGATTTTAAAACTCTTTAACGTGAAATGGATTGAAAATGGCGTCTCATTCACTTTAGAGTATTGCTATTTGGTGGAATTTTTTCGTACAAACTGTACAAACTGTACAAATATCCTACGTACTTTTTATTTAAATAATTATATAATTTAAAAATAAAGGTTGTTACTATAATACTCTCATAAATTGAGTTGTTTTGGTATAATTCTTTCTATTAAGTTACATGTTTCATATTCATATGATTTTTCTCTTTATATTTCAACCACTTTCTTATATTATATTAGTTATTTAATAAAAGTGTGAAAATATAATTTTAAGACCTATAAAACATGGAATGAAAAAATGTCTATAATACTACTTTGATTTAACAAAAGATAAAGAGGTTTAACCTCTATTTTATTTTTTGACCAATTTCAAATATCTACGATACTTCTAACTAACTACTTGACACAAATACAAAATTATAACATGACAAAAAAATTAAATAAAGAATTAATTATTACTAATTTAAAATTAATAGTTTCAAAATCCATAAAATTTGTGTGAGTAAGATAGAATTTCTCTAAATTAAAATTAGGAAAACCGACAGAAACACCCCCCACATTCTTCATATATATCTATATTTGTCTATTAAAGTTCGTACCAAACATCAAACACTAAATATCCTATGGATGAACTTTTGACTTTTGAGCATGCTCAGCTTAACAAAGTAACCTTTTATAACTTTTTATTGACAGCCTTAGAAATGGCAGCAATTTGTCCATAAGACAGGTTATTCTTATTTCTATATAATTGTTCTGTAGAGGAATTGAGGGTGCGAGGGTTCTATTTCACATACGAGAATATTTGCATCGGATTTGTCGTAGAATACTTTTATACTTGCCGTAGAATAATTGCGACGCAACAGAGAATCTTACCATCACAGACTAAATATTGAACTTTATTTGACGAAGTATTTATCCATCATCACGAAAAGTTGGCAATGTACATGCATGCTATTAGAAAAAGAAACAAAGTGGTGTCAGAAACCGAAGGAAACATATTTGCACGTTAGTTTGAACTTTGAAGTGAATATAATATATATGTTTTTTTGTTCAAGCATGTGAGGAAGAAATGGGACAAAAATTAATAATGATGCATGAGGCAGCATGCATTGGTTATGCACTGAAACTCATACACGTCGAACATTTCTGAACATAATTAATTAAGAAAAAAACAAGCACTAACAAACTAGTTTTTTCCTTAAAATTATGCTCACCATGCAATTGCCACTTTTTGCTTTTTTCAAGTATAAGTATATTAACTGAACTGATATTCAAACAAGAGTCTAGTTGAATATGCCAAAAGAAAACTTTCTTATCACAACTTTTTGTTTTGGGTGTACTTGGACATATATTTACAATTTACCAGTGTCGTTGGCATTCGATCGATTAGCTAAAATTGTTGGAACTAAGTTTATGCTCATCATACCGTCAAAAGAGAATATAGACAATGCAAAGCCACAACTCTGTTCTGCACAATGTCTGGTTCTTTCTAAATAATGTGTCTATCATTGGTGAAAATTGTAATGGATGGTTTATTTTTTTTAATTAGTCAAAATTAGTTTAACAAGGACGTTGCATTACATATAGTCCTCTCATAACTTTTTTTGTTGCAACATAAAATATTAGGAGCTTGGGTTAGGTTCTTAGGTTCCTATTGTTTTTCTGAAATTTGAAACAATAAAGTATCATAATTTTTTTTTAATTATCTAGACTTCTGTTCTTTTGAAAATTTGGAGATAAGTCTTAGCTGGATGATGATCGATCATTTAAATTCTGCTGAATATGTTTGTTAGCACTTACCCTTATTCTGTATTGATGGTACAAGTTCCAAGAACTATCATAATTTTATAGTTTACACTTAGAATACGTAACTACCAATGAAATTTTTTGGTTTAAGTTATAAAATTTAAGGAGCATCAATAAGTTTAATATAGTTAATAGAGAAGAGTACATCTTTAATTAATTTAACATAGTCAAAACAAGAACTAAAACTACTTAATTAAAAGAGCATTTCTACGTCTACGGTGCAACAACTACCCATGCACAGCCACAGTTTACATTAGATAGAAAAAGATTGATACGAAGTGTTGTGCTTTGTGAAAGAGTAATATTACTGATATATAAGAAATAAACAGAGTATATGATTATACAAAATAAAAGTCTATTTTTAAATATATTAATTGATAAATTTTTTATATTTTAATTTTTTAGGAGTCTATTAGTGAGAATCATATTTCATGAAAATTAACATATTTATTGAACAATTAACATTATAAGTTGTGTTTAATTATTGTTGAAAAAAATTATTTTTTTGACTTTTAAATAGCATCATTAAATATAATCACCACTTACATCATTTAATTTTATAGATATTTTTAAAATAAAATTTTAAATTATAACATTAAAAATTATAATTGACTAATTTAATTATTTTCATTAGTCTTGGTGAATTAGGTATATATTTATTTGTATATATAAGAATGGAGCTAGTACAACATTAAGAAAATAAAATTCAGTCATTCAAGTAAAATCCTTTAAGATTAATTTAGATATAATTCTTAATTAAATAAATATAAAATGATTAAAATTACTCATCCAAAATATATAACTATTAGTGACAAGAGTTATTCATCTACAGCGGAACTGTGTGCAGGTCCAACGAAAGAGACATATATCAGACTTTATCATAAGTGAAAATAATTTTTATTTTTTGTACAATGACAAATACGTCAATGATCATGATGTGAAACAGTTCCATCCAAATTGTCAATGTCGAATAGGAAAATCAACAATGTTTTTAATTTTTTTTTAATAATACTAATCTTATTTTTCTTTTTTAAATATATGTATATAAAAATGTAAAGGCAAGAAATAAAAATAATTATATAATATCAAATATGATTTGAATTAATTAGCGTAATTAACTATTAAATAATGAAACTTTAGCTAGGTCAAATTATTCTATCATGTCAAATTATTAAATAATAGGGATTAGAATATGGTATTGTTATTGTAATTATGTTGAATAATAATATATATAAAAAATTCTGTAATGTCAAACAAATTGACTTTTGCATACAATTTTCCACTCTGATTTATATGGTATTTGAAATCACATGAGATATTCATTTTATTTTTTGACAGATAAAATTATTAATATTAGGATAAAAGTGTGTGGGACATAGAAGACAACTACCAGTCATAAGTCATAACGTAAGTATAGGAATGGGTTTGGTAATGAATTATTTCATTCATAGGGCACTGTCCCACGCGTGCACTTCCCAACTAACGTTCCAACTTTTCAATGCCTCTCAACTAACTATCAAACCCTAATGCTATACAATACAACGTCAAACCCTAATTTTGAATATACACATTCACGACATTGTCATTCCTCTTTCTTATCTATTTTTCTTTAATTAATTTGTAACCTAATAATACTAGTAAGATATTTATTACCCCTGCCTAATTCCTTTCACCGATCGACTAAACACATAGCCTATAGTTCTATACAAATTATGTTCGCTTTAACTTGATTGTTAACTCAATCATAACAAACGTTGAAAGCGTATATGTGAAAATTTTAAATATAAATATTAAATAAAAAGTTATAAAGTCAAATTCTTAACATATAATATATATTTCTTTTTAAGTATTATTTATATGAATGAAATCAAGTTCAAATTCTTTAAATAATATTTCATATTAATAATATAGTGATTCAAAATGTGATTTTTTTTATATTAAATGTGTAATAATATTTGGTATCAATATGGTTTTATGAGTTTTGATAATGAGGAGTTTTAAGATTAGTGTTGAAATAAAATATTTAACAAACATGACATTATTGCAGGTGTGGAAACATTATTTTGGGTTAATTGCAGTCCAAGATGTTGCCTATGGAATCTAGGAACCACTTCTTAATTACAACACAATTATTGTGGTTTGAATGGAAAAAAAAAAAAAAAAAAAAAAAAGAGACTAGAAGGACTTGGTTGGTTGTTTGGCTTTGCTTAATTTGGTTTCTATATTTAAACGAGGAACCCAACATTATGTTTCAGAGTTGGAAAAATTTAGATGATGGACATGCTTGATCAGCAAGATGAAGTTTTTTTCCCTTCCTTTTTTGAATGGTCACTGAACCCTATATTGAAGGGTCTGTAAGTTTTTTATTTGCACTAGGATGTACATGTTGGTAGATTTTTTGCATTGTTTCCGGGACTTTTAATTCTTTGTCGTTCTTGTATTCTATTTTAAGATCGAGTTGACAGATTTGTGTATTTTGTATAAGGGTTGGGTACTCCTTCTAGTCATCTAATATATAACTATTGTTTTTGTCTTTGGCTATAACAAAAAAATATATATCAATATTGTGTTATCACCTATACAAAAATACAAATTAAATTAATAAATTCTATACAAATGGTGAATTTTACTATATTTATTTGTGTATTTCTTTCTTTACAATATTATGATGGTCCTAACTGAAAACATGCAACTTCAAAATGAAACTAATTCAAGTTCTATAACTATTTAAACAAAAAAAAGTTATAAATTAAAAAATCCTTAAATACCAAAAATTCAACTTTTAACAGGAAACAGTTATAAAAATGACGACTAAACATCCTTTTCTTTGCATTTCCCAGCAGCCCATATAGTAAACCTAAGTAAATATTTTCATGATAAAGAGCAACATTTGAATCTTCCCCTTAATTTTGACCATGACATAGAAAAAGGACTTAAACTGATTATAATAAACTTTTCCATGATTAGAGTTGTAATAAGACGCTGTAATTTTAATTTTATGTCTGTTTTTCATAATATCATTATCACATTACCTATTATTAATTATCATAAGAAGACCAGAGGCGAAGACAACAATCCAATAATAGGATGTGGTGTCAAAAGTTATAAATGTTATGAAAGAAACAGAAAATGACATTAGATTTGATGTATTTAATAAGTTGCGTAAGCTTTTTCGCAAGGCATCAAACACATATTTTTTTATAAAAAAAATATATCGTTAATCGTTTTCATAACATGTACCAAGGTAATTTGTCTAATCGCTATGTTAATCTTTCAAATTACTACTGAGTGTATGAATTTTTTTTAAAGAAAATATAACTTCTTTCTACAAAATCAATTTTTATAAAAATAAAGTGGTATAATTTTATAAGTAAAATTAGAAAAGTTGAACTACTTAATCAAACAACATTCAGTAATATATGAATTAATATAAGATTATTTCTGCTTGATCAATAATTTAGTTCAATTAGTCGGTGTGCTTGCATTGAAACATGAGAAGAAATTTTTTACGTTTTATACTTTGAGAGGGGAAATTCAAGTGTCATCTCGAACTTAGAAATAAAGTTAACATAAAATAAAATATTATAAATAAAAATAATTTTTATGTCATAGGTCGAATTAGATATAAATATGGCAACAAGACTGAGACGGGTGGATTTTACATTTCACGCCCCGTTCCCATAGATTTAAATCGTACTCGGGATAAAATTTGGATATTCATCTCCGTTCTTAACAGGATTGAGTTTTCCCGCCTTATCCCGTTTCTATTTTTTTTCATTTAAATAAATATGAACAAAAAATAAAAAAATTAAAATAATACAAAATTTTATATATAAATATTTTTTAATTTGATTTATATATATATAAAATAATTTCTTAATTATAATATTAAACGGAACAATAACGAAAACGAGACGAGTATTAATCTCTGTTCATGCTCAAATCCAAATTGAACTCAAATCCAAATCTAATAAACACAAATTTAGATAAATATCTTAGATTGTCACATCTGGTTACACCTAGCTAGACTGGATTCGAACCGAAACAAAAATATGTGATATGAAGAAAAAAAAAAGTGTGGAATTATGAATTATGAGATGAAGTATCTTCTCGAAGAGGGAATCTTATCTGATAACTATTGTTTTTGACGTGACGTGTTTCTATTTCTCTCTCCATAACTTAACTACGTTAACGAATGGTCAAAGAGGGCGCAGAGACAGTTAGTTGTCCGTACAGTTTTGGAGGTTGGCTGGCTCCCACTGCGAACCACCAATCCCAAGATTTTTCATACACACCATTTCCCATTAACCATGCAACCATTTTCACTTTAATTATTTCTTTTTTTACAAAAAAAATACTTTGACTAAAAGGAAACCTTATCATTTACAACTTTAGATTCACAAAAACATTATTTTGGAATCAAACCACTCCCTCCTCTCTCTTCCTCTCTGTCTGGTTTGCATATACTACATACATATATAAATATTCATGTATTAATATAAGGTCAATGCACTGTTGAGATTTCAGAAGATCCCTACAAGCAGAAGAAGCTGAAGCTCCTTTTCTTTTTTGTTGGTTTCTTTGGTTGGATCTAGAGAAGGCAATCTTATTGGTTGTGAAACTCAGGTTTGGTATGTTTGAATAAGTTGCTCCCTTTTCTGAATTCATTAACAACTGATATTTTGTTTGTTGTTGGCCACACATCACATTCACATGTATATATTGAGACTTGTATATTTTGTTATGAAATTCTGAGTCTTGCAATGCAGGAGAAGATAAGTTAAACTCGGTTTTTATACATTCAACTGGGATATGAGAATTCACTGAATAAACCAACCTACATCGTTTTAACATGTTGCTACTATTCTCGGATTAACTGGTTAGTTCTCTAAACTTTTTCTTTGTTTTTTTTTTTTTGTTTTTTTTGAATTATTGATAACATACTACCCTTAACAAGATAAAATCTGGAAGAGACGGGTTTCTTTGTGTCATTTTCTTTGTTTTTCAGTTGGAAATCTTCAAACTATGGTGTTTAGACAAAACTAGGTACGAACAAATCATGATTCGGAACTTTTCTAACCTAAAATCAAAAACGACTATTTTTGGTTTTCATAGATATGTTTGGTTTTCATTTTCATAGATCACATAGGTGTAAGTTACACAAATTATCTCTTCTTTCTACATGTTCTATACATAAATTCAATCACCCTTCATTTTAACTTTTTTTTTTTCTTGTTAGCTTAGTCAATCAACATCAACACCTCACATTGGAATTTGTGAAGTCTGTTAAAGACATCTGTACAGGTGAGGGGAAGTTCCAATGTGAATTAAAAAACTCAAATGGAGTCTGGAAATTAAGTTGAAAATTTAATGTTCATTCCCACTTTAAACACAGTCAGATTTCTTTGTTTAAGAAGAAAGTACTAAAAAAGAATATAATAGTAATGATTATTTATGAGCATCTGTACAGTACATATATTTAATTAACATTCTTTATTTTATTTTTCATTTTTTATCATATATTATATTTTTTCTATTCTATCTCTTTAATTATCTCCTATAGCCTTATTTCTTCTCATCTAAACGAACCATAAAAGTGCAACTCAACCAATGTACTTGAATATATTTTAATTGATTTGTGTTTACATATGTTTTAGTTTTAAAAATTATATACTTTTGATATTTAGACAGTTCACAAATTTACACCCCACTAATATTTATTTTTTATTTTTTATTTTTCTTTCTTTTAAATCACACCACTTTCTCACTCACTTTTCAAAGGTGTTAATGGGTGTTGTGGTGTCTAAGAATTACTTTTTAAAATTATAAGTTAAAAAAAGTTTCATTTCAGTAAAATTGCAAATTATAGATTGCAAGTACAACCCTAGCAGATTTTTTTGGTGTACACATAACGAGTTGGCTATCCCACGAGATGAAGGTATGAAGATTTGAGATTTTGAGTTTGAAAGATTGCATGGAGATTGATGACCGACATCGACCAGACAAATAAATAAGTGAAATGACAGGTTTTTGTTTGTGGAGACTTCAATTTCGTACCTAAGTTTGAAGTTTGGCGTTTAGCCACTTCAAAGGCACCCTCTCCTAAGCCCTAGGGCACGAACAAAAAATACTAAATGGGTAGATACACATGTGAAAAAAAAAAAAAAAAGAGGGGAAAAAAAGAGGGGGGGAAATGCAGGAATCATATGTGATATAATGTGAATGTGTTTAGACATCATTACTCAATATATTTATATCAAGTTTAAATATATTTTTAATTAATATAAAATAAGTAAGTTTTAATTTTAGTTTTTATAAATTTTTCCTATTTTTATTCCTTTATAATTGGTATTATTACTTTTAGTCCCTACTATTATTTGATATTTTAATTACTTAATTTTTATTAAAAAATTAAATGATTATCTTAAGTATTAGTCTAAATTAAAAATCTAAAATAATGAGTTTAGACTTTAAAAAATGAAAATTAAATAAAAATATTTTTTTAGAAAGTTATCTTATAAAAAAAATGGTGTTTACAAATTTTATAAGAATAAAAATAAAAACAAAACTTTATAAGAATCATAATCGAAATTTGTTATTTTATATGGACTAAAAGTATATTTAAATATTTATATAATTTAGGTGACATACTTTTGTGACACTTTTGTTTTTGAGAAATATTACCGTCCACTTCATGTTGAGATAAATGAGGTAGATAAAAAAGACTAACAAGAATAAAAAAAGTTGATAAATGTGTTAATTACTGTGATAAAAAAAAAAAGAGAAAGAAAAAAAAATTGATGTGAAAATTACATATAAGAAAAAAATGAATGTGGTTAATAATGACCCTTTTTTTAATTTTATTTATTTTCTTCACTTCATTTATTTTATTTAACACTTTTATTTCTTTCGATGTTTGTTACTATTAAGTTATATATATATATATATATTAGAAAAAAACAAAATCTCAATCACCTGGCCTTCTTAACTTTAAAAAATATAATTTTGATTTTTTTACTCGTTTTTGTACCTTTCTTATATTAATGAATAAAAAAAATATTGATTTTTTTTCCTTTTTTCTTATTACATCTTTTATTTGTTTCTCTTACTTTTTTTTTCTTTCCATTTTTCTCTTCGCCATGCCTATCTCGCACTCCTGCATAGTGGGTGAGACATAACGTTCTTGTTCTAAGCAATTTTAATTTTTACACATTTTGGTAATTAAATTCATCTTGTACATACTTTTTTCTATATCTCTCTTGTTTTTCTATCACAGTTATATCTACTTCTTTTATCTTTTACTTTAATTACTAATCTTTCTTGTCTATCATCCTCCCCAAGAGATGTGTATTCCATAATATCTCTTTCTTCTCCCAAAATTTCATTTTGCATGTATCATGTATGAAAGTTGAAGTGTTTAATTAGACTAAATAGTTTGTAGTTGTATGACATCCATACAATATGAATATGTTTGATAAGATATTTGAGCAACTTACAAGTTTTTTTTTTATTAGCTTATAAATTAGTTTGATCAAAATAATATGAGATTTTAATTTAGAATCTTATAATTTATATGTTTTTATAAGTAGTTTATAATATAAATCTTAAACTTTTGTTTATCCTCATTTACTTAAACTTCTATTTTACTTTAATTTAAAAATTATTTTACCTACATATTATTCTCTTTTTCTAATTATTAAATAAATAAATATTATTTTACATTAATCAACTACTAAATACTTTCGATTCAATCAAATAAGTTATAAATTTATAATTTCTTAACTCCTAAATTATAACTTATAAATTAATTTTATCAAACACAAACACACCTTATATTTATGGGGGTCTTATTTTAAGCAACCATTAATATGAATATTTAGAGCTATTATACATTTAGAGAGAGAAGGAAACAGAAGAGTAAAAAGTATAATGTGATAAATAATATGAGGATGTAAAAGGAGAAGAACAAATTAAAAATATAACTTTAACAAATGTTTTATATATCATTACTCACTATTCAAAGAGAATGAGAACGAATTATTAAGAAAATAAATTGAGACAGTGTTAGCAAGGATATTATACCGTTTATGCATATATATGGCTAGAACTACACTAGGCTTCTTGTCACATTTTCGAATGTTTTCAGACTGATACATTATGTTTGTGGTCCTGTCTTTTCAAAAAAAAGGAAAAAAAAATAGCAGCATACGGCTCTGTTCCTTTTGAGTGGTTGTAATCATGTAATGTAAAATAGTAACACTTGCAGTAAAGACACTCCTATATTCTATTTTTGGAGTGCGAAGGTGGAAGGAAAAAAAAAAAGAATGTAAAGTAATACAAAGGAATTGATAAACGATGAATAACATTATTATAAAAAACGAATAGAGATAGTAATAAAAAAAAAGGAGTATATAGTTAATATTTTCCTTGTTGAAACTTCTGACCGTTATGCAGCAATAGTAAGTTGTTCATATTATATTTTTTAACAATACCTTAGCTAAAAAGGAAATGAACACGAACTTGTAGAAACAACATCAAGTTACCCGAAAAAGTAACTACGTCTACAGTACCTACATGGTATCGCAAAATGCTCGAGTTTGCGATATTGCAATATTGCAGCTTAGTAAAAATGACATAGCCTCAGTATAATGTGTTGATATGTTGAGTTAAAAAGGAAAAAAAATGATTTTCACCTACTGAGTAAAAGTTCATTATAGATTCATGATGCCCGTGACGAATACAGAACATCAATGTGGTCCAATGTGATAAAAAAAAAATTTGTCGATTCTTCCGAATTCTACTTTTTCTTTTTCGTTTTCTTGGTGGATCCTTTGTCGCTATTCTATGCCTCCTATTTCCTTTTTCCATTATCATATTTTAACGCAATTGCAAAAAGGTAGGATATAGTAATTTGAGAAACCTCAACAACAGACTTTTTTTTTATTCACTAGAGATCACTAAAACGTGTAGATGTCAATCCATTCCACTTCTAATTTTGTAGTTTGGAATAAATCAAGTTTGACTAATAAAAAAAACATGTTAAAAAAAGTGTATTCCTACTTCTCTGCCGTGCTACCTTCAAATACTACAAATATTGGAGTACAATACAAGTCGTGCACTTTGGCTATTTTTTAAGTACAATAGATGAGTTAACGTTAGCGTGAGACTCATAATTTTGATATAAAATATCTTTTTGCACTTGGAGGCTTTGTTGTATGTGATGTGTAATGTGACTTAACCATGTGTGCTAGATGATTTTGTGTTGTGCTAAATGAAAGTTGTTAGAAACTGGTGCTGGGTTTTGGATAGTGGACACTGATTTTGTTTTTGTTGCAAACAGAAGAGTGGAAAACAGTTTGCAAAACATAGATATTGAAGATGGACATGAAGGAAGCAGAAAGAGTGGTGGTTGCCAAGCCAGTAGCTTCAAGGCCTACTTGTTCTACTTTCAGATCTTTCTCAGAGCTGCTAGCTGGTGCAATCAATGCTTCTCCCACTGTTGCATCTTCTCATGCTGCAGTTTCAGCCATTAGACCCAAGACAGTGAGGTTCAAGCCTGCAGTGAATCACCCCCCTGCTGCCTTTGTATCTTCTCAGGTAAACTTTTCTGTTTGGTTCAAAAGAAAGTAAGAAAAGGAGAAGAAAGAATTCTAATAGGCAAAAGAGGGGAGAGATTTTAAAAAATTATTTACTTTTATACATTTATAATTTTGAATTAGACAGAACTTAGTTATAGTACCATAAATACTTTTAATACTATTTTAATACTATTCTTGAATCAAAATTAAAGTTTCATTTTAATAATATAAATTTACTATTAAAACTCTAATTTTGATATAAAAAAAATCAACTAACTGTACTTAATTATAAGTAAGAATATTTTGGTCAATTCACACAAAATGTTTTAAATTTCCTCTCCTTCTTCCAAATTCTCCTATATTAAAGGGGAGCGAAAATTAGATAAAAGAGAACATTGTTCTCCATCATTTTCCTCTCTTTCGCTCTATTTTCTCCGACCTATTACTATGTTAGTTCAAGCAAACTTGTTATTCATAGCTTCTAGATTTCCAACATGAGTGGTGTTTTACAATTTCAGGCTGATGCTTTTGGAGCAGCACTTGGTAACTCTTCTGACAAGAGTCCTAAACTTGACACCAAGCAGTCCCTCATATACAAGCCAACGGCAAAACTGGTGTCAAAGACAACTGTGTCTCTTTTGGCAAACATGGTTAGCAATATAGATAATAGAGATATACACATACACACATATAAAGACAATTTGCAAAATTATGAAAAGTGAAAAAGAATTCATTTTAGGGATATAAATATATGTAACTGTTTTTTGTCTCAACTTTTTAATGAACCATTATACCCCTCAAATGTAAAAAAAATATAAAAAAAACTTATATCTTTTTTGAATAATTATAAACAACCTTTTAATATTCTGTCTGTATAAAATTATTAGAAGTACAAAGTGCCTCGACCCCTCTAGTTACATATCTTTGCCAGAAAATTCTTTTTAAACAAAGGTAAGAGGAGAAAATTTAGCTGTATAACTGTACATGGGAAGTTAAGATTAAAAGTTTTTTTCGTGTAAAAATGACATTATCAATGGATAGGTTGCAATGGTTGATGAGTATAACTTAAAAAAATTATCCATATATGGTTATGACATTCTTTTCTCTTGTTTTGGAGAAGGGAAATTGCAGTACTAGTCAACAACAAACACGGCACTCAATGGAGACCAATTTTCAACATTCCATCCATGAAAAATTTAGAACCAACTCGAGCTCAATTCCTGATCAGAGTACTATCCCGCATGCAGAAATAAACCAGAGCAGTGAAGCTAGTAAGATGGTGCAGCAGAACACAGAGGAGGACCAAAAAGCTTTAACGTCCTCAGTGAATTGTGATCGACCATCTTATGATGGATATAATTGGAGGAAATATGGTCAGAAGCAAGTGAAAGGGAGCGAGTACCCTCGAAGCTATTACAAGTGCACACATCCCAATTGTCCAGTGAAAAAGAAGGTTGAAAGATCATTTGATGGCCAAATTGCAGAAATTGTTTATAAGGGTGAACACAACCATTCTAAGCCACAGATTCCTAAGCGCAACTCAGCAGGGACACAGGGATCAGGGGTGGTGTCTGATGGAATGGTTCAAGATATGTGGAGTAATAGTCACAGTGAGAGGAATGAAGGGAATGAAGGTAGAGTTGAAAACACAGGACTGTCTATGCTTTCGGATTATCATGTCAAAGTTCCACAGCCTAATGATTCTCTTCTTAACACTAATGCTGGTGGAGGAAGCATGGAAAACTCTTGCGGTCTAAGTGGGGAATGTGAGGAAGGAAGCAAGGGATTTGAGACTCAGGAGGATGATCACAGAAGTAAAAGAAGGTATGAACTCTTCCCTAAAAAAAGTAAGGAAAATGTAATTTACCCATAGTCCTCAATAAATCTCTAATATCATGTGACATGCATGTCAGACAAATGGATAAGTCAAATAGTAACATGAACCCATGCATGAAAATGGTGTCAAAGATGTAGTTTGTGTTTGGAAACCCATTTAAGCCATGTTTAATGGAGTTTTCTCAAATTTCAATGCATAAATGTAGAACCAATTCTAAGGATGCACTGAAGTTCAGTTGAACTGAAATGGTGTCCAAACACACCTGTGATATAAAAAGAGAAAATAGACTATGCATTGACAATATAAAATAAATCCAATCACAGATCATCATGTATGGTTAAAAATCATTTGCATGCCTTTATTTAACAGCTTAAGACTTTGGGATGCATAACAAAAATTGTTCATCCAACATGTTATTACAATTTTAATATTTGAGCTAACCTATATTGTCGTTTACCATTTCTAATAAGAGGGTAATTTGTATTGAATCATTGTCATGCTTCAGGAAAAGTGAGAATCAATCCAATGATGCAACGTTATCAGAGGAAGGTTTGGTAGAGCCGCGCATTGTGATGCAAAGTTTTACGGATTCTGAAATACTTGGAGACGGATTTCGCTGGAGAAAATATGGGCAGAAGGTGGTGAAGGGCAATCCATATCCCAGGTTTATACTTGTTTACTGTTCTTCTATGTCAATATAATAATAAGTTGCTATATTCTTCATCAAAGTAATGTTTTAAATGATTTGCTTCAAGATCACTTTGAAATGAAAACTTTGGATTCTGCTATGCTTGCTTCTATGATCTCTTAACTTATAATTACTGCTGCAATATTATAGTTAAGGGATGCAAGAGTATTCTAAAATACTTCTTGACCTTATCTTAGCCTTATATGTTTCTAATATACAACAATTCCTTGAAATTAAGGCCTCAATTGAGTTTGAGTTCCTATTCAAAAAACAAGTATCACTAATCTGTTTTCGTTCTCCTATTTCACAATATTTTTAACATCAAATAATTTGTCTTGCAGAAGTTACTATAGATGTACCAACATCAAGTGTAACGTTCGCAAACACGTGGAGAGAGCAATTGATGACCCAAGATCATTTGTGACTACATATGAGGGAAAGCACAATCATGAGATGCCACTCAAGAACACGGGAAATGCAGCCTCAGAAAGAGATTCACAGGCTTCTCTTAGTAAAGATAAACCATGATTGACACTTCAATTAGTTAACAAGTATGACTCAAATGGCATTGACATCAGAAATAATTGAGAGGATCCATTCCTTTTATATCCTAAAGTATGCTCAGAATAATTGAAGTTGATCAGAAAGATAATGACAATTTCGAATGCAGTACCTACTGAGACTAAGACATTTAGTTCTGCGGCAACTTGTTGATAATAACAGTATTGGTGCTGGTAAATTGTTGTACTATATATATGGAATCAAGGGCACTGGCATTCCCTTCAATAACTTTCCATCTCTGCTGGGCTAGGTGCCTTTGTATACCAAATCGGTATATTCTATCTGCTCCCACTTTATCATCACATATGCACATTAATTATCCATCTGTCTTTTAATCTGGACTATATATCATGCAAATCATTTTTATTGTAAATCATTATATCGCCAGAAAGAATCCTAAAAGATCTCTATACTGTTGGAAAATCGTAAATTTCTAGAGATTCCGAGATATCCGAGATATCCGAGACATCCGATTTAAGTTATCTGGAATTATTTGATTTATCTTTTGAGTTATTTTGTTTCAGATTAGATAAGATAGTTTTTTGATAAGTTTTGATTTGATAAGATATTTTATTATCTTCTTGTTAGTTCAGTACGTTGTAAAATGACTATTTAAAGGTCATCTCTTATTCAATAAAAAATACAGTGAGTTGCTACGTTCACCCACAACATTAGTATTACCTCGTCTTTCTTTTATTTTTCTACAAATTGGTATCAGAGCTTTATGCTCTGAGTGCCGAGTGTGAGAGGAAAATAGTGTGCGCCTGTGAAGGGGAGGAAAGAAGAAAGAGAGAGTAATGGCGAAGGTTGTTAATGGAATGACCGTACCACAACTGTCAAAGAAAACCAATTATGATAATTGGTGTTTACAGATGAAGACCCTGTTGGGTTCCCAAAGTCTATGGGATATAGTGGAGAAGGGGTTTCAAGAACCCGAGGAGGACGAAGACCAATCTGTGGCTCAGATTGCCGCACTGGAAAAGACACGAGTGAAGGACAAATCGGCTTTGTATTTTTTGTACAATGCCGTGGATGAGTCAGGCTTCGAGAAGATTGCAAACGCTGCATCTTCAAAGGAAGCATGGAAGATCTTGGAGGTTGCGCACAGAGGTAACTACCGTGTCAGACAGATCCGACTTCAAACTCTCCGAGGAGAGTTTGAGTGTTTGAAGATGGAGGATAAGGAACAAGTATCCGAGTACATAACTCGGGTGGAGAAGTTGGCTAACCAACTCGGAAGGAGTGGGGAGCCAATGCCAGCAAGTAGAATTGTGGAGAAAATCTTGAGATCATTAACAGATGATTTTGAGAGTATTGCATGCGTAATTGAGGAGTCAAAGGACTTGTCAGTTCTCTTAGTGGAAGAGCTCGCTGGGTCACTAGAAGCCCACGAACAAAGGAGGAGGAAGATGAAGGGTACTCTTGATCAAGCATTACAGGTGCAACTTGATTTGAATGAAACTCGGAACACCCAGGGCCGAAGATCAAGTGGACAAGGACGAGGTGATCAAGGACGAGGCAAAGGACGAGGTGATCAAGGACGAGGTAGAGGACGAGGTGATCATGGAGGTGGACAAGGACGAGGTGATCGTAGCCAAGGAAGTCAGCCGAGGTCCGAGGTGGAATGTTATAAGTGTGGCAAACTCGGCCACTACGCAAAAGAATGCAGATCGGCAAATTGCTACAACTGTGGCAAATACGGTCACATAGCAAAGTATTGCCGAGCTAAAAGCCGAAGTGAAGAGAAAGAGAAGAATCTTCTCACAGAAGAAGAGGACGAGGAAGCAGGAATTTTGATGATGACGCAGAGCTCGGAGACCAAGCTACGTCCGAGTTGTGCCTCGAGGATGAACTAAACTTGAGTTGCGTGGAGAGATCAGTAGTTGAGCTTCCAAGCTCAGATGAGAAGTCAGAAGCCGAGCTTGATTCGAGTTGCTTAAACAACTCGGTCTGGTATTTGGACACTGGGGCGAGCAATCATATGTGTGGAGAAGAGAGTTTCTTCAACGAACTCATCAAGGTGAAGGCTGGATTCGTGTCATTTGGAGATGATTCCAAGGTTGCGGTAAAAGGGCATGGAACCATCAAGTTTATGCAGAAGGATGGACGAGTTGGAGAAATAAGAAATGTTTACTACGTTCCCGAACTTAAGAGCAACATCTTAAGCATGGGGCAGATGATGGAGAAAGGCAACTCGGTTCTGATGAAGGATCGAGTGCTTTATTTGAAGGACAAGCATGATCGTTTAATAGCCCGAGTGGAGATGAAAAAGAATCGGATGTATAAACTGAAGCTGAACATCATTCAAAATAAGTGTTTAAAGCTGGACGTGAAGGATGAAGCAATAATGAGGCATTCTCGTCTTGGGCATTTAAACTTTGGAGGTTTGGTCGAGCTATCCAGGAAGGAGTTGGTGCACGGACTGCGTGGTGATGAGTTTGACAAGAAGTTTTGTGAAGCGTGTGTACTCGGAAAGCATTGAAGAACAAGTTTTCCGAGCTCGTCCGAGTACAAAGCAAAGGAGCAAGACATCTACAACTCCACTGACGAGTTACATGTAGTGTGTCTATTGACAGGAACAGAAGATATAAAGTTTGAAGAGGAGGTACTTGATGAGAGATGGAAGAAAGCAATGGATGAGGAGATTGGATCAATTGAGAAGAGTGAGACGTGGAAGCTGACAGATTTACCCACAGGAGCTCGGCCAATTGGTTTGAAGTGGGTATACAAAAGGAAGACAAATGCAAATGGCGAAGTGGAGCGCTAGAAAGCTCGTCTTGTGGCGAGGGGTTATAAACAGCAGAAAGGCATTGATTATGATGAAGTTTTTGCACCCGTAACAAGGATGAAAACGATTCGATTACTACTGTCCTTAGCAGCTCAACATGGATGGAAGATACAACAAATGGACGTGAAGTCAGCATTCTTGAATGGGGTGTTGGGGGAAGAAGTCTACGTGGAGCAACCTCTAGGGTACATGAGGAGAGGTGAAGAGAAGAAAGTGCTGAAGCTTAAAAAGGCTTTGTACGGTTTGAAGCAAGCTCCTCGAGCATGGAATGAGAGAATAGACACCTACTTCAAGAGAAATGGTTATGAACAATGTCCGTATGAACATGCTCTCTATTTAAAGAAGTGCAAAGGAGATATATTGTTCGTTTCTCTATACGTGGATGACTTGATATTCATGGAAAGCAAAGCTGAGCTAGTTGAGGAGTTTAAAGAAGTGATGAAGAGGGAGTTTGAGATGACCGATTTGGACATCATGAAGTATTTTCTGGGTTTAGAGGTGGACCAAAGAACAACAGGTATTTTTGTGTCCCAAAAGAGGCATCGGCCACCGCGGCCCCGGGGGTGCTGGACGTCGCGTGGCTCGCGGGGCCATGGTACGCGGAGGAGTATCGCGCTCTAGTGGAAGAGGCATCGAAAAAAAAAAATTAAGATTATGGGGGAGTTTTGTTGGAAAATCTTAAATTTCTAGAGATTTCGAGATATCCGAGATATCCGAGACATCCGATTTAAGTTATCTGGAATTATTTGATTTATCTTTTGAGTTATTTTGTTTCAGATTAGATAAGATAGTTTTTTGATAAGTTTTGATTTGATAAGATATTTTATTATCTTCTTGTTAGTTCAGTACGTTGTAAAATGGATATTTAAAGGTCATCTCTTATTCAATAAAAAATACAGTGAGTTGCTACGTTCACCCACAACATTAGTATTACCTCGTCTCTCTTATTTTTTTCTACATATACAGTATTGGCTATCGACATAAAAGTGTTTTTTTTTATCCTTAATGTATTATGAATAGTTTTTTATTTTTTTATTATATATATATATATTGATGGGGTTATTTTATGGTATTTGTCTGAGAGGATATTTTATAAAACTTATTTTTTATCAGAGGAGCATAATCTAATTTTATTCACGAGTCTCTATTTATAGAGAAAATTTGTTATACAAAATTAAATATTTATATTATCCTATTCTAAAAATAAGGAAACAAATCCTAAAATAATCAAAACAGATTAAATCTAAATATTTGAAATATAAATAAAATATTCTTATCAAAATCTAATTTATTCCCTTAAAGATATTTAGGCATATTTCCAACACTCCTCTTTGACTGAATATTTTTATTACCTAATTTAAATTTGAATTTCAAAATCTACCTTTTCTCTTTTTGATTAGTTTCTTCTTTTTGTGATTTTTGTTGTAATCCTTCTTGAGTGGGACTACTTTAGCATTTGTCTTAAATTTCTCTTTTGAAGGTGGTTTTTCATCATCTTCATTCTCTTCTTGATTATCAAACTTCTTTTGAAGACATACATCTTTGTACTCTTCACTTGTATCTTCATTTATAATTGGCTCCTTCTTCTCCAAATTTAAAAGCAAAACTCTTGCCTTTCATATGAACATTGAATACTTCTTTGTTGTGTATATCTTTAATCACACAATTTTTATCTTCAAATAACACTTTATAGCCTTTTTTCAATAACTGAGCATCATCAACAAATTTTGATTAATATCAGGAACATATAAAACATTAGATATTAATTTCAAACCTGAATGACTTTTAATAACCACTGTTCTTTTGCCTGTTCTTTTGCCTTTTACTGCAAGGTGTGTTCCATTCCCCGTTTGGACTTTAGAAATATCAATTTTGTTGAGTTCTTTGAAGAATTCTCGGTCATAAGTCATATGGTTTGTAAGAAATATATGTAAATTATTTTTCGTAAATAAATTCGCAAAAAAATTTCTGCGAATATTTTCTTGCAGGAAAATTTGCAAAAAAATTTATGCAAATATTTTTTTTTTGCAGGAAAATGACACTTTTCTAGTAGTGTATAAAGATTTGATCTTTATTGCTCATTAATTTGTTAGAGTTAGCAATGCGAGATGACTTAAAGGATTCACATGATATACATATTTGCATCATATTATAAAATATTACATAAATATTATTTTATAAATATTATAACATGTAACATGTCTTTTTTTTGTATTATTCTTTTCATTCAGTTCCATAATAAATATCTTCTTAAATTATTTTACACAGATCAAGTAAAGTTAATAAATAGATGAGAGAAAAGTAGTAATTTTACAAAATTAACCTTTTGATTAATCTTCTATGTTAGAAATGATGCAATACAACAATCACTTTTTCAATAATATTATTATAGTTTAACAAAAACAAAAAAATTATTACTACATTAAAAAGTTAACATTAAGCTTCTTTCGGGACTTATTATTTCTTATAATACTACACTTATTATAGGATGGATGAAGTATTGATTAAGTTTCACATAAATTATACCAAACAAATCGGTGTATGACTAGTCAATCCTTAGTACATAAAAAAATTATGTTCAATTCAAAAATTGATGACAAACATTAAGTTCCTCAAATTATTTGTCAGATATTTATCATAATTTCTCAAAATCTCTATTAGAACTAATTATAAAAGGTTGTTTGGTTGCTTTGTAAATTATGATACATACACTTGATGCTAAGTACACTCATGCTAAGTTAGTCTAGTGAGTATCAACATGCTAGAACAAATTGACTTGTTGAGTAACTGATAAAATTAGTGGAGGAGGTGACTAAAGTTTCTCTTCAACTAACTTTAATGTGTTCCCAATCTTCATCCATGAACTTGAAACCTTCAAAGAAGTTTTGAAAATGGTGGAGAGAGTACAGGTGAGGAGGTGTGTCACTTCAAAGTGAAGATGAGAAAGAGAGGAAGAATTTGCCATAAGAAGGAATTTTTTGATAAAAGTTTATACGAAGTTTTCTCCAAAATAGAGAACTAAAACTTTTGGAAGAAAAGTTTCAATAAAAATGCTTCAAAAGTACACGACCAAGTGGAGGGGACATGTATATATAGGATTTGGTAGCTTGTGATGCAAGTTAAGCTAACTTAGGTCACTTGTAACCAAGGTTAGGTTAACATGAACTCAAGACTACTAACTCCAATTACAATTTGAATTTCGAATTTCCTCTTAAAAATTTCACTATCCAAGATCTAGAAGAGTCGATAGAAGTTTATTGCATAACAAGGCAAAAAAAGTGTGACTCATGTTAACATCGTAAATTTAGAATAACTTATGAGAGTTTGCCACATAACAATGTATCAAAAGTATAATTAAATAAGGTCATATGACATATTGGAAACTTGAATTAGTCATCGAAACATCTTGGCCACTAGAAGTGGAGGTCCAACATCGTAGACTTCACATCCAAATGCTCTTATAAGCCAATTTAAGCCTAATAAACTCATTTTCTTTTTTAGTTACATTCCCGTAAAATATTATTTACACCCTAAAAAATAAAAATTATAAAGAAATAAATTCTTATACTAATTGACCTAAAATTATAAGATAAAAAAATAAATAAAAAAAATATACACAAAGAGAAAACAAATTAAATAATTAACTCATATAACTTAAAAGATTTTCTATCTTTATCACGAGTTCATTCTCCTTTCATCCTCTTTAACATTGTTCCTATAATAAGATCTTTCAAAGACAATAACTACTTTAAATTTGAGTGACACACATCACATTTATAAAATTGAAATTGCAAATAATAATCATGTATGTCATTAATTTGACTTTTATTGAAGAAAAAAAACATATGATTGCATGATAGAAACAGATGGCCCTTTCGTAAAGAGCGTTTCCTACCAGCTGTCTCCGTGTAATAGATTTTTAAAGCACGAAGTCTCTATTCATATTTTCATTATTTAGTTAAAGGAAAAAAAAATAGTTGTTCTCAACTTCTCACTCTCTTTCGCGAATGAAATGTCTGTCTGTGAAACAAGAAACATGAATATGGAAGAAAAAAAGTTGAGTGCGTGTTTGGTTTTCATTTTGTAAATCAATTTTGTCTTCTCTTCACGTCGAACAGTAATTTTACATGAAAGTTATTATTTGTTGTTTCTAATTGAACGTGATTTTTCACGTTTGAACTCCAATGCAAACACGCACCGATTGATATACAAATAAAGAAAAACAGGAAGAGAAGAAATGTGATATGATAAAAGAAAAAGAATGATAAAAGTATTTTATAAATATATGAATATATTATTATTAAAATAGAACCGTGAAACTCTCATTTTACCACATTCATTATTACATGTCCTACGTGAGACACATGGCTAGGAAGCTTCCCCGGGCTTTGGCTTAGTCTCTTAATTTTTCCTTGTGATTACTTTTCCAAAAAGAAAAAAAATAAACAATTGGTAAAACCATATCTTCTTTCCCTCCAAAGAATCCCTTTCATTATTGACTAAAAGGGCACAAAATCAAAGAAAAGAAAGAGAACTAATTTTAGATGGCATGATGAGCCCCATCTTGTAATAATTATAGGAATGTCTTTAAGATATACAGCTGTTAGTACTTGTTCACTTGTGTTCCAAAAATTGAACTTTGAGGGCGGCCAAAACTATGATCATTGAGTTAAACTGCACCACATGTATAAATTAAATTAAATTCAATTAAATGGACATTATTTTTTTCCTTAAAAGAAAAAAAAAATGGTATGTAGGAATTGTTCCAATAAAAGCACAAAGCATCTAAGTTCATAGATTCCTATTGTAGATTATTTGGAGGGCAAATAGGAGTGGCGAGCATGACATGCTGTGACAGAAATTAACTTAATTTCTAAACAATTATTTTGTGTTTAGCCAAAAGAAAAAAAAAGGGCAAATAATGTACATTTTTTAATGTGAGATTAGTTTGGAGTTGGTCTTGGAGGTGATCCAGTGAGGCGCATTTCAACAAATCATGGTGTTTTTCCGACCAAAAGAGGAGGCAACGAATAAATTAATGAACTCAAACTAAAACACCAAGGCCAAAAAAAAAAAAAAACTCAAAATAGAAAACAGAAGACACAATCACATGATAAAAGTAAACAGAGACAGAGAGAGAAAGAACAAAGGGTGTTTTCTAAGTTGTTTTGTTGCAGTTAGCTGCGCGAGAACCGTGTGTTCGGGTCGGGTCTTGAGAAGTTGATTGTTAGGTTCTCTCTGATCACTGTGCTGCGTCCATTGAAGAGAAGAGAGGAAAAATGGGTTGGATTCCCTGTTCTGGATATTCAGGCACTAAGAATAAGATTGAGAAGATGGAAGTTCAAGACAGTCTTGTTGGTCAGATCAAAGCTACCCCAGGTACTGTTTTTTTTTTTTTTTTTTTTAGTATAGGAAGACATCAATGGAATTATGATATTGAAATCCTGTTGGGGACAATTGTGTTTTCACTTAATTAAGGTAGTTTGGGGGTTTATGCAATAATGTCTTGCACAAAATCATCTCTTGCTTTCTTGCAAAAATATAATTTGATTGAGTTTTAGGAATTTGGTACACCCGATTGGTCTCCTGGATGTGTGATTGCAATCTTTTTAATATTATAGAAAAATATTTTGAGAGGAGGTGATTGGAATCTGCATATATATGATATAATAATATGCTATTTTCAGTTATATATCCTGAGAAATATCTTCAGTGCAAGTCTGATGTGTGGCCTTGGATTTGTAGGATGTGTGTGTTAGAATTTATAATACTAATACTCCAAGTACCTGAAATTATCGTGTTAGTTTTCTTAAAAACACGATATTTCTCCATTATTTTGTTTTCTTTCAGCTAGTTGGTTTCCTCAGCTGTAAAGCATATATACCAAGCTTAAATTTGTAGTGTTGATAGTAAATTTGAAATGATGCATAATGCATGAAGAAGCAGTTTGTGATTCACAGTTGCACAATCTTTAGTTATTTGTCGGAACATGGCAGGTAGTATTTTCGTGATTTCTAGAGATTGCATTAACATGTGTTGGTCTTAGAAGCCAAATCTAGCCCTGATGTAGCTTCTGCTTCTCCCCCTTAAGTAGTATTCTTGTCACTTGAGTGCAGGAAAGTTGAAGAGGAATTCATCAAAAAATTCAAAAGATGCATCTAAAAATGGGAACCCTGATCACATTGCAGCACAGACATTCTCATTCCGTGAGTTGGCAACTGCAACTAGAAATTTTAGAGCTGAATGTCTTTTGGGAGAAGGAGGCTTTGGTAGAGTATACAAAGGGCGTTTGGAAAGCATTAATCAGGTGAGTCTCTTTTCTCATTATTTATTTATTTGTTTATGAAAAAAAGGAGAGGGGGTGTTAGGAAATGAAGTGATTCTTCCTTTTTTCTTTATTATTCATCATTACCCCATTTTCCACATTGATCTCTTCTAATAGCCAGAACAATAGATTGATTGTTGCTAACATGGAACTCTGCATAAATTTGATGTAGGTTGAGTTTGTAACACATTTCACTCTTTCTATTGTTGAATATAGGTTGTTGCAATTAAGCAACTTGACCGAAATGGACTGCAAGGGAATAGGGAATTCCTTGTTGAAGTGTTGATGTTAAGTCTACTTCACCATCCTAACCTTGTAAACCTTATTGGTTATTGTGCTGATGGAGATCAAAGGCTTCTAGTTTATGAATATATGTCATTAGGATCCTTGGAAGACCACTTGCATGGTATTTGTATATTTCAACAATGCAAATTGTTTTTCCACTTCTTTGAATTTCTTACTCTCTTCTAGTTAATGTTGGTCATGTATGTCTGATCTGCAGATATTCCTCCTGGCAAGAAACGACTGGACTGGAACACGCGAATGAAAATTGCTGCTGGGGCAGCAAAGGGTTTGGAATATCTTCATGATAAAGCTAATCCTCCTGTCATCTACCGCGATCTAAAGTGCTCCAACATTTTGCTTGGTGAAGGGTATCACCCTAAGTTATCTGATTTTGGTTTGGCTAAACTTGGCCCAGTTGGGGAAAACACCCATGTATCAACAAGGGTTATGGGCACCTATGGATATTGTGCTCCAGAGTATGCAATGACTGGTCAATTGACTCTAAAATCGGATGTTTATAGCTTTGGTGTAGTTCTTCTGGAAATAATTACTGGAAGGAAAGCAATTGACAATTCAAAATCAGCAGGAGAGCAGAATCTTGTTGCCTGGGTAAGAGACTCCTACGGTTATCTCATTTCCTGGGGTTGGCTCATGATTTAGCACAGCACACCAACCCTTAGACCAATCTATGAATGCTCTTGGTTAAATGGCATACACATCAGTGTGGGTAAGGGGATGCATTTAGTTTCATACGAATCAGTCATCTTGCAAAAAAAAAAAAAGTTCTTTCATAATTGTACTTAAGCTCAAGAATTTGTGGCAAGAAATCCTTTACATTCTTGTAGTTCACAGTTACCTCTTCAAAAAAAAATAACAAAACATAGTATATCATTAATGGAGAATGTTTTGAGAGAAAATGTCTCGTGCTAGGGAAATCCCTTCAAGCTGATCTTTTGTTATTTGTTGAAGTGTTTTTCCTCCTTCTCTTTTGGAGTTTAATTTTGACACACTATCATGGTTAAAGGTAGAAGTAGAAGTTAGGTGAACATTTTAAGTTGCTTATGTCATACATAGAATTTGTTTGGATACAGATTTAAAAGTATTTTTGATAGTTCCTCTATAGAAAATAATTTTTTATTTTTAGTAAAAAAACTCTCGAAAGTACTTCTACTTTATATCCAAACATGCTTATACAGTTTAACTGGCTTTTGCATGTCTAAGTAGGGAAGAAATTGGAATATTTCATAATAAGCTTTGATATGGTTTGGTCCTTTAGTAGTAACTCTGGGATGGCATATTCTGATTTAACTGCAGGCTAGACCCTTGTTTAAGGACAGAAGAAAGTTTTCACAAATGGCTGATCCAATGCTCCAAGGTCAATATCCTCCAAGAGGGCTATACCAGGCCCTTGCTGTTGCAGCAATGTGCGTTCAGGAGCAAGCTAACATGCGTCCAGTTATAGCTGATGTTGTCACAGCTTTGTCTTACCTTGCTTCACAAAGATATGATCCCAGTACACACTCAGTCCAAAGCTCTCGTCTCGCTCCTGCTACTCCTCCTAGAACCAGGAGAAGGCAATGATATTTATAAAAATGCAAGTTTTGAGTTTAACTAAATCTTATATAATCTGTAAGACGAGAGATGTTCTCCACTTATTTACTCTATTTTGATTATAATTCTACTTGATATGAGATCTCCGATAATATGGAGCTCAATGTTCGGTGGATATAACATAATCCAAAGATAAATTCAAATATATTATTTAATGGGCTTCTCAACTTCAAGATAGTAGTGAAGATACAGGTTTATAAATGTTAATATCGTAGTTTTGTTTTATAGTTTATTAAGCTTTGTGGAAAAATAGCATTTTCAACCAAGGAAGCTATGTGATGGTTTCTTCATCTGGAGAACTTTTCAGATTGGCGAAGCAGTTTCATACTTTCATTCTGCGTTTTGCAGCGTAATTGCACTTGAGGTATCTTTTAGTGGCCCAATTTGAAACTGAGCTGAATCCTTGTATCTGAACGCTTCTGATCATCAGCATTGAGACAACATTAATATCCTCATAGTCATTTTTGGCATTACTAGATGGATAAAACTTACATGAGTTATGATGAAAGTGCACTCCAAATAGGGTGTATGCAAGTGGATGGAAAATAAAATAGAAAGGACGAGAAAAAATAACAAACAAAGTGATATGATGGAAAAAAAAGAAAATAAGAAAATGGAGTGAAAAATAATGAATGTTAATAGTTTTCCAAATTTAAATATGGTTATTTAGATTTAATATTGCTTCTCTTTGTTAAATATTAATCTTGACTGTAATTATATGAATTTTTTAGATTAAGTTTTATAAAAAAATATATAAAAAAAGTTATATGTTTTTGAAATTTTAGTTTGAATCTTTATTGTTATCATTGTACAATTAAAAAAAATCTTACAACATAATTTAAGAAATTCAACGCAACAGCACATGGGAGAAAGAAAAAAAAAAGTAATCTTAATTTAAAACTTGAGAAAACAATCCTCGTCCCCGGGAAAAATGGCGGTATTTGCAAAAACAAAAATGCAACATTTTGAACAAAATTTAAATACAATCATAAATCTTTATTTAACCGAAGGATGTATTGTTATTTTTAAAATTATACTGCCATACTATTATGTTAATCGCCAACAACACAGTATTCTTTTTTTTTCTAATTTATACACATAATTCGGGTAGACTTCTCCATCAGTTCACCACAACTTTTATTTATTTATTTATTATTATTTCCTTTTGTAATACTTAGTTAATGCCTATATATTTACTTCAAATAAAATCGCAAAATGACAGAATTCATCATTCATTACCAATTACCATAGTCGAGAGGTATAAAAATTAAAAAGACGATTAATTTATGACGATTCGAGATTACATATACAAATATAATAACAACCGTAGGATAATACATTGCCACTCAGTATTAAAAGGAAGGCAAACATTTGACAAGCTGGTTGGTAGATAAACATACCAACATCGAAATCCAATTATTTGCAGAACTGTAGCAGACAACCCAACATTTGACTTAAAAACATCCCATAAACACACAACACTTTATTGTCAACGATCTACATCTTAGACGACGCCCAATGCAACCCAGTTTTCACTGTTGAGCCTGCAAGGTAGATGTGTAGAAGTTCAACAAAGTGGCAAAGAGAATATAGACAGATTGCAGAAATCAATCACAATGCAAACTCAATCTTGAGGGATATGCGAATGTTGTTTAAGTACCAAAAAACGTTTCTTGAAAATATCAACGAGTTCCTTAGGATCAGCTCTTGTCTGTGTATAAGCACTAATCTTGTTCACTTCCTGCAAAAGAAACATGTTCACAAATGAATACATCTTCTGTACCAGTACCTTATCAAAGGCATGAAAGACCACAATGGACCATTCTGTTTCCACTTGTTGCGGAGCCCATGGAGTTCTATTCATGTTCAGATTGATGATTATGATTCATAACCAATTCATTATTACATAAAAGAACATAAGCAGTTCAATTTCTTTGAACAAGAAATAATTGACATAGAATTGCTTCTATTGTACCTCAATCCATGCTGCAAGTTTAGGCCTTCCTTCTGTAATATCATGCTTGAACACCTCAGAAAAGACAAGCTGGAATCTTTCAACAAACGGAACATAGGCAATATCCACCTGATCATCACGAGCAATTACAACTCATACGAGGAAAGCTAGTCATAGGTATTATCATTTATCTAATACTACTGAATTTGCACTTGATTCATGATGACTTTAATACTTTGTTACATCAGATCATTACGAGCTTTAATATGATTTTGCTAGAATTTATTGCCGGTGGATAGGTCAGTCAATTGAAATGGAACATTTTCAAGACTCTGATTTCAACTTACCCAGCTAAATTGACCAAGAAAGAATGGCCCATCATCAAATTTACCAAGAGCATTCTCCAAGTAATCAAAGGCAGGACCTGATTAAAATCACCGATTCGGAAAGTTAGTTCCATACCGACTCCAACAATACTTCCCTCTATTTATAAACCAAAAACCTTACTTACTGGATTGTTGTATAGGATCTCCTTTCAATGAAGTATACAACTCTCTGGTGAATGTATCAACATGGGAAATCAACTGCTCACCAAACTCTTTCTTGGCAGGATCCTGGAAAAACATCTTGAAACAACTCAACTAAACAATAAATACTTAAATAGAGGTGTGGGGTGTGAGGGAGAATGTGCAGTTCTTACACTGGGAATAACAGATGGCCCATCGAAGTTGTCATCTACATATTTGATCAAATCGATACTTTCTCCCACGACCTTTCCATTGTGCTCCAATGCTGGCACCTATAACATCAGAAGAAAATCATGATCAGTTACCAGATCATAGACTAATTTATATACCTCAATCACGAAGTTAAACACCTTGCTTTCAGGATAGACTTTCTCCTTATACCAAGCAGGCTTATTTTGAAGATCGATAGGAACCAGTTTAATCTTGTCTTGTAGTCCCTGCAATATAACCAAACTGATCCTCAGCCAAGAAAGAGAACACCTATGGCTCAAAGAATACCAGAAATTAAAAAGTAAATTTCAAATTGATCCCTAAAGTTTCACCCAACCATCACATTACAATCTTAGTCAACCTAACGTTGCAGCAAACTAATATCTCAAACATCACAATATTAGTCCTCAAAAAAATTGTAACCAAACTAATCCCTTAAAAGATCCTAAGGTTTCACCATGAATATGGTGGTATTTTTTTTATTTTTGAAAAGTTAATTTATAACATTTTTTTGGGAATTGTCGCGATGACATTTAGAGGAAGGACAAATCAAGGATTCAGTCACGAATCAAAAAATATATTAATAAAAAATTAAGACAAAACTTATATATAATTTTGTAAGTATTGTCGGTAATAATCTCGGAACAAAATTAAAGTTTTACTTCTATATTAATCTTTTATAGGATATAGTACCGATGTAAAATTTCAGTTCTGAAGACAAAACAACATGAACAACATTTATTCACTTGCATGCTGATCGGAAAACAGAATGAACAAAACCTATTACTTATAGGACAGAGCACAGAAAGAACCTTATAGTTCCGAGTGATCCAAACACGCTGCGCAAAGGGACAAACATAACTTATGTACAACCTAGAAGAAAATCCAAAAATTAAAAAAAAAATAAAAAATCATACATATAGTGACGTAAATCGGAATACAAAGAAGAAACACCTGGTGGTTCCGTCAAAGAGCGAAGGTGGCTCTGAGGTGGAAGTTAGCGGGGGAACACGAACTTCTTGAACGCCGCTGAATGACGAACAAGAATAAGAAAAACCGATTTCAAATTAAACAAATAATTATGATTATGAACACAAGTGTCTTACGCAGTTGCCATGGATGTGTTTAGAAGTTCTGGTGAAGAAACTTGGACTCGGTGCAGAATGGCGTCTACATTCACTTCAAGTGAGTTTGCGTTTTATAGGACCCATCACCCATCACCCATCACGTGAAGGAATCGTCAGCAGTGCAGTGTCTACCCCCATTTACGTTCGGTGCGTCCAGAAAATTCGCTTAGAACGTGTTTTTTTTTAAAAAAATTTATAATAATAAAAAAAATATTATAAAAATAATAGCAATAAAATTTAATCTAGATATCGTATTTCTAATTTTCAGGATCCACTCAACTCCTATACTAATCCTAGTGATTTATTACGATGTGCTTGTTTGATAGGATGAAAAATAAAAATATTCATTCATAATTTCAAAGTAAATAAAAAAATATAAATTAAAAAAATGAAAAACTATTTATAAAATTATATATCTTTTTATTTATTTTTTTATAACATAGTTTTAGATAATAAAAAAAGTGTGATTGACTCTAATATTATAATTTTGATAAATAAAAATATAATTGATAAAAGCAAGATTTATTTACTTTCATTTTAAAACACTAAAATTCAATCAGATATAAATCATTATATTGGATTAAAATAAATAGAGACTAGGGTTGGAGTTTATGTTTCATTGGTGGTGTTTGATTTGTAGATAGGAATTGTGGTAGGATGTCCTTGCCATATTTGCAATTTAGTTAGGATTATACCTCGATGGGCGATTCAGAAGTATAGAGCCACAAGAAACAAAACATTCAATGACTGTATCTCTTTAGAGTAACTTGGTTTCTACTTTTACACACAGGATCTTGATAAAACCTTAACAAAAGATATCATTGTCATATACTCAGGATTGCACAACGCTATGACAAGCTGGTACCTATATTATTATTATTATAAAATCAAGCTAATTTCAATTATAGCTAGTTTATTACACACTCCCTTGATCACAAAATATTACACTGCATGAACATTGCATCCATCCGCTTGTCCCTTTATTCACTATCTGATATATGATATATCCATTCTCATCAAATGCTCATTGTTGGGCCTGCATAAGACAAACATGTAGAGTTTACCAAGATGTCTGAAGCACATTGCTTAGATTTCTATCTAAATTCCCCAAAACGGAGAAAAAGGGCTTAAAATATGGAGGATGTATATTACCAAAAACCATTTTTTGAAAATTTCGACAAACTCCTGAGGATCAACTTTGGTGATCTTATAAGCATCAAGTTTATTCAGCTCCTGCAAATGAAATTTGTTAATGAAAATCAATCTTCTTCGGAAGACCAATGCTACTACAGAAGTTATTTTAGTTTTGTACTCTTGATCTTTCACAAACAGTCCAAATTAAATGGACATTAAATTTATGTTTCTTCCAGCAGAGTCATACATAAGCCAAAGAAGAAATTCAGGATTAAATATACCTCAATATATGTTGCTAGTTTTGGCCTCCCAGATACGATGTCATTCTTATACACCTCAGAAAAGGTAATTTGTAACCTTTCAACAAATGGAGCAAAGGCAGCATCCACCTAGTAATCAACCAGGTTTTATAAATTATAATTATGATACTAACGAAAAAGTTCAATAACATGGTACTCTTATACTCAAAATAGATAACAGGAGTAAAGTTATAATTTGTCTAAATATTCTAGAGGGATAGTTTTGTAGCTCTATAGACAAAAAGAATATTATTAAACTGTAAAAGTTTTGATATCTTCTGAGTCTTGAAGTTCGACTTACCAAACCAAATTGGCCAAGAAAAAAGGGTCCGTCATCAAATTTCCCGAGAGCATTCTCCAAATAATCAAAAGAAGGACCTTGATAATAAAATTAAGAAAAAAAAAACAATTTAAATAAGCCCATGTTATCTTAATTTTATATGAATCTCACATATTAAAAAAAAAAAAAACACTAAGATCTTAATTACCAGCCTGCTGCATAGGATCTTCTTCTTTGAACGAGGCGTAGATATCTTTCATCAAGGAATCAATGTGAGATATCAATTGCTCCCCGTATTCTTTCTTTGCAGGGTCCTGAAAAATAAAACTCAAAATTGAGACCACTTTATACCAACAAAATAAGAGGATTCTCATGCTTTATAATGGACAAATATTAAACTAGAATTACAGTGGAAACTAGAGATGGCCCTTCGAAGTTGGCATCAACATATTTGATCAAGTCAAGGCTTTCTCCCATGACCTTGCCATTGTGCTCCAAGGATGGCACCTACATAACAGAGGAGCAAGTTCATATATACGATCAATTGAACGAACCATATAGCATACTATCTGCAAATTAACACTTTCCAACTTCATCACCTTATTTTCAGGGTAGACTTTCTCCTTATACCAGGTAGGCCTATTCAGAAGATCGATAGGAACCAGTTCGATCTTGTCTTGTAGTCCCTATATGTATGATTATGTGCAACATGCAAATCAAAGCATTACATTTTTCATTAAGAAAGAGTGTGACCAATCTCCATGTGAAAGAAATTAATAGAAAAAAATGATAAAACCTCCCAGCCAAAACAAGAGTATTTTTCCTTTGTTTAATAGATTTTTAATAATTTGATTATGTAATAATTTGTTATATTATATTAACTAAATAATATTTCTTTTATACCTCTCCAACAAATCATAGACAGTTACTCCACCAGCCCATGTTCAGGGCTGCCACTGCTTAAACAAGATTGTAAGAAAAAAAAAAAATACATATTATTAGAGAGAGACCTTAAAATTGAAGGCAATCCATACTCGTTGTGCATACGGGCATGTATAACTGATGTACAGCCTGAAAAAGAAAAACCCAAACAAATATTCATATAGATCATATATCCATATACCAACAAGTTGGTTGGAATGATATCTGACAGAAAGTTCTCGGTTTCAAATTTTGTGAATAAAAAAAATATAGTTGAGAGAAGATAATCCATAAAATGGTCAACCAGATTTTTTTATTGAGATTAGCCGAAATACTTTATACAGATAACATATTTATTAAAAAAAGAAAGAAATACAATATGTTCATATGAACAAGCTTGGGATGGGAATGAAACCTTGTAGTTCCATCGAAAAGTGGAGGTGGGTTGGAAGTGGATGTCAAGGGTGGAATCCTAACACCTCTGCATCAGAAACACAACAGAGTGAGAGGTTTAAGTTAGAAAAGTGAAAAAGATGAATTGATCATTTCATCATTGAAATAATGAAAAGCAGTAAGAGTAAGAGATTTGTAGAAGAAGTAGATGTCTTACGCAGCTGCCATTGACACTGTTAATGTTTTGAGGCAAATTCACAAAATAATTCTGAGCGGTTTGGGTGGACAGTCACGAACACCTTTACAGGAGTGACCATGGACTACGTTGGTCAAAACAAAATTGTGAATGAGTGCGTTTGATTAATAGTAATACTTTACTTTTCATGTATTATAAAGTCTTACAAATTTACTTTCACTTATCAAAGCCTTACCTACCACCCATTTGGCGGGTTTTAATAATAGGAAAGATGTTTCTTTTTTTTTTTTTTTTATAAAATAGGAAAGATTATAAAGATAGTTGCAACAAGGATTGAATTTAGATCTTCATACTTCTAGCTATGAACTAAAACAGTATAAATGATTTTTTAAAAAATAATTATCTTATCAATGCTAAACATTAACTTGTTTTTTATCTAATTGACCATTTTTAATAAAAAAAATTCTTTTGATAGAAAGATCAAATTTAGTATTAATTGAATTAATAATTTATTGTGACGTAAGATGTTGTCTGCATTCTGAATAAGATAAATTTATTACCGTGTATGAAAGTCTTAATCATTAACCATTTTTCTTGTCACCGTTGTTACCTACATTTTACTCTTATTTTTTAAAATGTTTTAAAAATATCAATTAAGATTTTCCTTATTTAAAAATAAATATATATTTATATTTTTAATATAGTAAACACTTTTATTTTCATTAAAATTTATTTTTCTTAGTCAATGTTTAGAGGAAACATTGTAGTATTCTTCAAATATATATTTATATACAAAGTCTTAAATATTTCTTAGTCAATGTTTAGAGGAAACATTTCAAAAGTCTTAACCACCAGCCATTTCTCTTGCCACCATGCAGAATTTTTGCCCTCGTTTTGTGTATAATTTTTAATTCTGAACACTCCTTACTTGTCCTTTGTTTGATACAAGAAAAATACAGCAGAAAGAAGTGAAGAAGAAAGAAATGAAACATGATATCACACATTCACACTAGCTAGTATGCTAAAAGAATAAAGGTGTAAATGAAGTAGTTGATAGAAACCTGTGAATAATGAATTTTACATTTTATTTTGTCGTCCCATCGATGGCAGGTAGGGATTATAATGGACTGTTGGGTGGGTTGTAGGCCCTGTCCCTCAGTCCCTAGGATAAAATTTCATCTTCATACTTAAAAATTTTATTAATATTTGTGCATATTAAAAATAATTTGAACTTGTATTTATATTATCAGTTAGTGTGAGATGCACGAATTATTAATTTAAGATATATTTTATAATATATATATATATAATAAAAACCTTTTTTTTATTAATTTTATGTTTTAAAATATATTTTATTTATATTTTAAAATTATTGTTATTTTTATCTATAATAATAGAAAAAAGTTGATTATGTAATATTTATATTAAAAGTTGTTAGTTTAAATGGTCTAATATTTATATTTTTTAATCAAAGATCACAATTTGATCTTAATTTGGATATGGGATCACGATCGAAGATATTTTTTTTTATTTTTATAGAAAATATTCAGTAAAAAAAAAGTTATACATTCTTATTAAAGCAAAAAAAATAGTTTTAATTATCAATTATATGAATTCCTTTTAAATAAATTTAGTGACAATACATTTAATATATGTGTTTGACTTATATTAATTAATATTGTAATATATTTTTTTACTTCGAAGTATGAAATTGTGTTATTGTTTCATTCTTAGCTTAAAAATATTAGTAACTTACATATATTGAAACTATCAATTGATTATCTTTTGAAATTTGTGATAATTAATCATACCAATTAATTAAACTTTATAAATCTAATATGCTTAAAATGAAAGAAGAAAAAATAAAAAATCATATAGTTTAACTATATCACATTATTATGTGACAATATCTATCAATCAACTATAAAATATATTGGTTAAGATAGTACACTATGTAAATTTCAAATAATAACTTAAAGTTTACTACTTAAAATAATACAACTAAATAACATTCAAGTGAATGTAATACCACAAGACAGCAATATCATAAAAAAAATAAATCAAAAGGCACCTGTTGTTAAATGTATATAATAAGAAAAAAAATCAACAATATATTAGAATTTAACATAGATTTATAAAAAAAATTATAAACAAAATGAAAGGATGATAATGAATGTAAAGAATAAAAAAAAATCAATATACAAAGATTTCATAAAACATAATGATAATTTATGAATTCACGAGTAATACAATAAATTTTTTAAATAATTTTGATTGTTTGCATTTTTTTAAGTTTTACTTAAACAACAATGATCTTCCAATGAAAGGTCATTTCTTTCAAATTATGAATGCATTCTTCATTAATTTTCAAAATATAATCATGATTATGACTTAGGTTTTCCATCTACAAAGCATAATATGCATTTTTTAAATTAAACAAAAAAAAACATGCATTAAAAATGATTTTCAAACGAAACAACAAATAATTATCAAATAGATAATATGCAAAACATATCATGTATCCATGACCTTCCAATATTAACATAAATAAAATAAAAGTGCAGTGTATATATACAATAAAAAAAAGAAAATAAAATACCAAAATTCAATAGAAATATTTTTCAAATGAAATATCAAATAAACCACTTGAGAATGAAGATATATGATGGTGAAAACATTATAATTGAAGGTTCAAGGTTGTTTATATATATATATATATATATATATATATATATGAGAGAGAGAGAGAAGAGATTCATTTACTCTATGAGTAAGTCTACCTTTATTTCGTTCAATAACTCATGTTCTACATCAAATTTAAATGATCTACTTGTTGAATTTAAAGTTCTTAATGTATAAAATATTTTTTTAATTATCCGTCAATTTAAATTAATGAAATGAAGTATTAAATAATTTTCAAATTTTTTAAAAAATTGCAAACTTGATCTATGTACTAAGAACTTTAAATTCAATTATTAGATCATTAAAATTTGATATTGAACATTAGTTATTAAACAAAATAGGTTAAGGTAGACTTATTCTTGGAGTAAACAGATCATTTCTTATATATATATATATATATATATATATACATAGTGTGTGTGTTTTAAAATCATTTGATGAAAGTAACTTCATGAGAATGGAATGTGTGTAGCCAATAACTTTGAAAATTGTTCCTTACTATTTAGTGTTTTAAATGATAGCCATTAAAGGATGCTTAATAGTATAATTTTTTTCTACCTGTATTTATTGGAGAAGTTATTCACTTTTGGAGAATGAAAGATATATAACTTTGTTTCGTAGTATTTAGTGTTATAAATGTTAGTCATTGAAAAATGTTTATAAAAATCGTTTATTTTTGTTACATGTGTTTATTGTCAAAGTTGTTCACTTTATATAGATTAATATATGATAGAAAAATTTGAAGAACATGATATAAGAGAACTTTAAATAGAAGGATAAATAAATGTTTATTGAGATAGGTGAAGTTTAAATATACTAAATACATTGTTTAAAATTCTAAATAAGTATAACATATATATTGCATTAAATTATTAAAATGTGAAGTTTATAAAAAATTGTAATTATTTTTAATTCATTCAAAAATTTGAATTTTCATTAATAATAAATTATAAATTAAGTAGACCGAATACATTATTTTTAATTCATTTGATAATTAAAGAAATAACATATATTACATTTTATTATTGAAATGCGTAATTATTTTTATATTGTAAGCTGTAAAATTAATATATATATATATATTATATATATAAATTTTTATTTTGATTCGTGAAATCTATTGTTGCTTAATAAAGTTATGAAATCTATTAATCAATTATGAATTTTGACCATTAATATGAAGTGAAAAAATAAAAGAAATTAGAGAAATTGTTTCAATATATAAATTGTTTTTTTTTAATTAGATTTATGTTTTTGCATGATTTACGTAGATTTTTTTTATTGCAAAATTAATGCAGAAGATTTTATATAATTTTAATAATATATATTAATTAAAAATTGATATTATATTATTATTATTTTTTATTTTGATTTCCTAAAATCAATTATTACTTAAAAAGTCATAAAATTTATTAATGAATTATGAAATTCTGATAGTTAATATGAAAGAGAAAAATGAAGAAATATTAGATAAATTATTTATAAACTCTAAATTTATATAATTTTAATGATATATATGAAACTCTGACAATTAAAATGAAGAGATATTAGATAAATTCTTTTGATATATAGAATGTTTTTAAAAAAATTATTAAATGTTTGTTTTCGTGAAATTTTTGTAGATTAATGAGTGGACAAATTAAATTTTAAATGTATAAATTCTCTGCATTTACATAAATAATAAATATTTCATTGAGATAATTTTATACTTCTATTAATATTAATTCTTTTGGAAGTATTTTTTTCATTTGTTATTTCATCACATTACAAAATAAACTTATCATTAATCAATTTAAAAATACCAATAACTTATTCAAAATACACCAAAGTTATAGATTCATTAACACAGGTAAAGATAAAACAATTGTAACTCACCAAAATATAAAATTCTCACTTAGTTCAAGTAATGATAAGTAAAAACTTAACCATAATTAACTAATATTACATATCAGGTATCCACATATAAGAATGTTATTAGGATTATCAAAATTAACTGATTTGTCAAGTTAGACTATGTCAAACTTTTATTTTTAAGTCGGAAAAAAATTAAGCCAATTTGATCCAGCTAAATAACTAATCGGACCAATAAAAAATAGACTTAAAAGGAATGAATATTTGGTCTAATGTTTTTTTATTTTTTTAAATACATGTAAAATTAATATAAAAATAAAGTAGTATAATTTAGCCTGTTAATCTAACGAACTAATAAACTAGATCGAAGTAAAACAATATGATCCATTTATAAGTTAGACCAAATCAATTTAGTTCTCACGTTTAACCTACCGAATATTTGACTTCTGTAGGTATTATTATACTTGTTTCTACCTCATTTACAAATGGTAGACAAAAAATTATATCTATTAGTGTCCAACTAAACTACTCTTATTCATAATGGATTCTATCGATATATATATATCTGCTGTTAGAAAATTTGTTCTTTCAAGGAAAATACCTTCGTGCTAAAAAGTTGTCATTTTGATGATAAGCACGTAACAATAACATCAAGTCACGAATTCCAAATCAAACATGTCTTCAGCTTATTAGAATGTGGGACTATACAATTGGATTGTCCCATACAAAAGCATTATTGAGAAATCAAAGTAACTGCAACACAAACAAGGAAATAGAACACACTAATTTCAAATTGAAAAAACATTCCATAAATGTAAACAAATCTTTATTGACTATCTTATAATCTTAAACACCAACGCAGCAGCAGTAACTCACGTACACCGTTAAGCCTACAGAGTATAAACATAAACGGTTAGCAAACTAGCAAAAAGCATAGCAAGACAGAAACCACAAATTTTCAAACAACATGATCCTAGATTTATGAGTATAGGAAGTTTATAGTACCAAGAATTTTTTCTTCAAAGCTTCCAAATATTCCTCCCTGTCTACTTTTGTCTGCTTATAGCCATCAATCTTATTCGCCTCCTGCAACAAAAATTCACAAAAAATGTACATATTTTGGACTCAGTTAATATAAAGAAATCAAAATTAAGGAGATAGTCACTAGTCAGGCCTTATAAATCCGAATAGACTTTCAAATTACTATGCTTTTCTTTTTTCCTTAAAAAAAATAAAGAGAAATGGATTGCACGAAACTACGAACCTGAATCCATGTGGCTAGTTTGGGCCTTCCTGCCATGATGTCGTGCTTAAAAATTTCAGAGAAGACAATTTGGAACCTTTCAAGAAATGAAACATAGGCAATATCCGCCTGATGATAGCCACAGTTTATAAATCATTAGAATGTTTGGGGGAAAAAATGTCATGCATTTTTTCTTATACTGTACACAACAATGTTTTTTTTTATTTTTTATTATTACATCATGATATGGCTACTTCTCTTTCCTTGTATGTAACTAGATCACATGTGGATCAGAGAAAACTTTCTGGTCAAATGAATACAATTGCTCTTAATGTTCAACTAAGTTAACAAAATTTCAAGCTGATTGATGAGAATTTAAACTTACCAAACTAAATTGGCCAAGGAAGAATGGTCCATCATCAAATTTACCAAGAGCATTCTCCAAATAATCAAAAGCAGCACCATGATTCACATTTTCAATTTTAAATCATCCAACAATATATTCTATATCCTTATTCCTCAGTATCTTTTCTTTTCTACTTAAACTTCAAGATCTTACTGGTTTGTTGTACAACATCTCCTTTAAATGAAGAGTATATGCCACTGGTGAACGTATTAACATGGGATATCAACTGCTCACCAAATTCTCTCTTGGCAGGATCCTGAAAAAATTGCTTTCTCAGTATAACTTCCCTTTTAGTAAAAGATAAAATTAACATGCATTACCATAGGTACCGTAATTGACGTTCTTTAATCAAAATTAGAGTTTTATTTTAATAATATGTATAATAAAGAATTCCCTTAAATATTAACATGTATTACCAATATAAAACTTTTACTCTGATTGAATAATAATACTAACATAATTTTTGATTTTGTATCTAAGTTTTGTTCTAAAATAAATTCAAATACTAACGGGTGGCAATAACTTATAATTAAAATTAATGTTTAGTTCTTACACTGGGAAATAGAGGTGGCCCTTCAAAGTTGGTGTCTATATATTTGATCAAATCAAGACTTTCTCCTAAAACCTTGCCATTGTGTTCCAATGATGGTACCTAAAACATATAAGGAGAACGTGCCATGATATCAACAAATCAAATAGCTTTCTCCAGTTAAAGTATATTGACCATGTATCTACCTTATTCAGAGGGTAAACTTTCTCCTTATACCAAGAAGGCCTATTTTTAAGGTCAATAGGGACCAATTCGATCTTGTCTTGCAGTCCCTTGTGTAGTTCACAAATAATCACTAATTAATAAACAAAAGGGACAAGAATTTAGCAGATATTGTACATCAGAAGAACCAGGCTTTGTAGCATAAGAACTAATTGAAAGCTGAAAGAAAAGGCACAGTGTCGAAAACAACCTTGCAGTTCCTAGTTATCCATGCACGTTGAGCATAAGGGCACAAATAGCAAATGTATACAACCTAGAAGGACAAACCAAGTTAACACATGCACTCATAATTAAATTATTATATATATACTAAGAAGCAAAATAATGGGCATAGCGGTGAACAAGATTAGTTATTAACTATAATAGAGGTAATTGATGAATGCCACACCTTGTGGTTCCATCAAAAAATGGAAGTGGTTCAGAGATGGAAGTTAATGCAGGAGGTCGAACATCTAACACAGTCCTAAATTGACAGAATGGCACAAGATTAGAAAATATGAGATGAGTCAAATTAATAAAACACTATGCATGAAAGTTGTTTAGAACGTAAAGAAATATGTGATGTATCTTACGGAGTTGCCATTTATAAATATCTTTCTCTTTTTGGAAAGAAGTGGTGAAGCAATAGACTAATAGCAAATGCTGAATGTGAGACTCACAGAAGAGAATGGTGAATTAATTTATAGGACATAATTTGTACTGTTAAGGTTGAAGTCGCAAGCAGTGACGAAACCATACAGTGAGGGGCGGCACCGAGCAATGCATTAGGTACGTTTGAGATCTTTCAGAATCTGGCGGCTAATGGCTAATTGGCTATGCAAAGATGTCATGGATGCGTACTTCTGGTAACTTGCATATGAAGAATTGCAAAATTATTTGATCTTATTAAGCAACAAATCCTGCCTAAGTAAAATGAAAAGAAAATGATTCATAGGAAAATGTTCTTCTTTTTTTTTTCACAATCAAAGTGCTTTTGATTATAGAGAGTACTTTTGATTATTTGAAAATATTAATTTGAAAAAAAAAACACTTTGTATCTCTATTAAAAAAAATTCATATTTAATATTAATAAAGTAGACAATTAACTTATTATATATATCAGACATCATTTTCAAATATTTATGAAATTATAACTCTCTACAACACAAGCTTATGGGATTATACATACATGTTATTTAAATTTAGATCAAATATAAAATTAAAAATTACTAAATGTTAAAAACTAATATTTAAAAATATTAAAATTTAATAAATGTAACTTAATTTAACAAACATGAAGAAGATTATAAAATTTGTAACGAGCAGAGCAGGTATGTCATTGGACTCCCTACTCCACTCGAGCCCACCCAGCCCAGGCCCAGTAGCCCAACGCGAAGCACCAACTTACGCGTGTCAGGTGTGTGTGTGTATATATGATAAATATCACACTCGTATCATAAAATATCACTTTGCAAATTTGCAATTTAGAAAAGGAAGAAGAACAAATTCAGAACGCCACAGCCACCTCCCATAGTATACGGAAGGACAAGGAATCTCACACGCCACTTGCGACTCCGTTCTTTCTCTGATTCGCTTTTCCTTCCTCTTCCGCTTCCAATGGAAACCCCTACCGACATCACCACCACCAACCCCGCACCGGAAAACCCTGACAAAACCCTAGACTCTGCCGCACCAGATCCAGCCCCCGAAGCCAATGACGCCGTCGCAAAGGACGCCGACGCCAAGGAAACCGAAGCTGATGCCGCCTCAGACACCAAGACTTCTACGCCGCCGGAATCAGGAAACGACGCTCCTCTCTCTGACATCCAGAAGAAGATGCGCCGCGCCGAACGATTCGGCATTTCCGTCCAGTTGTCTGAGAAAGAGAAGCGCAATTCCCGAGCCGAAAGGTCGAATCTCAATCTCTCTAAGATACATTCAATCCTTTATGTTATTTCACTATTATGCCTATGTCTATTCATGTATCGATTTGGATGCCCTAGGTGTATAACATAATTTAGGGTTTTCTCAAGTGGACGTTTTATTCACATGCAGGTTTGGCACTGTGTCCGCATCGCATGGTTCAGAGGCAACGAAATCATCAGAGGCATCGAAATCGGAGGAGCTGAAGAGGAAGGCTAGGGCAGAAAGGTTTCGCTTTTTAGTTTTCCTTCTTTTTTTTTTCTTCTGACAATGTTTTTTTTTTTTTTTTAACTGGGAATGCAAGTGGAGATTGTTATGATGCTGATTCTGTTTCACAGGTTTGGAATGCCTAGTCCAACTACAGCTGCAGATGAAGAGGCGAAGAAGAAAGCACGACTTGCTAGGTTTGCCCCCGTTTCAAAAACTGATCCTTTGGAAGAAGATAAAAGGAAAGCAAGGGCACTTAGGTGGGTGCATCTTTCATCATTCATGTCATAACATGTTTCTCCCATTTCATGGTGCTTATAGGAATCGAGCTGCGTGGTGTCTTATTAGGTCTCTCTGTTCTCTGTTTGCAGGTTTTCGAATCCATCAACAACTCCTATAGCTAATGTTAATGGCGAGGGAAAGATTGAGCCGGTGAGACCCTTGGTTTTTTCTTTTGCGATGCTTTAAGTAGTAGAAAGATGAAAAGGCTATATTTTGGTGTTGACTATTTTGTTTGTTGTTTCGAATTTGAAGGCTGCTGCTGTTGCTGGCAATGCTGGAGGAGGGACCTGAATGACAGGTTGCGTCTTTAGCTGTAGGGTTTTTTATTGTAAGTCCATGGTCTTTTGCTCTTGCTTGTTATTACCCTTTGCTTTGGTATATTGCACGTGTCTTCAATTTTTACTTGATTTGTGATTTTTTTGGGGGGTTTATATGACTTTTTTCCGTAACGTTTTCTGCAGTTTTTAGTCTTTAGCTGTTCAAGATTCGCAGAGTCACCTCCACACCGTTTCTACTTTTCAACATATTAATCCCAGATGCATCTATCTTTCATTTGGTCAATGAAGCCTTCCTCTGTGGGATCGAAAAGATTGAAGTGGTCTGAGGAAGCTTGCTTTTGTTTTGTTGTAGTGTTGGCTTAATAGGTGACAGCTTTTGGGGGGTAATTATTGGTCATCTTCATAGGGTTTCCTATCTTAAAATCTGCAAAGATTAGAATTTTGGAATCTACAGCCTAAAAAAATCAATGAACGAAGTTATGTAGGAGCAAAGCTTTTTCCTAATTTTTCATCCTTATCATTGCCATCCAACCCTCTATCTACTGATTTTAAAACGTGCCATTATCATTGTGCTAAAAGGTAGTACCAGGAAGTGTTTTTTATCCAACACCATGCTGATCCAAAATCTGTTAATGATAGGATAGTTTTGTTTCTTGATATGTTTTCGAGGAGGGATGGTTAAATGAGGAAATAGGTCCTCAAATAGAATAGCATGCACGTAGGAAGAACTTGTTTCTGTTTATTGCTTTACATATTTTGGGGGAAGTGGTGTTCGAACTTAAAAGAGTTAACATTTCATCATCATTGATGTTATTTAATTTTCTTTTTTTTTTTTGCGCTTTTCCAATGGTGTTTTTGGGGTGATTGCTTGCTCGCATGTCCAGGAAAGTGGAGAAGGGGGGGGTATAAACATGTAGAAGCTGATATCACTTGAATGTGAAATTGCTTTTCTTCAATCCTAGTGTTCTTGAAGTTGTTCGTTAATGTGTTTATTCCTAATTGGCCACTTTTGAGTTTTATCGTGTTTAGATCTTATTTGAAAGTAGCTATTAAAGCACATCATGTGGATTAGAAGCTTGTTTCTGGAAAAGGGGGTCAATAGTCTATGTTTTGGTTCTTGTAGAAATGTTATCGTGTTTGATGTAGAGCTAGATATTGCACTACTTTACTGGATCAGCAGAAAATGTTGAAAGCTGGAGTTCCTGGTACTATCTTTTGGCACAACAAATAAAATGAGGGTGAATAGTGGTCAGGTGAATGTTTGAAATGAAAACTCAAAAGGCGTGGCTGAAATTCTGCATATGTTTTCAAGTAGTTTTTAATCGTCTGTTTATTTTCAAGGCTGTAGCTTCCAATTTTTATTGTCTTTGCTGTCGCCTTAATGGTAACCATTTGAAGATGTGTTTCGTAGTTTATTTGGTTGCCAAAATTTAGAGATGTACATTTTGTAGGGCTGGATGTGGGGGAAACTCTCTACCTTTTTCCTTTTATTATAATTACCTTGTAATTTGTACTTTTGTTCCAATGTTTGGAGTTTAAATATTTTGCTAGCTAGTATAAATGAATGGAAGGATCATTACATTATGGGGCACATAATTATAAAATCACCACCCCAGCTTATGTCAAACTCTTTCCATGTTTTTATGTAAACACACAGCAAAACTACCGTTAAGGGAGATTATAAAGCTTTCGCAGAGATCGAGTATAATCTGGGAATTTCCTTCCAATTCCCAATCTGAGCCTCTGAGGCTTATCAGAGGGCGTTAAACGAGGGAGTGCCCTGATGGGCTGTTGCACTACCATAGTAGAATATCTTCATATATATTCAAAATTATCGAATTCTGTATTTTCTTAGCTAATTTTTCTACATGTTTGGTGTTTGGCTTTTGGAGCTGGATGGTAGCGCTTTGTCAATTGTCATGATATTTATCCAATAGGGAGGGCAAGGAGCGAATTTTTATTATACTTTTTTTTAAAACATATTTTTATCGGTTAAGGTTTTTTGGAAGTTACAAAACTATGTTCTAATATTCCTTTTTTATCAACGTGTAAGTTAAAATTTTTTGGAAGTTACAAAATTATGAAGGAGGTTTATTAAATAGGGTGTAAGAATTAACTGTTGTTTAACAAGTTTTAACTAACAATAAAGTGTTTTAGAAAAAGTATCTAGGTGGGGTTTTTTTACAATTAAAGTGCGGGAATTATATAATTTTTTTATATTATTTTTAAGTTAATTTTAATAAATAAAAGCGGGATAGAAAAAGTGGATTAGAAGCGATGTTATAGTACATCATCACTCAGAAGCTATGTTTTTGATACAAGGTTTTTCTTGTCGTCAGTGCTGGTTTCTGGTGGAAAATTAATTGCATTCATCACCATAAACAGACCTCAGCAACAGCAATGCCTACAAGGACAAACTAATACGCAAATTACTTAGCTTAGATATTATGCGCCCTTGCATGAGGTTGAGCGACCTGATGCTGTAGTTTCGCCGTAGGAAACATTAAATCAAAAACGGAACAGAAATCGGAGGAGAATTTAAACTTGCTTGTAGTGATAAGTGCTTTATTCAGTTTCGATATACGTAAATCGTTACTATTTTCGTAAATTCATCAATCATCACAATGTCATATTACTAATGACTTGTCTATTTATTTACTGTTGTTGGGGGAATAAGCTGTATGGCTGGGCCTCTTCTTTTAGTATCCTTTGATATCGGGTTTGAAAGATTTATTCCATGATAATCTTCAAGCTTCAACAATAATCACAAACTGCTTTAAGGACTTGCAAAGCATGCTGCGATTGTGGAAGTGTGATGTTATATTATATGCTTTTCTTTCGGTAAGAATTCTGTAAAGAAGAAGCCCATAATTGTTTAAACTAAAAATTGACAGACCCACCTCCTCTGATTGAAAGAGGAGAAGCCATGAGAGAGCTATTATCAATGAGTTTGGGATTTAGAAATACAACAATAACTGTAATATCATCGTGGAAGTGTCTCCTCACTCCTTGTTCAATCTTTTGGAGGTCCGAGAATCTCATTTCTCTCTTCCTAGCAGCTTCTCGAAGTGCAGCTTTCACAAGTCGCCTAGCAATTCCCTGTTACATGAATCACCAATCATTAATATTCAGAGAGAACTCTTGCATCATAAGAGAGCATCCTTGAATGGACGTAAGGAACCTTACATTTCGTGGATTATTGCTCACTATGTTGACAACCTCTTGGTTGCTAAGTTGCTCCCATAAACCATCTGAAGCAAAGATGAGAAATTGATCTTCAGGACGAAGCTTATGTACTGATATTGATGGTTCATGACTAAGAATTGGCTTGAAGAAGGGTTCAGGTAGTCTAAACTTCTGCTGTAGAGGCTCCCTGTTAAATTCGTCCTTCTTCAGATATGCATCACCTATGGATCTTGAAACCTGCAAAGGCTAAATCTGTTAATTTGGAATTCACATGTTTTCTTCCTGTAGCTTATAACCCTCTCAACAATGTCAAGCATAACCAATCATGCAATAGCACACGTCATTCTCCCTATAAGTAAATAAACACGGTTTGATTCGAGAATCTAATACATGCAGATGCAGTTGATTTTAGAGATAATTCATTAACAAGTTCTACGAATCTCACAAATTTCTACCTGTATCAGGCCTTTCACACGCCAAACGTTGTGCTTCATAACCACGATTTGTGGATCATAAGGGTGCTTTAACCGAAGTTCATCTCTCTCTGTTTGGATGTTAACGTTGTGTTCGGCAGATAATTGTATAGCTGATATTTCCCTTGTTGCTCTCTCTACTCTCCCCAACACCACCCTTGAATCTCCTGCATTTGCAATATGCAGCATCCCATTGCAAATTATCCCCGCCAAACAACATGTACCCGTGGATGCAATCTGTGGCTTGCTCAGCCACTGTTTCTTCACCAGAGACAGAAAACCCTCTTCTGTTGCTGAAAAGGCCCTTCGTATAACATTCTCTGAAATGCCTTGTTGCTCAGCAGCCAAACCTGATTCACACATAAAATTGTATCACCACAATGAAATTAATAATACAACAAAATTATTCTTGTTATGTAGCAAGTTTCTTAAACATCAGTGCTTTTATTTAACTTTGTCTGTACATGACACTTGTTTCAATTTGTACAAGTCTCTCTTTGTACTTATAGTCATTAACAATTCAGTCTTCACTGTCAAATATAGGGTCCAAGTTATGTTGTTCTTCAATTTTGGTCCCAGCATGTGAAGAGTATGTTTGAATAAACTTTTCTAGATGTATTTCTAGGAGAAAAAAGATAAGAAACAAAAATAAAATAAATTTTTCTATAGTCAAAATCAGTTTGTACATAAACTAATTTTTAGAAACTTTTTCATATAGCTTATCCAAAAAATTACAAATTAATTTATGCATGAGCTAGCTTTAATAATTTTGGCTAGGTATTACTTACTTTTCAGTTGAATCATATTAATTTAAAACAAAATCTTATGATACGATACAAAACAAAACAAAAAATTTATAAAGAAGTTTATTTTATTTTTCATTCTTATTTTTTTCTTCCAAAATTATTTCAGAAGAAGTCTGAACATGGTGAAACCAGATTCAGTTGAGAATAATGTTTAAAAACGAGCTACCCCAAGATTAATTAATTAGACCTCACAAGAATACCAACGTTTTGAATACTAGGGTGAAGGAAGAACATATTATAGGCTTTTCAGTATTTTCAATTCATTTGCAAAGCAGCATGGAAGAACTATATTTCCTTAAAATACACATATGCTTATAGTAATAAAGTTGAGGGAAAAGCATACTCTTAAGATTGCAGAAAAGATTGTCAGTGACGAACTGTGAGGCCGCGGTGCCACCATGACCATCATATACACCTATAAAGGTTCCTTGAGGACCCAAATAATCAGAAGTCAAGGGTCCAGATTCAAGTTGGCTACGATCCTCCAATGAACTATTAGCTTGAATTACAGCCATTGAGAATTCCCCATAAAGATGGTTCCCCAAGTCCTTGTACCATAGCAGCCCCTCAACTCGTCCATTCACATCTCTTTCATCACCCACCGCAGCTGGTTTCCAGCAGGATCTAACCATAGTTCTTTTGGCAACCCCTTAGAGTAACAAAAGATCAAGTTTCTGTGACTGAAGTAAGATGCTTCACACGATCCGAGTTACTTAAGTTATATTATATACCTAGGAAAAGCAGACATCATAAGATAATAACAATTTTTAGCTAAAAAACAAATTGGTATGGGCCAATCTAACTGAGAAGTGTACCTTGGGATGAAAATCCAAGTAGCTTTCATGCAAGTTCAGAGAATACTGAGGCGTGTTTGGTTCTATGTACCTAGAACTTGAGCTGAATGTTTTTGGTGTGCCAAATTTCAGGAACAGACCTAGCTGTAAAAGCACATAAAGACTCAGTATGGCAGAGTTGGTCTGAGATTTGAGTGATAAATGGAGCAATGGATAAGAAAAGGGTTTTGGATCTTTTTGACAGAGGATCTTCAGAGCACTTAGACTAGATCTAAGATCAGAAAATGAAAAGAGATTTAAACTACAAAGTCTGACATTGTAACTCCTGTCCTTTCATCTGCCCCACATGATTTTAATGTTTTGTGGCCATGTGGGTGTCTAAGGTTTTCATGGCTGGGATTTCAGTTCCATCACATTTAAAAGGTATAATCCTCAATGTTAGGTAACTTTGCTTGTCTACCACTTCCACTTTCCATTTTTCTGGCTAAACGTCATCTTTTCCCTCGTTTACCTTTCGTGATAATTCATGACTTTACTAGATCTGGAGTCTACGACCCACGGGTTTTCTGACCTTCTTACCATAATGGGTTCATGCACTTGATCTTTCAACTGTACTAGTTACTTCAAGATATCTGTTAAATATCACTTTGTTTTACTTCAGAATAGACTCCTATACGTCTGAATTTTAAGAAAATTAGTAAGTACTAACATAAATTGATATGATTGACAAATAAATACACTTCCTAAGTCAAGGTATGTAGTCGTGAATTCAATCTAATAAATTTCAGTATCTTGATAAATTAGTCTCTAATTGGAATACTGTGATTCCACAAAAAAGAAAATTAGAAAATAAATTATAAAATATCATGAGTAAAATATGTCTAAAAGTCGTTCTTTAACAACTACCTAATTGGTTTTGTGGACAAAAATGTTGGAGGATGGTCAAATAGATTTGAAGTAAAAAGGCAATGTTCACGTTTGCTGTTTGCTTTTACCTAAAAATTTTAACCAGGAAAAGAAAATAGATCATATTCAAAGCCATGTCATATCTAGTATCTACCACTATAGCACCAGATTCATTCACCCAATTTCCCCTGTATAGTCATTTCATTTAGATACGAAATAGCCTGGAATTTGTGTCACCGACTCACTGCATGACGAAACTGTACTTTTTGTTTTCTTTTTCATACTCAAATTTAGATTTGTACTATGAGAGAGTTGGATGAACCTCACCCACCAGCATATGCCTTGGTCTAATAAGCTTTGAATTTTTTTTTAAAAGGTAATCATGTTACAGCCACTATTGAATACTAAACTTTAATACTTTTTTTTATGGATATTTAACTTCTCATTTACTGTGTTATGAGAGACTAACCCTTGGGAAAAATCCAATCTTTTTGGTATAAAAGCTTTAAAAGTTATATCATGATAGGGAAGGGTCACGAGGGGCTTCAGCTGTTGCCATATTCAAAAATATACGATACGCGCATGAAGACACGTTGGAACTTGAAATAATGCATGCATTCTCTGTATACAACAACAGACTATGGTTTTCTAATTCCATCACCAACAACATAAACTTGTGGTCGTCTGATTATTTGGTGAACGTGTATTAGTTAGCCAGCAATAGTTTATGAAAATAAAAAGGGTTTTCAAAAGGGTTTTATCCATTATATATTGTGGTTATGGATGTTGGCAAAGTGAATAATGGTTATGCATGGGTTCCACCAATAATAAATTTGGATGTGATCTCTTCAGAGAATAGTTGGAAAACAGGACCGCATGATGGATCATACATATAGTATTAAGACATTTTCAATGAATAGTCAGGCTAGCTTGCAGGTGGCCCTGTCAACGACCTCACTCAATGTGGAAACAAGTAAAACATAAATCCAAAAGAAATTATTGATGATAGCAACATATGCTCTTCATCAAATTTCTACCATATTTTTCCCGTCAATTTGATTTTTTTCTATTATAACTAATTTAAATGGTTTGTGTTTTGATTCTGCTACAATTATCTTAAATCTATTAGCTCAAAGGCTAATTTCGTTTATAATATGTGAGTGTTGTGGGAGTGAAAGGATTTTTAAATGATTTTAATAAATTTTAATTTGTTCAAGATAAACAGATGTGAATTTTTGACTGAGACTGGGTTGTCATGAATGTTTTCTGGAGTGCTCTAAGTGAACTAAGGTCCAAGGTCTGCTTGATTCGATCAGCTCTCTAGCAGCGAGGTTGAGATACTGTGAAAATTGCAAGAGTTCTTACAAAAGACATTATTATACTTTTAAGTTAGTATTAATTTCACTAGAATGATAATATATATTAGATAATTACTTTATAGTAAAGTGGTGGTATTTATGATGGTAAATGTATTAGTTTGATATGATAAAGTTGACTTAGCAAGATCTTCTATTCAAATATTATAGTTGCTTTTGTAATTTCTTTGGATAAAAAAAATGTATTAGATTTTGTGGCTTGAAACTCAAGACTTCTCTTAAACAATAATAATTCATCCTAATGCATTAACATAATGACTTTATTTCATACCAAAGGGTTATTCATTATTTATGGTGGATATTAAAACTTTTGAGCTTGATATTAACTTTTGACAATATTTATGATTTTGGACAAAGTTTAATAATCATGAACTATTATTGTAAAAAGTTTTATACAGTTAATTAATCAAAAATCATAGTTTATGTCTTTTTAAATAATTATTAAAAAATTCAATAAATTTATTATTTATATCGAAATATGATTAAATGATAGTATAAAAATATTATTTTAACTAATCTAATATTTAGATCAAAATAGGTCATTATAGAATTAGGTTTACAAGTTTGGTCTGTCACAATTTTTTTTTTTAAATATTAATTAAGAGAGATTTTTTTTAAAAAAAAAAAAGGTACTGTATGGATATTTTAAAGATGATAACCTGATAATATGTTTTTTTTGTGTTAATTTATTAATAAAGTCTCGATTTAGGCATAGTGTTGTAGTGACCGGAGGTGCCATTACTTTTATAGGAGTTGGCCTGTGATAATAGTTATACTTCTTTATAAAAAAATAATAATAATAAAACAAAAGCATTACCGAATCCATTAACATTATGGTAGAGGAATAGATGGCTCTTGATCTTTAAAGTCTTGTTTGTACAACAAGAATTAATGGTGCCTAATTTTTCAATAATGGAATTTCATAAATGAAAACCGTGTATATGATTTGAAAACCATATTTTTTTTAATATAATAAGTACATATTTTATTCAAGGTATTTATTTTGTAATTTTCATATTTCTATTTTAGTTTAACATAAATAAGTTATTTGCATTTACGAACTAAAAAAAATGAGACGTCATCGAGACTAATAACTTAAATCCTTACAAATTTTTTAGAAGCATATTTCCATTATAATTTTTCGTACTCTTTAACATGTTAATAGATAATATTTTTAATCTCATTATAATTTTTTATTTATATTAATCCACATATTATATATATATATATATCTTAAAATTTATGAAGAATTTAAGATATATAATTAATTTATACTTGAGTTTAATTTTTGAAAGAAAATACTAACATTTGCCTGAATGTTTAGTATTTTTCATAATTTTTTAAAACTGTGATCTTAATTACTAACGAATTTACACTATAGTAAAAATAATACTTGTATTCTTTTACTTTAATTAAATTATTAGTATATGTTTAAAATATTAGATTTTAAATCATCTAATTTCATATATTACACCTACTGATAATTATTTTTGACATTTATTTATTATTGTTTTTGACATTTATTTATTGCTTTTTTATATATAATGATGATAATTATTATTATTATTATTATTATTATTTTAAAGAAACACCCCCACTAATAGGGTCTTCAATATGCAACTAATCTCAATTAATTATTGAAATGATTTATTTAATGGTACAATAATAAAACCAAATTTAAAATCATTGATCATCTACTTTTTTATTTTCATTTGCAAGAGGTCAATTTCATTTTTAAGACCCTAGAAAATCTGGACTCCAAGCAAAAACTTTGCAACAAAACTTTTAATAATACAATAACACTAGTACATGGGGTGCTCACTGATTATTAGCATGCATGTCACTTGTCATAGGTCAATTTCTGCTCTTTATTTGTGAAGCAAGTCATCATGCTTCCTTTATCTTATAAGGTAGTAAGACTAGAATGCCCAACAACTCTTTAACTGTATGTTATACCCCAGTGGATTAAACAAGTTTTTGTTTCTTCAAAAAGTGTATGATTTTTTGTTTTTATTTTTTCAAATGAATTTCTCAAAAATCTTTTTTTCATTTTCATTAAATTCTTCCATTATTTTATTACACGTGTAAGTGGCATCCAAACTTGCCTTGTATGATATGGATGAGTTGATAAGGACAACATTTAGAGCATCAACAATAGAATATCTCAAGTGTATCTCAAACATAAGATGTTGTCTTTTTTTTTTCTTTTCTTTTTTTTGCATTGGAGACAATTTAGGTGGCAACACCAATTGCTTAATTTTAAACATTGTATCTTATATAAAATACAGTTGTTTAACTTAAAAAATTGTTTCTTTGCATGTTCACCCATCAAATAAAATTAAGTATAAATAAAAAATATATAAATCATAATATATATCTTATGAATTGTTTAAAATTTTACCATTAGAGTGAGAATGGAAAATGTTGTTTAAGTATGATGTGACAATGTGAAACTCAATCAAATGCTATAAGATACATGTATAAATATTTTTATACCTTGGTATCATTTTAATATCTCAAATCATAATTTTAGAAATCTTAACTTTAATTCATAAGATTTTATTTCTAAGTATATGTAGTTCATTTCATTTGCGGCCAACAATGCTAAAGTTGTTTAGTTCATCCAGGGATATTTTTACCAAGATTGTGTTTGTGAAAAAAATAATTGAAGATTGAGACATGTATAAGGCAAGATCCAACAAATTAGAACGAGTAGAGATCCAAGTCAAATCAAGAGATGATAAGTTAGAAGGGTTAAATTTATCAATTGAAGATATTTCACAAGATAATTATTACCATGATAGTAGCTCCAAATCCTATCACTCTAAGCTAAGAAGTGTAAGTGTTAGCTTACATTTTTGTATTAGTGTAACATGTTGAAGTATGTAATGATTTCATGTCATATTTGTAGGAAGTAAAAGAGAAGCCTTAGATACATGGGCAAAGTGGCAAGGGAGAGGCATAGAAATTAACAATTAACCTTAGAGTTATTAGTGTCAAATTAGTGTTATTTGGGTATCATATAATCTATTAATATTTATCTGTGTGGCTTATTTGCAAGGAAGGGAGAGAGCCATCACAAATGACATATGGCTCGTCACTATATTCGTTACTTACTTCATTAATGTGAGTGCTAAATTTATTATTATCGATTTTTTTAAACATATTTTAAGTTTAAAATATTTATTAACTTTGTTAATGACTCAATTTTATTGAAAAATTTTAATTAACCATCTTTGGTGAGTTTCTCTCCTATAACCATATTTTTTTTATATTCGTGAGGCCAATTTAAAATCTTATTTTAAGAAATTTAAATTCAATTTCACTCAAGCCAATATAACATTATTATTACTATCAATTAAAGTTCTAATGAGACTATTAATTAAAGAAAAATATTTCATTTAACTTGTTTAAAATTATAAATATGACTACAAATATGCAGGAATGACATTGGATGGAATGTACATGAATAATAGTTATCTCAGATCTATATGTACTTACACATATATCAATTAAGCAAATATTCACGCACACACAGACTTATACAAGATATAGTAAAAAGAAAATAATCAAGATAAACTCATAATTACTAAAATCTTGATCCCACCAACATGGTACAATAAAGTTGGTTGATAATTATACTCCTTAAATATGTAGTTAGAGATTTGATTTTCATATTTGTGTATAGATAAAGGCTTATCAAGAGATATCGGTGTCTTAAATAGATTGTTATACTTCGAAGGTATAGTCTATGACTCTTAGTTGAGGATAACATGCACAACAACAATAACAAAAATTCGATCCCTTATTATCCATGGATGTAGGCATCTTTGTACAGCATGATTGTTTGTGACTTTTGCTAAGTGGCCCGTATGCTAAAGCAGCAAATCACAAAATTCCCTTGTTATGATTGTTCAGTTTACAAACCATCAAGTCCTCCGAGTATAATTGTTCAGTTACAAACCATCAATTCTCTATGCTAGTGATCTTAATTGCTTATTACCAAGGCCCGCATGTGCTGTTCTCACCTATCATTCATTTCAGAAAAGTGAGATGAGATGCAAGTTACTCTATCTTGATGAGTCCAAAGTGGATTGTGCTCAACGAATAAGAGAGCAAGAACTAACTATTATTTTTAACAAATTAATTACTCTAAACATCGATCATTAATATGTAAACAAATTAGCATTATTACTATCTCAGTATGCAAGTTAATTTGGGCCAACTTTAATCATTGGACTTGATCTCACTGCATCCAGAGCTTCAAGTACTCTTCTCCATTAAATGGTTTTTATTACAAGTGGCCTGTTATGTTGCTTGGAAAAGTCACAGCAACCAATATCAGTGAGTTTTGATAGTTTTTAGCTTAAACCAGAAAGCCTGAAACAGATCCCAACTTCAAAATTGGTAACCATTTCAGAGAAATTAAATTGAAGGACAAAAACTATTCGTCTAATATAATACTAATACCTAATGTAATGTCTCCGCATGTTCAAATGAATACCTGCTTCCATTATCTTGGATTTGGATCATGACAAATATTTTCAGGGAAAGCTTGAGTGAGGCTTCGATTTGAGCTATTACCGTCGGTACCCTGAGAATTATAACCTTTTTTCCAATGATTTTGAGCTTGAAAGTGAAAGTCTGACATAGAGCCAAACGAAATCAACCAATAAATTCAATTATATGATCCGAATTTTGCACCAAATGCAATGACTCCAGATTCAGATTGGATACCTGTTTTCACCATTCTTCAAATTATCTAAGCCTTGATTTGGAGTCTTGCCCGGAATTTGAGGGAAGAAGTTAATTGGGTCTGAATTACAATTTGAACTTGAAGCATCATTTAACTGAGAACCACAATCTTTGGTAATGAGTGGACTATTGTGGGCCTGAAAGAGTACATATTCTTCTGCAACATTATGGTTGTGAACTTCATTTTCTAACAAAGCTGGATTTCCTGCATGAAGCTTCGTTTCATTTGCAGCTGAATCTCTAGAAGCTGTACTACATAAGGAAGATCCGCAAGAACTTTCACATTTCCCTGACGAATGAGATTGCCCTGATGATGGGGATGACACATTGAAACATTCAAGCTTCTTCTTTAAAGCCTTGAGCTTTTTTTCTGCTTTTTCCCTTAGTTTTATCTCTTCTTTAAGCTTGTTTTCCAGCTCAACAAACTGTAAACCACCCAAGATTTTTTTTCTTTTTCAATTTTAGAGAGAAATAAAATTCCAAAATATAAAGTTGGTCAAGAATAAACTGAAATTAATGTCATTGATTAGTGAAATGGTCAATTTAGTATATAAGTGAAACAATCTCATCATATAAATTGATTTTATAAAAATAAATATATTTAATTTCACATTAAATTAATTTTATAAAAATGAATTATATTCATTTTATAAAAATAAATTATATTTAATTTCACATTAAATTAATTTTATAAAAATGAATTATATTCAATTTTACATTTTAAAATGACGTCAGAGTTATACAGGTAAAAAATTTAGAGTATATAAGTAAAACAATCTTCATCATATAAATTGATTTTATAAAAATGAGTTATACTTAATTTTTCATTTTAAGATAATATTAGAGTCACTTCAATAAGAATGAAATGAGTTAGATCAGTCTCAGATTCTAAATCTAAATTGTCTGATAACAATGTATGAAAATTACCTTGTTTCCCATTGATTCTGCTTGCTCTTTAGCTACCCTTGAAGCCTGTCTCTCTGCTAGTAATCTCCCTCTGAGGCACTCTAAAGTATTCAAACCATTGTGTCCTCCCATTTTCTTGTCACTGAAACAACCAGTTGAACAACGTGAGTTCTTTTCTTTTTCTTGCCAGTGAGATAACCCATTTCAAAGAGGAATGTGTGTTAGAGAGAGAGAATTCAGAAACCAACCTCCATGCATGACCCTGCTTGCTATTAGCAGCTGTTATTTGCTCATTCTCTGTCCTTTGGCCGTAGCAAGTTGTCATCTTTGAGTGTTGGCAGTCAACAGCGAATGCTGTCTATGATCACGGATTCAAATCAGAACTGAAAGCGTCTCTTTTCGCTATCACCCTTGTTTTATATATACTATTAAACAAGGAAAGGTAGTGATTCTGGTTTATTCGAAAGGTGAACTCATATTATACAATTGTACACATTCAAAAATATGACAATCAGTGTTGTGCAACAGAACATTTATTTGCAAGAAAAAAGCAATATCAAATTTTTATATGAATATTATAATATAATTTTATGTACAAACAATAGATTAATTTAATGGAAGAGATTAATTCTAATTGTAACTTCCTAAGTCTATCGTCAATCCACCTCTTAGGTCAGTAATAGATTAACTTGAGATTAATCATTTTAATAATGATTGATCTACACAATAAATTTATATCTTTTTGAGTTTATAGATTTGATGTATAAGACTATAAAATAATATATTTATTATTAAAAATATTAATTTAAACAAATTAAAAATAAAAATAAATTATCATGATAAATAATTTTATGAAAATATAAAATAAATAAATTAAATGATAAAGACAAATATAATTTAATAAGATCAAAAGATATAACTTAATTATTATATAAGACTACGATTAAGAAGAGAAAATTAAGTTTTTTTTCTTTTAATAATTTCATTTTTATGCTCTAGATAGAACAATCCTAGGTTTTATATCAAAACATTGGTGCCCACCATGGAGTTTTGATAAAACTTTTTTGATAACCACACCTAAGGAAACAAATGGTTTAAAAGGAAAAAAAAAAGGATCGGCAAATCTATTGGTTCTAAGATTGTTGAATCTGTCAAACAACAATTACTCAACATTACAAACTTGACTCAAAGACACATGACTTGAATTGGCTATAAATCGACAAATGCGACATGAGTAGAATCAATTGTATACCAGCTATCACACAAAAACATTGAAGATACATGACTTGAATCGATTGTACACTGATAAGTGTGTCATGAGTAGAATTGATCGTACATAGACTATCATGTGAAGATATTGAAGTTACATGACTTGAATTGATTGTATACTAACAAGTACCTCATTAAAATCAATTATGCATCGATTGCCACGTGAATACATTGAAGATATGTGACTTAAATCAGTTGTACATTGACAAACATAGTATGAGTAGAATCGACCATACACTAACTGTCACATGAAGACATTGAAGATACGTGACTTGAATCAGCTATACACCGACAAGTGCAACATTACTAGAATTGGTTGTATACCAACTATCACGCAAAGACATTGAAGATGTATAACTTGAATAGATTGTATACTAACAAGCACAATATGAATAAAATCAATCATACAATGATTGTCCCGCGAAAACATTGAAAATACATGATTTAAATTAGTCATATACTAACAAGCATCATGTGAGCTAAATTAGTCCTACACCAACTACCATATGAAGACATTAAAAACACATAATTTAAATTGGTCATAGAAAAATATAACATAAATAGAATTGATTGTAGATTGAAAAGTATATCGAAATACTATAAATGGTAAAACATGGTTGGAATTCATCTTCATTCATATTTAACTGTTGATCCTGTCTCAACCAAAATTGTCAACTTCTTGGTTATTATTAAGCTCGAGTTAGACATGATCATTAAAAATGGCAAGGTTAAAAGACTTTTAACTCTGAGCAACGATATTAATCATTTGTGCACCTTATTAGTACGATATTTATTATATCATATGCTTACTTCGTGCAGGGTAAAAACTGTATTCCTGCTCAACAAAAAACAAATGAAAAAAAGGAAAGAGAAAACGTATTGAAAACTTCGAGTTTTGCAGGTATGCTCTATCATCTCATGACACAGAGACACACATTGTTAGCGATTTCGTGATATACCGACAGACAACATAACTCCGGAATATTTAAATGTTACTGTACGTTATATGAGAGAGAGTTAGACCCATTTTATTTTATTCTATTGTTACCTAAAATTCAAAATTTGAACTTCCAAGAATGAGATCAACTTATTTTATCCATCTTCCACACTCCACAGTTCCACTCCCTGCTCTGTATTAGAGCCACGGCCACGTGATCACCTTGAACTTCGTCTCTTTCTCTCCACAAAAAACATATTTGTACATTTGCACTTTTTTATATTATTTATTTTGAAAATTAAGGAAAATAGAATATGCATTAAAATATGTTTTTATCCAATTTAAAAGTTAATGCCTAAAACTCATTAGTTTTTTCACCCTTCAAGTCTCCTTAATATTATATTGTCTCACGGGTGATATCTCTAGCTTCAAAAAATTCTTTGGCCTCTAAACTTATAATTAATAATAGAAAAATTCAAGTATAGTAATAACCAATGAGCAAAATTTAGTAGGCGACGCAGGAAAAAAAAGTAATTATCTAAATCAATTACTTTGGAGTATGTTACCACCTTAACACTTTGCAGGGCTGAATTTAAGAGGAATTTGAGGGGAGAAGAGTGAATATTAGAAAAGATTTAACAAAAATATTTCTGCTTAATAGAAATGATTTATGAGAAATTATATGAAAGTTTATGAGAGTTATATAGGTTGCAAAAATACCTTTTCAAAGGAGAGATTGTCATGCAAATGAAGTTAGTTGAAAATAATTAATGACAAATATAACATCGTGTAAGTAATATCAGGCACTATATTCCAATATGCTACTAAAATAATAAAATATGTAAGTAAAACATAAATAAATTAGGTATCATAAGTAATATTAATAATATTGAAATATATTATTAATGTAATATAGTATACACAAGAACATAGACAAAATGTGTAAAATAATCGGATTTAAGATTGTCAACTAGCATAATCAATTATGTTATTATATTACATAAAAAGAAAATAATATCAGTTCAATCACTAAGATTACTGTATATAAATATTATTTATTTTGATATTTGTCAAATCATCACAATTTTATCTTAAAAACATATAAGTGGATTAAAAGAAAATAATATTTATAATCCTCTGATGTTAACTTCTAAAAGATGCTAGAATTTTTGGATCATAATTATCCTTTCTACTCCCAGCTTGCAATATTCAGTATTCACAAACACGAAGAGAAGAGAAGTATGTACAACTTACCAAACGGGCGGGTAGGCCCAAGTCATTATTATCGCACCAAACTTTGCATGCATTCCAGAAATTAGTAGTGGAATTTTTCAAATTCATGTTTCCATTAAAATAACATTGAACCATAAATTGCCATTATGAGGTTTCGTATTAGGCTTGCATTGCACTCAAAGAAAAGGGTTAGCAGTAGTGGCAGTGTTTTTCTGGTACTTGATTTTCTGATACAGGTTAATCATAAAAGCCTTCCACCAAATCACATTAATGTAATCGGATCCTAAATGCCACAAAGAACTTTAAAGTTCCACCTTTATTATTTGACATTTTGCATGGACCACTCCATTTCTATCTAAGGGACACATCCTTTAGTAGGGTCGTCACAATTGCTAACAACATTGCTGCCATGCATCATGAGTTTTCATCTTCATATATATGTAAACCTTTTGGTAAGGATTGTCGAGTAGTGTTCATCTGTTTATTTAAAATAAATATCTTTCCACCAGGCATAGCATGTGAAGATCTAACTACTATGCACCTAATAAAAAACAATGTTAATTAAGATTCCAAAACAAGGATTTGGCTCCTGTAATAAGGTGAGATGGAGATATGGATTTTAAAGAAAAAAGTATCTTTATAATAGTTGATTAGAATATTAATGATTAAAAATTGTTACAAGATCAAATATATACATAACAAAATTTAAATTTAATTTCAGGTTTAACCATAATATTTAGATTATTTGCAATTTTATAGCCTGTTTGAGTTTAAAAGTGCTTATGAGAATAATCTTATTAAAAATAGAGTATTTTTTATTAAAATAATAATAAATAAAAATAAAACTTTTAGAAACATTTTTAACTTGTATACAACTCAAATCACTTTCAGATTTTTTAATTAATTAAGTCATTATATGACAATGGACAATTAAAACTTAACCACGGTACCATATAACAATATTTGGTAGCTACAATTGAATGCATAAAATTCTTTACTTTAGTTATATATTTATATTTATATTTTTCTAAAAAAAAGTTATACATTTTTATTAGATAATACTGAATTGTTGGCATATCATCACTACTATTAGATAAAAATGCAAATCAGCTATACATTCTTATTCGATAACTTAACTATTAACTACGTATCATCACTCATTATCAATTCTTACATATTAATCGCTACAAATTATGTTATGCAAAAGTATCTTTAAGGGTTATTTTTTGATAAGAGTATTTATAGATATTATTTTACCTTTTTATTTAATTAATTTTTTTTATTTATCATATTTATTTATGAATTAAAATAATTTTCATATATTAAATGTGAATAATTATTTTGTGTGAAGATATTTTTAATGGCTATTATTTAACGAAGCATTTCTAGAGATTTTTTAAATTTTTTATCTAATTAAATTTTTATTTATCATATTTATTTATAAATTAAATTTTAATATTTTTAAAATAAACTATGAACAATTAAAGATTGTATACACAATGTAAATTATATATCTTAAATTAATCTAAAATATAATTTATATTATATATTATAAATTAAGAGACAAATGTACTATCTCAAAAATATTATGAAAAGTCTCGAACAAACGATGAAATACAAAAAATGTTTTTTACGGCTTCTTTGCACCTTGTACTTCAAAATAGGGGACTAGTATACCCTTCAAGTATTATGACTAAGATAAGTTCTTTTTGATTCGCATGTCGAAACATTTGTCATAAATTTCTTCGCACCTCATCACTTGAGATTGAGGGGTTGTGTATCCTCCCGATATTACAGTCAAGATAGATCACTCACAAATTAGTTATCAAGATGTTTATCAAATGACCCTAATTACCGTTCTTTGTCCCGACTCAATCTCATGAGTCGACCTAAACTTGATCAAAATAATATTAGCATTAAATGTGACTTAAATGACAAGTTCAAATGGTCAAGATATCACTTATAAAGACCATTCAATACAAGAGACTATTAGAACTAAAATTATGAGATCTAGAACTGAAATTTCTAAAGTTATAATAAATTTACATGATAAAACTAATTATGAACTATTCATTAAAAAAAATCAATTTTGAGCTGTACTCAAAAAGTAGATATATATATAACCTTCCTAACAAGTTCCATTCACTAGTCACTACATAGCATTTGTCAAGGTCCTTATTTATTTAGTCACAAATAAAAAAATAAAATAAAATACATTATTCCGTTGCCGGGACTTGAACCCGGGTCTCTCGGGTGAGAGCCGAGTATCCTAACCAACTAGACTACAACGGATGACTGATGCTACTTTTTTAAAAACATTTATCAATAAATGTTTTGGTAGGTTTTATTGATGTCCCAATCCAAAGCCAATTTGTATTCCCAGAACTGGAATTCATACTTCAGAATCAACTTTATGCGACACCGTTTTGGCATATTTCATAAAACCCAATATTGGGGGCATTATGTGCCCTTCTTACAAGTCCAAACTTGTTTAAATTAATTCTCAAACTTAATTTTTTATTAGTCAATGTTGCACAATTCAAACAGTTATTAATCCAAAAACAGATCAGTCTAACACTAATAACCCCATTGATGGAATGAAGAAAAAATAGTGGCGATTAATTTATTTTTTATGAATAAATAATACGTTTTGATATAATGAAAGATGTTTTACACTGTAATCTGATCATACAATACTGTTTATGTTAATTTTATTAGCTTCTATATTAATTACTTAAATAATTTTATTGATCATAATTTATAATTGGTTAATAGTGTAAATTTTTTTTACACTCGTAATATATTTGTGTCAATAATACTATACATAATATAGTTTTATCAAATTAAAATACTAGCAAACAGTTAAAAAATAAAAAATAAAAAATAAATATATGCGAAGGTGTTAGTTTTTTTTTTAATAAAAAGGAGTATATAAATATACTTTTTATTAAGTCAAATCATATAGAAATCAATTTCTATATATTAAATTTCTTGAAAATGTTTTTTTTTAAATCCAACAAGAAAATTTTTAGAGATTTTTTTAATTTTTTATTTAATTCAATTTTTATTTATCATAATTATTTATAAATTAAAATTTAATATTTTTAAAATAAATTATCAATAAATAAATTAATTTTATATTACAATATAAATTGTTTATCATAAATTTAAAATATAATTGATATATTTAAAAATATTAATTTTAATATAATATTTATTTGATATATAATTTATTATAAATTTTTATTATATATAACAAACATTTAAATGTACATTGCATAAGTGAAAAAATAATAAAAATTTCTAAAAATATTATCACATAACAAAGACATTCGTAATTAATATATGAATTGATCTTAAAATTTATGTAATTAAGATAATCGAAAAGTAATAAGATCTAGTATTAAATTAAATTGTAATTATTAAGTGCACATTGGATCTAAATATGTCATTCCCTTCTCACGAGATATCATTTTATATTTATCATTTTTATGTATTAAAAATAGTTAAAATATTTTTTTAGTTAATATAATTTTACTTATTTTACTTTTTAATTTTTATACTAAAATATATTTTTTAATTTTAATTTAATATGCATATTTTAGTCGTATACTTATAATTTATTTTTATTTTTTTTAATTCTTGTCATTATTTTTAAAAAAATTATCTCTTATATAATAAATATATTAATTTAATTTTATGTATTTAATATTAAATTTATTTTATTTTAATTATTCTAAATTATATTTATCATTGTTTCATACAATTTTTTTTTTCATACTTGTATGCAATACCAACTATTGAAACACCTTTTTTATCTCCACAAAATTAATAATCTATATCATATCAAAAAAAAAATTCTATAATATATATATATATATATATATATATATATTAAAAATTATTTTAAATTATAATAAAAATAAATAAATTGAGTGAAAGCGTGCGTTTTAATCCTGGCAAATAGAATATGTATTGGCTTCTCCTATCACCAACTTCTTGTTAGGGTTTTCAAAGTTTCAGCCTTTGAATCGTTACACTATCCATAGGCAGCAGGGCGTGCATTGAATCAAAACGTGATGCAGCAGAACGTTCGTCTCGGGCACTGACTCAACCAAAAGAAATCAATATTTTGCGATACGGTGCGTTCTTTTCCCTTTAATTCATTCACGGCACACAAATTTAGTACATAATATGACATAGAATCTAAACGCGATTTAACGAGGTCGAGGCTATCTAGTGAACTGAAATCAAAACAATTTGATGATTTGCTAGATTTGCATCCATTTTAGGTTCTGTAATTCATATGATTTTTTTTTTTACATTAAGATATTTGAAGTTGGAAGTAACATGTTGCAATACTCTGTCCTGGCTCTGGAATAAAACAATTCACGGCAATTTTGCTGCTAAGAAGCATATATACACTTCTAACATGTCAGATGCACGGATTTTTCAAACACTTTTAGATTTACTTTTATAATTTTTTTATTTTTTATTTTTCAACATTTATACCAAGGTTTTGAAAAACAGCCTGCTGATTTTGCCCGTCGAATTCTCAAGGTTTTTGAGGTCTCCACAATTGCAGCCAGGCAACAAAATTGCAAACAGTTGCGACTGCAGTGTAAAACCTTGATTTATACCAATACAAATTGAAAGAAATTTAATAACATTTACTTATATGTCATGAAGAAATTGATCAGGAATAATGTGGTTCAGGACCCCTTAGTGATTTTTTATACAATGATGCATACTCATTTTTAAACATGAATTCTCTTGTGATTTATGTTTTTATTTTATGTTAATTTTAGATTAATTGTGTATGTTGTATTATGTTCACGTCATCTCGTATGTTTTTAGAATTTACCATATTCCGGTGGTTAACATATCTGTATTTGTATCCTATGTTGTACTCGTGCTTGTTGTTTTGCAGGAACTGAAATGTTTTATGTGATCTGCTTAGTTCTTTGGTAAATTTTGTCAAACAGTAATTTTGTTAAGTCGTGGTCTTAGCCACAATCTCCTTCCCTAAGCTATGGAGTGTAGACACAAGGTTATCATTTCATATATATTATATAATTTTATTGTTTAATGTTTTTCTGTAGGTTTTCCGGAAAGAATTTTTGAAATGGAAGACAAAGGAATTAAGCAGGAGTCAAATGCTTCAGCAGCAGGGATTCATGAGTTACCTGGAGAACCTGCTATTGTAATTAATGGGGTGCCTGACATAATCCCCAGTGACTGCACTGTTGCTCCCCATAATGCTTCATGCAAAGTTGAAACACATGTGCCTTCAGGTTTGGGTGAATGGTTTGAGGGGAGGGAAGTCCGGAAGTGGTTTATGGGAAGATATTACTCAGGTATAGTAACTGAGTTCGACAAAGATTCCGGGTGGTACAGGGTTCACTATGAAGATGGTGACTCAGAAGATCTTGATTGGCATGAGTTGGAAGAGGTGCTTCTTCCTTTGGATGTTACAATTTCACTTAAGGCATTGACTCAGAAGATTGTCAGGAATGGCAAGAAATCTGTTAAAAGTGCGGCTGATTCACAAAATCCACAGGTCAAAAGAAGGGCAACAAAAGGAAAGTAGACCATAGTTCCATAGCAAGAGGCCTTAGGTGAACATTTAGTGATTGTAGATATCATTTACATAGCATGTAAACCAGCACTGGCACTCTGAGAAAATGCTCAGATGAGAGAGCTAATAGGAAATTGATGCTGATGACAATTAAAAGTTTTGTTATAGCATTGGGGATTGTCTGTTTTGTAGTTAGGGAATTGGTTGCTTGGAAAATTCCAAAGTTTGTTATAATAGTTGTTCCAGCCACAAGATTTGGCTCGTCACCGCAGCACTCAAAATGTTTTTCTCACTCTATTAATGTTTCTCGAGTTGTAAACCTCTCTCTTCTTTCTTGGTCATAGCATTATATACTAGTGGGTGATATCTTTCGATCTTATTAATTTGGATCTTTGGGTCTGTCTTTATTTTTTAGTCCAATTATCTTATATCTTTTATAACTGCTTATCATTATTTTGTGTATCCCTTGGTTTGTTTAGATTGACTTTTTTAACGATACATATTTTATCTTGTAACCTAGATTTATGATGAGTCAATAGTTATTGAAGATAACTGGTTTCAAATAAATCGGCCATGGGCCTGTAAGCCTATGAGGGTACATCCTATCTGGTACCTTAGGCGAATCATTATTGCATGCACGACATGTCTGTTGGCATCCGATCTATAATGCATTATCGATCGGTCACGGGATTAAGAACAAGATCGGTCACTAGTTTAGGAGATAGATCGGCAATGGTATTAGGAGGGTAAAGTAATGATAATTGATAATTATGTTTTACCTGCTGAATTACATTACTATAATAGCATCAATAGGATTTGCTATGTTACTCTATTCTGTGAAAATATAGTTGGAAGATATGAACAAATGCTGAATTCTGGACAGAAGTTTCGCTTAGATATCTCTGCATCATGCAGGGTGGGTCTTATAACGATAAGCACCAGAGAATAAGGCAAGTAGCAAAGCAAATATTTCCTGCCATTAACAAGTAGAAAATTGAGATTGACGCGTGTTGCAAAGGCATTTCTCTTGCACGAATAAATCAAGTTAATTATGTGTTGTAACAAAACTTTATTTCGGAAGGTAATGTGAAACCAAATGATCAAGGTTTGCCTTCATTTTATCTCCAAGTGTAGTTTGCTTGTATTTAGTGTTCTCGAGTAATATGAGTAAATCACTTCCTTTTTCTAATATAGAGGATTTTCTAAATTAACTATTTAAGCCAAAACAAAACGATGTTTCTGGAGTCATTGTAGACTTTTATTTTTAGCCATTACATCAAAGCCCGAATAGTGTATAGATATATTTGTTATCTGTACAAGACAGGTTAGCTACTGTGTTGAATGCCTAGCCAACCTTGAACACTGGGTTCTTTTTCATGTTGTGTAATGGACTTTCTTTCCCCTTTTTTTCTTTCTAAATTCTTACATTGTATTAAGCTGGAGGAAAATAAAATAAAATAAAAAGAAGAGAAATTAAGGATATCAGTTTACTAGTTCAAATATTTTAAAAAATCATTTTCAAGACCTCTTTGAAGAACTTTAAAACAATTTGTCTCGGTACTGATAATAATTTTCAATTAATACCTATTCTAATACAACTAACCTCAAATGAATATGTTAAAGCAAATTCAATGAATGACGACTTACTCTAAATGCAAAGACCAGAAAATTATGAAATAAATGTATGATATGATCAACTGACAATAAGAATTTATTCGATATCCAGAACTACAGGATCAATATATCAAAACGATTCAATCAGTATCAAGAATCAAAATAATTGTAGTGATGTTGGATTATTTATATGTTGATGATGTATAGGATAGTATGATCATACATTCATGAATCATGAGTATAAGTCTGCATTTGGTGAGCGTGCATTGAATTGGGACTAATGCGAGAAGGCTAATAAAGGTTGTCTGTTTAATTATAAATTGTAAAAAGATTAAAGATTTAATTATATTTTTTTTAAAAGTTTAAGAACCTTATTAAAATTCTATAAATAAAAAAATAGAGTCTACAAATATATTAAACTTATTCTTTAGCCATTAAAGTTTTGGCCCAACCAAGAGATACAGGCAATTGAGTTATTGCTATTAAATAACAGCCACAAAAAATAAATTTCGATTTCATTAACAACTAATTCTCTTTTAGTGAAGGGTTGTTTTGCTTTTGGTGCACCGTGCAAATCATAACTCAAGATCTGAATTATGTTATTCATGACAATCATAGCAAAGTCTATATTAATTGTTATCCACATGATATAACACAACATCTTGATAACTTTGAATCAAATCATTTTTTTTTCTTTTGCACACAAACAAATATTTTTTCCTTCGAAATTTATTTTCAATTCATAAATTTCACACCTTTGTCTTATACATTTAAACGCTTTTTAAAATCAAATCAAGCTTATATCAAGTGCTTCTAAATAAAGTAAAAAATAAATAAATAATCCAACAATTAATACAACCACCACAAACAAAGATCAAAATCTTTTATCACTAAACCCTAGGAAAAAAAAAATCAAGTGATACATATAGCTAACAAACTTACCTCTATTCCCAGAATGAGAATTGTCTTCATCAAATGGAACACAAACAAACTCTTAAAGAATATTTTTGAAGTAAAATAAAATTATTATCAGAACAATAACAATGTAAAAGTGAGATAACATATACCCACAATAAAAGGCATTCAATAGTTACATTGTTGCATTTCTCGGACTTCAGCAAGTCGGGAAAACTTACACGGATCTTGTGTAGGGGGAAGAGATGGATACTTTCTTAAGTCAAAAACGAGAAGCCTTGGAACAAGATAGTACTTTGACCACAAGCTACTAAGGGTGTTCAAATCTAATCCAATCATTTTTTTTTTAAAAGCATACAAAATAATAAATAAATAAAAGTCAAAAATTGTTGAAAGCCGAATTTAAACTATTTTATTTAAATCTTAAACTCTAAACCCTAAACCCTAAACGTTCTTTATCCATCTAAACTTTTGTTAGTATTTTTTTTTGCTGTCAAGTAAAAAATAATCTATCATTTTGCTTGTCTAACGTTATACACATAGGAACACCTAAGATTGTTGTATCGTTTGTTGTCAAATAAAAAGAAAATAATGTTTTAAAAATAATGTCTAATATCTAGAGTTAAACATCTTATAATAGGAAATTAAAATGTCGGCAAAGATTATAGATAAAAATCAAATCATCTAATTCAATTTAAATTGTATCTTATTGAATTTGGATTGAATTGAATTATATTTAAGAAAACAATCTAACTAAAGCAAACGAATGAAACCGCATATTGTTTTAATATTTAGATTAGATTATTTTATGTCTCAAAATCGATCCAAACAGATATACCAAAATCTCTGTGAGCTACTACAATAATGATAGGAGGAGAAAGGTTCTGAAGGAAAGAAAAGAATGAATGAAAGTAGTAACAAATTAAGAATTAAAAATTGAAACTGATGTCAAGAGTGACGTATTGCTAAAATTGCTTTATATTTTTTAATAGGAATAAAATAATAGTGTGATCTCTCACTCACATTTTGTTTTGGTACAAAATACAAATATACGATACCTTTCTTTCTTTATTATGGTAAAGAAGAAGTACCACATGAGATGACGATGACATCACATGTGCCCGTACTGTACCTAAGCCACGCGGATAACTATGAACGTGGACACATCTCTTATAAGTTATAATCAAAACATCATGTCATACACCCACGAATATCGCCATAAACTGTTATTTTCTCTCTTTAGAATGGTATCAACTAGTTTTTAATTTAATTTAATATGACACTTTATGTTTAGGAATGTTGTTAGGACCATATTCTTTAATACAATACCGTTAATAGCTTTTTTATTAGCTAAAAGTTATTGAAGGTATTAAATAGAGTGTAAGATTTACCAATTTTGTATTTTTTTAATAAACTTTAACTAATTATAAAGTTTAAGTTCTAAATTATGTTAGAGAATATTCCTGACGCTTCTTTTGTGTTAATTATCTAAATTCTCCTGCATGATCCTAGTGAGTGATATTGCAGTCAACTATAAAACTCGTTGCCTTCTTAATTAAAATAAAAATAATAATTTTAATAGATTTAAATATGTTCTTAAATTTTATAAAATAAGTAAGTTTTAGTTTTGCTCTTTATAAAAACAATAATTTCATCTTTTTAAATATTAAAAATATTATTTTTAATCCTTATAAAATATTTGTTAGTTTATAAAAAAAATTAATTTCAATCTTTATAAAATATTTTTTTTATTTTTATCTCTCTAAAATCTAAAATTAATATTTTAATCCTATTGATGATTTTAAGATAAATAAATAATATTTATTTTAAAGAGTTATAAAAATAAATAGATGGATTACACACTAACATAATATTATAAACAGAAGTAAATAATATTTTAGGTAATCACTTAAACAAATAAGTAATTAAAAATGATTATATAATAATAAAAAAATCTAAACTTTTGAAAAATAAAAATATTTTTTTTATTGAAATTCCAAACTAAAATCAAATTCAAGTCATTTAAATATTATTAATGAAGTTACAGTAAATTTATTAGGTTTATATAACAATTATTTTTATACAATTTATAATTCCTTAACAATGTTAAAAAATAAAAAATAAAAAATTATCGAACCTTTTCACTAACATGCGCCGTTCCAAACCGATTTCGAACAACAGGACAGGGTCCAACTACCATCGTTATCCTCGGTCGTTCGTGCGTTTGTTTCACATAACCGATTATTCTTTTCTTTTGAAATTTAGATTTCAAAAGAAAAAGAAAGATAACTTTTATTTGAAAACTAAGAAAAATAGTAAATAATATATACATTTTTTTTGGTAAACAAATAATATATACAATTAACAGTATAACAAAGTTGGCAAAAAAAAAATTTATTCAATCACGAATAACATGTAAAAAAATTATTCACTTTTATAATAACTTCGTTCAGGTAATATTATGATTTATGATTAATTAATATTTGAAAAATTACATTATAAAAAATAAGAAAATAAAAATTTTAAATTTATATTAAACATATTATTTGAAAAATGTAGAAAATATTTATTAATCTAAAACAACCTTTTAATAAATTTAGTTAGTGATATCATTCAAATTTAAATATTGTAACTTTGTTCTCTCTTCTTTTCACGCGAAAAAGTTCTGAATACTCTCCCAAAAGCTTTTGTCATATCACTTTTTGACATATTAGGTTATTTTTCAACTTATTTTCTTAACTAAGGAATGTGTAAAAAATAATATATATGTGGTGTTCAAATTTAGAAATGCTTGGGAATGTGTTATGGCAACAGGTGAGCACAACATGTTAGAAAAAAATTATCTTCATTTTTAGTCAACTTAAAATTTTGATAGCTTTATTAAGTAAACTCTTGATTGAGACTAAATAATGAGACAAAACCAACCAGTCCAACATAATGAATTATATTGATAATATTTTTTTGACACATTTTTAATATATTTGCAATTTTATTGTAATTTATATAAAAAAACGTAAATTTTAATGGATTCTACTTTTTATTTAATGAACTCAACTCATAATTTAATAATATTAATTAATAATAATAAAATATTTTAAAATGTGTTATTAACTGTTCTCCGATATAATATTTCAATCTTAATATATGATTATATTATTTATATAAAAAGATATAAATAAATAGATAGATATTGTATAATACAAAATATAAAATTTAAATTGAGATATATTTTAAAATAAATAACACCATTATAAGTAAAACATCTATGAAATAAAAACATATATATTATTAATTTATAATTATTGAAAATTAAATTTTATTCTTTAAAATAATACATGCATATTTAAAATGTAATTATGTAAATTGTATGATTGTTTATTTAATCTTATTAAATAAATGATTTATATGATTTATTGTTTTAATATTTTAAAACTTTAAGAATTAAAGAATTCTTATGAATTTAGTTGATTATGAGTTGTTGTAAGTTGAGGTCATTATTTGATGAGTTTAGGAAAATGTATAAATTTTCTTAAGACGAGTTTAGGCGAAGGTATAGGTTTCCAAAGGAAACCGTTCTTTCTTTTGACTTCATATGTAGATTGCTCAAACCTTTCCACTAAAGCTTAGATTGTGTTGTTGAGCAGTGATTCAAAGCTTTAAAGTGGAGCATCAAGAGTCAGGGTTGTCATGCAAAGAAAGTTCGAAAGATTATGTTCTTCATCATTCTTCCTTCTTCTTCCTCTTTCCTTGGTGATTTAAGGTAAGGAAAACTTGTAGATCAATTATTGTTGTGTTATATGTACTAACTGTTGTTTGAATTTATCTATACTTGGTCGTATTGTTGAATTGAGAGATGAAGGACCTTGTTACTTAGTGTTTGTTGTTATTGATAGAAGGAGAAGAAAACTGATTATTATGAATTCTTGTTGGTTACATGTTGAAATTTTGTAGCATTTTAGTTGCTTATAATGTATAAGTGTTGTTTTGTGAGTTTTATGTTGGATTGGAAGGAGTTTTAGGTTAATTTCTCCAAATCATGATTCAACAGAGTGTAAAAATCACTTTTCACGTTGAGCACAACTTCATGGTGTCGAGTGTGATCAAATTAGTGTCTCTTTGCCTCATCGGCGAGCATGCGATAAGTAGCACTATATATGAGTCAGTTAGAAGTCCTTTGACTTGGTTACGTTGAGTGTGGGAGAGGAAATTCAGGCATGCTTTTATTAGGAGCTTTCTACCTTGATAACATTGGACGCTAGTTAAGTAGCGTCAAACATGGGTAAGGTAGAAGCTCTATGCTTTGGTGACACTAAACACAAGTTTAGTAGTGTTAGAGGTGGCTTCCATAGAGGTTCTTTGTATCATTTTCGTCGAGTGCAAGAGGCACTACTAGAAAATTATTATTCTACGTCGGCAATTTTACATCGGTTATATGAAAACCGATGTAAAAAATAAACGCGGTGGCACTTTCGTAATTAAATGTAAAAGGTTGGGATATTTACATCGGTTTTAAAGGCGACCGATGTAAATGTTCAATATTCTACGTCGGTTTCTAATTAAAGGATGTAGTATTCACGTTGAACTTGTACATTCTCCCGCAACACTGAACCTCGACATCACTCAAACTCAAAACCCCACAACCTCAATATTCATCTCCCAAACTTAGCATCTTCAACGGAGAGTTCCCTCGTCAGTCCATTCTTTGAAGATTCCTTGAAGAGGCGGGTTTGGTCACCTCGCGAGGGATTGCGTGCGCGGAGGGAACGCTGGCGGCGGCGGCGGAGGTGGTGGAGCGAGCGGATCTTGCTTGAGGTGTGGCGGATTTGGACACATGGAGAGGGATTGCGCCACCGCGAAGGGAGGCAGCGGCGGCGGAGCGGGCGGTGGTGGGGTTGTTTTCGGTGCAGGGAGGTTGGGCATTTGGCTAGGGATTGTAGTGTTGAAGGAGGGAGGTTCGGTGGTGGTGGTGGCGGTGGGGTTTGGTCGTGGGGGTGGTGGGGTTTAGTCACCTCGCGAGGGATTGCGTGCACGGAGGGAACGTTGGCGGCGGCCGCGGAGGTGGTGGAGCGAGCGGATCTTGCTTGAGGTGTGGCAGATTTGGACACATGGCGAGGGATTGCGCCACCGCGAAGGGAGGCAGCGGCGGCGGAGCGGGCAGTGGTGGGGGTTGTTTTCGGTGCGGGGAGGTTGGGCATTTGGCTAGGGATTGCGGTGTTGAAGGAGGGAAGTTCGGTGGTGGTGGTGGTGGTAACGGTGGTCGTGGTGGTGGCGGTGGGGTTTGGTCGTGGGGGTGGTGGTGGGGTTTGGTCGTGGTGGTGGTGGTGGGGTTTGGTCGTGGTGGTGGCGGTGGGGTTTGGTGGTGGTGGTGGTAACGGTGGTCTAAAAAAATAATTAATTTTTTTTTAAATTCACATCTACATCTACATCGGTTTTCTGACAACCGATGTAGATTTGAACGCAAATCTACATCGGTTTGTTCTACATCAGTTTTATGACCGATGTAAATTAGCTTCCAGAACCGATGTAGAACAGTGTTTTTGTAGTAGTGAGGTTGGCATTAGGTGTGAGTGAGCCTGAAGCTCTTTGGCTCACCAATGCCAAGCATAATGTGAGTGGTGCCAAGCGCAAGTTGATCACATCAGGCTTAAGTATATTGAATGAAAATGAGTAACATGTTTAATGTTGTGTTGTAAATGTATGAAAAGTATGTTGTTGTGTAGTATGGGGTTGGAATATGCATGAATTATCTTGTAGTCTTGAAATTCATTGATGAGATGTATGATGCATGTAGTTGTATTGTGTTGTGAACTTAGAACTAGAGAAGAAATATTTTAAAAAGTTGAAATATCTCATTGTGTGATTATGTATTGTGCTACTTTGAGAGTCCAACTATTGAAAAACCTTTCGTGATTATGGTTTTCTCTTGAAATGAAGTGTTAGGTATCTTATAAGTCCTTAGTTGATATCGTTTAGGGATTAGGTCGATCCATATTGGTGTTGAAGCGGCCAATCTGAGCAAAGTATGAAAATGTGTGTGGTATCGTGGGGATAATTAGCAGTTGTACCCATAAGTGGCTTGGTTAATGCATGTTAATGTCGTGGAGAACTCATACCTAAGTTATTATTTTTGATGATGAGTACCAGACTTTCCTAGTCTAGTTAGCGAAATCCGAGGAATCATATTGTATTGTGGATTAATATCCCAATTTTATGTTGATCTAGCAAGTCCAAAAACTCGTGTTGTTAAGTTGGTTCGGTAGGGTTAAGCCACTTACATTATTCACCTATGTTATAAAAGATCTCTTAGTTGAAATGTGTGACGATACATTATGATGTTATGTTGTCATGTTGTAGTGTTGTTTAAGTTGTTGAGTTATGAATTATTGTGTTGTTATATTACTATGTTGTTCAATTGTGTTGTATGATAAAGTAGTGTTGTTATTTACCAAGCTGATATGTTGACTAGTGTAAGTTTAAATAATAATATATTGTGAAGTTAAGAAGTTGTATTAATATGTTGTCCTATGTTGGTAGTTGGCTCTTAAATTGATGATATGTGTTGTTAATTAAGTTGATTAATATAGTTAATTATTATTCCTAAGCAACTATTTTCTTGATTACGAGTTTTTCCTTGCATTTTCTTTCTTGTTGAATTATAATGATCATATTATTATGAGAACAAAGCTAGATTAGGTAAGAAGGCGAGCAAGATCTTTTGGATGTAACGCTGGAGATGACAATGTTTTTGTTTAATGTTACTCTAATGTAGTTTATGAATAGTAGATGCTTGATCGACATGAGGGTCTTTATATTTTAATATTTATATTAAATGTATATTTATATATGTGTACAAAGTTTTATTATAACCTTATAAAGGGGTTTTATTTTTTCAAGTCAAATTGGTATAAATCATTTTTTTTACACTATATATATCGGATCATTACATAATTTATATATATATATATATATATATATATATAACATAATTTAAAATTGTCCCCAAAATACAATTAATTCTATTTCTAAAATTTAAAACCTTCAATGACAAATTAGTGTGCAAGACAACTCATGCACATTATTGTATCATATATGTAGTTCTAAATTTGTCGTGTATTTTTAGTTTCGACTTATAATTACGTAAGACTGAAAATTCCCGTTTATAAAAAAGAATGATAAATTTAGAATAACATTAAGATGGTGAGAACAGGGAATTGTTATGCTGCGAGTCCATGCATATATATACAATAATTTGTCCAGGCTATAATAGTACTAGTTGTAATTATGAATAATTAACGGTTGATAAGTAAAGCAAGAAAATGCCAAAATAGTGCTGAATCTGCTGCTGTGTCACGCAACTATTACTCAGACTCACTCCACATGGTGACTCTCATTCTGGGGGAGGTCGTTTCTGCCTTGGTTTGCCCTTCACATAAACAACGCATGTATCATCCATTATCCATCACTATGTCCATGGAATCCTTCTTCTTCAAGACCATGCTTGTTCATGACAACTACACGCTGGATTGGTCATGGATGATGGAGTTCCTGAAGGGCATGGTGAAGCCAGTGGCTGCCACCGCCGTCGTGATTCTCGCCGTCTCCTTGTCCTTCTACCAGAAACTTGGTCTTGAGTTAGAGATGGTTGTTGCCATTCTCAGGGCATTTATTCAACTCTCTATCATTGGCTTTGTGCTGCAGTTCATTTTCAACCAAGACAACGCTGGATGGATCCTTCTAGCATACCTTTTCATGGTCACTCTTCATTCCTTATTCAAACTTTATTTTTCAGTTTTTAATTCAATTTATGCTGCTTCTGTTGGCTAATTATTATCCGGCCTGTGGATTAATTTCCATTACTAAGTTGTTAATCTGAATAGTATAATTTCTTTAAATAAGATTTTTGATTTTGAGTATGTTGCAGATTAAAAAAAAAAAAGATTAAAATCTTTTGATAGAAGTTAGTGTTGAATAGATTTTTGTACTTGGTGAACAAAAAAAACAATATTTCCTTTGCAGGTATCAGTTGCTGGTTACACTGCGGGTGAGCGTGCGAAACATGTTCCTCGCGGAAAGTATGTGGCTGGGGTTTCTATTCTGACGGGAACTGCGGTGACGATGTTGGTGCTGGTGGCGCTGAGCGTGTTCCCTTTCACTCCCAGATATATCATACCTGTCGCAGGTATGATGGTTGGGAACTCCATGACAGTTACCGGTGTTACCATGAAAAGACTTCGAGATGACATCAAAACACAAATGAACTTGGTATGTATGTCGTGTTCGTATTCATGTAATAATAATAATAATAAATAAATAAATAATACAGTTAGAAGTTAGAAGCTTGCAAGTTTGTTACTGCGCTGAGATGAGATCTGCACATGTTTGAGCAGATCCACTCACGCAAGAAACCAAAAAAATAAAATAAAGTCAATGCAAAATATCCAATTCTTTTATTTGCAGCCACACAAACTTAAGAATAATTCCTTTATCATTTAAAAAGTTATTGATTTGGCAGTGGCGTATGAATGACATGATATATTATGTCACATTATTGTTAATGAGGTTAACATATCATGTTAGTGTAGTTGATACATCATGTTGACAAATAATGAATGACATTGAAATAATGAATGAGAAAATATTTAGTTGTTAATGATGAATTTGTGTTAATGCAGGTTGAGACGGCATTGGCTCTTGGGGCAACCCCGCGACAAGCAACGCATGAGCAAGTGAAAAGGGCTCTGATTTTGGCTCTTTCTCCGGTGGTGGACAACACCAAAACGGTGGGACTAATATCCCTTCCTGGGGCAATGACTGGTCTTATTATGGGAGGGGCGTCCCCGTTGGAAGCCATTCAACTGCAGATAGTGGTGATGAATATGATGATAGGTGCAGCAACTATTAGTAGCATAATGGCTACATATCTCTGTTGGCCAGCATTCTTCACCAAGGCCTACCAATTGGAAACCAAAGTCTTCTCAACTTGATTCCATCTAACATGAATGAATCATTATTATTGGATTTCATAAAATTCATTTTTCAGTAGTTAAAGGTAATGATTAGATGTGTATCTAAAATGATTTTAATTATAATTTTTATATTACTAGTATATATTGTGATAAATACATTATTATGCAAATCAAAATCGCTTTAAACTCTTCAAATCGAAACAAAAAGTAATAGGGTGTTTATATGTCATTATTATTGGATTGCGGTCGTGAAATATAACCAATTCAATTCTCAAAAACATGGAAGCACATACTTAGCTTCGTGGTTTATGCACATCACGTTTATCAAAATGAGGAAAGGTTATAAATATTCTACTTTAAAGAATAAATTAATATTAATTGTTAATGAGAAAATGGTTCATATACAACAAATCATAAATATTGAAATGCAATTATTCATTTTTTATTAATAACTAAAATTACTTATTTTACTCTTATACTATTAGGAAAAAATTCAAATCTCACATCGACTAGAGATTAGACAATTACTTAGTATATAAGTAAAAAATAACTCTCACTTTATAAGTTAATTTTGTAGAGTTGAGTCAAATTCATATATTCTAAGATGGTATTAGAATTATCTATATTTATTTTAAATGGATCATCTACCATTGATACATGCACCATGAACATGATGTATTTAAAAAAAAAACTCAAGTCCTGTCAATCATTAAAAAGGGTCATCCATAGATTAGGCAATTAATAATATAGTTAGGCTCAAATCCTCCTTATAAATCGATTTTGTAGAATTGAGTTAGGGTTAAAACCACTCTGAAACACACAAGAAACAAATTCTTATAATCTTCATGTACGTATAGGATCCAAGCTGAGAATTTCAGAAAATTTATTCAGCTCCAATTGTACATGAGCCGGTTCTTTTTAATTACTAAATTGTATATTTTAGAATGATTAATGAGTAAATTTGTTTCTCAATCAAATTTCGATTTTAAAAAGAAAGTCATAAAAGTTCTCTAGCTAGGTTGCATTGGTTTGATTTATATTTCAACATGGTAATTAAAAGTTGCATCTAATTTAAGATGCTTTTATATATGTTTTTTAAAAAATAGTTTTTTATCTTATTTTACAGAAGTTATTATTTTCAGCTCATAAAAGAAATTACTGATATTAGATTTTGTTTTACATTTATACTTTCACAAATTAATACTTGATAAATTAATAAAGTCTCTAGATTATTTGTTTTCGATCATAACTAGCACTAATTAATTTTTTTTATCAACTTTAAAATACTGTATAGATAAAATATATGGACGAAAAAAATAATTTTAATTAATTAATAAGAAAATGATTCTTAGAGTGACCTTTATATAAATCTAAAGCTCCATCAATATTAAAAGTTAATATTTTCTAAAAGTAGAAATATAATTAGGATAATTTAGTAAAAGATAAAACGTAGGTAAATTTTTTTTATATGCGATTGATGTTATTTTCAATTAAAGTTAGAGTTTTATTATGTTGATAAGTATAAATATATATAATGATAAAAATTGTATTAAATATAAGTGTATAATATCGAAATAAAAATTTAATTTTAATTAAAAAATATCACTAATTACACTTAAATAACTATATCTAAATTTTATCTTTTAATAAAATGTAAGCTGAATATATTTTATTTATAAATTAAATTTAAGTCAATGTCATTTCTAACTCTTCTTATCGCATTTAATGTTTTGGATATCATGTCCTTGAATTACAATAATTTGTACATGATTAATTCCAAAGGGATTGACTATCCTCAATAAGATTTTTAATGATACTTTTTTATCATGATATATTGTTTTAAACATTCACCATTTTTATATTAAGCCAACAATCAATAAAAATTTAATATAATTGGTAAATAGTGATTTATTTTAAATTTATTATCAAAAAGCTTGATTCTTAATTATGTAAATAAAAAAAATATTAAAACAGATAAAACTTATTTCAATAATATCTTCTTCTTTTAACAAAAAAAGAAAAAAGAAAAAACAGTAACTCATACAATAACTGAGATCATCAAACATTTTTCCAAACTAATGAATATTTTCTTCAAAAGTTGCTTCTTTTAAGTTCCTTAAGGACACTTTATGTGAATTCCTTAAGGCTATTTTGTTCTTTAAACAAATTTTGCAGTGACATAAGTAATTAGTTAGTCTCTTATTGAACATTTATATATATATAACAAATTAAACATTTGTATAGCTTAAAATTAATTTAATACACTTTAATTGTTTAAAAACTCTTTGCTAATTTCTGTAAAGTTAAACTTATTAAAAAAAAAGTTGATTTATCTTACTTTTATTTTCTCCTTTATAAATACTTGCTGAGAATTTTAATTAAATAAAATGAAACTCATATATATAATCAAACTTATTTATTCAATTTAGACAAATTTGAGCTGAAATAAATAACTTAACTCCTTTGTCTGCCCACCCAAGAGGCCAAGACTGTATTTAACCTGAAGAGTATTCTAGGTAATTATTAATTAATAATAATAGTAAAAAAAGTAATCCTAAAAGCTATGCTATGAGTGTTTCCTTTTACCTATTATCTTCCTTCCAGAAATAATGACGTGGCGGAATCTTTTGTGCTGTGTTGGTACGCTAAGCAATGCGATAATTTGGTTGGAACAACGCACCGGACCAGACCGTAACCAATAAATAAAGCAGTTGCTACCCTTGAACGCTGTCGTTTAACCTTGGCGCAAATCTCACTTCAGTTCTTTCTCCTTAATCGATCAATGTCCATGTCTCCACATCCGCGCAATTTTCTTCTTCTTTTCTTCACATACTTTCCAGGTTTATTCTCAATTTTTCCTTTATTCGTTTATTTATTTAGTTTTTGTGAAATCCAACGTAACGCATAGTTCATGACATATAATAACTGTTGGAAGCACAGGATTGATCATTTGTGCCGACGTGACGCTGAGCTCGATTGAGATCTTCACAACCCACGAGTGGCTAAAACCCACTCCAGATGTTTATTTTTCATGCAAAGGGGACAACAAAATCCACTTGCCTGATATCAAAAAAGCGCATGTCTTTTATTCTTTCAAGGGTGAAGAGTCTTGGCAGGTTCCTCCTTCGCCCCTTTTCTTTTTAACCTTTTCCTCAACTATTTATGATTTCGGAGTTATTGATAACGTCACCTGTACTGTATTTAACTGGAAAGGGAGATTGCACTAAGCAATTCCCTGAGCTAGGATGCATCCTATAATACCTCTATGTACTGCTAAAACTACACAAACATAACTTATTGGTAGCTATTCAGTTATCTTGAGCTGGTTGGGTAGTTATTTGGTTATGATGCATTGCTTAATCATCTTTTAGATCGGGTAAACACCCCCACCCCCTGAGTGCCTTAGTGACGAAAATTGCCCTCGAGAAGAAATGGGTTAGAGATGATGAAGTGCCCCAACTTGTGTTTTCTAGCAAAACAAATGACAAACAAGCTCGTGATGTTTGGTTTATTTGTGAAACATTGGGTTGGCAACGATGTCTAATCACTAATGCACTTTGGTTGGTAATATAGAACCAAGGTGCAAGTACATTCAGCCTTCTGATCATAAAGTAGAGGAGCCACTGAAGCTCACATTTAGTGGAAGTGGGGTCTCTGTACTCTGTTTAGAAGTAGGGGGAGACAGTTGGCTGCTTCGTAGTGCGCCAAGAAATGAGAGGCGAACTAAGTAAGGAACACAGTCCTGAGATTGATTGACAATAGTCCAAGCAACCAGCCCAAACAGCATATGAAACCAAAAAATTGTGAAGTAAAACACCTAGGGAAGAATAAACCTCACCCTAGGCGGCCCTTCAGATATTTGAGAACCCTACAAGCAGCTTGGTTGTGAACCAAAGTTGGATGGAAAAGAAGTTAGCTCAGCTTTTAACTAATATGATAGAAAGATTTAAGAAAGATTGAATAGATGAAAAAGAATTTAAGCATGAGCCTTTCTGTTTTATTGAGTAATCCTCCTAATCAAGACAACCAGAGAAATACAATGAGGTATTCAAGAGACCTCTATTCTCGTAGCAACTTCTGAGTAACTGCCTACCCCTATTACCTCCCTTTTGTTCACTATTTAAAGACTATTCAGTTACAATGCCCCCCCCCCCCCCCCCCACACACACACACACCTAATATGCCTTGTGTACACTCTCCTAACCATTGGTATCCTATCGATACTCCCTCCTAAAACTTTCACCTTGTCCTCAAGGTGAAAATCTGGAAAGTGATGTTGCATATTTTAAATTATTTCCCATGAATTGTCACAATCAAGGAGCTAAGCCCACATCCCAAACAATTTCCTCGTTCTCTCCATCACCATCTTCCATAATCATGATCTTAAGCATTTTTTTTTTGCATACATGTGTTGGCAAATACTTCTTATTACATGTAAAACAAAGACCTTTCCTCATCTTTTCATGATACTCCTCTCTTCTGCACTTGCTCTGTGTTGTATTCCCTCCTTGTTTCATCCATCAACTGATTGAAGCCTACAAAATCCATTGTATGCATGCGACCTTCTATTGGTTAACTTGTTTGACTTCCTCCACCTTGATTATGGAATTTGGGTACCGTGTTGTTAATATCGACTCTTCTTGTCGCTGATCCCATTCCTTTCATCAATCAATAATGCATGTCCATCATCTCCTTCAATGAAGATGACCTATTAATCCTTACCACTGCTCAAATCTCCTCCTTGAGACCATTGACAAAAACCCCACTCAGGTGGTCTAGCTGGTTGATCTTTAATGGGCCTGCTAATACCTCAAATTTCCTCATATTTCCCTCATTGTGCCTTCTTGCTTCAAGCCTTGGAGGATTTCAAATGAATTCTTCACCATTGTCATTGAAATCTTTTCAAGATTGCTTCTTCAATCTCCCATCATGTAAGATTCTCGGTGCAAGATTTCCACCATTGTAACCAAGAAAGTGCCTCCCTTTCCATTGCCACCTGAATGACTTCCATTTGTTCATTGACATTTCTTAGGTGAAAGTACTTCTCGATTCGTCCAATCCAACTTGGTGCATCTTCTCCTTCGAAAATGCGTAATTCCATTTTTTTTTGAATTTTTTCATAATCTTTGAATTCGTTTGTATGAAATTGGAATTGTTGTTGCCTCCTTGGTTCAAGTTCTCCCCATGCGCATTTCCTCCAAGATTAGCACTATTGTCATGGGTTGCCCATTTGCCCTTGGACTAGGGTTTACCTTCGCAATTACCCAACATCTCACGTTTCACAAATTCTTTGTAACAGTCGATCTTCCATTTGTTGCAGCGAAGCTTGTGTTCTTCCCTCCAATTCATGAAGTTCCCGATCCAACACTTCAATTCTTGCATCCATCTTCTAGCGAACCATCAATTTTGTGGCTGAATCGTTCTGCTCAAATACCAGTTGATAGGTTCCAACTAATATGATAGAAAGATTTAAGAAAGATTGACCAGATGAAAAAGAATTTAAGCATAAGCCTTTATGTATTATTAAGTAATCCTCCTGATCAAGACAACCAGAGAAATACAATGAGGTATTCGAGAGACCTCTACTCTCCTAACAACTTTTGAATAATTGCCTACCCCTACTAACACCTTTCCGTTCACTATTTAAAGACTATTCGGTTACAAATGTGTTCCCCCTCTATGCCTTGTGTACACTACACATTCTTAACCATTGGTTCCCTATCATGGCAAGATAAAGCTATCTCCCTATGAGATGTCTATAGGATGGAACACCTTCACAAGGTTTTCCTTCATCTTGATGTAGCTTAATGGATGAATCAAATGGTGTTTGAACTGGCTTGGATTGTAAGTGACTAGATTTAGAAACAAGGTCCAAATAATATTTGCTCGCACAAAGTGAAATGCCTTGTTTGGACTAAGCAATGTCCAAACCAAGGAAATACTTGGGTAGTCCCAAATCCTTAATCTTAAAAGGTGAGTCAAAGACAGACTTGATGTGTTGGAACTCTGTCAAAGAATTTCCAACACAGACGATATCATCTACATAAGCTAGAAGTGTCTTGCAATAAGTACCATAAGTCTTGACAAAGAAGGAATGGTTATAGGCTTCCTAAGTATATCCATGTGGAAATAACATTGAGGTCAACTTTTCATACCATTTATGGCTAGCCTGCTTTAGCTGATAAAGGGATTTCAACAATTTGCAGACCTGATTGGGCTTGGTAGAGTTGACACCTTGAGGAACAAGCATCTTGACATCTTGCAAAGTATTGTTTACATCCGACTAATGTAAATGCTAACTATGGATGGATGCTAGTGCCAAAATCATGTGAACATTTTTCAACTTTGCAAGCATGGAGAATGTATCAAACTAATCCATCCCTTCAACCTAATTGTAACTTTCGGCCACAAGTTGAGCTTTGAGTTGCTCAATAGATCCATCAGCTCAATCCTTATTTTATATCTCCTGCTTGATGCTTTATTTTATATCCCCATTTGCTATCAACAGCTATCACATGAAGAGGAAGATTAACTAGTCCCAAGTCCCTTTGCTCTCTAAAATTGCAAGCTCAACCTATATAGACTGATTCCAGCACTCTTATTCACTTCCCTCGGCATAGGATTATGGTTCAACATGGGTGGTAATTGAAAGAGAAAAACAACAATGGGAAAGGGAGAATTTAGCACTGGGAACATGACTAGAAAGAGATGGACTACACTTATGGAACAAGAATTTGCCATATCAGTTGAGGAGCTGCTTATGTACTCAACAAAGTGAAGTGGCTGGTGTCTTGGCCTGAGTCAATCTTCGTGGTGGAGGTTCAGCCAGTGCAATGTTAGGTAACTCAGAAGATTCAACTGCTACACTATTAGTATTGGAGGGGAGCTTGTGTGTGGTTGTACAAAGTGATATTCCCAAGTATGAAGGGAGGGGATTACAATGTCAACCTTTTAGGACAAGCTATTTTTCTGGAAAATCACACTGCAGAATATAGAAGACTTCTTTGCTATTCAAATCTAGCAACAGATATTCCTTTGTTCCCATTTTGCAAGCTAGAAAGTTTGGTATGATGTTCTACCCACATTAAGTATATGTTGCTGTTTCTTTTCAGTTCTCCCATTTTGTTGGGGAGATTCAACAAAAGATGTTTGGTGAATTATTCTTTTATATGCATAAAACTGATGTATCATACATTCAGGCCCATTATCTGTACCAATCAATTTCACTCATGCATCATGTTGAGTTTCAGCCATAACAACAAAGTTCCAAATATGTTGCTGGCCTGCTGTACTTCAGCTTTGGATTTCAACAGCAAAATGCATACAAATCTTCTGAAAGCATCCAATACAGTCAAGAAATGTGTGTCCATGAATAGATGCAATGGAAAAGTATGAAGGGTCCCCATGTATCAAAATGTAGCAGTTGTAGCATTTGCTACAGGCTGAATACCTTTCCCATAATTTAGTTGGAAAGCATGCCTTCTATAGCATGTTTAAATGGTTTGTCCAGTTTTCCCACAGTTTGTACAAACCTTGTTTGAGTTTCTTCCACTTTAGTTGCTATTTGCTCCTGTAGTCCTCTTCATCAACCTTGTGGCTTGAGTATCACCTGCACTGACCAGAACCTTTGACTCATCAAGATTAGCTAGATTTTTTTGCCTTTATTGCTGCAATACCATGGAAAAAACTCCACTATGTTGTGGAAGTGGATCCGTTTTACCTCAGAATTGGTTACTCAATCCTGTGAAGAACTGGATGACGTTATCTTGAAGTCAAAACATGTGTACAGGAACATAAAATCAAAAGAAATACAAGTTGGAACTGGTCTATAGCGCTATCAAGTTCCTCCCATAGAACCTTCAACTCTGAAAAATTCAATCACTGACATCAAGCCTTGCTTCAAGTTCAATCCATTTATCTGTTGCTGAAGAGCAGATATGAGAACTAGATTGCCTGAGAGAATCATATTCTCATGTCCTTCCACACTTCAATTGCATTCTCTATAAAATAAAATAAAAAGATGCTTTGTGCTATATGAGGTGAAACCAAATTCATGATCCAAGAACGGATCAGATTATTACTTCTCTCCTATGATTGATAACATAGATCTGCCTCCAATTGAACCTCAATACTCCCATCAACAGATCTGAATTAGTTCTTCCCATTCGATGCTCTTTGCATTGATCTGGTTTCTGACCCAGGCTTCATTAGTTTGCTCCACTTAATGGGGGAATCACCACAACAGATGCTTAATCACTTGGATGAACATAGTAATGACATAATGCATTCTATGAGGATCAATGATTCCATTGCTATTTGCATTGTTGCTAGTGTTTGATGAACTTGAGTGAGTTGCGATCCATGTCATCATAAAGTGATCAGAGAAAAGAGGAGTGACTAAACCAAAGGATTTATAATTCTCATTATTCAGCAAAATGTCACTTGTACAGTATTTATATGGATATGGACTATTGCAGTATGCAATTGCCTGAGCTAAGCTGCATCCTATAATAGCTCTAAGTACAGTTAAAATTACAGAAAAGTAACTGCTAGGTAGTTGTTCAGTCATGTTGCACTTTTCAGGTAGTTATTTGGTTATGATGAGCTGGTGTGCATCTTTTAGCACAGGTAACAAAATGGTTTGTGATAAATTGGTTATGATCATCTGATTATATCATATATTTATATCTATATTACTTACCAAAGTAAAACAGCTATCTTGTGAACTTGAAACCTGAAAGCTTTGTCATTAAATTCAAGTGGCTTTATATTTGTAATTAGAAGTGTTAACTACTGAGATTTTGCTTTGTGGGTCCAGCCTTTGACTAATTTCACAGGTAAAAAGTGCAAGCGCTGTGGATTCTATGAGCAAGATAAAATTCTTTCAGATGATGTGTTTGACGAATGGGAACTGTGTCCTTCTGATTTTACTGCCCCTGATGGAAGATACATTCACTTCAAGGAAAAAGAATTCAATGCTAGTCTTCTGTGCCCAGAGTGCTTGTCTTTTTATGCTGGTGGTGAGTTTCTTGCAACCTTAGTTCTTCCCGCTATTGTGCTATTAGACTTTGCAGACAATTTTGTGAAAGAAGTGAGTCTTGTGACATATATGATGCCAATGCAACAATCATAAACTCATCAAAATTCAAAAGTAATCAGTTTCAACTTTGATGAATGGTTTTTTATTCTCTAATACGGTGTTTATGACTCAGTTTTTCAATTATGGCAAAAGAGAGAAAGTAACCTCAATTATCTGTTGTATATTGTGTTGGGGTTTCTTGTTCTTGATGAACTGTGTATTGAAATTAAGTATAGCGGATAATCTAGTTAAGAATCTAAAGGAAATAAAAAGTTATCCCGACTTTTTTCCCGTAACCAACTGAAGAAGGATTAAATGGTATTAATTGAACACAAGGTGCATATGATTATCTATCTTAAACTCAAAATTTGTATGCCAAGTATCTTCAATATTATTATTATCTGTGATCTGATCACACCTAGTGGGATAAGGTTTGATTATTATTGATAGTATTACCTTTTATCAAAAGTCTTTTTTCCTTCAATGTTGATCCATTTTGTCCTTGTGGATCTGCGAATTACTGATATTGCTCGAATCAAGTTTGTTCCACTTCCTTGCCCTTCTGAGATAACCTTCCATGTTGTTTTCCAAATTATTTTTCTCATTTATGCTTGCATCTTTACTTATTTACTCGCTAATCTCCACAATTTTATGTTTGCAAAAAATGTGTGTGTAGTTTCTGTCTCAGCACCTGCTGCCGTGAAACATAAGAAAAAAGGACTGAATGTGGCAGTTATTGTTTTGCTAAGTGTTTTGATCTCAACTGTATTGATTCTGGGAATGGTGGGTGCATACAAGTTTTGGCAAAAGAAGAAAAGGGAGCAAGATCAGGCTCGGTTTTTGAAGCTATTTGAAGACACAGATGACATTGAGGATGAGCTCGGCCTTGGCACTATAATATGACACAGCAAACAAAGTCCCTCCTGTACAGTAGATTTACCTCACAATTTTGTTTTTGAAAATGGATGAGAAAATATTTTTTTAGTTGGAAGTGGAACTTACACGATAAGATAGTTTATAAGATATTGCTCATGTTACCTGTACATATACACATATATATGTGGCTGTTTTATTCAACACTTGAAGCAGATGAAAATTTTGTGAAATGGGAATGAAGAGAACAGGGCGTTTGATCTTTAGATTGGCAATATGCTTTATGAACACATGATCTTCTGCACTTTGCACAATTCTTGAAGACCCTTGAAAATCAACTTATACTATGTTACATTTTATCACGTCCATTTTAATCTTTAAAAGAAAACGTGCAAGATAATCTTTAAAGTTTTCATCATGCAAAATGATTCATACGATTAATGTTCACTCCAAAATTGTCAAATATTAGTGTTCGTAGCTATGTGAAATTTTGACAGAACACTTGACTGGCATGTGACAATTTTTGTCCATTTTAGGTCGGATGTCCTTCTAAAACATCCTGCTTATTTTGAGATATAGAGAGGGAAAAAAATTGCAGGCGAGTGATGGAATTTGCCACCTCAACGTCAAACATAAGTCTTCAAAACACTTGCGGGATGTACACGACTTCTTGGTTATCAATTTTGCGACGTTATAAAAACAGTTACAGAAGTACTTCTGCTTCTTGTATTCTAAAAATGTTTACAAATTCAAATTTTATATAAAGTAAAAAATATTTTAATTTGATCATAAAAAATAAATAAATAAACTACCTATTATTAAAAAAACAATTATATATTTTTCAAAAATTCTAAGGAACCATTTCTTTAAATTTTCTACTTTTAATTTTAATTGTAAAATATGATTTTAATTTTATTCCATTTTAAAAATGTTATAAATGATATAAAAAAAATACTATAACTTACACATATTTAAAAACTAGAAATAAATTAAAAATAAAATCATATGTTGTAAGATAAATATTAACCAATGGTTTTAGAACATTGGTTATCAATAATAAATTTATTTTAAAAAGTATTGATGAACATGCAACATGATTTCCGAATAACTTTCCATTATTCATTCACTTCTTTACAACACCATTTAGCAAAAACTATACCTTTTATAACCCAGTGAAACCAAATAAAAACAAATAAATAAAGTATGAATAAAAATACAGTATACTTCATTAAAAATAGTTAATTTTGTAGTGACATTGCCAACAAAAAAAAAAAATAATTACTATACTCTAAGAAATCAAAGATCATTTGAATTAAAATAATTAAAGATAATAAATACTCTAAATTGTAAATTATGATAATTAAATTTTTTTAAGAACATAATTCAATTAAGTAGTATAATTATTTTATCATTACTTATGTAAATAAAATAATTATATTAATTTATTTTAATCTTTCATATATGAAAAATATGATATTCTTACTTTTTAGTTCAACAATTCGCCTTCAATATCCCACTTCTTAAAAATATGTATCATTTATTTATATAAATACTTATAATTTCCTTTTAATACATTATTTTTGCATTTAAAGATGAAATCAAGGTTTGTTAAGTTGTGATATATTAAAAAATAGTCAAAATGAATTAAAATATAAAAATAACAATTAAAAATATATTATAGATGTCTAAATAAATTTAACTATAATATTAAAAAATAATTTTCACAGAAAATTGATGAATCGAAAAGTAAAATAAGATTATTAAAGACAATTGTTCATAATATGCTAAAAATTAAAAATAATATATATATATATATAATCATAAGAAACTATAATATTTATATAAAACAATAAATATTTTTTGATTCATATTATGTTGATCTAATTAACATAGTTAACAAAATTAAGAAAAAAAATAGAAAAACCTTTAGATCTTTATCATTGGAATTAAAAGGATTCAAAACATGCCAGAATTAAATTTCTCACAATAATTCCTATTGGTTTAAATTATGGCAACAGTTGAAATAAATTCATGCACTTCATATTCTAGGTAAGCCAAGCCACACATGTTGCTTGACCAGAAAGAATCTGAAAAATAGCACACATAAAATCGTTCTTCATAAGCAATTGTCACAAAATTAAGCTGCAGTGCATTTTATAAACAAAGCAGGATACAAATTGGGCCACATCCACGTCCTGACTTCATTAAGGTGACTGTGAGTGGCGGTGGTTGTCATCATCCTCATCAATGGGGCTCCTATCATCATCCTTTGGGCTACGGCTAGGCCCATTAGCTTTAGGGCTATCAAAGCCGCCCTCGTCAGGGTCCCTCTAGGACCATCACTGTAGTCAGACCTGTCTTGCTGCTGCCGAGTGAGCAACCTATGATTACCAGGATATGTCTGTGGGCTGCTTTGGTCTGTGCTTCCTTATCTTGGAGGCTTTAGGACTGTCATCTATCCTCTCAAACTGGCCTTCGTTCTCTTCTGTAGCTTCTATCCCTGCTTCAGCCACGACGAGGAGAACGTGACCTGCTAAATTCATGTTCAAAAGATGTCAGGAACATGCCAATAAAGTAACACAAAAAATCTTACCATCATTTACAACTGAATTCCTCCGAGCATATGTTAAAAACCACCTTGTAGCAAAAGCATGAGGAGAAATTGAAAAGCAAAATAAATAAACAAAGACAACGAAAAGGTGGCAACTTCCAACAAAGGTGAAATCATGCTTCATAATTCATATCCACATCTCCAACTCTCTAGAAATGGTTTCCAGAAATAGAATGGCCATCATTACTTAATTACTGGAACTATATGATACATCGTCCCACAAAGAGGAACTAAACACCAGTTTGTGATTGTTGTCATTTCCATAAAAAAAAAACATGTAATAACATTACAGAAAAAATCGCCAAAGTCAACACTTGATAGGAATTTCCATCAATTCTACCAAGGCCAACCTTCCAACAAAGACCTCCAAGTTTAGCCAAAACCCCAAAACCTTCAACAAGATCGTTCAAGTTAAAACATGACACTTAGACAATTTGGTTCTCACGCATAACATGACAAATAACCAATATAAATCCAAGTTCAAAAGAAAGCTCGGAAAAAACCTGTATATCATCCCCCAACTTTCAGCATAAAACATCCCAGCTCCTTGTCAATGTACTCAATATAGATGAATCGAAGAGGCTTGACAATTCCATACATAAATTAACACAGATCAAATAACTTTAGACATTAAAGCAATGGGACACGGCAACGGAAAAAATCCTTCCGACGCTAAGCAAATAATGACCTACTAATAAAAATAAAGTATTTCAACCAAATAGACACACGGCAAAGCATGATATGAAAAAAAAAATCATGAAAAATATTATAAAAAAACACAACCAACAACAACAACAAGAAGAAGCTTCTTTACAAGCAAATAACATATTTTTTTTCTTGGAAAAGGATGAGATTGTATATATAGAGCAATAATTGAGATTGTTCTGAACAATTTAGAAGGATAAGGATTGATGAGAAGAAAAGGGGAATTACCTTCCATATCTGCTAAAGACACACTCCAGATCACGGGAACGAGTCCTCAAAGACCAGCGTCCAACATAGAGACGGGTACTACCATATTTATCATCATAGCAAGGCATCGTTGATTTCTTCTAACTCTACAAAATTAAGAACTGAAATTTCGAATTTAATTAAGGAAGAGGCTTAACGTAGACCCTTTCTCTCAACGATGACAAACAATTAATCGTGCAAACATAACAAATATACAATAAAATTGAAATACACAAGAACGGATAGAGAATAAATGATGAGTCGGAGACAAGAAACAAATCAAGAAAATATTGAATCGGGAATTGGCAAGATTAGAGGACAGGTAGATTGATGTAAAGAGAGAACAAAAAGAGAATCGAATCAAATTGAAATCTAAGAAAAGTGGGAAGAGAAGATTTACCTGGAAGTGGATTGGTGTTTCTCCCAAAACCTAACCCTTTCAAGTTTCAAAGTAGATCTTCTTCTCTTTTAATTTATCACCTTTTTCTTATTTTTAACATACCTCCTTTCTGTTTCAATTTTTATATGCATCATTCTATTTTTTTTTATTTCTTATTTTAATAAATAATTTTAATTCTTTTAATTTTTACGTTATTTTCTTTTTTTCACTTATCACATGTACTTAAATCGTAAAATTAGTGCACAATAACATCATAAATATATACAATTTTTTCAATAATTTTTGTTAATCTAGATATACATTTTTTTTCCTATGCTTCTTTTTTACGCTTCCAAAAACATTAATATCAAATTTTGTTATAGAAAAGATATTCAAAAAGCTTTTTAAAATTATATTTTTTACATATTTTTAAAAAATACTTTTCAGAACATTAAATTTAATATTTCATAAATTATTTTACAAAAGTATGCAAAATAACACTTTTTTAAACCCTAAATACTATAATTAGTATTCTAGAAAAGCAATTTTTCATAAGTTTTAGAAAGTATTTTCCAAAATACTAAATTTAGTATTTTGAAAAATATTTTTTAGAAGTATATAAAATTACACACTTCTAAAAAGTACTTTCTAGATCACTAATTTTAATATTTCAGAAAGCACTTTTTACGATAGTAAAATTAATGTTTCGAATTGTACTTTGTAGAAGAAAATACTTAGATTGATTTCTCAAGTTTCGTCACTTTAATTCTAAAGTCTAGTATTTTTGTCAAGATAAAATAATTTGGATAAAAATCTATCACAACATTATTTTACAACACTAAATGTGTGTTTATACTTTATTCGGTTGGTCATTTCAACTACATAGATCAACAACACTTCTCATATTGTTCCACATAAATCCTCAATGGAACTACTTAAAACACACAACTCCTTTAGTATTTTATGTGTCTCAACACATGTCTATCCGTTTAACAACTTATAAAGATTATAAAGATTAAAAAGAAATTCAAACCAACGACACTATTCAGATATTTTTACAATTTTGCAAACACCAAATATATCCGGTTTCAGAACTGGTGGTTTTAGTTTTGTTTTGTTTGAAACTGGTTCAAAATGGTTTAAAGATGTTTTAACTTTTTTAAGATCGTGGCTTTTGTTTAAAACTAGTTTTTGGCAATCAAAAGAACCAGTTTTAAAACCAGTTTAGAATAAAATCCGGTTTGAGTTTAAAACTGGTTTGAAACCGATTTTAGAACCAGTTTGAAACAAAAACGCTTTTAGAACCGTTTTGGAACAAAAACCAGTATTCAAAACAGTTTGGGGGAAAAAATCGTTTTGAAACAAAACCGATTTTTGAACCAGTTTGAGTGCATGTTTGTTTGAGCATTTCATAATATATTTTCACAATTCTGTCTTAAACGTGAAAATTAAAACTATTTGCTTCCAATTTGACGTGAAAAATCACGTTATTAACACCGAATCAAACACGCTATGAATCAAAACCAAATTTAGACCATGTTTGGAACAAAACCAGTTTTTGAATAAGCTTGGGTTGAAACCAATTTTCAAACAGGTTTGAAACGAAACCAGTTTAAACCGGATTTGAATGGAACTGTTTTAAACCGGTTATGCCACCAAATTAGACAGCAGCTTGGAACAAAACAAACAGTTTATCAAAAACCATTACAAAAATGGTTTAAAATAGCATTAAAAATATTTTCACTACTATCCTGATTGATTTTGCCTTTTATCTAACACAAGATTCAGCATTAAGAAACTGGTTAGAAACAAAAACGATTTTGAAACCGGTTTAGAACAAAAGAGATTTATAACCGAGTTAGGACCAATACTGAAAACCGGCTTTGAACCATGTTTGGCAACAAAAGTTTAGAAAATAGCTTTAATTAAAAAAATAGTTTGTCAAAAACCCTTTTTCCCCAAATTAGATTTCTAAAAGCTGGCTTACAAACAAGTTTGAAACAACTGATTTCTCAAACCGGTTATTAAAAACCAGTTTCTGCATAACAGAATTTAAATCGATTTCAAAACAATCCAAACTCCTAAAAAATATACGCCTTTTAAATTCCATCCATTTATTTGAATTTGGATGGAATTGATATCACTCCTGCTTTAAATTATGGAAACACTTGAAACAAATTCATACTTGTTGCTTAACGAGCAAGAATCTTAAAAATAGCATACATAAAACCGTTCTTCTCAAACAATAGATTGTCACATAATTAAACCGCAGTGCATTTTATAAACAAAGCTGATACAAATCATTCCACAGCCCATCCTGACCTCAGTTAATCAGAAAAATACTTTTTAAGGTGACTGAGAGTGGCGGTGGTTGTCATCATCTTCATCAATGGGGCTCCTGTCATCATCCCTTGGACTCCGGCTTGGGCTCCTACTACGCCCATTAGCTTTAGGGCTATCATAGCCACCCTCATCGCGGTCCCTTGCAGGACTTCTACTTTTCCCTCTAGGACCATCACTGTAGTCAGACCCATCTTGCCGAGTGACCAACCTATCATTACCAGGAGATGTGTCACCTCTCTTCGGTGGGCTGCTTTGGTCAGGTGATGCACTATGCTTCCTTGTCTTGGAGGGCAGAGGACTCTGTGATCTATCTTCAGAAACCGGGCTTCGTTCTCTTCTGACAGGAGATCTTGATCGGCTGGCAAGAACAAAGGTGTCCAAAACTCAGCATACAAGCAACCATATTTCAAAAACAATACTGACTATACAAACGAGGCAATTTTATAGAATCTAACCTGTAGCTACGGTCTCGGCTGTAGCTTCTATCCCGGCTTCTCCCACGACGAGGAGAACGTGACCTGACTGGTGAGCGTGACCTGACTGGTGAGCGTGACCTGACTGGTGAGCGGGAAAGGCTCCGTCCACGTCTGCTGTTAGAATAATTCAAGTTGACATCATCAGTTTAACGTTCATAAAAGCCATTAGAAAGCAATAACCATGCTAAGAACAAAATCAACATATTGTAGCATAAGTTTGCAAACTACATTATGGCCTACCTCAACTTTTTGGGGCTGTTCTTACAGTTCTTTTCAATATGACCTCTTTCCCCACAGCGGTAACACTTGTTCTTCCAATCCCCAGCTTTGCAATCTCGTGCCCAATGACCATCAATGCCACAGTTAAAGCAACGTCCAGATCCAGGAGGAGGACCCCGACCCAAGTATTCCCGGGATCCACGAGGACCCTGATTAATCAGAGATCAGATGATAAAATAAAATTAACAAGCAATCAAAAGCTAATCAAATTTGTTCACAAGTCAAAGAACAATAGCAATGAAATCATAAATTCCGAGGTCCAGAAGATATTGAATATTTGAAGTATGCAAGAAAACAGTCAATACAGTAATAAAAGTCAATTAGAAAAAGCTAATCATAAGAGACCATCCTCATCTAATTTAAATTTAATTTTACTTATAACTTGAATACAAAAGGAATAGAATGATAACACAAAAGCCAACAATGAAGCCAAAGAAACAAAATATAAATACAAAACTAGGTGATCTTCAATCAGTATTCAAGGGATTGTTTTGATTATAAAAGGACCATATAATCATAAGAGCTAGTATCAAAAAACAGAACTAATGTTAAAAACACCATGAGTGAAAAGAAACTAGAAAGAACAATATGTGCAGTTAGTGGCACTAAGGTCATTTACAAAAGCCTAATTAGAATATTATATTGAACAAACCCCAATATGTAATGCAACCATAAGATCCGACAACCACACAAATGTATGTCCATGGAGCAAATATTTTCAGATGAGGACTGAACTCTTTAAATTTCAAATGCATAAACCCAAGACTTGAGCACAAATTGGAAACATCCCTTTGATAGTTAATTAAAAATGAGATAATCAATTCTTAAAAAATAATATTAAATTATGCAGATAAGAGGTAAGTAATTCCTACTCCTTTGGCAAATTCCACAATAATACGACTTCCTTCAACGTCACGGCCATCCAAGTTATATCTAGCATCATCAGCATCTCGAGGATCACTAAATTCCTGTTCAAAAGATGTCAGGAACAAACCAAAAAAGTAACAAATAATCTTACCATCATTTACAACTGAATTCCTCCTAGCAGATACTAAAAACCACCTTAGAGCAATGGCATGAGGAGAAATTGAAGTCAAATGAAAAAAAATAAACAAAGACAATGAAAGGATGGCAACTTACAACAAAGGCGAAATCATGCTTCATATCCACACCTCGAACTCTGCGGAAATGGTTTCCAGAAACAGTAAGGCCATCATTACTTAACTACTGGAACTGTATGATACTTCGCCCCACAAAGAGGAACTAAACACCAGTTTGTGATTGTTGCCATTTCCATAAAAAACACGCAATAACATTACAGAAAGAATCGCCAAAGTCAACATTCGACAGGAATTTCCATCAATTCCACCAAGGCCAACCTCCCAACACAGACCTCCAGGTTTAGCCAAAACCCCAGAAACCTTCAACAAGATCGTTCAAGTTAAAAAAAAAATGACACCTAGACAATTTGGCTCCCCCAAATAACATGACAAATAACCAATATAAATCCAAGCTCAAAACCAAGCTAGGATGAAACCTCTTTATCATCCCCCAACTTTCGGTATAAAACATGGTTGGCAACTCACGCCAACTTTCAGTATAAATTGGCACAAATCAAATAACTTAGACATTAAAGTGATGGGACAGAACATCGGAAAACATCCTTCCGCCTCTGAGCAACAATCGAGGAACTAACAACAATAAAGTCTCTCGTCCAAACAGACGACACACGACCAATAATTAAGACTGTTTCTATGCATATTTTGAAGGATAAGGATTAACGATAAAAGAAGGGAAATTACCTTCCATATCTGCTGAAGACACGCTCCAAATCACGGGAACGAGTCCTTGAAGACAAGCGTCCAACATAAAGGCGGGTATTGCCATATTTATCATCATAGCGAGGCATCGTTGATTTCTTCTAGCGCTGCAAAATTAAGAACTGAAATTTCGAAATTAATTAAGGAAGAGGCCACACAGAGACCCTTCTCTCGACGGCGACAAACAATTAATCTTATATAAACATAATATATATGCAATAATACAATAAAATTAAAATGCACGGGAATGGATGGTGGATAAATAAACTGAATTTCTAACTTGCAATCAATTTTAAACCTAAGTCGGTGAAAACGAACAAATCGATGAATTGTTGAATCGGGAATTGATGAGATTGGAGAGCGAGAAACATGCAAAGAAAAAATTCGATAGAGAGCAGATATGAAAAGTGAAAAGGGAATCGAAGTGAATGAAATGTAAGAGAAAGTAGGAAGAGAGGGGTTACCTCGGAGCCGATTGGTGTTGTCTCTCTAAACCTAATAACCCTTTCAAAGTGAATAGCGTTCTTCCCTACAATTTATTATTTATACCAGACCCCTCTCTCGTATATCCCTACATATTTTTTTATTCCTTTTATTCAAACCTTGCATTGGGCTGGGCTTTAGATTCATTGTAATCTTATTTATTTGCATCATGATATATACACTTTTTTTTTTTTTACAAATATACCCCTTTTTTAAAAAAAAATAATTAAGTATTTAAAATATCCTTAATTTTTATTATTTTTAATTTTACACTCTTAACATTTAATTTAACATTTTTTTGACATATCTCTTTTTCTTATTTTCACATGCACCTCCTTAATTTTTCTTCATCCTCATCTATTTGGTAGGTAATTTTAATTCTTTTAGTTTTACATAATTTTTTCCCTTTCTCTTTCAATTTTCTCATTGATTTCACTATCTGCATAGTACTCTAGAATAGTGAAAATGTATTTTTCATAACACTAAACTTAATACTAAAGTTTTTGGAGGGGTGAAAGGAAAGGAAATGTTAGAAAAAAAAATATGTGTCTAATTTGATATAAACTATGGATGACGTACCTACAATGTTGTGCCTACCGATTCTATGATTTGGGTACATGTGAAATAGTGAAAGAGGTGAAAAAATAAGTGAGTAATATAAAAGTCAAAGAACTAAAACTACTCACTGAAATAGGTGATAAACTAGAGAAAGACAAGATAGTCCATGTGAAAACTGGAAAAGAGAATGAAGGAGGTATGTGAAAAAAAAAATAATAAATTAAAAGTCAGAGATGTAAAATTAAAAATTTTAAAAATAAAAAAAATATGGATATTTTAAGATTATTTGAATGAAATAAAATAAAATAAAGGAGGTGTACTTATATATACAAGATAAAAAATATAAATAAAAGGTGTGTATATCATTAGCCTATTTATTTTATTTACACTTCTTTATTTTCTAAAAATTATTTTTCAAAATAAACATGTATTATTTGAAGGTATTTTTAAATGATTTATTTCTTTATGAAAGTCATTTTTGAAATAATATTCTTTTCTTTTGAAAAATGAAATATATGTTTTTTTTTGTATATGTATATTTGTTCTTTTTATACTTTTTCAAAATATATGTTTATTCTTTTAAAAAAATATTGAAAAACAGTTTAGAAATAAAATGAATATAATGGGTCAAAACAAATATGAAATTAAGAAGAAGAGAAAAATCTTAAAATGAAAGGGAGTTCTTTCAGACTCTAGAGATCTTCTCTCCAACTTAATTAAAATAAAAATTTATGAGTTTCATATTTTAAGAAAAAATTAGGGATGACAAAATGGGTCGTGGCCCGCGGGCCAGGCCCATCAATTCAGCCCGTCAACCCGCCAAGCCCGCCCCGCCAAGCCTGCCAACCCGGCGGGCCAAATAGCGGGTTGGCCCGTCACAACCCGCCAACCCGCGTAGGTGATTTAGTGATTGGGCTTCAATAAAAATAATAGGCTTTATAAAAAAAAAACAAAAAAACAAAAAAAAAAACAGGCCCAACAGGTAAGGAGATTACTTGTTATAAGAAGATAACTTCACTATTTACGTTTGAATTAGATTGATTTGAGTATTCCCACTGCAAATACTGTTGCATGCTTGCGCTACAGGTGCTAGGTAGTGTCCAATATCATGATGAATGACAGTATTGAAATATTATAAGATTTTAACAAATTAACTTATGAAATAATCATTTTGTAGTAATTCAAGTCTTTCGATAAAAGTATCAAGAAAGGAAACTGTTATTGAAGGGGTATCTTTGTGTAGAAATTTTGAATAATTATCTTTAATGATTTCTTTCTTTATAATATTTTTTCCATTTTTTTTATTTGAACATAATTTTTTTTTTCATTTTTTTGCAATTTTTTTTTGAATATGCGGACTGGCCTGCCAGCCCGCCAACCCATCCTTAGGCGGGGCGGGCCAGCATTTTCAACCCGTTTTTTATTGGCGGGCTGGCCGGGCCTGACCCGTTTTTAGCGAGCCATTGGCGAGGCGAGCCAAAACGGGTCGGGCTGGCCCGTTTTGCCACCCATGAGAAAAATCTTATATAACATTCGTTTAGCTAAACTAACTTAACCCTACAACTTAAAGATAACTTAATTCTCAGAGTTCCTTAACCCATTGAGTTCTAAAACGACAATACTAGCAATCAATAATAGGGATGACAACGGGACGAGTCGGGTACGGGTTTCATGATACCCGTCTCTGTCTCCGCGAGTTAAATCTATCCTCGTTCCTGTACCCGAACCCGTCTGGTATGTGATTTTCATCCTCATTCCCGCCTCCATCGGGTATCGGGTATCGGGTATACACGTACCCGTCAAAATTTTTATTTTTTTTATAAAAAAATATGATATTTTTAAATTAATTTTTTATTATATTATAATTATAATTAAGTTATTTCTCTATCTCATATTATAATAAATAATTACACATAAAAAAATATTAAAATTCTTTAATATAATTAAATTGAAAGTGGGTATTAAATTAAAAATAGAAACGAGAATGGGTACGGGCGAGTACGGGGCAGGTAAGTACATACCCGTACCCGTACCCGTACCCGATTTAAAGTATCAGATTTTACCCGTACCCGTACCCGTACCCGGTCAAACCGGGTATTTACTGTCAAAGTCAAGACGGGTTCGAGTATTACTCGCGAGTACGAGTATATTTACCATCCCTAATCAATAACACTTACTCAACCAATTAATCATACAATTAATCAAATAAGTCAAGATACAATGGTATAAATAACATTCTTAGAAAAATATTAATTTTTGGGAATGATTTTTCCAAAGGTTTTCATGGATTTATTCTCGTATATAAGTGTGAAACTAACTTTTCCAAGTAAAAATAGCATTTTTAAAGATGTAAAAACATCATATTACCTTTATTTGATTTTTTAATATAGTAAAAATCTTTCATTCTCTTATAACATTTATAAATATATCTAGAAAAATCTATGACCAACTAAACATATTTTTATAATTTTTAAACATAAAAAAAGTTTATCATATATTAAACACCTTTTGAAATATACAATGAAATATCATCCACACAAATATAAAGTTTTTCAAAACAATAAGGAGAGACATAATAATGATTTTAGATATCATTCACACTATTTATGAAAATTAAGAAATTAAATAATAACCATAATCGATAAATAAATAAAAATTTAGTAAATGATGGCAAACTATGATGTAAAAATTAACTACATAATAAAATACACAAACTTAGGTAAGATATTTGATATTGACCTTATTTTAAAAATTATAAAAACTACTATAGACAACAATCTTTTATATATATATATATATATATATATATATATATATATATATATATATATATATATATATATATTATCAACTCTCCTTGTGTATAAAAAAGTTACTTGACAAATCTCTCTGTATATATTAATAAGAGAAAGGTATTTTGTGCTTTCATATAATTATCTATGCTAATAGAATAATTAACGGTAATTGTATATAAAAGACTTTTGTAATCTTTCATAAGTTTCATTTAATAATTTTTTTATTGTTTAAAAGATTAAAATTGTTTCAAATAAAATATACACCAAAATAGAAAATCCTTTTTAAATATAAGTATAGATAATAAAAAAATCCTCATTGGGACATATTTATCGTTCAATAAACTTTAGAATTTAATGAAAAAGTTATTTAGTGTGCTACATCTAAATTTAATGAGAAAATTACGCCTAGCCTATTTATCTTCTAATTATATTTTAATTCAAATAACAAATTGTACCTTAAACTAAGGGGGGTGTATTGGTTTAGGATTTCGTAGGATTTTAAAAAACTTTTTTTGAGTAAAAAAGTCCATTGGTATTCAATCAGGATTTTATGTCACTTAAAAATAATCCAGTGGTATTCAATCTGGATTTTCAAGATTTTTTAAAGAGTTCATTAAAATCCACTGGTATTCATTTGAGATTTTTTACAACTTAAAAACAATTCATTGATATTCAAAAATATAAGGATTTTAAAGGATTGTTGTGTGAGAGGGATTTTGAAAGACTTTCTAGTGTTATCTATAAATACCAGATTCATAAAACAATCCCATCCAAACCCATCGGATTTTGAAGGATTGTTTCAAGTGATTTTTCAAGTGTTTCAAGAATTTTCAAGTGAGTTTTTTATCTTTTTTTTTATGCTCCTGTCTTCTCCATTTTTTCTCTACTAATAATACTACACTATTGTTCATTGCTCATATATAATATTGTAGTACTGTTCTCATCCCATTCCCCTATTTTGTAAAACTCTGATATGTAAATGATAGTGTCATTGACTTGCTCTATTTTTATGTTCGTTCTCTTTAATTGACTTTCTTTATTTTATTCTATGTAGTTAAATTTGTTCCTTTATATAACACAAAAAAATGTTCGAAATTTAAACTTTTAAGTGATAAATTTTTTTATAACACATGTCAAGAAAAGAAAAAGATGAAAGATTAAATTGATATCATAATCTCTACAATATATATATATATATAAGATGAATTTGTTAGGGTTTCTATGAGTAGAATGAGATGAAAATGGATCTTAGTTGGGGGAAAAACCCTCTCAGCATAAAAATTGCGAACTCTCTCATTTCCTTGAATTTGTTACTCTTATCTATCCTCCTTTTATGACTCAACAATTATTTTATTTTTTTTTACTATGAATTTTCTTTTTAGTTTTATATTGTGAAATTAAGATTTTTTATATTTTAAAAAAAGAAAATTAACATAAGACATTGCAATATCTAATTTTTTAGGATTTAGGATTTATGCCTTCATTAGCTTATTTTTTAAAAAAGAAAATATTGTTAAAATATTTGTTAGAATAATTTACATTTATAAATATCGTTAAAAATTATCATATACTATATAACTAAAAATAGTGTATATATATATATATATATATATATATATATATATATATTTTCTATATCTAAATACTTTCGTTTATATAAAAAAAATTATATATCTAAATATTTTCTCAGTATTGAATATATTGATTTTTTATATATAAAAAATTATCTTATATTTCTATATTTTTGTTTTTACATTTTTTTTATAATGACTGAGGTATTTGATCCATTTGGATAGCCAAAATATATTCGATCTTATATAATTGGTGTGCTTCTAAAAATAATAATATAATTTTATTGATTTTGTCTCTTATCCATAATTATTTATATAACTAGTTTTCAACATATATTGTTTTAGTAATTCAAATGGGAGATTCACAAGGAAATAATAAAGAAAAAGGAAAAGAGAGAAAAAATTATGAAGCTTTGACCAAGAAGGATTCCGATGAATTGTTACAATTGATAGTGGATGCTATAAAAAGGGGATAGGATATTATGGAGAATTATTATTATTATTTATCTAGACATTATTTTTTTAATTATTTTTTTCTTTAACTCTTTTTAAATTTGAATTTATGTTTTTTTTTATAAATCTTATCAAATGTCAAAACTCTACAAAATCCCATAAAATCCATTAAAATCCTGATTTAAAAGTCCTGCAGAATCCATTAAAATCTTAATTTTAAGTCTTGTAGAATCTTGCAAAATCTTAAAAGTCATGAAAATCCTGCAAAGTCTTCTAAAATCTGCAGGATTTTTTTTAACTAAAAAAGTCCTTTAAAATCCTAATCCAATACACCCCCCTAAACTATATTTCATTTAAAAAAAACATTATATTTTTGCATCTAATGTAGCACTTGTGACATACATACACTTGTCTTATACACACATGTAGTATATATCTACACACATATATATATATATATATATTTTAAATGACACTGATATAATTTTTACTGAGTATTACATCGTTTAATAATTTCATATTAAATGTGAATTTTGTAAATTTAACCATTAAATTATAACTTTATATGTTTATATCAAATTTTGTTAAAATTGAACAATATCTTAAAAGTAATCAAAATGTTCATATTTTATTATATTTTGAGATGTATATATTACGTCAATTTTGTTTTATAAGAATGAAATATCAAATCATTTTGAATTAATATAAAATTATATATATATATGATTTAAGAATAAAAAAAAACTTTCAATCTAACAATTAAATTTATAAAATTCACATTTAGTATAAAGTTATTGAGGAGTGTAATACTTAGTAAAAATTATGTCAATGTTGTTAGAATCCTTCTCATATATATAATATGCCTTAATATATTTGAATGATATTTTTGTTTCATTAAAAATTATACTTGATTAAATATCAAATAAGTGTTGCTCATTATTGTTTCAAATTAACATTTTAAGATATAAGAATATTAAATGGCATGAACTTGTCTTCTTCACCAATTTTAAGATTTGGATATTATTAAAATTTAAGTTAATTTATAAAATAAATTTCCATTGTATTTTAGAATAGTAATTTCATTGTCTTTAACAGTTGTCGTTTTTATTATATTTAGTAATTATAGTTGTAGTAAAAAAAAATATAATACTATAATAAATATAAGAAAACGTGTCAACAAACTGTATTTATTTTTATTAAAATCTTATTAAAAATTAAATTCAAATTAGAATGTAAATTATAAAATATAATTATTATTGGTTGATTTGTTTATATTATAATTAATGTTAATTGTATTTTTTTTATTCTACTATTAATGACAAAAGTAGGTGAAAAACAATTATGATTTTTATCATATATCAAGTTAGGTGAAAATATATAATTATTATTCATGACATATATGAAGGCATGATATCCAAAGCATTTGAAAATTTGACGCATGTTATCCAAACATGCGAGTGAACCTGTAAATTTGACACATATCATCCGAATATGTATTTATGGTAATAGTTTATTAACTAACTGACTTCTTAAATTAATTTTAACAAATTTTATAATACAAATTGAGTCTTTTTTTAAATAAAACGGTTTTAAATTTAAATACAAATCACTTTAAATGGTTTTATCTGTATATGATTTGGATCTGCCCATCTTTACTGAAAATCAAATTATGTTGTAAAACTTTTTAAAACCAAATGGTTTGATTTAGATCTCCGCACCTTTACTGAAAATCAAATTGTTATAATTTTTTTAAGTTAAAATACTTTTTTTCAACCGTTTAATTCTTATAGTTTAAAATATATTTTTTTAGTTTTTATATTTATTTTTTTCAATTTTTTAATCTATAATTTATAATAAATTATTTTAGTTCTTATACTTGTAATTTTTTAAAATTTTTATTATCAATTATTTTTATAACATTGTCTGTTTTGTATTGACATAATATAGATTTTCAATTTTATAAAAATAAAAAAAAGTGTTTCAACCAATATTATTAAATTCAACCTGATAAGTGACTTAGTTAGAGTATCGATTCAGTGAGTCAGACGTCGAATTATTAAGTCATCAATTAATTTGCATGACTCAATCTATATTAAAACTATAAATAATTAATAACATGTAAAATTTATGTTTCAAGAAAAAGATAGTATAAACATTATAAAAAATTTATGAATAAAAACATTAAAATTTCCAAGATAATAAACATTTATCATATCAAAATTAGAACAATTGAGCAATAAAATAAATTAAAAACTCATGCATTAGCTAGTTGTAACAGAACAACGACTTGGGGTGGGTATACGGACCGGTCCGGCCCGTTTAAGGCCCGGTCCATAAAATCCAAGTTTTATACGGGCCGGATAAGTCCGGTCCGGAAAATAAATGAACTTATTTTTTAAGTCCGTATCCGGCCCGCCAAAATCCGCGGATAACGGTCCGGTCCGCGGGCTTAAATAATAGTTCAAAAAAATAAATTTTTAAAAAATAAAAATACATAAAATTAGAAGAAAAAAATATTTTTTTTATTTATAAGCTAAATTTTATCATACTAAAATTTATCAATAGTTAAAATAGTTTAAAATACTAAATATTAAAATATTAAAATAAAAATAATTACAAATACTTAAATAATAGTACCAAACTTTCAATAATAAAAACATCAAAATGTCATAAAAGTAATTCAATTGACAAATACATATCAATTAAAGATAATTTTAATGTTATCATAATTTAAAAAATTAAATACACAACTTAATATTAAAATCATAATATTTAAAAATATTAATTAGTGAAGTCCGCGGATTAGCCCGCGAGCCTGCAGATTAAATTCGCCAAGTTCATGGACTTCACGGACCGGACTCAAAAATTAGATATAGTCATACAGATTAAAAAAAAAAGGATCCGTTATCCGTGAAATTCGCGAACTTACGGACCAGTCCGCGGACCCGGGTCCGTCTACCCACCCCTAGCAACGACCACCTTACCCAACTATCAAGCAATAGACAAAATAAAAATAAAATAAAATGTAATTAACAACTTGTGTACTACAACAAGATCACGTTATCATGCGATAAACAAATAACAGACAGATCACTGTATGGTAAGAAAGATAACAAATGTTAAAAGTTGTATTATTATATGGTAAGGAAATGATGAATGCTATTGGAATGTGCAAATACGAGAGAGAAGAGATGATGAGCATTGCGTAATGCAACCAAAACTGTGCGATGAAAGAAAACGAACAAAAGAGACAAACAAATTGAGGAGAGTCACAAACGTCATATTTTTAAAATAAAACCAAATTTAGACCATGTTTGGAACAAAATCAGTTTTTGAATAAGCTTGGGTTAAAACAAATTTTCAAACAGGTTTGAAACGAAACCAGTTTAAACAGGATTTGAATGGAACCGTTTTAAACCAGTTTTGCCACCAAATTAGACAACAGCTTGGAACAAAAAATCCAGTTTATCCAAGAGCATTACAAACCTGGTTTATAATAGCATTAAAAGTACTTTCACTATTTATTCTGATCGGTTTTGCCTTATATCTAAATCAAGTTTCGGCATTAAAAAGAACGGGTTATAAACAAAAACGGTTTTGAAACCGGTCTAGAACAAAAACAAGAAATATAACAGTTAGGACAAATATCGAAAACCAGCTCCGGACAAAAACAGGCTTTAAACCAGTTTTGGCAACAATAGTTTAGAAAATAGCTTTAATAAAAAAAAAATAGTTTGTCAATAGCCGTATTACCCCAAACTAGATAAAGCTGGTTTACAAACTAATTTGAAACAACTGATTTTTCAAACCCGGCTATTAAAAACCAGTTTGGCAAAAAATGTTTTATTTATGTTCTGCAAAACAGATTTTAAATCGATTTCAAAATAATCCAAACTACTAAAAATATACGGCTTTTAAATTCCATCCATTTATTTGAATTTGGATGGATTTTATGTCACTCCTGCTTTAAATTATGGAAACACTTGAAACAAATTCAAACTTGTTGCTTGACAAGCAAGAATCTTAAAAATAGAATACATAAAACCGTTCTTCACAAACAATAGATTGTCACATAATTAAGCTGCAGTTCATTTTATAAACAAAGCTGATACAAATCATTCCACAGCCCATCCTGACCTCAGTTAATCAGAAAAATACTTTTTAAGGTGACTGAGAGTGGCGGTGGTTGTCATCATCTTCATCAATGGGGCTCCTGTCATCATCCCTTGGACTCCGGCTTGGGCTCCTACTACGCCCATTAGCTTTAGGGCTATCATAGCCGCCCTCATCGCGGTCCCTTGCAGGACTTCTACTTTTTCCTCTAGGACCATCACTGTAGTCAGACCCATCTTGCCGAGTGACCAACCTATCCCTATCATTACCGGGAGATGTGTCACCTCTCTTCTGTGGGCTGCTTTGTTCAGGTGATGCACTATGCTTCCTTGTCTTGGAGGGCAGAGGACTTTGTGACCTTTCAGAAACCGGGCTTCGTTCTCTTCTGACAGGAGATCTTGATCGGCTGGCAAGAACAAAGGTGTCCAAAACTCAGCATACAAGCAACCATATTTCAAAAACAATACAGACTACCCAAACGAGACAATTTTATAGAATCTAACCTGTAGCTACGTTCTCGGCTGTAGCTTCTATCGCGGCTTCTGCCACGACGAGGAGAGCGTGACCTGACCGGTGAGCGAGACCTGACTGGTGAGCGTGAAAGGCTCCGTCCACGTCTGCTGTTGGAACAATTCAACTTGACATCATCAGTTTAAAGTTCATTAAAGCCATTAGAAAGCAATAACCATGCTATGAACAAAATCAACATATTGTAGAATAAGTTTGGAAACTACATTATGGCCTACCTCAACTTTTTGGGGCTGTTCTTGCAGTTCTTTTCTATATGACCTCTTTCCCCACAGCGGTAACACTTGTTCTTCCAATCCCCAGCTTTGCAATCTCGTGCCCAATGACCATCAATGCCACAGTTAAAGCATCGTCCAGATCCAGGAGGAGGACCCCGACCCAAGTATTCCCGGGAACCACGAGGACCCTGATTAGTCAGATCAGATGATAAAATAAAATTAACAAGCAACCAAAAGCTAATCAAATTTGTTCACAAGTCAAAGAACAATAACAATGAAATCAGAAATTCCAAGGTCCAGAAGATATTGAATATTTGAAGTATGCAAGAAAACAGTCAATACAGTAATAAAAGTCAACTAGAAAAAGCTAATCACAAGAGACCATCCTCATCTAATTTAAATTTATATTTTACTTATAACTTAAATACAAAAGGAATAGAATGATATCACAAAAGCCAACAATGAAGCCAAAGAAACGCAAAAATATAAATACAAAACTAGGTGTTCTTCAATCAGTATTCAAGGGATTGTTTTGATTACAAAAGAACCATATAATCATAACTCATAAGAGCTTGTGTCAAAAAACAGAATTAATGTTAAAAAAACCATGAGTTAAAAGAAACTAGAAAGAACAATATGTGCAGTTAGAGGCACTAAGGTCATACAAAAGCCTAACTAGTATATTATATTGAACAAACCCCAATATGTAATGCAACCATAAGATCCGACAACCATGAAAATGTATGTTCATGGAGCAAATATTTTCATATGAGGTCTGAACTCTTTAAATTTCATATGAAGTAACCATAGACTTAAGCACAAATTAGAAACATCCCTCTGACAGTTAATTAAAAATGAGATATTCAATTCTTAAAAAATAATATTAAATAATGCAGATAAATGTTTGAGGTAAGTAATTCCTACTCCTTTGGCAAATTCCACAATAATACGACTTCCTTCAACGTCGCGGCCATCCAAGTTATATCTAGCATCATCAGCATCTCGAGGATCACTAAATTCCTGTTCAAAAGATGTTAGGAACAAACCAATAAAGTAACAAATAATCTTACCATCACAACCGAAATCCTCCCAGCAGATACTAAAAACCCACCTTGGAGCAAAGGCATGAGGAGAAATTGAAGTCAAATGAAAAAAAAATAAACAAAGACAATGAAAGGATGGCAACTTACAACAAAGGCGAAATCATGCTTCATATCCACACCTCGAACTCTGCGGAAATGGTTTCCAGAAACAGTAAGGCCATCATTACTTAACTACTGGAACTGTATGATACTTCGCCCCACAAAGAGGAACTAAACACCAGTTTGTGATTGTTGCCATTTCCATAAAAAACACGCAATAACATTACAGAAAGAATCGCCAAAGTCAACACTCGACAGGAATTTCCATCAATTCCACCAAGGCCAACCTCCCAACACAGACCTCCAGGTTTAGCCAAAACCCCAGAAACCTTCAACAAGATCGTTCAAGTTAAAAAAAATTGACACCTAGACAATTTGGCTCCCCCAAATAACATGACAAATAACCAATATAAATCCAAGCTCAAAACCAAGCTTGGATAAAACCTCTTTATCATCCCCCAACTTTCAGTATAAAACATGGTTGGCAACCCACGCCAACTTATCACTAACTTAGCTGCCTTGCCAATGTAATCAATAAAGATGAATCAAAAAAAGGCTTGAGAATTCCATAAATAAATTGGCACAAATCAAATAACTAAGACATTAAAGTGATGGGACAGAACATCGGAAAACATCCTTCCGCCTCTGAGCAACAATCGAGGAACTAACAACAATAAAGGCTTTTCGTCCAAACAGACGACACACGAGCAATAATTAAGACTGTGTTTCTATGCATATTTTGAAGGATAAGGAGAAAAGGGACATTACCTTCCATATCTGCTGAAGACACGCTCCAGATCACGGGAACGAGTCCTCGAAGACAAGCGTCCAACATAGAGGCGGGTATTGCCATATTTATCATCATAGCGAGGCATAGTTGATTTCTTCTAGCTCTGCAAAATTAAAAACTGAAATTTCGAAATTAATTAAGGAAGAGGCTACGCAGAGACCCCTTCTCTCAATGCGACAAACAATTGATCGTATATAAACATAACATATACACAATAATACAATAAAATTGAAATACACGGGAGTGGACGGAGAATAAATGATGAGTCGGGGGCAAGAAACTAATCGAAAAATTATAGAATCGAGAATTGACGATATTAGAGAGAAGGTAGGTTGATGAAAAGAAACATGAAGAGAAAAATTGAACAAAGAGCAAAAGGGAAGACAGTAATTATTCGTATAACAAATATAATAAAATTGAAATGCACGGGAATGGATGGGGGATAAACAAATTGAATTTCTAACTTGCAATCAGTTTTAAGCCTAAGTCGGTGAAAACGAACAAATCGATGAATTGTTGAATCGGGAATTGATGAGATTAGAGAGCGAGTAACATGCAAAGAAAAAATCCGATAGAGGGCTGATATCAAAAGTGAAAAGGGAATCGAATTGAAAGAGGAGTGAATGAAATCTAGAGAAAGCAGGAAGAGAGGGGTTACCTCGGAGCCAATTGGTGTTTCTCTCTAAACCTAACCCTTTCAAAGTGAATGGCCTTCTTCCCTACGATTTATTATTTATACCAGACCCCTCTCTCGTATATCCCTAGATTTTTTTTTTTATTTCTTTTATTAAAAAGTTGCATTGGGCTGGGCTTTTGATTGATTGTAATCTTATTTATCTTTTTTACACTTCTTTATTTATTAGATACAAATTTCCTTTATAATACACATGATAGTTAGAACCAATCCAAAATACATGGAGAAAAGAGTAGAAGAAGAAAATAAAATTTCTATATCCTCTTTCTTAGCTGGTTCATAGACTCATTGTAAGCTCTATTATTTTCACTTTAACTTATACTTCGTTCTCTCCAATTTTTCTCATCCCAAGTCCTCATATACATGCAGCAAGATAAAATAGAGTATGGAGGAAAGAAAATAAACTGTTTAGCCATTTTCAAACGAATGAGCGATTTGGAGAATTTTTCATGCTGAAACAATTTTAATGGCTGAGTCATTTTGAATTCGTTGAGTTTTTAAGAGTAAAAAATTTTCCATCTTCTCTCGACCCAAATCTCTCAACCCTTTTTCAAATGATTGAGCAATTTTAGATTTTCTCCAATTCTTGCTTTCTACCTCTGAAGCGATTTGCAAACGGTTGAACAATTTTGAGACCTTTGATTTTCTTTAATATGTCCAAGATATAAACAAAAAAATTATAAGTAAAACTTTATCGACTCTTTAAAAAATATTAAATTGTACAACCTTTTGATTCCTTCTAAGATTATAGGGATTAAAATGAAGAAAAAACCTTTTAATTCAAGTTAGATAAGTTTCAAAATGATCATACATTTTAGGTAAAACAGACACTTATCATCTTGTTTGATGACATCATGCCAATGAGTCAAGTACTAAAGGAATCAAGAAGAGTGGATTAGGCTTAAAGGAAGAAGGTTCAAATTCTTTTTTAACCTCAGGTTACTTTTAGTAGCTTACTTTCTTTTCTTTGTAAATATTTTCTAAAATTTTGACCTTATATCTTTGGATCAAATAGTATAGGAACTTATTTCCTTGTAATTTATTTAAAAGTGTAGATAGTATTTTAGGGTGTGTAACTAGAAAATGATATACGAGCTTGTTGGGCTTGAATTAAATCGTGAAAGCATCTTGAATGTTAGGTCTAAAGCATTTGGATGTCTAATTCTAGTGGAGAAAGTGCTCTATGATTAATTCAAACTCCAACAAATCACATGAGTCATACCTAATCACACTTTTGGCACCTTGTCATGTCAAAGGATTTTATTGACTATTTTAGATCTAGGATGTTGACACGAGTCACAACTATTGTGCCTTACCGTGTGACAAACTTCTATCGACTCTTCTAAATCTAGGATAGTGACATTTTTTATGAGGAAAATTTTGAATTTCAAATGATAATTAGGTTAGGTTTAGTGGTCATAAATTCAAGTTAATCTAACATAGGTTACATTTAACCTAGGTTAATTCAACCAGAACCATAAGTTACCAAGCCCTACAAATACCTTCTTTCTATACATGGTAGTGTACTATTGAGCGTCATAAATTCAAGTTAATCTAACATAGGTTACATTTAACCTAGGTTAATTCAACCAGAACCATAAGTTACCAAGCCCTACAAATACCTTCTTTCTATACATGGTAGTGTACTATTGAGCATTTGTGAGAAATAACATTGAGTTCTCTCTTTCAAAGGTCTTAATTTTCTCTCTTGGGGAAAATCTCTCCTAGTGAACTTTTATTAAATAATTCCTCCTTGTAGCAAGTTTTTCCTCTCTTGTTCATCTTCACGTTGAAGTGGTGTATCTCAACCTCTTCCTCCTTCATGATTATTCATTTTTATTTAAAGGCTTTAAGTTCATGAAAAAAGATTTGGAGCACATTGAAATTATTTGAGGAGAAACAACTATTATCCCCTCCACTAATTTTCATCACTGCTAACCAATTAGATTGGGTATTCTTGGTAACTCCACCAAAACCAAACAATTTTTTTTACTATTTAGTTTAGTTCAATTTTTACAATTTTAAAAACATATTAGTTAAAACATATTATATAAAAAGATTTATAATTTTTTATTATAAAATTTAGTTTAGTAACTTTCACTTACATAGTTATAGAAAAATACTAAAAACAAATATAATAAAATTAAATATTCATTCGTCATGGCTCATTAGCTAAATTTAATTGATATTGGTCATTTATCAAGTTATATCACTGTTACAAATTCGGAACTTCAAGTCATAAAAAATGTTTTGAGACTTTATAAGAAATTTAGAATCATTCCACTTGATATATATATATATATATATATATATATATATATATATATATATATATAATAATGTGCTTTGTTTCAGTTTGTTTGGTTTTTGAAACACTCCTACCTATATTGTGCATTTGAGAAAAACATATTAATATATTATATATCAGTTGTGGTTTAGTTTCTGTTAAAAAAAAAAAAAAGTTGTGATTCAGTTTGAGTTAGGTTTTTACAATCTCAAATTGCAAGCCAAATATGATAAAAGACTCTATATGCTTGCATGTTTCTGAATATCACAGGGAGGGCACGAGAGAGTAATATTAAATCGTTACTATCCTTTAAACAAACAATAATGTGTCTTTAATTCACTTAATGACTGATAACATATTTTATGAGTATAAATATATCAATTTATCAATCATTGGGTATATTCTCTAACGTGTACGTCCAAATAATATCTCTGACTAGTATCTTTGGACGTACAACCCAATCTCAGACCGATGACATATTGAACATTTACCTTGGATATTAGTGTGTTTATGTCTCAATATGTTAAAAGTATTAGCAAGTTTTTTCAAAACATAAAAGATGAATGTGCACTTGATGACAAATTTAAAGTTTTTTCAAAATCTTCTTACTAAATATTGTACTTGTTGAAAACCGGGTACCTTTAACTTTTGTTTAAACTTTAGCATGGTGGGACATATGCGATAATGTTGCTAATAATTAATGTAAAACTGTAATATTTTTTTTTTATCATTGAGAAATACAATATTTATTTAAAAATATGTAAAAGATAACATACACGTCGTGTAAAAGTGTATATAACATAGTTAGCGAGCGACTATATCGGTCCCTAAATGGTTCAGTATTGTTATCATTATTTTGGTCATGGAGATTGGAGACAGAATAGGTGATGGAATTAAGGAAATGCAACATACAACTAGTATTTTGGTATGATTTTCAAAACACAAGAAGGTGTTGAGTATGAGTTTTTCCGAAACTTAAAAGTATATAATAAGCTTAAGTAACACGTACGTAGTGTAGGTGTGGAAGATAAATTAGGGTAGCAGTAGGAGTTAATTCCGTTTGTTTCGGCTCCCAAAGAGCAGCGCGAAATAAAAGAGGAAGCGAAAGAAGAAACCCGAAGCCAGCGTGATCCAGAAGCAGTTCCACTTGTTCAGCTGCGTGATCCCCTGCTGCTTCAGCACATCCGCTCCGGTGATGACGCACGTGGAGCTACTTATATTCATCCCCAGCGTCTGGCTCATGCTCTTCAGAAGCTCCACCTTGAGGGTGTCCGGCACCATCCCCAAGGGCGTGTTGTCGAAAATCTGAATCCCCCGAACGAAGCACCTGGGAGATCTCACGTCGAACTCGTTCTGCAACACTCCCTCGTACGGGTACTTCACCAGAGACAGGTAGTGGAACCATATCCAGTAAGGAGGAATCCTGTCCCTGCTGATGAAGAAGCCGCTGAAGAGAAGAAAGTAGGCCAGAATGGCCACCACCACCGTGAACCCTATCATGACGTGGGACACCACCCCGGAGAGGAACGTGACGAAGGAACTACCGGCCCAGAAGGAGGCGGCCATCACTAAAAAATAAAAAAAGAAGCCGGAACTTCCGCCAGCCAGGCCCACGGCCCAAAAGGTAGTAGCCGCGAAGGCCAGGGAGAGGAAGAGTAATGAAGGGAGGGAGATTATGGCGTGCGCCAGGACGTAGGAGGAGCGACGGTAGGCGTTGTGAGCGGTTTCCCTCATGAAGATGTAACGCTCCTGGAGAAAAACAGGAATGGCTTCGGCACACGTGTAGAAGGTGGTGGACATGGCGAATGCGAAGAAGCCGAGGCGCTCTTGAACACCTTTGGGTGAATCATCCAGCTTCCAGAAGATGGTTGCCAGGATTGCCCCCGTCACCAGAACTGCACCCAAACGAATCCCGAATACCTCAGGCATCCTCCGTGAGTTCGTTAGAGACCGTTTTCCTATAACAAACATTTCCATCCAAAACGGATTCGCAAAGCCGCCACCGGTTAAGTTCTTGCCGTTACCGTTAGACCCTAAAACAAGCTTCCCTCGGGAAATGCTAGCGCTGATGGCGTCCTTCAGTGAGACTTTCGCTTTGGGTTCATGGCCCTGGCCCATGTTTCTGCTTTTTAGTTGCCAGCCCTTGTTGAAGTCGACTAAACTTTTCGTGGCGCCGGCTTCTTGTTCGAGTTCGCGGATTAGGTCTAAAGCGAACTCGGTGCGGTTTTCGTTCTCCGGGATGGGGTGGCCGAACTCGGAGAAGAAGGGGTGGAGGGTGGCCGGAGAGCCGCTGAAGACGGTGTTGCCGTGGGAGAGGAAGAGCAAGCGGTCCAAGAGGCTTAAGATTCTGTAGCTAGGTTGATGGATGGACATGATGACGATGCTTCCGCTCTGAGCGATTCTCTGGAGGACCTTCACCACCATGAAGGCGCTGGTCGAGTCCAGGCCGGAGGTAGGTTCGTCCAGGAAGAGGACGATGGGGTCGTGGATGATGTCGATGCCGATGGAGACGCGGCGCCGTTCGCCGCCGGAGACGCCGCGGTGGCCTTCGTCGCCGATGACGGTGGAGGCGGCGGAGCGGAGGCCGAGCTGGTCGATGAGGGCGTGGACGCGGGCTTTTTTCTTGGACTTGGAGAGGGAGCGGGGGAGGCGGAACTCGGCGGCGAAGGTGAGGGTTTCTTCGACGGTGAGCATGGGGAAGAGGAGGTCGTCTTGCATGACGTAAGCGGAGATGACTTTGAGGAGGCTGGATTCGAGAGCGTCGCCGTTGAGCGTGAGGGACCCTTTCAGGCTGTCTTTGGAGATGCGGCCCGCGAGGGCGTCGATGAGCGTGGACTTGCCGGAGCCGCTGGCGCCGAGGACTGCCAAGATCTGTCCGTCCCTGGCCTCCCCGGAGACGTCGTTGAGGAGGAGCTTGGTGGCGTTGGGTTTGGTGGTGGCGGGCGGGAGGAAGGGGAGCTTGCGGCGGAGGTTGACGCTGTAGGATAAGTTGGAGAAGGAGAGGACGAAGGGGTGAGAGTTGAGTGAGGAGGAGGAGGAGGAGGAGAGGTTGAGAACGTGGTGTGGTGGGGGAGTGTCGTTTTGGGCGTCTTCGACACGTTTAAGGAGTTCGGCGAGGGTTCGAGAACGGGTTCGGGTTGTTGTTGGCACTAGCTCCATGGATTGGTTGAAGAACGGAAGCCTATCGTCGAGGACGGCGCCGTTTAGGTGAGACATTCCTGTTTCAGAAAGAACTCAATCCAGTGAGAGAGGAGTTGAGTGTTTGAGAGAGATTTTATAACTGCATTTGCATGGCTACTCTAAAAAATATAAATAAGGACTAAGGAGCAGTAGCAATATGAGTCATTCACTACGTAATAAGATAAATATTAATGGACCGTAATAGCTAATTCAACTATTTAAGTTTACTTAATTGAGTTGGCTGTAGGTGAGGGGGTTGTGACCATATATTGTTAGCTAAGCTCACTCTTACTACTTACTACCATGCCTCGTTCGTTGCCTCAACCACAATCTCATCACACCTTACATCATTATTCTACTCCTGTATATATCAAAACAAATACAGTGGGCGCCATTGAAACAAAATTTTGAGCATGCAACGGAAAACTTTCACATGCATATATATATATATATATATATATTTCACACATTTTATGGTAAATGCGATATAACGTATTAAAATATTAATGAACATGATTTTTCGGTATATATTTATTTTGTGCCTCATTAATGGTGTATCATATCTAAATTAACTTTGAATTGAAAACAAAGTGAATGAGATTTATATGTTCCAACATAGACATAGTATTAGGTTTTGTTTTGGATGAAACTTGGTTCTGCATAACTTGCGACGATTGACGTACGTATGGTATTAGCCCCACCAGCTTGGAAGGAGCTTGGTAAGGTGTCAGCGTCGGGAAAAAATCCACAATGCATCCAACGCTACTTTTTCTTGTCCATGTTAACAAAATCGTTAATTGGATATTTGGGTTGTTGCATTTTAGTTTTATTTTGGAAACGTGGTGGAGTGATCAAAGTCTCAACCAAAAAGTTAATAACATCCAAGTCCAAGCACAGTTGGGAGATGACCAATCATTTACGCACAAAGCTCGTTTGATATGTTGGTTACAGCAAATTGTGTTATCCTTGTCAAGTGCTGAAACATAAACTGCGTGCAGTCAATCGCTTCAAATTGGTTTATTATTTGTTAAATGTTAGCTTTGGACTGATTCACAAAAAGAGGTCACCAAACACATCCTAATCCATATTCTCCTTTTGGCACGCATTCGATTCTATACGAAACCAAAACCCCACGTCGCTGATAGCACCACCAAGTTGATTACGTGGCCGAAACTTATTGCATGATGGTTTTCTGAATGTTGAATATTTTAAAGCAACAAATATATACACTAATATTATTCGTAATGTATAGCATAGTTTAGGTGTGGATGTTATATCTAACGTACTAGAGTGGAAGCGCTGTATCTTCCATCTACTTGGGTAGAGAAAAACACTTTTAGAAGAGATTTTTTGTTTCTTTTAATTTTTAATTAGTTCAGTCAAATTTTTGTTTTGGTGGAAATATTAATAAATTAATATTGTTCAGCCTAAAAATTGCACTCTAATAAATAAAGTAAACAATGTAAGACTTTCTATATCATCACTTTCCATGCATATTGGATTAGGTGATACATATGATAGAAAAGCAAAGGAGATCCTCATTCACAAATTATAGAAACAACAGAAATGAGTTATAAAATCTAACGTCATGTTAATTTTTATCTTAATAACAAATGTGATACTTTTTAATAATTTGTGCTCTTTAAAAAGAAATAATAATTTGTATTTTTCTCATTAGAACTTAATTTTCATGCGTGAACTTGTATTCGTCGATCCACCTTCATAATTATAAATATAAATTATTCCTCATTGAAATGTAAAATAAGTTCTTATTATATTTTTATTAAGACGTGTAATTGTAAAATGTTTAGTTTATGCTTCGGAAATTTTGAAATTAAACAATTTTATTATTCTTAGGTTTAAATTTCTTATTCAATTTCCAATTTTTTTTCTTATTATATTCTCTTTACTTATCTCCTTAAAAAATTATGCACTTGCGTTCTCACTCTTCCATACTTACACTTACCACTTAACATAGATTATATAGGTTGAATTTATCAAACTGATGAAAACATATTGAACCAATAAGAATATAGAAACAAAAGACCATATAATGATAAATACAATACACCAAATTTTGAGTCACAATTACATATATTTTTAAATTAATTATTTTATGTTTACATTTATAAATTAAATTTTAATTTAATCATAAAACACTGACATATTTATTAAAGAACTTTTTACATAATGAATCGGTCTAAAATTATTGTATCATTAAAAATTATTAATTTTTATGATAATTACTTTAAGAATCAAATATGTTTTTAATTCTTAAATTTTTGTCAATTTTTATTTTTAATTCCTCAATAAAATTTATTTGGTTTTAGTTTGTGTAATTTTTTTACATGAACAAAAAATCTCGACAAATGAAACCAAAATATTAATGGAAAAAAGTTTAAAAATTAAAAATAAAAATCAACAAAAAATGTAGAGACTAAAATTAGTGAATAAAATTTTTCAAAAAGTAAAAATAAAAATTAACAAAAGTTCACAACTAAATACATATTTAATTCTCACTTTAAAACACCAAATATGTTATTTCATTGGTTGATATTATAGTGGAAGACTCTTTACACATCAAAATTAACGTCTACTTCTTTTAAGAGTGACTTGGTATGTATTTAGATTGGAGTTTGTAAAATCGATTTTGGATAAACTTAATTCTAGTTAAAAATGTGTTAAGTTCATTAATTTATGACTGAAAATATTTACATGCGAAGAGATTTTGACATCATGAATATAGTATGGATAAAACAGACGAATACTTACGATTGAACAGATTAATATTAAAATATGTCACGGACAAACAATTATTGTATTTTAGCTTTTTCCACCTCTTAAAACGGCTAATCCAGCTAGGTCCAAAATGACCCAATCTGAAAGAGAATTCTAACATAAGAAAAATAGAATCCATTAGTCAAAAAGAAGAGGATGGAGTTAGCAAGAGGGTCACAATCGATCGAACTAATCATATGTCACCCTTCTCTTCACTTTTAATATTTTTGCTTGTCAGTTGCCTATCAATCTCCCCGTCATTCTTTAAACAGATGCAAGATGGTGACTTCATCTTAAATTGAAACAAACAATGGGACATCGATAGTACAGTTCCACTTTGCTTTCTTACAATGAAAATGCGCTCTAGAGATTATTGTTTGGAACACATCGTGCTCAAGCAGATACATATCATAAAGATCTGTGCACTGACACCGCGGAGACACTGAGTGTCATTCCCCCAATGATTTATGCACTCACATTATCGCTATAGTTGCTTAATTAGAATCGTGAAAGGAAGAAGAGGAGAAAATTGAGAAGTGTAGACTTCCCTCATTTTTTACATTGAAGGAGAAAAGGAAGAAATTATGTGAAACAAATAAAAATGCCATTTTTTTCTTAAATAATTAAAGAAAAATACTTTTATATATACACACGTACACTTCTTTTTTAAAAGAATAGAAAAAAATTATAAAAAAAATCAACTTTTCTTTCACTTCTATTCTCTACACCTAAACATGTTGATGAACTCTACTGAAATACAATTGCATTGAGTAACGCTTTCATCAATGATTAACTAAAGGACAAATTGCCGTTACTCTGCTTACTCTCAATTTTCCCACAAAAATATTTCCTTGATGCAAACCCACCAATTATCAAGGACAAATAGGATTACATTTCTCTTCTTCCAATTTTAGGATTGATCAAATTCCAACCATCTTTGCAAACAACTCTAACAAACAAGAAACTAGAAGCTGACTTCAGTCAGACAAATTTGAAAAAGAAATCAAAGGTTTTTCCCTTTTTCTGGTGAAAATCTTAAAAAAAGTTCAAAGAACAGGGGCAAAAAGATAATAAAAGATTAAAAAAAATCCAACATATAGTGCACCCAATGCAGGCCCAGTCATCCCTCATTATAAAATGGGATGAAGACTACAGTGAAGCCTAAAATTGCACTAACTTAAGATTAATTGGCGTTGAAGCCATCTCTTCAGTCTCGAGTATAATAATGTCCACATCGCTGAAGGATTGAGCAACTTTTCTAATGAGTATAGCATATCGTCTACTCTGTTTTTTGCTTTGATCTTCTTGTACGAGATCCACTTGTACACCTCCCCACAAATTTCAGAATCTCGTCAATTAGAATGACGGGTAATGCAACAACCAAAACCAAAAGCCACTCGTTGAAGCTCAGGGGCACGATACCAAATACCTGAGCTAAGAATGGCACGTACAAGATCAAAAAGTGCAGACCAAATGATACTGACATTGCCAAAAGAAGCCAAGGATTGACCCAAGGGGGCATTGTCAAAAGGCTTCCATCTTCAGATAGGGCATTGAGAGAGTTGAACATTTCAATGGCTACCAACACAGAAAGGGACAATGTCATAGCTTTCACTTTACCAGTCTGAAAGTAATCGCAGGGATTGTCGAAAGTGATAGTTTTAGCACCAGCAGTGAATGGAGAAGCAGTGAAGTTCTTCCATGAGGAGCACTGACCCCAGTTGGCAAGTTGGGAGTAAGTGACAAGAGTATGTCCATCCCCGCTAAGGTCAATACCCAAGAAGGAACCGTGTGTATACCATATGATGAAGACACCAACTGTAGCTAATCCGACATAAATTCCAATAACCTATGAAGTAATACATCAAGGAGAAGATTAGATATAAGTAATCCACGTAAATTATCAGCATTTGACACAAAATAAAGCCCAACAAAAGGTACACATGTACAACCGAAAGGGAAGGGAAAAAAAAAAAGGCAAATTACCAGATAACGGAATAAAATCCACAAATTAATCAATGAGTCATCGCTGCGACGAGGAGGCTTCTTCATTATATCCTTATCTGGAGGATTAAATCCCAAAGCTGTTGCAGGGGGTCCATCTGTGACAAGATTGACCCACAGAAGCTGGACAGGTATCAATCCTTCAGGAATACCTAGTGCAGCTGTTAAAAATATAGAAGCAACCTCGCCAATATTGGAAGAAATCATATACCTGTAAAATTAATTTCAGTTATAACTTGCAAGATAATATTAACTTTGATTTTAAACATTTTAGAAGGTTCTTCAAATACAGGTAACTGATAAACCCTAAAACCTAAACAAATATATCATGTACAAGGAAAATCATGCAATGCCGTTCAATATTTTGAGTGCTTTACAATCAGAAACTTCTGAAATACGCATTTTAGAATCGTTATAAGTTCTAAACAACAAAATCTCTACTGAAGGTTCTAGACATCAAATTCTGATGTAAGCACCTTAGGATTGATAAAAAAAGTAGTCTAGCAAAATAGGACCTGCTCCAACCTCATCATAACATATCAGTTATTGAAGACAAAAATAAATGAACACTGCTCCAAAATCCAGACTAAACCAAACAAATACAACTTGTTAGTCAATAACAACTGATTCCCATGTTTCAAACAATATGGGATAGACATAGTAAAAATACCTGATATGAAACCTAATTGTAAAGAAGAGTGTAAAAACTCAATGTTGAAGACAATTTTCATTGTACTTTTGAGCTATTAACTAAGCACAGATTGAAAGATGAAGTAAAATAGGAAATTATCATTTATTTACAGTAGTGACTTATGCACATAACTAACCAATAAATTAGATATTATATGCCAATTGCTAATCATCAGAAAGACCACCAATTGTGCAAAAGCCTATCGTAAAGTAACCACGTGTCTCATGCGTTGCATAAGTTATTTAAAGACAATCAGAATCACCTGATAAAAGCCTTCATATTATTGTAGATAGATCTACCCTCACCAACAGCAGAAACAATTGAACTAAAATTATCATCTGCCAACACCATATCTGAAGCTTCCTTCGCCACCTTCATTGGATTAACATGAGAAAAAAATGAGTTGCCACAAATAAATAACATTATTAATTGGAATTCTATAATCTAACTAATTACAATTATCAGTCAATGAGACAACACCCAACACATCAGATTTGAGTCAATACTTCATAACACAAGCATTTCCAAGATTAACATCTTCCAATTAAAAAACACACATCAACCACTAATGTTTACTTGTTAGTTATACCAAAAGCCACTTATTGATTACAATGAAAACACAATACCTCTGTCCCTGCAATACCCATTGCAACACCAATGTCTGCAAGCTTCAAGGCAGGTGCATCATTAACACCATCCCCAGTCATGGCCACCACCTCTCCCTCCTCTTTAAGCAGTCTCACAATTTCTTGTTTGTGCCTAGGTTCAGCCCTTGAAAACAAAAGCCCACCATTCTGTCTCAGATAGGCCTTTTTATCACGCAGTTCCATAAAATCTCTACCAGTTAAACTTTTAGAACTAATGTCTTCATCAGGTGAAAATACACCTATTTCACGGCATATAGCTTCAGCAGTGTTCTTGTTGTCTCCAGTTATAACCATAACACGAATTCCAGCTTCTCTGCAGTCTTCAATTGCTTGGTATACCTCTTCCCTAGGAGGATCCTAAGCACAATTCAATATTCAATTTCACAAAGTTAGCACATCAAACAGATATGAATATGATGAAAGTGAGAAAGCATGAAATATAAAACAAAAGCTCAAAACTTACCCTCAATCCAACCAAGCCAACAAAAATAAGTTCACTTTCAATAGATGAATAGTTGGAAGGATCAAGCAAAAGCTGGTGAGCTGGATGATCATCTTTTCCACTATAGTTATCAAATCCAGGGAGCTCGTCCTTGTATGCAAATCCCAAACAACGCAATGCACTAGTTGACATTTCATGAAGAGCTTGCAATATGAGCTTCCTAGCATTATCATCTAGTTTCACAATAGAACCATCACGCAACTGAATTTTAGAGCTCCTGTCCAGCACATTTTCTGCCGCACCCTACCAAAATGAGGGACCAATGCCAGTTAAAAATATTTCCCAGTGATGAGAAAAAAGAAATCAGAAGCAGAAAGAACAAAAGCAAGCTTAGGCTCATGTATGGATTGATCAACAAAAACTGCCATAAGTCCAACAAATATGCTTACAGGCAAAATGAGAAGATAATGAGATGAAGAATGATCTATCACACACACACAGACATATATAAACGCCCTTGTCATGGAATTCAATTTGGAAAACATTATCTGTTCATCCAACAGCACTCTGTTTGTACAGAACTGGTAATAAGAAAATTGTGCTACACCAGCTTTGACCCAACGTGTATAACTCCGGTTTTATAGACTTGCTTCTCAAAACATGTATTTTCGGAAGTTGGGATATTACTTGAAAAGTTAAACACTAATTTTTGTTCTCAATTTATTAGTAAATGGTGACAAGGAGTAATTTTTAGCTTTAGTTCCAGTGTAGATAAAACCAATTCCAGGGGAAGAATAAAAATACCTTAAATAAAGATAAAGATTTGATTTAAAAGAAACGTGTCTTCAATTTATTTCACAGTAAACCACGTGATAAAAATCATATACGCTTCCAACTTAACCTGTCTTGCCACTCCCCTAGTATTAATACATAGTACAAAAAACTGAAAAAGAATATAAATGAACTGTCTATGTAGGAAGAAAGGTAACAAAGAGATAATACCTTGACTAGAAGTGATGGTTTGACTAGACCAGAGTCCACAATAACACCCATTGACTTCCTATCACGGTCAAACTCAAGAGTACCAATCCGTCTGTCATGCTCATTCCACCATTCACAACAACCTAAATTGAAATTTGAAGGTAAAGAAAATTAATAACATTTATTGAATGTTTTCAAAACTAACTCGTATATGTGGCCTTTTTGCCGAGTTCTAAATCCATTAGAACAAACAAAAAAATAAAATAAAATAAAAAACTTAAGAGTACATGAAAGGAAATATCCTGTTGACCAAAGAAACATTTTACAAATATCTTTAAGCCTTTAATAAAGAATAGCAATCTTACTTTCCAGTTATAAACAACTAAATTTAAGAGAAAAAAGTCCTTTTGAAAGTGGCTTAGGTATATTCAGAGGAGACATCAAACTATTTGCCTTGGTAAATCCACACAAGTTTTGTCACATACAAACTAAATCAACTTACGTAGCAATGTGCTTCCCAATCCCACATCCTTGGATCCTTCAGGAAGGCCCATCTTCTCAACCAAAACCTGGAGTCCCATGAGAGTACAAAAAAACTGTCAAACTCCTTTACTGTCTAAAGCCAAAGAATTCACATGAATGGATTAGAATGAAATAACCTAGGGATGGTTAAAAATAACAAGAAAAACATAGCTAAGTTGATACCGCTAATCTAGAGCTCAAACTAATTATTCAAAAAGATACTTCCTGCAGTGGTAAAGGTAAATTGCAAACAGTGAATGAGAAGTGTGCCATACATATCAAATAAATAGGGAGTTTTACCTTTAATGCTGCTTCAGTAGGCATTCCATGGGCAACAAACTTATGCTCTGACTGCGCAACCCCAGCATCATTACAGACCGCAGCTATTTTTGCTATCATTTGAAGATTAGCATCCAATCCACCAGTTGGCCAGTTCTCTATTTGTCCATCAGCTGGATTGTACGTAGTTCCTTCCACCTTGAATGCTCTTAGTGTATCCATGTTATGGCCGATAGCAATTAATTTTGACACAGCCATTTGGTTAGTAGTCAATGTCCCGGTTTTATCCGAACAAATCACAGTGGTACAACCCAGAGTCTCCACACTCGGTAGCTTCCGAACCAGGGCATTCTTCTGGGCCATCTTGCGAGTCCCTAGAGCCAGGCAAGTCGTGATGACTGCAGGCAGACCTTCCGGAATAGCAGCCACGGCGAGTGCCACAGCAATCTCAAAGTAATAGGTGCACTTCTCAAACGAAAACTTGAAGTTCCTGGGCCATCCATCCACAATTTCCCAGGAAAGGAAGTACTTGACATTGATGAGCCAAACCAAAATACATATCAGTCCAATTATCATGGTCAGATTCTCTCCAAACTCATTGAGCTTCTTCTTCAAGGGGGTATCCTCCTCACTCTGAGAGGCCACGTGTATCTGTTTGTGCACCTTCCCAATCTCAGTGTCCATCCCGATCTGAGTGACCAAGCAAATGCAATTCCCGTTAACAACAGTGGTCCCCGCGAAAACCATACACTTCTTCCCCTGAATATCAGCATCCTCTTCAACAGGCTTGTTAGTCTTATTCACCGCTTCACTCTCCCCAGTCAAAGAACCCTGCTCCAATCGTAAAGTGGAACTAATCAATTGCACGACACGCATATCGGCAGGGACCTTGTCCCCAACCTTAAGCTCCACTATGTCGCCGGGAACGAGATCCTTCGCCGGCAAACTAGGGATTTTGGCGCCATCACGAACCACCATCGCGTGCTCCGATTGAATCTCTTTGAGCGCGTCAAGCGCCTTCTCCGCATTGCTCTCTTGCCACACCCCAACGATCGCGTTCACGATTAGTATGAGGAATATCACCAGAGGCTCCACGAACGCCGTTATCTCCATCTCGCCGCCCTCGTCGCCGTCGTACCAGGCGAGCACGAAGGATATGATGGCAGCGGCGAGGAGAATCCTCACGAGCGTGTCGTTGAACTGCTCAAGAATCAGACTCCATATGGATTGCCCCTCGTGCTTCTCCAACTCGTTGAAGCCATAGATCTTGCGGCGATTGTCGACCTCGTCGTGACTCAAACCCTTCTTCACACTGACCTTGAAGTGCTCCTCGCAGTCGCTCACGTCCTTGGCCCAGGCCTTGAAGATTTCACGGTCCGAAGCCTCGGAACTCGTGTTCTCCCGTTTCCCATAATCCTGGCCTCCCTTCCCCATTCAGATCTAACTAAACACGGAGAAAACAATTTCTCGATGAAAAAATTGTTTCTCCCGTCAATTCATAAACGAAGGAAAAACTCGGTGGAATCTATGGAGCTCTCGATGCGGCGATCCTAATAAGAAACCCTAATTGGAAGTTTGGTGAAAGTAAGAAGAACTTATAGGTAGTTGGCGGAGAATGAGACGACGGCGTTTAATTATGGAAAGGAGAATTGGAGTGTGAGATCGCGAAAACTAACTGGAGGTTGGTTTGTTGCTCTGAGATGAGCGGAAGGGACGTTGGGTTGGGTTGGGTTGGGTTTCTCGTGAGAACTGAAAGTGAGAAAAAAGGAAAAGCATGAAAGGGAAAGGTTTTCAACTATGCAACGCCACACGCATCGTAGAATGTGCTTACCCAGTAAGCTAAGCTATTGGATGGAATTTGTTTTGTGCCACAACTTTCTCTCTCTAGTTTAGTGCGTGGCTATGCTAATGCTGACCGGCCATTACTTTTCATACTGGTTTAGGCTTATACTATATATAATATACTAGTATTAGTGTGGGACGAAAATTCGTGGTACCATCCTACCAGATTACTATGGATTTCTTTCTGTTTAATTACCATCATTTTTTAAATTAACCAATAACAGAAAATTGAAATTGAAATTTTCTAACAATGACTTGGCATCCTTTGATTGGCCGTTGTGTTGCATGTGTACTGTCCAGTCAGCAGTTGCGGTCTTAGGTTACATCTCTCACTGCAAAACTGTAGCTTCATCTCGAATCTTCTTCAATAATTTATTTTGACCGATATGTTTTTTCTTCTTGTATTTTTTACACCAAAATTAATGAGAGCCTAATTTGTTTGGCATTGGGTTATTTTAATATTTAGATTATTAATTAAAAAAATTATCTTATTTGATGTTTACATTTTTTATTATTTATTATTTTTAAAAATAATTTATAGAAAGAGGAAGTACTTTTTTAACCAATATATTTAAATGCCATTTGAATGATAGATAATAAATAATATCTTTTAATTAATTATTAAAAGATCATTTTCGAAGTGTAATTATATCAAAATCAAATTAAACCCACTTACCTAAGGATAATAAATCGGAATAGATATACCAAAGATTTAAGTTGTTATGATTATAATATTATAATATTTTATAAGGATTAAAAAAATATTTTGATATCCGAATCAAAATATATACCAAAGATTTAAGTTGTTATGATTGTAATATTATAATATTTTATAAAGATTAAAAAAATATTTTGATAACCGAATCAAAATACAAATGCAAATTATGAAACAAGTGTTAAAGGTTGTCAAGTGACGTTTGCTCTTACTACTGTAGTAAATAAATAATTCAGAATCGTAGGGCGCAGTTTTGATATGAGCTTTCGCGGAATGTTCATTGTCACAGAAATCAATGAATGGGCCCATGAAGTCAAAATTGCAGTATTACAAGATTGGTAGAATTTATTGACCACGATAAAGGGTTTGGTAAAAAAGTTTACTATATTTATATATTTTTTGTGCAACATGGATATGGTAGAAAAAGGACAGGCAAAATTATTATTTTAATTTTTCATTTAACTGATATTTTATTCTGCATATAATTAAAAAGGACATTTAAATTTGATGTATATAAATAAAATGGATCGTTAAAATTTATATCGTAAATTGTTGAGTAAGTGAATTTTTTTTAATTATATTTGTGTTATAAGATTTTGTGAATTGTTGAGTAAGTAAATTTTTTTTATTATATTTGTGTTATAAGATCATGTGAATTGTTGAGTAAGTGAATTTTTTTTATTATATTTGTGTTATAGGATCATGTGAATTGTTGAGTAAGTGAATCTTTTTTCATCATATTTGTGTTATAAGATCAAATGATATAAGGTGTTAAATTTTAATGTGATACCAGAGTCTAACCATTCAATTTAATTTAATATGATGACTTTTATTCATTCATTAAAAATCGTACGTTTTATTACATTATTATTATTATTATTACTTTTGTAATTACCATAATCATCGCCATACATCATCTTTATCATTATCGTCACCACTATAATTAATCAACCAACAATAATAATGATAGTAACAGTAAGAGCACCTTCAGCGGAGGGTGCTTGTGCTGTGCCTTAAAAATAAGCAACGGAGCTTATTAAAATCTCTCATTGGAGTGATCTTACGTGGCATTTGAGTTGCTTAAAAATTTGTCAGTGTTGCTTGTACAAGGCACGTTGCTTAGCATTGAGGAGAGAACTCTGATTGGCTAAAATGCATCTACCTGGAAAATGGTTCAGATTTAAGAAAATAAATTTTTTTTTGAAAAGAACGTAGCTCATCTTCGTCTCCTCCGACACCCTCCGCGCATGACCAGAACGGCAGCCGGCGACCACCGCGTGACCAGAACGGCAGCCAGAACCACCGCAACCACCGCGCCAGAACCCCCTGCGTGCGACCCAGAACCCCTCCGCTTGCCCCTCCGCGCGCGACCTCCTTCCCCCGTGCGCGCAGCTCCCACCAGACCCCCTCCCCCTGCGCGCGGCTGCCGACCGGAACCCCCTCCCCCACGTGCGTGGCTCAGTAAATAGAGAGAAAGGGAGAGCGTTCCTTTGAGAATTTGAGAGAAAGAGAGACCGAGGAGAAAAAAATGAGACGTGTGAGAGAAAGAGTTGTTGCAATTTTTTGATTATTGTAATTTTTTATTATAATTTTTATTATTATAATTTTATTATTGTAATTTTTAATATTATTTTATTATTGTAATTTTTTAATTGTAATTTTTATTATTGTAATTTTTGATATTTTTTTATTATTGTAATTTTTTAATTATGTAATTTGTTTTGTTAATTATTTATATTTATATATTATTTATAATAATTAATTTTATAAAAATATCATAAAAATGTAGTGTGAGGTGTCAAAAAGTGTAGTATGAGTTGTAAAAAAGTAGGGTGCTTATAAGCAATTCTCATTGGAGCAAAAATTGTAAATATATAGTATGAGTTGCTTATGAGTGATATGGCACAGTGAGACCCATTTAAAGTGATTGGGAGTTGCTTATAAGCAACTCCCATTGTAGATGCTCTAACACTACAAGAAAAATGTAAATTTCCGACGGATATGGATCCGTCAAAAATTTCCGACGGATTTATATTTCTGTAGGAAATTTCTGACAGAATTTTCTGTCAGAAAATTTCCGTCGGAAATTTCTGACGGAAATATAAATCCGTCGGAAATTTTCGATAGAAACTTTCTGACGAAAAATTCCGTCGAAAATTTCCGACGGAATAATAAATCCGTCGGAAATTTCTGCCGGAAAATTTCCGACGAAATTATTTCCGACGAAATTTTCTGTCGGAAATTTCCGACGGAATTTTCCGTCGGAAATCTTATTTTTAATTTATATTTTAAATTTCTTTTTTTAATTTCTTATTTTTAATTTATTATTTTTAATTTCTTATATATATTTGTAGTATTAAAAATTTTATATATCTTTTAAAGGTATAAATATATATTATAATTATTTATTACAAGTTTTTTATATCTACGATTAATATTAAAGATGAAAATAAATTAGGTTATACTATATTTTATTATAATTTACTTGGTTTGAACCTAACTTTCTTTAAAAATATATATTTTAAGTGTGACTTATTTATCTATCATAGATAATTTTTAAATATTTGGGTAGAACTACAATCATATAGACTTATTTTATAATAATTTAACACTATTAAAAATATAAAAATCTATATGTTAAATTTATAAAAATAAAGTTTAATTTATTTATGATATAAATCTGTTTTTAATATCTAATATATATTTTTAAATGATAATTTATTTTAAAATATATCTTATAATAACAATTCTAAATGGAATATAAATCTTATGATTTTTCTTATTTTGATTTTTTTAATCAATGTATACAATTTTACTATTTTGATTTTTTCAATCAATGTATACAATAAATAAAAAACACAAAAGAAAAACATGCATGCTACAAATTTTATTTTATCAAAAAATTATTTGTTTTAATATATTACATTATATATGTGAATATTAAGACATATATATATATATACATATATATATTATAATTAAACTTTTTTTAAAAATTAATTCATTATTAAGAAATTTTTTTTATCACATGAGAATTAATTTCCTTCAAAAATTTGACAGATATCAAATAAATAAACATTTTTTTTGAATCTATATATTTATTTTATTAGAATATAATTTTTATTTTTTAAAATATATTATTTTTTAGATAAAAAATTATGTATATGTCAAATAGTAGTGAGGGCAAGTGCCTTACTATTCCAAACGTGCAGCTGTCGCTGTATATATATGTATGTGTGTATATATATATATATATATATATATAATATAAGGAGTTATAATTATACCGGTGTAACTTTTACTAAGTATTATGCTGCTCTATAACTTTATATTAAATGTGAATTTTGTAAATCCAACCGTTAAATTGAAAGTTCATATCACTTTATACGTGTATATCAAGTTTTGTTAAAATTGAACAACAACTGGAAGATAATCCAAGTGTTCATATTTTAGTGTATTTTGAAATGAATATATTACATCAATTTTGTTTTATAAAAATGAAGTATCAAATCATCTTGGATTAATATAAAGTTTTGTATATATAATCTATAAGAGATATGAACTTTCAATCTAACAGTTGGATTTACCAAATTCACATTTAATATAAAGTTATTGAGCGGTGTAATACATTGTAAAAGTCGCATTTAATATATATATATATATATATATATATATATATATATATATATATATATATATATATATATATATGAGGGGGGTTATAATTACAATGGTATAAATTTTACTAAGTGTTACACCACTCAATAACTTTATATTAATATGTGAATTTTGTAAATTCAACCGTTAAATTGAAAATTTTTTACTCTTAAATCATATATATATATATAGACACACACACACACACACACACACACACACACATATATATATATATATATATATATATACATGAGGGGAGCTATAATTACAATGGTATTAATTTTACTAAGTGTTACACCGCTCAATAACTTTATATTAAATGTGAATTTTGTAAATTCAACCGTTAAATTGAAAATCTTTTACTCTTAAATCATATATACAAAATGTTATATTAATTGAAGATGGTTTTTTATAAAACAAAATTAAATCTGTCGAAAAATTTATATTTTTGATGAGAAAATTTTTGTAAGAAAAGTTATATTATTGATAGAATATTTCAGACAAATTTATATTTGTCAAAAATGTAAGAACTGGTTTTAAATTTGATATGAAAATATTATGATATAATTAGATAAGATTTTAAGTTAGTATTTTATTAATGGTTGATAATTAAAAAATAAAACATGGATAAATACATTATTTGAATTTTATATGTTTGATTTAAGATAACTTACAAAATAACTCTTGGTAAAGTTATTCCGCTCAATAACTCATGGTGTGTTGAATTTCATCGATCCAATTAATTGTTAAATTAAAAGTTATTAAATTTTACTAATAATTAATATAAAAAATTAATTAGTTTTGGAATAAATTATTTGCTAATTAACAATATAATTGAAATATTAATTATTTTAAATTATTTAACTAAAATCTTATTGATAATTTACTATATGATCTTAATATTTTTGTATAACTAATATATGGTTTTAAATTTGATATGAAAATATTATATATAATTAGATAAGATTTTAAGTTAGTATTTTATTAATAGTTGATAATTAGAAAAAAAAAATAAGGATAAATACATTTTTTAAATTTTATATGTTTGATTTAAGGTAAATAAATATATTAAATTAATTAATAATTTATTTAAAATATTAAAATTTAATTTATAAGTATGTAATAAATAAATATTTATAATTTTATAAATTATATTATCATTATAAATTATAAAATTAAATAATTTAAATTATAATTTTAAATAAAAATAAGTAGATGTTAATTATAAAAGTAAGTACATATAAATAAAGAATAATTAAATATATTATTATTATTATTATTATTATTCGTAATATAAAATTATTATATATTATTATTATAGTACAAATATGAGATTGTATATTTGAGGATGACTTAAATGAATTAATTTGTACAAGTTATACTGACAACATACATAGACATTTCAGTAGCTTACTCATCAGAACTTCACAGTTAAACGTGCTTGACCTGGAGTAGTACTGGGATGGGTGACCTTCTGGGAAGTCTCCCAGAAATTGCACAAGTAAGAATAAAACACGCTAAACAGTGAAATATTGTGAAATAGAACCCTTGAGAAGCCAAATATGAGAGTTGTTACATTAATAAATTTATTAAAATTAAAAAAAAAAATTATAATTTCTGACGGATTTTTCGTCAGAAAATTTGACAGCAATTTCCGATGGATTTTTCCGTCGGAAATTTTGACAGCAATTTCCGACGGATTTTTCTGTCGGAAATTTCTGACAGAATTTTCTGTCGGAAAATTCTGTCGAAAAAATTATTTCCGACGGGACGCCACTTTTTCGACGGATTGAAATCCGTCGGAAACCCGTCGGAAAAAGCAAAATCCGTCGGAAATTTACCTATTTCCGTCGAAAATTTCTGTCGGAAATCAGCATTTTTCTTGTAGTGTAACAATGATAGTGATTATGTTAAGGGAGACATTGTCACTAACATCATAATCAATACATTATTGTCATAGTCATAAGGTGGTTGCGCTATTAGCAACAAAACCAATGGTAATAATAGTCGTGGAATGTACAATAATAATAATTTAATAGAATAATGTTTGATTGAGTTTTAATTTTAATCATTAATTTTTTATTTTATAATTTGAAGGCTATTATTTATCACTAAGCCTCACATCTCTCATAATAATACATGTCATTAGGTATGTCCTATATCAAATCTTATATATTAAATGTAAATTGGTTATTTTGTGCAACAATAACACTTTTGGAATTTTTTAATTTCTTAACTAAATAATTTTTTTTATTTGTCCTATTTATTTATGAGTTTAAATTTTAATATTTTAAAATAAATTATTAATAATTAAAATAATCTTGAATCACAATATAAATTATTTATCACAGATAAAAAATATAAATTTTATGCTTTAAAAAATACTTATACAAATTGTAAACATATTTTATATGTCCAAAAATAGCATTTATTTGTATGCATAAATTATTAAAAATTAATTATATATAATAAATATATAACATGTCAAACGCACTAGTATATATATATATATATAGATTTTATGTTGTAAAGACTTCACTTTTTTTACTCTCTTTCATATGGACTTTTATTGTGAGTGATGGAGTGCGTGTATTCTCTCCCGACTGTAGGTAGGAATGAAAATAAGTTATAGCTTAAACAGGAGTCTATTGATTTTTTTATTTAAAGTTTGGTATAGTATGACTTATTTAATAAAAAAGCAAGGCTTAAAAAAAACTTATTTGTTTAAAAATAATGGGCTTAAACTTATGAAAAAAGTCTCCTTAGACTCGTGTTTTAAGTGATAGTGTAAACACAATATGTTCCATTGTACATGTGGAAAGCAACTAATATTTTATGTTATTGGAAGATGGTGACATGGATACCTCAAGCCTGACTATGTTTGGAGGGGGTATTCGATCTAATAATCGCCATGATGATGGCCCAAACTAGATGGAGGATGTTGTAACTCCTAGGACAAGTCTCCACAGTCATGATCTTCACGGGATAGCGATGAACATGGTTCTCTAATCGTGACACGTCTATTTTTCTCATATAACTATGATGAATCTCTTTAAAGAGTTGAATTTAATTTGTTGGAATGTTTGTGATGTCGTGAATGTTAATGGTAGGCGTAGGGCCTATGAAATGGTTTGAACATTTCATCCTTCTATTTTCTTTTTTGATTGAGACTCGTTGCTTGTTTATAGTGGCAACAAATTTTTGGAAGTCTCTTGAGTATGATAGATGTTTTTGTATTGAAGCAATTGGACATGCATGTGGCATTTGGAATTCGGAAGCAAAGGATGGAGATTTTGCTCTTGGTGAAGTCTACTCTTTCCCTCGAGTTCTCACAATTAAGATCTCTAAGCATTCAAAATCTTGGCTTTGTATAGTAAGATATGCAAATCCGCATCAACATTTTCAACTAGCCTTGTGGGATTATTTGACCTCTACTCAATCTTCTATCTCTCTCCCATGGATACTAATTGGTGACTTTAATGAAGTATGCAAATCTTCAGAAGCTTGTGGGGGAAAATTCTCTCTAGCGGAAGCATCACATTTTTGCAATACAATCTTCTAGATTTGGGTGCAAATAGAAATCAATTTACATGGACTCTTAGACAAACTGGAACCTTCATCAGTAAAAGATTGGATAGAGCTCTAGTCAATCATGCATGGAGAATGGCTCTTTTAAAAGCCTTTACTAAAGTGCTTTGTTGGGCTTACTTTGATCATTATCTTATTTATATCAGGTTTGGGAGTGTTCTAGACTCCTTTACAAAATAGTTCATTTTTCTTATAAGTAGTTTGGACTACGCATGGTGGTTTTAAAATAACTATTGGCGATTCTTGGTGTAAGGGATCCCCAAATGTTAGTTAATGTTTGAAAAAAAAGTTTAGGGGGAGTTTCATTCCAAGCAAGAGCATTGTGGATAACACCATACTTGCTTAAAAAAATGTTCATTGTATTCATAATTTGTAGGTGAAGAAGGGTATTCTTGCTCTGAAAATCAACCTAAAGAAGACTTATGATCTCCTTAGTTGGGATTTCCTCAAAATTACTCTAAGACAAATCGAGTTTCCATGTGTTATTATTTGGCTTATCATTTGAGGTAGTAACAAGATCCACTCTATCCATCCTTTGGAATGGATATAGTATAGATAACTTCACATTAGTTAGGGGATTAAGGTAGAATGATCCTTTATCACCTCATCTGTTTGTTCTGTAAATGGAAAGGTTGGTCTTGTGGATCATGAACTTAATTTTGATAATAGTTAAACTTAATAGTTGGACTTTTAAGTTAGCGGAAGGAAAATTTTCAATTTTCTTTTCGAACTGGTTGGTGGTGGGCTCCCTCACATGATGCTCCCTTTGTCAACATTTCGATACTTAATTGAGTAATAAGGAATTATGGTTGGATGGAAATTATAACCTAAAACATATGTTTACTATCATCTCGGATGATGTGCAAAGTATGATTCTTAACATAGTTATCTATTGTGTTTTCATTCGAGAGGATGAATTTGTGTGGTCAAGTGATAAATTTGGTTTGTATTTAGCAAAACTTGGTTATCCGTGGTTACCAAATTTGGAGAACTACTATCCAAATTCGATTTGGAAGAGGATATGGGTTGTATTGTTGCTTGAGAAACTACGTTTTTTATTTTGGCAAATTGAGCATGATATTTTGTTGACTAGTTTGAATAGGTTTAAATGCCACCTTTATGAGTCAAGTAACTGCTCTCATTGTTCAGCACATATCGAGGATGTTTTCCATATGTTATGAGGTTGTCTCCATCCTCATTATTTATGGACTCGAATTAAGATATCTTTCCATTCTAGTATGATTACTAGAAGTATTTTATTTTGGGTTAATACGATCCTATCTCATAGGAATAAGCAACTAATAGCCTTACTCTCTTGGTGGGTTTGTATTTGGCAAAATAACCATGTCTTTAGCGTTAATAGATAAGACGTTTATTATGTTTATAGGAGGATCTGTGAGTCATCCTTGAATTTCAACTTCTTTGACAAGACCTCGCGATCTTCTTCCTTAACTCCTTGGTGCGGGCCACAATTCTCATTCATCAAGATTAATGGGGATAAGAGTTATCTTCCTCATTCTGATAACTGTTGAGATTCATGGAGTGGTGAATCAACTCAAACCTGGAGAATGAAGGTTTTGATGATAACAAAGTGTAGATCAAAGCTGACCAAGGACATCAACAAGTCAAAAACAAAGTCAAGAAGAAAATATGGTTATTATGTTGTGTAATAGGAGTAGCTCATAAGTTGTATTGTTTTGTTGAGCTTATTTTGCATGTGTGTGCTTTATGCATGGGTTAATCTTTATCTAATCTGATTAAGAGTGAGTATGATGATGAGTTAGAAACTTGAAAAGTTATTTTGAGACATAAAATAGAGTTTTTGAAGTAGTTTGTGAATCAGATAATTTAACTTTAATTAACATCTTGAACTATTAGTGTATCGAGGAGATGATTACACATGCTTATTGAGACATGATATTTGAAATCAAAGATATCTTGATGAGAGACTGAGACTGCATACGCATTCATTATCCATGGGAGGCAAATGTTGTGGCACACACTTTAGCAAGTGAAGCTCTCACTCCTTAAATTGGGATCAAATAAGGTTCACTCCTTTTGATGGTGTTCTAGTCACATATAGGAAGAATTTGCTCGCTATTTCTTAAGTTTTGATTATAGTTTATTTGCCCTTTATTTTCGTGTGTACAAAAAAAAATTATTTTATTATAATATTTTTCTCATATACTTTTTTATATATAAAATGAACAATCTATTATTTAATAAAAAAATCAAAATGGAATGTAAAATTTATCTTTAAAATCCAACAATTATCCCTCTGATCATTGTTATATTTACTTAAATATTTATTTAAAATCTTATTTTTTTGAATATATCATTTTATATTTATTTTATTTTATTTCATTTCAATTTCTTATCTCTTTACAAATATTAATTTATATTTATTTTGATATTTTAAAAAATCATCAATGTTTAAAACACAAAGTTGTATGATAATATAAATTGTTTATCATAGTTATAAAATATAATTGATATATTTAAAATATTTATTTATTATAAATTTAGCTATATAAACTAAATACCTAGCTTATAAATTTCACGTGCTAAACAATTAATTTACAAATAAAACATTGTGCTTCAAGTGAGATTTGGCAATAAGTTTCTCTAGTTTGTAAATTATATAAAAATAAATAATTATCTAGCAAATTACACATTCTCGTGCCCACAAATACTTCTCCATGATTTATGTGTTTTGATTAACTTGATGATTATTTAATTATTTTTCCACATACATGATTCACGCATTATTGTGAAGTTTATAAATAAAGATTAATCTAATTAACTTTTAATTTATGCTCAAATATGAATATATTTAAAAAAAAAAAAACTTTGTATTGTACTTTTAAGCGGTAGTTTTGTTTCAATTACGTCATTGATCATGTATATCAGTTGCTTCAAATTTTGTTTTTCAGTTTTCAATTATCTAACGAATATCAATTTGGTGGAGAAGTCAGAAAGTAACTCTTTTACTAAAAAAAATAAAGGACAAGTGACATAACTTCTTTTCTTGCAACTCTAGTACTCTACACTTTGGGTTTCTATATGCCTTTTGATGTGAATGAAACGATGCAAAGCCAAGCGGGTCCAACTAAATATTATATTATTATTATTATAGTCAAATGTCGCAGTCGAGGCTGTTGTTGGGTTACGCCACGCCAGATTCCAAATTCCAGGTATATGCTTTCATGACAGGGAAACAGCCATGAAAGTAAAATAAAATAAATATCTCCACACAATTTATCATTTCTTTGCACAATTATAGAAACCATGGTTACGTCTAAATGTTTGATCGAGTTTAAATGGTTTTTATAATGATAAAGTCATAAAACAGGAAGTAGCTGGGAAAGGGCTTGAGGACCTAAGCCAAAAATAATAAAAAAGTGAAAACGGGTTTTAAACTTTAATATTTGGTCATACAAGTCGTGATTGAAATATCAAAGTTCCGGTGATTAAAGGAAAGGTTGGTAAAGCATTAAGAAAAACAAACACTACTTTCGGGGCAAACTGTGATGTGTAATATGGTTTTCTTCTTGAGTTTGACTGTTCAGAGAGGACGATCATGAATCATCATCGTCAGACCAAGGACGATTCTTCAATTGCACTATGTTTTGCAACATTTTACTGTGCATAAAACTTTTCGTTACACCTTGTCTTGGATTTTTACGTGTACTTGTCAGAGTTTGTACAAATTCTAATTAGTTAGTATTTACCAGTTGGTTGATACGGTTATCTTTTCATTTCCGAGAGTTAATTACACATGGTTAGCAGATAGCAATCAAATCATGTGTAAATAGTAGAGTGATGTAACTCTTTAATTTGCTAGATTATATTTTTCTTTTCAAGATCAATGAAATGACAGAGACCATACAGTGCACAATGCATCTGTGAGCTTTTCTTTGCCCTTGTCCATGGTTGATGTTCTTGAAATTTGGCAATTTATTGCTTACTAAATTATTGGTTAGAAGTTGACATGGATTTTAATGAGTTAGTGCATATTTGGTTTGTATGCAAATGCACTGGTGGTAGCCAAATTAATTCCGTACAGATAGCACAGATACAAGTCTTTAGGAGTCTTGAAAATCTTTTTTGGTTTTATTATTATTATTATTTTATTTATTATTATTTAAAAAAAGGAATCTTGAATATCGAATCAAAAATGTTTATAAAATGTTAAACCGTTAAAAAAAACAATTGAAAATCGAATCAATTGATGATGTTATGTAAGTTGGACATTTTGATTATGTTACTTTTTTTTTATAAGAGGCATGTAATGCAAAAATCATTATCTATGATTTTTTTATATTATTTATAGTTATGTAAAAGTCATTTTCAGGAATTAATTATGATTCAGTTGATCACAAAATTTTGCTTTATTTTGCCCATTGTCAAATTAAAGACAATTTTAAAAGTTATACAAGAATAAATAAAAAAATTATAAGAAAGTCCAATCTAATTAAATGGAAAAAATTAATTTAGTTTGTTTTAGATTTAATATTTCATCTAAATTAAACTAAATCAAATTACATTTTTTTAATATCATGTGTAATCACATGTATAAAGTATTTGGATAAATATTATAAATTCAAGTAAAGACATTTTCACATCAAATATACAGGTAAGTAATTGATTTCTTTTTTAAAAAATAAATTAAAGTAAAACATAAAATTATGTAAGTTCAAAGACAATCACTAATATTTTTAAAGATTTTTGACGAGATTACAAATCATCTATTTATTATCAGCACAAGTCCGTATACAAGTAATTTGATCTGAGTGGAACTAAACTAAACTCTTTTAGATAAAATCTTAAATCTAAATCTTGTGAATGAAAAAAAATAATTGAAAAAAAAATAATTGAAAAAAAAATAATTGAAAAAAAAATTACTAAAAAAATAATTAGTCAAATTTTTAGCAAATATTAGTTATGATCAAAATTAATAAATATTTTATATTTGACCCTAATAACACGTGATTAAAAAAAAATCCAAAAACTACATATAGTAACTTTTCATCATACGCGAATCAGTTGCTTCAAAATATGGTCTAAAATCTTATCTATTTTTTCACCTTTTTCTTTTTCATTTGCTTCTACTATGATTTTAGAAAAAATATACAAAATAAAGATAGTTCACACATAGTGGCGTGTAAGGAAAAAATTGTAGAGCAGTTTTTCCTATCTAAAGATGTGGGTAAAGTTCTTGAATTACAAGGAACTACCCACAATAGAAAATAAAAGGGAAAAAACGAATTATCGGTGGATGAAGGAGGATAAGGCCAATTGCATTGAAGACAACATATTGAACACTTGGAACCAACCTACAGTAGGTAAGCATCTATCATTGGAGACTTTATAAATTTATCATAAAATACTATTAGCGTGTTTGGTTTAGATTCAGAAACATAATTTTTCATTCTCTCTCCATGTTTACAAGGCAATTTACGTGGAAGTTACAATTTTTCACTTATCATAAACATAAACGTGAATTTTCACGTCCAAAAGCTAAAGCAAACACGCACACAACTGGCTCTGTACCACCACTGATTAGTGATTTCATTGCTTTTCTGGTTATGTTTAAAGGGTACGACTTGGAAATGTTCCAATGTCCAAACAGGTGATGCCCTCGTTTGCAGGGTGACGAGTCATGACAATACCTAGACAGCAGCCACACGTAACTCTCTGAATTACAGTTTCTTTTTTTACACAATTCTATTGCTGATTGTGCCATTTTCCTCTGCTTAATTACTATATGTAGGCTGCTTCATCAATATTTATTCTTTTGTTATTCTCTTTCAATGTTTTGCTACTAGTAGTCGGCTGCAAATATGTATCATCCATCTTATCTATTTGTAACTAATTAAATATATTCTATTACTTATTACAATAAAAATAAATAATAAATCTAATTTAATTAATGTATTAAATTTTATAGAAGTTTAGAGATATATTTATTATTATTTCAAAATTCATTAGAATATAATAAGAGATGTGTATTGAATTAAGATTTTAAAATATTATTTTGAGATAAAATAAAAGTTTTATAAATTTTAAAATATTATATAAAAATATAATGATTTATAAAAAAAGAAAAGAAAAAGAAAATGCCTTTAAAATAAAATAATTTAATTCTTAAAATGATATTTTTATGGATTGATTGAATATTCACTCATAAAAAATTGTTAATTGATAGATTTGATAATTTTTTTTTTATTTGAATGGATTGGTTGAATTAGATTTTTAAGTGAATTTTTAATAAACTTAAATACATTAATGAAACACGGGAGTTGATATGGTATTCATAGGTTTAATTTTTATATGTGTTAAAGTAATATTTGGTCATCAGAAATCACATCCCACAAATGTATATTAGTCCTTAATTGTCAATTTTGAAACATTGTATAATCCATTAAAAAATATATTAATAAATTATTTTTATCTGATCAATCATGATTTATCTGAAAAATTATTCAATTCATCTTATATTTTCACACTTAATTATTTCTTTAACTATTTGTATATATGACAATAATTTATGTTATGTTGTCTTCACATCCATGTTGCTTTCCGTAAAAAATAATTAAGGTTCTCTTATCATTTTCCACTTCTTTTTAATTATTGTGTTAGGAGAGGTAATATTTGTAAGTTGAATCGTTGGTACCTTCCAACTTCCTTTATTATCAAAGGAAGAAAGATGTTTCGTAGAATAAAAAAATATAACGACTTTAAGAAAAATATAAACTCAAATAATTTTATATCTTCAATCATGATTTTATGTTCCAATCCTTAATAATCGTTTGTGCTACTTAAATAGTTTTTAACATGCCCTTTGTATAATTAAATAAAATTATGTTGATCTCACTAAAAATAAGGAGCAGGCCATAGCTTTTGTTGGAGACCAAAATTCAAACCAATAATTCAATCCTAGCAAAAGTATAGAAATAAAGCAATAAAACAGTTTTATTGTGCAAGACAAAAAAAAAGTCATTACATAGTTTTATTAAGAGTTACTGCAACTAGAAAATAAACATGTCCATTCTAATGGAATAAATATTTTATTCATGTCAAGCTAGACAATTTGTCCATCCTAAGATAGAAGGTTTACAGCAACAATATTAACAATAAAGTATGATTTAAGGGATAAAGTTTATCAGTAACATTATTTTGGATTGTCTCGTTATGACCTTCTTTACATCCTCAATGGTACTCTTTTTCACTACAAAAAAATCAAGTTTTAGCGACCACCAAAATCGGTCGCTATTTAGATAAATTCAGTCGCTGTTACATTCAGCGACCGAAATAGCGACGAAAAAATCCGTCGCCAAAACCCTGGTCGCAGCGACCGAAATTTTTTCGTCGCAATTTAGCGACCGAAAAATCCGTCGCTAGACATTAAAAATCCGTCGCTAAAATTTTGGTCTCCTAACTTCTGGAGACCAATTTTGCGACCGAATTTTTGGTTGCAATTTCCGTCTCTATTTTTTTTATTTATTTAATAAAAATAATTTAAAAATCAGTCTCTAAATCGGTGGCTAAAACCTGAAATAATAGCTACGAATAAATTCGGTCGCTATTTCGGTCGCTAAAAATTGAAATAGCTACAAATTATTTTGGTCACAATTTCGGTCGCTAATAACTTGAAATAGCTACGAATTATTTCGGTCGCTATTTCGGTCGCTAAAAACTTGAATTAGCTACAAATTCTTTTTGGTCGCTATTTCGGTCGCTAAATACTTAAAATAGCTACTATTCATTTCAGTCGCTATTTCGGTCACTAATGCTAACCAGTATTTTTAAATTCTTTTTTAATTATAAATTTATATACCTGTTAACGAATATGAAATTAACAATATATTTATTACACAATTTATAATAATAAACTAGAACATACGAAAAGACATAATTTCATCGATGTAAATTTATATTATAGTGAAAACTAAATAAAATATAAGTATGTCAATATAGTATGCTAAAAACACAATAATAACATAAAACGTTTAAACTTCAACAAAGTAATAGTGAAATACAATAAAATATCCTGAAACAAGTAAAACAAAGAAGCTTAATTAAGGGTCTTCTGCTATGTCATCAAGAGCATCATCAATAGCATGGTCAGGATCATCTGGGGTAGTACTCGGTGCAGGAGGGATTGGCCTTAAAGGGTCAATGTTGAGATGGCGTAGTATATACTGCATCTGCTCATCATGCTGTCATATATGCTCTTCCAATGCTTTTTCCTTTGCTTCCTTTGCAGCAAGCTCAACATTTAATTTAGTTATCCTATTTTGCATTTCTTCTATCACCCCTGCAGTGACTGGTAATGGCTGTGACATAGAAGATTGTGGAAGTGTTGAGAGAATGAAATCATCGGTCAATCCAGCAAGCCCATACAAGTTCCCCTTCGGATTCTTTTTAACCACCTGCAAATAAACTTCATTATCACTAATACAAGTAGAAGCAGAGCCCTCTGTGTCATCCTGTGTAGCTTGTTGCTTGACTTCAATTAGACGCTCCTTATATTTCTCCTAAAAAAATAAAAAAATATTATTTCAACAAAAATTTCAAGACAACATATTCTTTGATTTTAATTCAGCAAATAATTGTTACAAGTGACAAGGGTGTAATTTTGTGGCTTTATTTATTTATTTTTTATAATGGGATGATTTAGTGATGACAGGGGATTGCTGGAATTGAGGATGGTTAGATTCTACAATATGTGACTCGAGTAGAAACTTTGCCCTATGCTTACCAAATATCAAATTTTACTTACCATTCGGTTAAACTTTAGTTTATTCTGAGGGGAAATCTTAGAATTGTGATAAAAAGAAATAAAAAAAAAACATCAATCCTATGTTAGAATAAACGATTTTTCACTTAGAAATCAGCAATTGATCAAGCATCCTGTGTCATCAAGTAATACATTGAAAATATAGTTTCAACTAAAAGCTAAGCTAAGGGCAACATCTGGTTATGCAAGAAGAGAAAGTAGAAAAGTGAATAGAAAGAAGCAGAGGAATTGCAAATTATTTCATCGAAGAGACGGGTTATGAGCATCCACCATTTTTTACTGTTAAGTAACGATGTACATGAATGAAAAAATATAAAATAAAATACAATCTTGTTACAATCAACATTTAAATGAAGTTGCAAGATCAGAACAAAGGACCTAGAAAAAATCAAATGAAACAAGAGGTGGACATTGGACAACAATTGAACCAGAGAATATAAAATATTATTCTACAAACCTTAATTGCAAAGCTTTATCTGCCTTATCCTTGAGAGCCTTAGGAATTGGACCAGAAAGCTTGTTCCCTATCAGATTACTGCAAAGACAATAAATCATAAATTATATGTTATCCAAGTGTCTGGCTGGGAAAATTAATTATCAATTTAGTAGTTCTAAGAAAGATTCAAACTTACAGAACTTTTAACTTTGGCAATTCTGCCAGAAATTCAGGCAGAGGTCCTTCCAACTCGTTGTGTGACAAATTCCTGGAACATAGTAACACTTTGTTGGCGAAATTCACAGAAATTAGGAGCTGTCATGTAAGCTTCTCTAGAAAGTTGGCATAAGTATTGTATTTGAGGCTTCTAATTAGTCAATGCTTAAAAAGTTGAATATTTATACACAATCAGTATAAAGATTTCTAACTAGTCATAATTTATGAGTAACTTGCAATACAGTCAAGTTATAAAAATTTGATTATATATTTGAAAACATTGCACTCCACACCTTGGCATTTAAAACAAGCCAACCTACCTCAATGATGTATTGATGTAAAATACTTTTGGAAAAACTGTATAGTGTAGGGTGCAGGCTAGCATTATATTTATGAGTAAAAATAATGAGATTACTGTTCACTGTCCAGTGTACTTCCTACTTTGCTGTATTACAAGTAGACACCGCTCATTTGATCATGTAAGTTTAAAGTGTACTAAGCCGGCAAATGTGCAGATGGTATCAAATCTTTGGTAAGGAATTGATTGAAATATAATAATTAAGGAATTATTCAAATACAATTTACTAACTATTGTCCTAAGAGAAATGGTTAAAGAACCAATAAAGACAATGAATAGCAAAACCCATTCACATACTATAATATATCACAGTTCTTGGAAGGTGGGCACCAATTAAATAAAACTACACATTAACATGTTGAAGATATTTATATGATTAAACTAAGCGTATCCATCTACTAATAAGAACATCAAGGTGAAGGAGTAATTATCACAGGATTCACCTGTTTCCTTTTGTGATTGAGGAAGGGGGAAAAGGCCAGGAAATGGAAAGCCAGACTCGTCGGGGACAGGAACCTTTTCGAGGCCCAAGTTGATGATTGCCTTGGTTCCTTCAGCCAAGGTCCTGCAACCTTCAAGCCTCTTGAGAGCAACGTTGATGTAAAAGGTCAAGTATATGAGAAGCTTATCCGCGGGACTCTCACAGTAACATCATATCTAAAACAGTAACAGCATATTCCACATTCAGAAAACGCAAAAACCACAACACCACAAAAAGCATATTCCACATTCAGAAAACGCAAAACGCAAAAACCACAACACCACACATCATATCACAGTAACAGCATATTCCACATTCAGAAAACGCAAAAACCACAACACCACAAAAAGCAATAGAAACCTTGATCTGAAACAGGAGCAGGTCCCTTAATGTGGCTCTTTAGAGGAAGAAGAGGGCACCCACAAGCTCTGACAAGAACAAGTTACCAAATCCATGTTTATCATCACCAAAAGCTAGGACTTATAAATGCAAAACAAAAGAAAGGGACATACCTGAAGCATGGTAAGCTGTGCAGAAAGGTTAGTTGCTTCGGTCTGAAGCGTCTGCACCTTCCTCTCCAACTCACTTGTGTAAGGAATCGTCCTCTCCTTAGATCTAGCAGCAGATTGCCTGTTAGTAAGAATCCTGAAAACACAAAACATCCCAACCAACATCAGTTTTCAAACCAATTATTAAACTCACTTGTGTAACGAAACTGAAGAGAAACAAAAGAAATTTTCTAACAGAGAGGGGAACGATAACAGAGGACGTGTGGTGGCCGGCGAGGGAGCGTTGAAGAGAGGGAGAGGTGTGGTGGGTCGTGAAGCAACTAGGGTTTAAATGAATCTTATTATTTTTTTTTTTCATGATTTGGCCCGAAAGCCCATGGCACCCTTTTTACTACTTAAATTTTCAATAGTAAACCAAGAAATCAAATTGGTGCAGCGGTATTGTGGTTGGCTCATCACTCAAATGACCAGGGATCGAAACACTGGCCGTGTAATTTTAGTGAAAATATATTTATATTCATAAAGGAAAGCCACATCAGTTCAAAATTTAATACAAAAAATTTAGCGACCGATTTCAATTCGGTCGCTAAGTTTTAATTATATATTGCTACCGAAATGGAATCGGTCGCTAAAAAAATTCAAAAGTTAGGATTAGCGACCGAATTAAATTTGGTCGCAATTTTTTTTAATAATTTTTCAATATCGGTCGCTAATTCCGTCGCAAACTATGTTTTTATGAAAAAAAATTCAACAGCGACCGATTTAGCGACCGATTTTCTCGCTACTACTCTAATCAGTCGCTAATTCGGTCGCAAAATAGCGACCGAAAAATTTCGGTCGCTATTTTGTATTTTTCTTGTAGTAGTGAATTTCATAATATATGTCAATTTAGCCTTATTCAATTTCTTTACTCTGATGAAATTTTAATTTATTTTTAGCATCTTTACCACTTTCGTAAATAATTTTAAGTTTTGTTCAAAGCTTTCTAGTGTTAGTTTTGCAAAGTAACTTCAAACAACTTTTGATGGATTTTCCTCTTTTCTTCTCATAACATTGTGGTTGCAAACATCAAATCGTTAGAAGTTTTCTAGGATGCCTCCAAATAAGGGTTTGAAACATGCTTATTTCCCCCCCACGAGTTCACTTTGGTTTCCCCTCACTGATTTTATCAATAATATTGAAATTGTAGTGATTTCCTCCTCCACGCAATCTTCTTTCTCACATTTTTCTATTTTTTGTTTTTTTGAGTTCCGGAAACACATATAGAAGTAACCAATACAACATATGTTTATTATGAAGAATATCGTGAGCCTTGGAGTTAGGAATACAGCCCACTTTTAACTCCCTATTGATAGTGTCATTGTATCAAGTACACATTTGTTACATCTTAGCATTTTAGTTAGATTACTACTAATATAATCCTCAAGGTACCTTTTACGAGTACTAAAAATGAAATCACAAAAGAACCTCAACCAAAATCAAAGAGTTTGAACATGCCAACAATGCCAACCTCACAGGGTATTTATTGGGACAGATCAACCGATTAGTCCATAACAATATAATAATTATTTTATTTTATTTGTTTCATTCTAAATTGCTTGGTCGACCTATTTTATTCTATTTTTCTTTTGCAGTATCGAACCCGTCCTTCGTTTTTATATAGTTCGATTCTTCTGCCTTCTATGTAGAACCCGTGATCCAAATGTTCCAGCACCTAACTTTTAGTACATTGTTTTGTCTGGGCATTTTCGGGCAGAAAAGGCTAGCGATTTTAATAATAAGAAATAACAGCAATGGAGTGATAGCATCAATAGCATTGGCAGAGACATGATTCCCCCCACTTTGTTTTGGCACCGTATAGCTGCTTCCAAACGTAGAAAAACGTAGTGATTGCAAATCATCACACATGATAACTTTACAAATGGCCACTATAAATCCATTCGATTAGTCCTTCTTTACTTTCCCACACCCTTTTCTTGCAATCTAAGTTTTTTCTTCTTTTTCTTTTTTATTTATTTTTTAATGTTGGCAATTTATACCACCCCACAGAAGCTCAAGTCCAGCATCCCCTGAGGGAAAAGATGAGCTCGGTTTGCATATCGAACTGCATCAACGACGCACGTGACCCGCGTGTTCCCGTGAGGGCCACGTACGTGAACCTGTACAAGTGGCCGGAATCGGATGCTGAGTTTGTGAGGTCGGTGAGTTGCAACAGAGAAAAGGGTTCGCAAATGTACGGTCACCCGAGGGTGGTGGATAGTATCTCCTGCAGGCAGATGTACCTTAGAAGCTACACCTTCTCAAGGGAAGAAGACAACGTGCCAGACAAAGCCCACAAATGTTTTGCCATGAAGAAGAAACATGGCAACAACAACAACAAAAACAACCAACCTCAGCCTCGGAAAACCAAGTGCATGGTTTGGAGTAAGACTAAGGAGATCTCCTCTAGGATTTTCCGAAGCCTCTTGTCCTGCTCTGCTAGTCTAGACGTTGTCCACCAAAAATATTGATTTTTAATTAATCAAGGTTTGAATTTTTTTTTATTTTATATATATATACATATATATATATTCTATTCTTCCTATTTATGATCCAGAGAGAAGAATTTATTGGGTACTACCACTTTGGTTTCTTTTGTTCACTTTTGTATTAGAGTGTGTGGAATGTGAATGTAAGGGCTGTGGAGGATGTTAATTCTCGCAGCTTTGGTGTAAAAATTTTGTGACTTAATAGAGAAAAAGGTTAAGTCAATTTGTGCACGTAAGTGAAAAAACGGAGGTTTTTTTTTATTTATATAAGGTAACACGAGAAACATAGTTTTACTTTATGATCTCTGTTTACTCTATTGATATTTTGTGGAGAGGTTTATGGGTAGGATGATCCTAAGTTGATCATGGATTTTCCAAATTCAGATCAAGAGAGTTCACGCATAGGCAATTTTATTATGTAGGGTTTTTAATCTCATTATAATTTTATTTTGTCCTTCTGCATTTACAACCTTTTTTTATCATTATGTTTTATTTTCCTCTTCGTTAACGTTGTCAGATTTGCGTTCCTCCACAACCTCTTCTATCTCACGTTAGTGAAGGCTTTTATCACTTAAAATTAATTTAATTATTCACTAATAATTTGAAATTTAAATAAAATGGCTAAGTTTTGTTTAATATCTTAACTCTTACGCCTTGCCAATTCATTTGTCCTACTTAAACATGTTTACATTATAAGCTTTTTTTTTTTTTTTTTTTTTTTTAAGATTAAAGATGAGTTTTGATTTTAAAATAAATGGTCCAATGAAACTTTTGTGTCAAATGACAGGTAAGGTGTATATTCTATTTTGACCCGTCTCAAGATCACGAAAATTCACAATGAGATGAAGTACATGTTAACATCGGATAAGTTACTGGAAAACATTCATAAATTAAACTAATAATTAATGGTTACTTAGATAAAAATTAAAATCAAGAGTGCATGTAACTGAAAAATTGCAAAATATTCATTCAAATGTCACTAACATTAAATTTCATTACATTATTAAAATACTTCTCCCGATGATGCATATAAGGAAAAAAAATCATTTCACGATAATTTAAAAAATTATTTATATATATTTTTTAATTCCATTAAAAATAACTTATTTTTCTAAATTATTATTCTTTGAAACCTGATATATATAACAAAAAAACAAATAGAATATCAATTAAATAAATAAGTATTTTGGAGATGATAGTATTAAAACAAATTAAAATTTATTTACAAATATAATTTTTTTTTGCTTATACCAGAAAAAAAAAAGTTTATTATCTTGTACCCTTTCATGATCATGAGTCCGCTACATATTTCGCGAGGGTTTAAAGACAACCAGATTTTTTGATTCTCTCAAGAGTCGACAAATAAATTTTTAATAACAACACGATTTAAAATATATAGTTCCACACCTAGATTCTTTTGGGTCCATGTTTGAGGTAGGTACAGTCTTACAAGTGAATTTAAGAATCTAACATTTTTTTATGTTTGTTTTATTTGTTTTAACAGTACGAGATGAATTATTCATCAAAAATTTTTTTTCCTATTCATAAATAAAAATAAAAATACGACGAAATGAATATTTAAAAAAAAACTATTTTATGACTGACTATTAACTCTTTTTTTTTATATTTTATATATTTTTCTTATTGTTTGACTTTTATAAATATTTTCTAGAATACTCCATTTGAATCTATATGTAAATGAAAATAATAATAATTTTACATATAAAATACATTTAATTTTCATGATTGTATATAGAATATACATTATATTTACTAAAATATTTTTAATTATATTTATTATAAATGGTAAAGTTTTAAAATCTGAATCGGATCCTTGATGAGGTGATCGATTCATGTCACTTGTTAAATTAGACGTGCAAGTGACCTAATGATAACGTAGTTAAATTGGTATAAATTTTGATTTAATTGGTAAATTTTTTATAAATTTGGGTTCAATCGGACTAATGGACATGCACTTATTTAAAAATATATCTTTTAAGTTTCAAAAAAAACAAATTCAATATTTAGCTTTTGATTTATAATTAATGATAATAATTTAATAAAATTTTATTTCACATTATTTATAACATTATATTAATTAGTTCATGCTTTAATAAATAATTTTTTTTTAAAATAACAAAATGACAAGAGTTTAAAATTAAATGGTCAACTTAAAACTATATTTTGCATATATATTTTTTTACAAAATAAAAACATAATATATTTCTATGTTATTTTGCCTTTATGTTGTAGACCGATCAACATATTAGGCCTATTTTGAATTGTTATTAGTGCATTTGTTTAAAACATTTTTTAAAGATATATTTTTAACTAAATAAATAATTTTCTACTTCTTTATATGTTTGTCTAAATTTATAAAAATAATTTTATTATTTTTAAAAAACTATTATTTACTTCTTTGAGTATTTTTAAAAATCATTTTTAAATCATTTTTTACTTTATTTTAATCAAACGATGTCATTATAGGCTCAAAATTAATAAAATAAGGTATGGTGATTCAAAGTAAAGTTGTGAACAACTCAACCATTCTTAAGTGGATAATATTCTCAACACAACATAAGGAACAACACAAATGTGTAAGATTAGATGATAGTTGAAAATGTCTCCAATAAGCATTCAAAAATTCATTTGCACTTATGCATTTGACACCGATGTGACAACAAAGAAAAAATGATATATAAGTCAAACACAAATGACAATTAGTACAAATTCATTCTAATTTTTATTATTCATCATTTTCTTGGTTCACTAACATCTACATCTGAATTAAAAGCGTGTATTTATGTATGACTCATAGCTAGAGATATCACTAATTTTTATTATTCATCATTTTTAAATCCTAATATCGCGTATAAAACTTAGAATTCAAGTTTATATTTATTTTGGCCTTGAGCTGTTTGATACTCTCGTTAAATTTGCAGCTGTTTTTTATTTATTTATTTATTTTATTTATATTATTATTTGATTATATAATTTCTCTCTTGGTCAGTGAAGGTAGGTAGTTTTATTATGGGATTATTGTTCCTTTGAGTAAAAAAAAATTGTCAAGCATTTGAAACTCTACTCAAGTATATCGTAATAAGAAAATTGTAAGCATTATATTCTTTCAAATGTATATTTTATTTACTGAAATTTATTAAAAATTTAAAATTTATTTGAATCTTGTTTCAACTTAAATGAGTCTCGTAATTTTCTAATGATGTAGTTTTTATAAATTTTAATCAATAACAACATATATTAGAAACCTGAACATTTTTTTTTATCATTCTAAACTTATATTTAAATAGATTTATTATATTAAAGAACTTTAACTCAGTTTAATTAAACATGTGCATAAGTTGTTGTGAATCTCTATGCACTAAATTCGATTTTCATGGATAAGTAAAATATAGATTCACTATCTTGTAGAAGATAACTGTAAACATAAATAAATAAGAAGAAAATGTTAGAGCATTGATTAAGGCCATACATAGAGTTTGGTGGATGATATGATTATATTATCCACGCCATTCACTCATGTAGTGTACGGGGTGAGTGTTATGTTACACTAGCAATCATCTTTCGTTATAGTTTGCTATTCTTGAAATCCAAGAGGATGATCATTATTACTATGTAAATCTTCTGAAAATTTTGTATAGTTAACTAAGCGATTATATATGTTCTCCTTTTCAAAAGTAAAATAAAACCCTTGTTTCATTAGAGTATATATAAATAATTTCTAATAGTGACAACTTGCTGTTGCAAGTGGTTTGATTTAGATATTGGACCTCGTTATGAAACTGATGTTAATTAACGTATTTTTTTATGATATTGTAAAAGCATATAAACTATCTTTTATTTTTAATATATAAAAATAATCTATAAATTATTTAATATCATAATATATATTTTTAATTATTTTTTAAAAACTAACCCTATATAAAAAAAATTAACCTTATTTATTCTTTGATTATAAAATTAACTTATATATAAATACTTACTTAATAAAAATCGCTAAAAGAAAGTTATTTATCCAAAAGTGCCATTATAATTAATTAGGTCTCAAATATGGAAATAATTTAAACTCAATCAAGATAATATTTAACTTGATTAGACATTAATAATTTAATAGGAGTTTGCTTGTTTTACATACTTTGCCTATTCTAGTACACTATACACCACAATTTAAAATGGTTATATTGCCAAAGGAAGTTTGACGTAGGGGTAAAGAATACAACAATCTTTGGGTAGTACAATGTCTATAAGCACAATCAATTAAAAGTTTGGAATAAAATTAGTTAAAATTACTTTAACATAGATTCCGTTGTAAAATTAATTATTATTTTAATACATTGTGAGCTTTTAAAACAAATGTGTTACTTTGTGTTCGTAAAAATTTATTGTTTGGTATTTGAGTTTTTGTCATTCTTCATTAACTCATTGCCCACGATATTCCTAAAGAATATTATTTTTAACGAAATTATAAAATATTTAGTTAATATTTAATTTTATTGGGAATCATATGCTAACATGATAAACAAGGCAATTAGCATGGAAAAGCCTAGTACGTACCTTCATAAATCACTAACACCAAGGAAAAGTTTTATTCTCATCTACAAAGATATAAGAAAGTTTTGTTTCCACTAATTCACAAAATAATATTCCTAACAATATCTTACTAAAATATTTTTATTCTTTTCTACAAAGAATGAAAAACTTTCTTTAAAAATACCTACAAAACATGAAAATACCTTAAAAATTAGAATAACTAGATTGACACTGTCCAATATTTTACTAAATTGTACCGATATTTCCTATTTTTTTTTAAGGTTTACAATAACTTCTTTTATAAAAAGTTACAATATAATATATTTTTTTTAAATTAATGAAGGGAGTTACAGTAGTATATAAGAGGTGTTAGTATAATATTTTTCAAATGATTAAAGAAGATTATTGTTAATGTAGAAAAAATAAGAAATATTTATACAATTTTATGAAATTTCAAAAGTGTCAATGTAATTTATTCTAAAAATTAACTAATGATCTAAAATTTGAGTTCTATAAATATAATTTTGTTAAATACTTGGAAGATTCTATCCATATATAATAATCATATCTTACTTGAAGATCAAAGGATACATATAAACTGTCTGTTAAAAAAAAAAGAAGCTTGAATGTTTTTATTCTCATCTCTCACTTTCACAAAAATACTAAAACCTAAAGCAAAGAGAGTATGGACTCATCTTTTAAGCATATCTCGAATAACTACAGTGTGTGTTACGTGTACATCTAACCATTGGAAAAAAGTAGATTTCAAAACTAAATGAAATTACGTATGAATTTGTGTTTCAGTGATATGCATCCAAGACGGATTTACCTTTAACTCAAAAAAATGTAATATACTACTTCAGAGAATGTATAATATGCCATTTGAAAAGTAAACTTATATATACAATAAACAATATGGTATATTTATATTTATTTAGTTTATGATGTATCGTAGTACTACTTTTCTAAAACTGAAAAATACATTTTCACTTGTTCCTTTTAACAAATTTCCTTTAAAACTATGTTTGAACATATAGAATAACGAATTAAATGTAATAAATATAATAAAGTGGCGTGAAATGAAATACAATATTCCTCGTTTGAATAGTTTATAATAAGTAAATAAAATAGTGAAAAAAATTAACGAAATGGGAAAATAGAAATATTAAATGAAATTGAATAAAATATATTTCGTCAAATTCATTTAAATTCATCTTATTTTAAATAATAATAATTAATATAATTTTCCCCCCTTGAATGCACTCCTTCCCCAGAATTCAAACAATAACATTAATAAACCTTTCCATATACTTAATAGGAAAATTCCTTTCTAAAGCTCTATTTCTTCATACACCGTTTCACATTCTCCAGAAGTAAGTATAAAACTTGTTTCGCCAGTTACCCAATTTCGTTCCTTATAGGATACGAAAATATTTGAAGCTGAAAGGTTGAATACAGATTAAGATGATTATAAATTTCAAAGTAAAATACTAATTGACACATTAATATAATTATTATGTAATTTAGCTTAAAAGTAGCTTATATTTTACAAAATTGTGTAAACAAAAGTTGACCTTCCAGGAATTCCCCCTCATGTTCTATCGAGTGTACCGTTTTTTCACTTGAATTCACATAACCAGCTTACAATTGACCAAAATCAACATGGAAATAATATTTTTTTTTTAAAACTTGTAACAGAAACGTATACGAAAAGCTTACACCGGGGACTTATGAGCTGACAAAATTATGGTCGATAGTTAAAATAAACTAAATTATTAACTACATACACTTTACATATTTTTCAACTGTGCATTGAAGGAGGAAATGTTGAAATAATGAAAGACCAACCCATCGGACACAATTGATTCACTACTTGAAAAAGAATGATCTGTCGATAATATTATGGAAGAAAATGACGGGCCTAACATCACCTTAAAGGTCTGTTTGGTAAAAACAATATTTAAATATAATTTGAGTTCGCTAGGTATGATGATGTAATATCTTGATTTCTCAATTTTGAATTATTGTTTGCATTATATATATATATATATATATATATATATATATATATATATATATAATAACTTTCATTTGTATATTAAAGAAATTCATTAGTTCAATGATGAAATGTTTTTAATTTGTTGGAGGTAAGAGTGCAAGGTTCAATTCTCTTTTTAATCTTATTTTCACATAATATATTGATAAAGGGATCAAAATTGCATAATTATCATATTTGAGGAACTAAAGTGCAATTAAATAAAAAATAATAATAATAAAAGGATAAGAATTTCGATGGAGTAAGAAAAAAAATAAAAGAGCTAAAATTTTATTTGATAGGAAGAAGAGAAGGGAATGGATTTTAATATAATAACGGATAAATAACTTTTTTCCTATTTGATCTACAAGGATAAAAGAATTTTTTTTTAATTATCTTTGTATTTTTTTTATAATTTTAAATTTAAAAATATTTTAAATATTACACTTGAAATAATTTAAACCCTCTCCCCCCTAAATATTAAACCGAACAACAAAAGTTTGTAAAAATTTATCCTCTTATCAGATTCCCCCCAAGTGAAAACTACATTAATCTGAGCGATTATTCTCCATAGTAAAGTTAGGAATTCACATAATAAAGCCACTCTACTCCAGAGCAAAAATATTTTTGATAATTTTTCCTTTTGTGAATTTTTTTTTTTTTTATAGTTCTTTGTATTTTTTAAAGATTCATTTTTGGTCTTTCAATTTTCAAATTTAAGTAAGAATTGTCTTTAAGTAGTGATCGTTTTTATTTTGTGACAATTTTAAATATTTTTTAACTGATTCAATACTTAAAATTTGTCTCATTAAATTATTTACATAAAAATTATGAAACTCAATTAATGTTTAAACCAACCATGACTATAAACATTGTAAAAATGTCATGAAAAATGAGTCCCCACAAGCAATAAAAAAAGAAAAATAGATTTTTGAAGTTACTTACCAGACTATTTTGCACACAATTGTCAGGAAGTTTATAGTTCTTTTTGTCCAAACATTTATTCAATTTCATAAATTTTGTATAAGTGAATGATATAAATTTCATGTTTGACTATAGGAAAAAAATTTCATGTTTGACTAAGGGAAAAGAGGGTTAAAATCATGTCCGAAAATTAAAACTGGTCATTGTTTTAGAAGAATAATGCTAACTCAAATTTGAAACTTAAAAAAGACAAAATTGAATCTCTTAAAAATAGACCAATTTTCACAACAAAATAAAGAACAGTTAACCCACGTCTTTACATGGGAAAAGTTCTTTTGCAATAACGACTGGGAGAATTACATCTTCTTTCAAATTATAGCCTGCCGTCCCAAATTATATTTCAACTATCAAGTGCTAAAAATAAGATCAGCATTTTTAGTAGGTCTTACAGAAAACACAACCAATCATAACAAAATAGCAGAACACACACACACAGACGTATTAAACAAGTAAATACTCAGGTGCTAGGACCCAACTCGCCCATTAGTAGTTTCACTTGTTTGCTAACTAAGATCTACACTTGCACTAGACAACAATGCACCCAAGTCACCAACTAAAGAAGCAGCCAGATTACATTATTTGAAAAGATCAAGATTCACGACCTTGTACATCAAAACTACATGGAAAAAAAAAAAAAAAACAGTGCGAACGAATTACGACAGCAACTCCTTGATTTCTTTAGAAAGAAAGTGCAGCACATGCACATTGAATTGAGTATTAACATAACATGATATATATAATTGCACACAGATGCTAAACGTGAAGGAATGCAACAACATTATACAGCTATGGAATGTTTAGGTAAAGAAAGAAAGTAATGAATGAATTGAGAAATGTACAGCACCTGTGCGCAGCATGATCAAGAAAAGAACATCAAATCTCATCTCATCTCATCTCAGTAGTACAACTTCTCAAGTGACATACATCTCGAAACGAGGAAAAGAAAAGCAGAAAACCTTTTGCTATCCCGCAGAATTGTTCCAAAAAAAGAAGCAGCTAAACATAGAGGCAGTATAGTATTCCCTTGTGGACAGTGAAGGTTTAAAGGGTTGTGGAGAAAAATGTTCAAAGCTCAAACTCCTCATCCTTGAGAGCGATTTCCGCAGCCTCCTCCTCCTCCTCGTCAAGCACAAAGTACTCATTCTTCTCCACAGGTCTAAACATATAGAACATGACAACATAAAAAGCAAGACTGGCAGTCTCCTCGGCAGCATTACTCACCCACTGGTACTTATAAGCAGCAATGGTCCTCAACGCAAAGACCACGATCCTGGTGAAATAGAGATACCCAATAACAACGATATAAAACTGGCGGAAAAGCGTCAATTTTGCGAGGTTCCTAGAAGCTTTGCCGTCGGTTTTGGAGGTCTCTCTCAAGGACCTAATGGACCAGACAATGGGGAAAATGATGGCACAACAACAGATGATATCGACAAGCAAGAAAACCTGATTCCAAGTAACCCAATCTTTGATGAAAGGGCCGGTCTCGCCGATGACGACGGAGGCCAAGTTGGCGAGAACCTGAAGGGGAATGACGATCATCAAGACCTTCTTCTCCCGGTCTTGGAGGAAGGGTTTGAGAAAAGACCATCCAGTCCCGATCAAAACGATGACGGTGAAGAGCAAAACGACGCGGATGAACTGAAAGATGTAGAAGAGAACGTCCCAGCCGTGGGGGAGGCCGGTGACTTTGACGTAGTGCTTATCCTCGGCGGCGCAGATAAGGTTGAGGGCCTTCATGAGGAGGAGGAGAGCCATGAGGAAGTGGATGCGGTGGACGGAGCGGTTGTTGGTGTAGCAAATGTAGAGCCAGAAGGCGAAGAAGGCGAGGTAGGCGACGGAGAAGAGGGAGAAGAGAGAGGGGAGGTGGGTCTGGCCGGCGGAGAGGAAGTCGCGGGAGTTGTCGGCGTGGAGATTGTAGGCCTCGGTGTGGACGACCATGGAGACCGACGTTTCCGGTGCGCAGTTGGCGAAGAAGAGGCTGTATTCGTTGGGGGAGGTGACCGGGTAGGAGCGGTTGAAGGAGGCCAATGGGGGAGGGGAGAGTTCGCGGAAGGTGAAGAGGAGGAAGATGTAGTGGGAGTCCAGAACGCAGAAGGAGGGGTTCTGCTGGATCTCCATCAGGACTTGGAGGAGCGATTCCTCGTTCAGGAGGAAGAACCCCAGCCGCGAGGACTCCGCCTGCACGCCGGAGGACAGCACTCCCACCGACACCCACGACACGGCGATCGACACGTGCCCCTTGTGCGTGAACCCGAATTTCTCCAACAGGATCATGGCCCGCTTGTCCGACTTTATGCTCAGGGACTTTATCTCCGCCGCCGAGGGGGACACGATGAGCACCAGGACCAGGGCCAGGAGAGCTATGGTCGCCGCCATCGGAACAAACTCTACTCAATGGATCTGATCTCAAATCTCCATGTTCTTTTTCTCATCACTTATCACTTTTCATTTATCAATCTCATATCGTAGATCTGAATCTGCATCAAACACCACCTACACACACGCACTCCACGGGCCTGCAACTCTCTCCATATAAGCCCAACAATCTCCTCCGTCAATGCCTCTGGCCCATTTAAACTACTAATATCACATCACATGCAAAATTGTTGATCTTCTTGAATTGTCGTGTCTGTGCCATCTGCCAAATGAAGACGGAAATGACAAATATTAATTACACTTCTTGATAAATTCTGTTAAATTATTTGAGCCACATTTTTTTTTATTAAAGAAACTTGTTCATGTGTTATGATACACACTTCACTTATCCTTGTTGTAGCGGGTCTGATCCTGGGTCTCGGTCTTCTCGTTCCTATCCGGGTAGTTCGATGTGAGGGGGATGTGCCTGCAAAGACACTCCAACGTTCAAGTAAGTGCTCGGCGTAATAATTGCGGTAATTGAAAGTTAGTTACGTACCTCGCTGAGGTCCTATTTATAGTGATTCTTATTGGGCTCGATTAAGGACTGAGCCCCGGGAAATTAGGGGGCTAATCCGGTGCATTACATAAATTAACCTCTCCATAATTATCCTGGCGTAAATCCGTGACTTGGCCGAGCACACCAACACGTTCCGTTTAGATTGTGAGTAGTCGGTGGGCTCGGGTATTCGACCTGGTCGTCCACGGACTCGGGTATTCGGCCTAGTCGACCACGAACTCGGGTATTCGGTCTAGTCAGCCACCATACGGTATAAAACTCATACAAAATTTATAGGTTGAAATCATATATAGGCAGAAACTTTTTTTTTATTATTATTTTTTTTAATTTTTTTAATTTTTTTTATAGTAACACATACTACACTAAATATGTATAGACTTTGTTAATAATAAACATACCGCAAAAAAAAATATTTTAAAAAAAATGAATTTGGAATCTTACTTGAGATTTCAAGCTCAATTTTATTAAAACCAATTATATATGTAGAAACTTTTAGTTTTCATAAATTTTTATTTTACACAAACTTATACTTTCCTAATATATTGAGAATGTGGTAAAAATAAAGTTTTGGTGAAGAACACCATCATTCCCAACGGCAACTAGTATGAAATGGCTGAACAGCCCTTACGCGGTCCGTAATCTGGTATGTTGGTCATACCTATTTATTTAATGTTGTTTGACACTGTTCTAACTTCGAACACCTAATTTTCTCTCTTTATCCATTTCGAACCAAACCAAATAAAAATAAAAGTCTAAACTTTGGAAACCCCCAAGAAAAAAACTGAACAGCATCTATAGCTGTGCAAGAATCTCAAGAAACCTTATTGCTACAACAACCGCAATCGCCCTCAGTTTTTTGAGCTCTCAAATGGGTCTTCTCAACTTGTAAGTCTCGCCGCCTCTTCTTTTTTCTTGGATTAGTTTGTTTATTTGCAAACATTAACTTTTTTGTAAATTCATAAATGAGTTGCTCTAATTTCATCACCTTAATGTCGTGATCATCCAAATTTGTTAAATTTGTTTTATTGGAGTGCCATGCAGTGTTTTGTTGAACAAGAATTCGTAATCACAGGAAAGAAACCAAGAAATTGAGATAATATTGGGTTAGGTGGGTTGGAGAGTAATTTAAGGCTATGTTTTTGGGACATGTGATTGAAAGCAGGATCAGACTTAAGAAACTTTGAGGTCTGTTTTTTGGGCCTCCCAAAATTATAGAGCTTTGGTAATTGGCTACTACTGATAAGAATGAATGTGGTGGGCAAAGTTGGAAGCTTGATAACCCAAGGTGTCTATTCAGTTGCTACCCCTTTTCACCCCTTTGGTGGGGCTGTTGATGTCATTGTTGTTCGGCAGCAAGATGGCACGTTCCGGTGCACGCCATGGTATGTTCGGTTTGGTAAGTTTCAAGGTGTTCTCAAAGGTGCTGAAAAGATTGTTCGGATAAAAGTCAACGGGGTTGAAGCAAACTTCCACATGTATCTTGACAATTCAGGGGAGGCTTATTTTGTAAAAGAGGTGGATGATGATGGCGACAATAAAGGAATAAAGTCAAATGGTGCTCCTGAAGCTGCTGATAACTCTGAATTTAGTAAAGAAGGCGGTAGTGTTGAAATTGATAAAAATAGTAAAATTTATCTTGGTATGGATGCTACACTTGATTATCGACTTGACCATAGCATATCCGATTCAGGGGTGCTTCAGTTTACTGGCGAAGGCCGCTCCTCGGTTTTGCCGCCACTTCAAAGGGAAGAATCTGATGTTGATAGGAAATTTTTTGAATTCCAAGATGATCAATCCTCTTTTGAAGGTTCACTTGAGGTTACAGAATATGAATCTAGTCGATATGAGAATCTAGATGTGGAGAATTTGGTGGATTCACAGGGTTCCCAGCCAGAGGTGGTCTTGGTGAGTGTTGATGGTCATGTATTGACAGCCCCTATCCTAGAATCAGAAGAGAAGAATGAGGAAAATTTGAAATTAAAAACTCCTCAATTTCACCTAGGCCCAGGTGAAGGGACTGGCTTCTATGAGGGCAATAGGGAATTTATTTCCGATGAAAATGCTTGGGCTGTTGATTATGTTAGTCAGCGGGATGCTTCGAGAGTTGATGTTCCAGCTAGTAGCTATGACACTGAGGTTGGTGACACTGATGATACTACTGCTCTCCTGTTGGAAGCTCAAAGGGAGGAAGAGGAAAATTTTAGTCCCACAGAAGAAACCTTGCTGATTAAAAATCAAGAAGATCGTCATTTGCAAACTGATTCAGATGAGGTTCTATCTTGTATGAAGAGAGAGAGTGTTTTCAAAAGTTGTTTGGAATTACACGAGTTTGCTCAGCAGGCTGGAAATGCTGATTTACAAGATGTAGGTTACACATTAGAGTCTCAAAATTCAGCAGAGGTATCGAATGAAAATTGTTCAATTATTAATGAAAATGAACAAGAAAACATCAAACAATGTAGAAACAATGACGAGTTATCTCCTCTTAGTGGGCCTACTTCCTTGGTTGATCATAATTCTTTAGAATTAGAAGTAGAACTTCAAGAGGTTGATAAAGATGCATCAGGGGAGGTTGACACTGATTCTGGCACTAAGGATATTGAATGTAATGATGAACATGTTGCAGAGTCAGTATCAAATGATAAGGTAAATGATAGTCAACAAACCCATGCACTTGAAGATGCTTGTAAGAAATGTGAACTAACTGAACCTCAAATAGAAATTTCCAATGAGGAGGCCCAAAGTCGTTCTGATTTGAGTAAGTACTAACAACTGTTTCAAATTAGTTTGGCTTATACTATGCAATTATTATTTGGCACTAAAAATTGTTTATTTACTTTTCTTAAAATTTGCAGAATTCGAGGCCTCACTTTGTGGTCATGAACTTAAGGTGGGTATGGGTTTGGTTGCTGCTGCTGAGGTTTTTGAAGCACATCGAATATCTGTGGAGGATTTTAGAAGTTCAGCACCATCAATAATTAAGAATGAAAATCTTGTTCTGAAGATCAGAGAGAGTTATCTGCTGTGGGAAAAGGCTGCTCCTCTTGTTCTTGGAATGACTGTATTTGGTTTAGACTTGCCTGTTGATCCCAAAGATACAATTCCCGTGGGACAGGACGATGCAGTAAAGGCCACAGTTGACAATCCTGGACTAGCTTCATCTAGACGCAGATGGAGACTTTGGCCTATTCCTTTTCGAAAAGTCAAGACACTTGAGCACGCTAATAGTGATGTATCAAGTGAGGACATATTTTTAGATTCCGAGTCTGACTGGCAAACTTCTGTTGTCGAGCCATCTCCAACATCTGCTAGGCGTGACTCTCCTCGCAAGCAATTTGTGAGGACAAATGTACCCTCTAATGAGATGATAGCGTCCTTAAATCTCAAAGATGGTCAAAATTTAGTAACCTTCAGTTTCTCCTCCAGGGTTCTTGGAACACAACAGGTTAGGCATTGATTGAAAATCCGAGTTCCATATCACTCTATATATACAATGGTTGGGCTTTGCTTATTTTAGGGTGAAATTTTAATTACTTAACAGGTTGATGCTCATATATACTTATGGAAGTGGAATGCAAAAATTGTAATTTCAGATGTGGATGGAACTATTACCAAGTAAGATGAGATAATACTTCTTAGCTTATTTAATGTTCTTTTAACTTGACATAGATACAACTAAACCACTGTTATTTGTTACAATATCTCTGTTCCCTACTTTCCCTCTTTATTGGACATAGGGGTGACAAATGGATGGATCGGATAATTTTGTAGGCGGATCATAATGGATTGGATAAAAATAATTCATTAATCCATTTAGATCCATTAAAAGTTCACAAAAAAATCCAATCCATCTAATCCATTTAAAACAAAAAATTCATCCAATCCATCCATTAATAATTTTTCATGGATGGATATCCAATCCATCCATAAAAGTAATATTTAAACTTAAATAATTTTTATTTTTTAAAATATTTTATTTCTTTCACTTTTCTTTATAAGTTATTATATTCTTATAAAGTCTTTTAAAATTAACAAAATACTTTTTTTTATGTTAAAATATTCTTTTAAAATCTCAATCCATTAAACATCTCATATTGTAATCCAATAAATTGTGAAAAAAAGTAGTGGATGGATCATTAACCATCTATAAAATTAAATGGATGGATTGGATTCGATCTATTATTTATTTTTATTCTAATGGATTGATTGGATGGATCTACTTGTGGACGGATCGGATGGATGATGGATAAATGAATTCATTTGCCACCCGCTAATTGGACATTATATTTTATGAAATCTAAGTATGGATTTATCATGTAAATTTTGGTAATTGTTGATACTCCTGAATCTTTTACTACATGAAGGAATGTATGAAAGGGAATAAAGGTTCTGTTTTATGGTTTATGGTATAGGGTTAGACTTTGAGTAGTCTTATGATACATTAACAACTTCTATTCAAGTTGTCAGGGTTGGATGAACCTAAAATATCTTTCATTAGCTTATGTGCATATAATGAATATAACATTAACATAACATTTTCTTGGTGATCCTTTTTCTAAATCTTGAAAAGAATTGTCATGTATGTTCTTTTTATCTTTTACTTTTTCCAATATGATTAACTAACTACTGAGTTATTATTATTATTATTATTACTATTATTATTATTATTATTATTACGTGTTTACATTAATGTAGTGATTGGATAAGAAAAAATAAATGATCTACATGAATGCACATGCTGTTATAGTGGTATGTCTATACCAATGTATCTTAATGTAAATTAAACTAAAACAAGCAAAAAAAAAAAAAATGCAGCAAAAGTAGAAGGTAGAATTGGTTTCACAATCACTATCAACATCTTTGTATTTTACTATTTTCTCCCTTTCAGATCTGATGTTTTGGGGCAGTTCATGCCTTTAGTTGGCAAAGATTGGACACAATCTGGAGTGGCAAGGCTTTTCTCAGCTATTGAAGTATGTATATTTCTTTTATATCACGTCTAAGTTTGTGTTAATTGACAGAGTAGGATCGTTAATGTCAATATTTAATGAGGTAATTGCAACAGATATTCTGAGGTGAGGGTCTTTCTTTAAGTCGCATCTTGTGTAATGGTTATGTAATCAATTTCTGTTTCGTTGTTGCTTCCATTTCAGTATGTTTAATTGCTTATGTTACTTCCTCCTCACATCAACTGTCTTCTGTTTTATGTGATTCTCAAATTAAGGTTTTGAATTTGTATCGAGATTTTTGAGTTTTGACTCGAGAAAAAGAAAATATAATTCAGTTACTAAGTAACTTCTATTTGCTTAATAGGTGTTCTATTTTAAGGATGAGATGAGCTGTAGAGTAAGAGTGCTTGTTGCATTTGGAGTGGTTTTCGCAAACACTTTTTTATGCAAATATATAATTGTATATGCACACATAAACAAGTTCTCTAAGAACTGAAGTTTCCGCGAGCTTGGGCTTGAGCTTGCTTAGCAAGTGAGCCTGAAGCCTTGTCAAATCTGGTTTTCCGCATGGGTAATTACAGTTATAACAAAGGCTAGTGAGATAGGGCTCTTTTTCTTCCATTAATAGAAACTTATAGGCAATGTGCATATGCCTCTTTCATGACTATACAACATTTACATTTTTGTGCGGTTTCATTTTGTTGTTTTCTCACTTAATCAACATTATTGTTTTATATTTCATTACGAGTTTTCTGCTAAGCTTTTATTTCTTTGGAATATATTATAGATGCAGATACTTATGTTGGTTATGTGCAGAGCCTTTTCTATCTGTACAACTATAATGTAAAAGCAAACATACTGTGCTTAAATGATTAATGTTATCATGATTGCCTATTACTTCTTTGAATTTTTGTCAAGAAGATTAGTGTCTTATACTACAAGATCCTAATTTTATGTTAGGAAAATGGGTACCAGCTACTGTTTTTGAGTGCTCGTGCTATTGTCCAAGCTTATCTAACCAGGAATTTTCTGCTTAACCTGATACAGGTATTGAAATAGCCATACCTTCTGTAATCAATAACAGTTTATTTTAAATAGTAGAATTATGCTGTTTAAAGTTGTTGTAACCAGGGACCCATCTATGAGATTTTCTTTTTTAAAAGTTTAACATAAAGCTGTGCGTAGGGGTGTGGGTAATCAACTTTAATCATACGTCTAGTCTTGTGAAGGTTCATGGCTTTTATCACCTCCTACTGTTAGGTGCTTGCTTGCCTATGTGATGCTCAATCAAGTCTATAGAATCTTGGGAAAACCACACCAAAAAAGCTAGTCGTTCCATACTTTTAATATGGAAATCATCAATCATTTATAGCTGAGAGACATGGTGAAACACTCTGATACCAATTGATAATTGTTGGATTTTTTTATAGGCAAGCGCACCCAAGTCTCTGTAGTATAATTTAAAGGTTGTCGAACCTCAGGGATTTGTGTAATAGGCTATGATTTCTATTATACTAATGATGCTTATGAATGTAAAATTTGGATAATTACACATATTCAATTTTGATATGAATGACTGATTAACTTAAGTAACCAAAAGATAATTTAATTTGTGGAAAAACAGATATGAGAAACAGTTGGGATTTGACTTCATCAATCTCCCTCTTATGCATTCCTATTGATTCTTTCTAAAGATTCCATTACTCATTGCCATTGAGTTCTCTATTTTCATTCAAACCCAATCCCTTGGCATAAGAAATTCTGAGATATTTAACTCAATGAATGATTCCTCACTTCATTCAGTTCAATATCTCGCATTAAGAATCAGAACTTGTTGCAACTATTAATTTCAAGACCATCCCTGGCTCTCAAAACTAATAGGTGATTTGTTCCAAGTCTAGAGTTAGAAAACGTTTCCCAACCAAATTCTAAACTCAAAATCAGAGATAAGTGATCAGTTTATCAAAGCATTAAAAACAGAAACAAATCACTGACATAGAGTAATAGATGATATATATATATGAATCAAAGAGGAATACAAAGGAGTTTGACGATTACATCAATCCCAACCCTAGAGCTTAGCTCTCCATAATACAAGAAATCACTCAATAAAAAGATGAAAGGTGGAAGAAGAAAGAAATCCTTCGAAGAATCGCGTCCCCACGAGCTCCAAAAGTGTTCTGTTTCTTCCCTCTGTTTTCTCCTCGTACAGCTCAAGATGATGCCTCTTTCTCTCTCTTCTGCCCTTATATATGTGATAAAATTAAAACAGAGTGAACAGGGGAGAGACGAATCCGCTCAGCGCCTTGAAACGGCTGAGCGGTTTGAAGACTCCTTCACCATGAAGTAACCCAAAGGGTTGAGCCCCTTGGATCCGCTGAGCGCCTTGGAGATCCTTCACTGCTAAGCATTCAAAAGGGCTGAGCGCCTCATATCCGCTGAGCGCTTTAGAGGCAGAAAACACCCCTTTTTCCTGGTCAAATCCGCTGAGCGGATGGGAGTGGCTGAGCGCCTTGGAGGCAGAGAGCACTCCTTCTCTTCCAGGGGCCAATCCGCTGGGCGCTTTGAAGTGGCTGAGCGCCTTCAGTTTGGGAAGCTCTCTGGCCTGATTCCGCTGAGCGCTTTAGAATGGCTGAGCCATTCTTCTCCAGGTTTCAAAACCTACAAAATAAGCACCAAATTGGATCAAAGGCTTCCTATTCCCTGTACTAACATTAATCAAAAGTAACTCTTTGATTCTAAGCATATATAGATCAAAATAATTTCAATATGTACACAATTTGTGCTAGATAAGTGTCTCAAGTGAGTATTTAATCAAACTAATTAAACACTTATCAATAATAAGTAATAACTATGAGAGTACCACACCATGAAAGTAAGCCATTCAAGCTGGAGAATCCAAAGCTTCATAAATCTCACCAAAATCCTATACTTCCAACGTGGGTTCAAATCTCATGCCTTTCAATTGTATCCTAATGTTGTCATTTTGTTAATTCTTTAATTATTTTTCTTTGAGCTTTTATTGTATCCTTGCATTTGACAGCTCAGTTAGCATTGTAAACATACTGCCTTAAGTGATACTAAAAGTTCAAATATTTGCAGGATGGAAAGACCTTACCGCATGGACCTGTTGTTATTTCACCTAACGGATTATTTCCCTCTCTTTACCGAGAAGGTGAGGCACGTTTTTAATGTAAGAGTAATCGGGATTGAATTGATATTGCAATTTTAGTTTATGTAGCCAATTGTGAGCTCTGTGATAATGACTTCTGTTTCTGCTGATACAAACATTCTTGTGTTTGATATTCTATCTTTATGAAGACTTGAATATTGTTGTCAACACCACCAAAATGAGCTGGACAGTAAAAATTATGGTAGATAAAACATGGTATCTGTTATGATTATGGGACGTATAAATGATACAAATGCATGGGTTTCAGCAAAATAAACTATTTTTGACTACTGTAAGGCTAATAGACTTCTTGATTTTTAGCCGTTTCATCATCAAGTGTTCTGTTCTGACTGACTGACTTAAGTGGCTGTGCTTGTATCTTTGGCTTGGGCTTATGTATTGATTTATGAAATATGATATTATTCAAAACTTTAACAAACTTTCTTAGGTTTATCACTTGCAAAAAATATTGAAAACTTTCATATTCATTTTTAATTTTTTTGTAATGTCACGGCGGTGAATTATCTACGATCCTGAGCTGCGTTGATAGATGTTACTAAGCTTTATAAAGAATACTAAAATCAAGTATCACTTGTGTGTTTATGATGACCCGTCCTATTTTGTTAAATATGCATGCATATCTAACTTGATATATTATGTTTGGACCCTTAACTGATGGAAGTAATAAGAAGAGCTCCTCACGAGTTCAAGATTGCTTGTCTAGAGGTAATTACGAAAACACATGCAACTTGGAAGTAGCATCAAAAAGCAATTTTCATACTGACATAACACATGTTATGAAAATAATGTTTCGCAGGATATCAAAAGACTTTTCCCTTCTGATTATAATCCCTTTTACGCGGGGTTTGGCAACAGAGACACGGATGAACTTAGTTACAGGAAGATAGGAATTCCAAAGGGAAAAATATTTATTATTAATCCCAAGGTGTGCATCCTGGATCGATATTTCTGACAGTATTTTCTTTAGTCCTCACAGGGTACTAACAAAATGCCTTGAAAACTAACAGGGTGAGGTGGCAATAAGTCATCGTATTGATGCAAAATCTTACACATCATTACACACACTCGTCGATGACATGTTCCCTCCTACTTCTTTGGTCGAGCAGGTGATGAAGAATCTCCAAAACGTGTAGGTTTACTCCTTCTGAACTTTACAACTAACAAGATTTGATTTGAAATTTATTATGGCAGGAGGACTTCAACTCATGGAATTATTGGAGAATGCCTTTTCCGGATGTTGATTAGTTCAATGCTCAAGGTATTTAGTTCCTTTTTTGACAAGGATCCGTTGGTATGGGACCATCCAAGATGTTAATCGATATGCTACATGTCCTTTCTACTTGGCACAAAACTGTGACATGATTGGAAAGTGTCCTACTACACGGGAATTCGATGGTGGCATATAATACAAGTTCTCCTAGAACGTTATTCAATGTGCTGATCACACTTTTTCTTTCCTTCTTTTTAATCTTCATTGAATCTTGATTAATTATAACCCATTAATCAATCAACCACATTGTATAACTTTTGGTTTACATGCATTATACCAATTCTTTACTGACCAAATAATGTTAGTTTGTCCAGCCCAACATTTGTACAATTATTACTCACGTAGTCAAAAAGCAGAAGTTAATCAAAATCGTTGTTGATTTTTCTTTTTATGTAATTTTAATTACGAGTTTTATATCAATGATTTCAAAATCACTGAAATGTTCAGACAAGTTAGATATGATTAAAACTTTGATTGCATTTGATAATGCATCAAGACTTATGATGGGTCCAGCCAATTTTTTCTAATGTAAATTTGCTGGATACCTGTCTCTTGTAATTTATGGTCAATGAAATATATATAAATAAACAACTATTTCTATTATTAGTTGAAAAATGCTGACACTATTGATTCAATAACAACCTGTCCTCACCAACGTATGGATGTCTTTTTAGCAATAAACGAAGTATCTATATTCACTTCGATTCGTTGCACTTGGCCACACACGAGTAAAATCTCGTACAAGGTACGGTGAGGTACTGTTATCCCAACAGTAAGAGGGTGAACCTTATTCTTTCTCAAGGATCCAATGGATGTTATAAAGAACTTCATCAGTATAATGCATACCAAAGGATTTTTGAAACATTTTAAACGAAAATTTAAACGTGCATAATACTTGTATAACGAATTCCAACATGGGTAGTACTACAATTCCTCCCCTTCTTTTGGCTATGTTCTTTCAACAGAGAATGCTGGTACTTTAGTTGAGTACGGGTACAACCATTCCTGTTAATGGACCCATAACATCTCTTACAAGTCACGATTATCCATTGAGCTTAGAGGGACAATACTTAGAACTTAGAAGTGAACAAGTGTTTGTTAATTTGATCTCAACAATTTATATATAGGGGTTTACTATTTGATTTTAATTTGCATGGTTAATTAGAAATGTTAAATTTAACTATGCTAAAGTATGAAAAATTGAAAATATGTAAAGTAGCCGTGGTCTCTACTTTCTGTTTAAGTGACAAAGTAGTGTGCATTCACTTTTTGTTTAAAGTAAGTTTATGAAATACTTTAATTTAAATAAAAATAAATACACCTTTACTTTTTCACTTTCACATTTTTTAAAGATTATTTATATCCAAAAAAAAAAGTGAAAATAGTTTCAACATCCTTCTGCTATAAAACAAAATCTAAAAATAATTATTTTACTCTAAACTTTAGTTTAAAGGAAAACTATGGCCAACTAAGGATATAAAAAAATATTTCAAAATAATATAGTGTGTCTTTGAATTGGAGTTAGCAAACTTAGTTTTTGATAAATTTTGAAAAATTAATTTTGTCTAAAAGTATAGTTGAGAGAGTTGATTATGCTTACTTGAAGTAGTATAATAGTAAGTTTAAAATGTTTTATGAACAGTACACACAAAAAAGATTTTATCCGACACAAAAATGTTACTTTTGGGTTAAGGAAGTTAAAAACAAGAAAGAACCCAAACTTTATTTTACCTTAAAAAAACGATGTATTGTAATTTGTAATCTCTCGGAACTCAAGACTCAAGTTGGATAGGGAATCTACATGAGAATAGGAATTTGGTAGCAAAGCAATTGCTTTCATTCTTTGAATTTCCATTCAATCTCGAAAGCAACGCTAACGACTAACGAGTGATCATATACCAACTGCATCAGGTCAAACCTCTGGTTAGAATTTCCAAAGACCCAAAGAAGAAGAAAAACGCTATAAAAGAGAACACTTACATTTGACTTGGTCAAATAAAATGGGCATCACCATGACATGATTCCCCATAACCTCTTTTACTTTTTTATTTTATTTTAACTATGGTATTAATATAAAATATAAACAATCCTATAAATTCATATATCACATTATATCTCGTTAAATTGTTTATTCTATGCGCTGTGTTTTTCCAATCACTATACTAATCTTTTTAATCGTTAGAAAAATATTATGCAATACACTTTCTTGCTTATAAAGGATGTTGTTATAAATATTAAGAAAACAAAAAAAAAAAATGTATAATTTTACGAAGCTTTAGAAAGTGTTGATGCAACTTTTTATTTATCATATGTAATTTACTCTATTATCTATCACCCTTATATTATATTTTATTTTATTCATCTTTTTAGGTGTTAATTATAGTGTAGGTGTCCGAAAATCTTTGTTCTTCTCATGTTAATTTCCTATTTTCTTTATATGGTTAATATCAAGTGATTTATATTTCTAAGACATTAAATACAGTTATGTTTTCATTTGATATTTTATAATAGAAAATATAACATTATTCTATTTGAAATTTTAGGGAATGTTTGGTTTCATTATTTTCTATTTTTATTTTTAAATAAAATAGAAGATAAATATGAAAATGTATTTTTTTTTATTTTAAAAAATGTTTTCTTTGAAAATATTTTTAAAAGAAACTCAAAATTAAAATGAAAAAAATGTCATTTTCACTATTTTTTCACTTTTAAAAATGTGGTGGCATGTGATAGTAATTATTGATTTTTTTTATGATCTCGCCAATCCTCATCTAAGCTTGCAGTCTCACATATAATTTAATGGACTTAATTTTTTTTATACACATAATTCAATTGGTTTATCTTATATTTTTTGTGTGTAAAGAAGTTTTGTTTGGTGCTTACATATGTATTGTATATTAATATATTAATATTAATATTATAAGATTTATTAGATATAATTATTGTATAAAATTTTAATTATTTTAATTAAATATTACTTATTAAATATGATTAATATTTAGTATGATTTTGGTTGCTATATTTTAAGATAAGTAGTATCAATTATATATATATATATTATTTGTAAAGATAAAATATATATTTATTTATTATATATAAATAATACAAAAAAAATAGATACATATTATAAATTTATTATTCAAAATTTGTTTATAAATTTTGTTATAAATATTTTATGTATTTTTATTAAAAATAATTAAACCAACCACGTTTTCTATACTTTAAATTTTGAAAATGAAAATTGTTTTCTAAAAATAAAAAATAAAAACAAAATATTTTGGAAACCAAACGCAGCCTTATTTCTCTTATAGAGATGGAGAGAGGATAGCAATAGGAGCCTTCATATAATTAAGGGTGCATGATATAGAATATTGGTCCGTTGTAGAGTAGGCACAAAGGGAAAGAAATGGAAAAGTAGACAAAACAAGCTTCCTCCATGAGAGATGCCTCGTTTGGGTTTCTGATTTTTAGACACGCCATTCCAAATGAACTAAGTGCGTGTTTGATTTTCATTTTCAAACGTAATTTTATCTTCTCTCCACGTTCATGTATTCATTTACGGAGAAACTAATATTATTTACTTTTGATGAAATGTGATTTTTCACGTCCAGACTCCAACTCAAACACGCTATAAATGGCTTGAGACATGTCTTCGTTGAAAGAAAAATTATGCCCTTTCCCAGATGTGGCAGAGAAGCATGTCGGTGTACCAACAAAATAATCACGTCATTTACCCTGTCAAAATAACTATAACTACCTCTTTTGTAACTTTTTCTTTTTTCTTTTTTCTTTTACATATGCATCACACTATTACTTACTAGTGCATGGCATCACCCGAGAAGATAAGGATGCGTAGAGAGAAGATGTAGATTCATTCTATTGAGACCTCCCAAGTAGATGTATCATTTACCTACTTCTCTGTACTAGCTTCGACTTAGTATGTGAATCATTGTTACTTTCATTTTCATGGTACGAACATGAGTGTGTTACTTCCATTGAAACTAAATAAAAAACAAGATTAGTGTCAGCATCGTCCTGAGTGGGAGACTCTCAACCTGCACTTAACGCATATCAATTTCAAATGGAAGAAGACAATAAAATAAGGATAGTATGTATGAACGGAACACATGATTGTGTCATTTATGTCACCCATTAATTACGGACGATATATGTTGTCGGGATTGAATATCTCAAATGCAGTTTGAGTTGAACTTAATTAATTTGCACAAAATATTGATAAACCAGTGCCTGCTCAATGTGTAACTGTGTAAGAAGATTCATATCTAGTCACTATTTGATTCGAAACAACATTAGAATCTTACAGCCTGTTTTATACAAGTTTAAAAGTTTTATTGAAATTTTTTATATAAAAAAAAAAGTTGTTTTTTTGGTAAATTTTTTTCCAAAAATACTTCTATCATGTATCCAAACATGCTCTTAAAATAAGTTATACATCTAATATTGTTGACCTTAACATAGACATTAAATTGACACTAATATAAGTTTTTCTATTCGACACTACAATATTTTACTTCTTAAGTAATATTTAATTACTTACACTTATTAAAATATTATTATAGATTGAGTAAATAAGTTATTTTACAATATTTTTTCTAAAAAATATTATTATAGGTAGAGTAATTTTTTTTTATCTCAATATTATCTTTTCTAATTATTTCTAAAATTAAAGTTTAAACGAAATGACACATAAATAATATACATATAATCATATAGTGATATTTAAGATAAATGAACTTTGATATTTGATATAGATTCGGTAACTAATTAAGGATGTTTTCTACCTTAAAGAACTTGTAGGAGGTTAATAGTCATAAAGTATAAATGATAACATCTATATTAAAACTAATCAATATTAATTTTATAAAGTTAATTAAAATTTAACATTATTAAAATATTACAAAAATATTGTCTAATTATATAAAAAAATTTAGTAAAAGACTTTAGCAACATAAATTATATACAACATTTGATAATATATTGTAAAAATAAATTAACAACATTTATACACAATTTGGTAATATTTTTCAAATGTTGTCAAACACTCTTTTTGTTATAATAAGAGTCAACAACATAAATATGTGAATGTAGTTAACAAACATATATAAGTATTATTTTATAAAACCATTAATGTAAACTATGTGAGAAAGTTGGGAGGAATTGATAAAAGGCTAGCATTTGTTACTATCCTAATTATATTAGTTTGATTGTTTTACTTATATATTTATACTATATATATGTATGTTATGTTTTCTTCCTTAAATTTTGTACATTTTAATAATATAATTTTTACTGCTAGTAGTGATTCTGTTAAGTATAGCGAACATAATAAATCCTTAGAGTATAAGTATAGTTAATCTTAACCATATATTAAAATGAATGATAAAAAATAAAATTAAGTAAAATATTAATCAATCATGTATAATTGTATAAGCAAAATTTAATTCTCTCACATTCTCACCGCATAAGTTATGAAATTCAAATGATAAAAGAGGAGCGAAGTTAAGAAGTTATAAATTAGGACATGTTTGTTTTTCAATTGAGAAGGATTGTATAACACATGCATATGCTATGATGGAGGGTTTTGTAATATAACATAGCGATGAATTTTGCGAGGGAATGTCCACAAACTAATGTCATCCCATTTAATATAATTAATTTCAAGCTATTAAATATTATTAAAGTATATACTACAATTAATATCAATCATAAATTTTACGTCAATACGGCAGGAAGTTAATTTAACATTAGAATAAATGGGGTAATAAACACGCAAATTAAAGAGAAATAAAAATATTGGAAGGCAATAACTACTGGCAAAGGAAATCACTATTTATAATAACTACACTTAAAAAAATATTTCTTTTAGACGCTTACGAAACTAAAATAAATACTAAAATTGATATCAACTAGTATCTTAATTTAAGTAATGGACATTATATATGTTTATTTTATAACTTATTTACAATAAATAAATTCTTTTAAATATAAAGTATTATAATTAATTTTGTAATAAAAAACATTTTTGAACAGGTAAATTATAATAAATTTTATATTATAATATAAGAGTATTTTTAATTATTATATAAGATTTATTTTAATTATTGACAAAAATATTAAATTTTAATATAAATTTGAAAACCAACTAAAAATATTCTTATCAAATTGTACGATATAATTATGAGTAGAATCCGTTCACATCAAATGTCAAAATAATGATATTATATGTATGATTATATATATATATATATATGTATATATATATATATATATCAAATTTTACTTGATTTAAAAATTTTAAATATATTATTTAATAATAGATATTTACATATATTTTGAATATTATATTATACATTAACATAAAATGATGTGATAAATTACTAAATACATTTTGAATTATATCAAAATTTGTATATTTGATCTAATTAATAAGAATATCAAATGTAATTGTTAGATTGATTAAATTGCATTCTAAGAAAATTATTGAAAATCTAATTTCACCAAGACACTTGTTTCTATATATATATATATATATAAAATGTGTAATGAAATGTGATATGATCGATTTTTAAATTTTTAAAAAATTTGTGAATTTGATCTTTATATTAATTTTTTTTTAAAATTTAACAGTTAAACTACTGAAATTTGTTATAAAATATAAATGATTGAACGAAATAAGTGAATTAATATATATATATATATATATATATATATATGATATTTCATTCAATAATATATGTTTTATATCAAATTTCAAAAATTCAATTATTGAATTAAAAAATTTTAATACATAAATCAAATTTATAATTTTTTTTATAAAAATTTATATGATATTTCATTTTATAGATTTAAAGTGACGTATAAAATATTTTTATGATTATTCACCAATTAAAATTAATGAAACGAAATATCAAATAATTATCAATTTTTTAAAAAATTTATAAATTTGATTTATATATTAAATTTTTTTAATTTAACAATTAGATCGTTAAAATATGATGTAGAATATAGAGTAAATTTACTAAAACTTACTATTATAATAGGTAAATTCTTTTATAGAGAGAATAATAAATTTTAGATGTAGAATATTAATTTTATCATTAAAATAAATGGGATAATAAATATACAGATAGACGAGAAATAAAAAAATTGGAAAGACAATATCTGCTAACAAAAGAAATCAATATTTATAATAAATGCATTTAAAACAAAATATTTCTTTTAGACGTTTACGAGACAAAAAGACGTAAATGTGATTTAAGAAAGAGAGAGTATAAGTACAGTTAATCTTGACCATATAATTTAAATGAACGGTTAAAATTATAACTAAGTAAAACAATATTGATCATTCACGTACTTGTAAAACCAAAATTTACTCCTCTCATGTTCTCACTCCATAGCTTGTGTGATTCAAATGGTAGAAGAGAAAAGATAGTGGATAAATATGTTAAAACTAATTAAGTTATGACATTGTATGTTCAAAAATTAAAATATGTCATTCTTGAATGTATAGTTGATTTTAATTCTAAATTTAAAACTTGAATATTAAATTATTTTACTTAATAATTCATGTTTTACATTAAATTTTAAAAAATTAATTTTAAATTAAAGATTTTTATTACATAAATTAAGTTTATAAGTTTTTTAAAAAATTATAAAATATTTAATATTTTATTTCATTAATTCAAATTGACAAATAAGTATAAAAATATTTTATACATTAATTTAAATTTATATATCAAAATATTATATGATTTTTAATTTTTTTAAGAATTTACAAACTTAATTTATATATTAAGAATTTTTAATTTAACATTTAGATCATTCAATTTTGATATTAAATATGAGTTATTGAGTGAGATAAGTCTATCGAGACATAGTTTTAGAGTAAAAGAATTCATCCTCTCTCACACACATCATAGTTTTTTTTAAAGAAGGTCCGTGCTTCCAACTAGCACCTCACGCCTCTACTCAACACTTTCAACAATAACACCACCATAAAGAACCTGAGAATTTGAAATAAGAGAATAAAAAATGAGGAGAAAATGAAAGTGTTAAGGGAAAGGAAGAAGAAGAACCGCAAATCATACAAAAACAATCTTATTCAAGTCAGATAAAATCGGTATAAATGACAAAACTTTCTTTTCAAATTAAATCTCTAAATAAAATGAAAGAAAAAAGAAAATTAGTTTCACAAACTCAATTTATAGAGTTAATCCAAACCCACTCTTACAAATTTACTTTATTATTTTATAAATAAATAAATTAATGAAAAAAAAAAGAGTTTCTTATATATAAGAAACTTTGGCACCATATTGGATCTCCAGAAAAACAATAGGCTGCCCTCTTTCTTTCCTTTAGAAAGCTCAATTTCCCATAGGCATCAGACACAAATAGAGAAACCAGAGAGAGTCACATGAAATGGCGACAACCACAAAAGAGGTTCATGTTGAGGGAGAGTACATTGCCATAGAACCAAGATCTTCCCCCAACATCAACATCTTCTCTTGTTCCATCAACAGAGAATTCGAGTTCCAAAACAAGAAAGAGTCCACCACAACCTCACCAGCAGATGAACTCTTCTACAAAGGAAAACTCCTTCCTCTCCACCTCCCTCCACGCCTCCAAATGGTTGAAAAGCTTCTCCAAAACACTGATTCAACTTTTGGCTATGCAAGATCACAGTCATCATTGGAAGACAGTAGATTCCGCCACACGATGCTTTCAGCAAATGCCACCTCACCCTCGGAATCACGCAGGGTTAGTACCTGCGAATCGCTCCCACCTGATTGGTCCTCTGAAATAGAAGGCTTGGTTAGTGACAAACATGCTTCGAAGAAACAACAATGGTCCAAGAATCTCAAACAGACCAAGCAGTTCTGGCTAGGAGAGAAGCTCAAGGCTTCCAAGGCTTACTTAAAATCCTTGTTCACCAAATCTGGTTGCTCCAGCGATGCAAGCAAAGTGGTGGCGGTGAAGAAACCCAAATGCAAGGAGTGCCATGACAAGTACACGAAGGATGATGATGATGCTACCAAAAACCAAAACCAAAACCAAAACAAAACCAAAAAGAAAATAAAAAATGAGTCTTTTGGTGACAAGCAGCACCGGAGGCAGAGATCCTGTGCGGTGAAGAGCAGTGACGTCTTTGAAAATGGGTCCGTTAGCTTTAGCAGAAGGTCTTTCTCTGGGGTGATTCAACGACATTATGCTTCAAAGGCTTCATCTTTGTCCACTTCTTCTTCTGGGTCGTCTTCTTTGTCTTCATCTTTTTCACTTAGCTCAGTTGGGTCTTATGAGTTGCATTTGTTCAACAAGAGTATCAGTGCTGAGCTGGAGAATTCAATTGAGAGTGCCATTGCTTATTGTAAAAAGTCCCAGCAAGAGGGTAGTTCAAATTCAAACAAGGTTTGTGGAAATAAGGGAATAATAATGGGGAGTGAGAGAGTGGTGACTGAAAAGAATGAGTCTCTTATTTGAGATGCAATTTTATGTTGAGGGGATTTGATGCTGAGTTAACAGCTTGGTTTTGCAGGATTAATTGTTGAAAGTCTCTGTCAATTCTTGCACATGTTGCATACCGAGTGGAATTGAATATTTTTAGCAGTAAGTGACCATTGTTATAATTAATCCAGGGGAATGTAATGTAATTCACTCGAGAGAAAGTGACTTTTAATTTTTTTAAATAATGAATACTTATGATAAGTCGTCATGAGATTTCTCTATGACAAAGCGCCATGATAGGACACTGTTGTTGTTGTTGTCTTTTTAAATTTGAAATTGGTCCACACACATGTTAATTGAACCCTCCTGTGCAAACTCCACGAGATTTGTGGATTTGATTGTTTAACAAATAGCAATTAACATTGTGATTTGTGACATTTCCGAATCTCACAATTTGACTTGATAATAAGGCTTCCCTTCCGAACATTGTATATGATAAATTAACTAGTTAACTGTACACAAAGGCAGATAATTTCTTCACAATTAATTTTCTAAGTTTGGTTCAGTGTAAAAAGTAAAATTTTATGGCAACTGCCAAGTCTAATGGTTTGGAATCTGACTCTTTTCCCCAGAAGGCAGAACTAGATTCTCAATGACTGCTTCAGGCTTTCTCTGCAATTATTCTTTCAGAGTTCAACAGAGATAACTGATAGGATGTGGTAGTGCATAAAAATGTTGGATGCCATATTTTTGTTCCTGATCCTTTCTTGTGTCAAAAGAAGGGGGGGAAAGTTGAAAGTCATTTAGAATAACCTAACAGTGACCCAAAAAAGGTTACTAACAGCCATTCACCTTTTTAGATGAAGAAAAAGCCTAAAAAGTGGCAAAGAGTAGTCTCATCTGTGAGATGTGAAAATCATGGTACATTTGGTGCCTGTGACCTTTTCTTCGCCGACTTAACCCTTTTTGAAAATAATCATGATTACTAGCAACGAATCCCCAACCAAGCACCATAGTTGACTGCAGAGTACAGCTATAAATTGGTGCAATTGTATATCCTTGATGCAATTACCAAAGTGTAATAGTAAGTAACTGACAAATTATGATCACAGGATGGGTTTTCCTTCAATTTTAGAAGAAATGAAAAACTATTCACAATTTCATTCTGTAAAGGGTAAAGCCCCCACCACACACACCCACAACTTGCCATTGCGGGGCATGTATTATGCAGATGTCACATTAAAAATACTAAAGAGAAAAAACGTAGCGTACAATTATTCTGCAGACAATTAAACCTTTTTCGCGTGCACTTCTTCCGTTCTTCGTTTCTTTTGGTTTTGACTAAGCATTAAACTACGCAAACATGAAACTGAATCACATGCGCGGAGAACTCGAAGTTGCACCTATACGTGAATGTTGTAGTGTAGTACCGATTAGACAAACACATATAACAAAACACAAAGAAACAAGCAATTATTTTTCCCCAATGGATAAAGTTAATTGAGTTGATATACTCTTTCTTTTTCATGATAAATTTTTAAAGAATCTTTGCGAAAAGCTATAACTGTTCAAACCTCTAACATGCTGTAATATCTCTGACTCCACCATAAAGCCACTCTCTATTCCAACGTAGAACTGTCCCAAAAGGTAAATGCTTACTAAATTAAATATAGAAACAAAGGTACATTATAGTACAGCCTCGATGTTCAACTAAATTCATGTGTGATGTACTTCGTAGGAATGCAAGTGAATATTTTTGTGCCCATATTTAACGTAAAACCTCTCAAATTTGTATTACATGTTTAATGTCTAATAATTAATATCACAAGCTTATACACTATATAGGATCAAAATATGAAATATGCCACATAACTATATATGGCTGCACCTAATCACGCAGGTTAATTAGTTATTGACGTAATCAATCATAAGCATGCAATTTTTTCCTTATTATATTATTTTCATGCACAATTCACTCCGTTTTAAAGTTAACAATTAGAGGCATTTACATGCAGATTCTGAGAAGTGATTTGTTGTTTTCTTTTCATCTTTTAATAATTCCAAGGGTCCCCCGGCAATGTAAGAAGAAGAAGAAAGCACCAACCGAACAGATCTTCGTGGGTGTCAAGGATATCATACAAGAGTTGCAACTTGCAATAGTCACGTCAAATTGTCAAGCCATTTGCAAGTGTTGATTGGTGTCCCTCCTATGAAAATATTGCTTCCCATAAACAAATAATCCTGACTCGAGAATCATGAACAAAGTCAAAGAAATAAACCTTTCCTTGCTCTGGCGGTTATTATGTTCCTCGTACACGACAATATGTAGGAATGCATTATTAGCCCTTCATTTTGCATTTATCGATCCTGTTGCGTCAAACTAGCTACAAATAGCAATGTAAGCTTTCATTTTGGTACGCTAATTTGAACACAAAACTAATGATACAAGACAGGAAACATTATATTAAGATGATTCTTTGAAGAAAAAATATCCTCCTACCAAACCTTCAAATCTGTGTTATATCCAATAAACATTGTTCCCAATTGGGCTTGAGTCCAACCCATTTTGTATCCTTGTCGACCCTAAATGTACTTAGCAAAGTTGACCAAATACACACCAAATTATGAACCAAATTTTACAAATGATGTACTACATAACCCCTTTTTTAATGTATACGTCTCTCTTCTTCTTAACTTTTTTTAAATATTATTTTTATTTTTTATTTTCAAAATTATATTTTTTTTGTTCACCTCCTTCCCGGCTACTTTATCTCTTTCCAATTACTCCTTGTTAATTCTTCTTTGTATTTTCTTTTTTTGATTTCTTTCTCTAACAATAAAGACACTCACACCTCACATTTATTATTCTATTATTCTATTATTCTTAATCCTATTGTTACGCTCTCAATTTCATTATTCTTTAAATCCTATTTTTCCACTTCGTCTTCATTATACCCTACATTAGGTATTAGGTATAAATTAATGTGATAATATACATTTCCCCTCAATAATTCTTTATGGTTGTTTTAATACAACTTATATGCAATAAGGATGAACTATCGGGTCGATTTAGTGATAAAAGAGTTGAGATAAAATATACATGATTCTAAATTTTGAACCTTACTGTTGTTATTATAATTCCTATCAATAATAAAATATGTAATAATGATTGACATCTTTAGTAATTAGACACATGAAAAAGAAGTTTGTGGGTTCTTTTTGAAGACATCCATGTTGATTTTTCAAGATACAATCGTTGTTGAATTTATCATGGTCATCAAAATTTTATAAAACTTTTTTGTATCATGTAAAAAAAATTGTAAAAAATAGGAGGACATGACCGCCCTTTCTACTTAGCGGTGTAAGTAGGTCAAGATGGACTCATGAACTTGACTTTTACTTGACACACAAGTCAATTACAGATTGAGTTGGATTATTGAGTTCTAGTAGACTTTTATTTACCCATTTATAATTGAGGTGGATATCATATTAAGAATTTATAATCCGATTAATCCGACCTAAATTTAATAATAAAAGATATATCAATTAATACTTAAGTTAATAATCAAAGAATAATTTCATTTCATAATCATCTCTTCAATTTTAATTTGTTAATTTTTATTATGTAATTCAAAATAATTGTTATTGTCTTAGTGTTTGCTTGTTTATGATATATTATTGATTTTTTTTCTTATAAAACAACATGGGTGACAAAAAAAAAACAAGAAAAAAGAGCAACTTGAGTATTTCGGAAAAAGGCAACATCATGTAATTAATAATATACACAAGTATTTCCACCATGTCCTATAGAAAAAAGAAGAAAAAGAAAAAACTCACCACAGAAGAGATTTAAGTGGAGACTCAATGCAATATTTTACAAGTATTAGGACACATCAAGAAAATATGTACATCTCACCAGCAATAAAAGAAGATAAGATTGTTGAAAATCAACGATAAGAAGAGGCTCATTTGCAATGTCGTGCTTTACCAATAAATCTACAAAAGTTTAACTTATTATTAGTGATTATACAGAACAAACAACTTATGATTGAAATCTCTCTAAAGAGTTCAATAAAATTATTATTTTCAAAGTTAGAATTGCAAGTGTGGCACATGTTGCAATAAAGACAAAGTCAAAGGAATATTTACAATTAAAAGGCACATATATATTTGAATTAATCTTTGATGTGTTATGTGTTCCTAAATTAATCAAAAACTTTTACCAAAAAAAAAGTTAATCAAAATATTTTCGGTATTTCTTAATTAATGAAGAAAGGTTATAAAATGTTATTCAAACATTAAAAATGATCTTTTAAGCATTTCATATATATCACACAAAGGAAGTATGCAACCTTTAGATTTTTTTATTTACGTTAAAGATATTTTGTAACTAACTGGTTATTTGTTGTTTTCTTTTCATCTTGTAGATTTGTATTCCAAGGATCCCGGCAGTGTAAGAAGAAGAAGAAAGCACCAACCTAATTAACACATATTAGCTATCATCAAAGAGTTGCAACTTGCGTTAGTCACATCAAATTGTCAAGCCATTTGCTTGTGTTGATTGGTGTCCCTCCTATGAAAATATTGCTTCACCTAAACAAATCCCGATTCCAGAGAATTTCCAACTAACAAATAAACCTTTCCATTCTCTAGTGGTAATAATGTTCCTCGTACACGACAATAACACTGCATTATTAGCACTTCATGTAGAAAACATTGTATTAGGAGTTAAAATGTGCATGCATAACACGACAAGAAATATAGTTCAATGATAATAATATTGACCAACAGTATTACAAGCACACGTATCAGTAAATATTGATCATATCCTTGTGACCCTTTCAAAAGAAAAATATGAAGGTGGCACTGTTGGGTCCAGTGACCAAGTGGAACACGTGAGTAATGTCAGCGGATATTCAAGACTTGAAAATCATTTTCTTGTGAGTAGTTAGGACTGAAATCTTCTCCTAGTATATTGTCATATACTATATATTTTTTTTTATTCTTCTCTTTTGAATGTTTACTGTTGAAAAATTAGCAAAGTTACATTTCTTTTTCCCTCGTAACTTTTTCCACGATCTGTCCCCAATATATATATCGAGTTGACGCTAACACACTTCACATCAGCTTCTCATAACACTGAATGAATGCTGTCTCTTTTTTCCTTCTCATAACACAATGCAAATTGTAATAGATTTACATCGATGGAGACGTTAAATAGAACAAAAATATAATTTGGCATTTAGGCACTTACATTCGAATGTTCGAACTTTGAACTTCAGATTATAATTTCTCTCTCCCCCTCATTATTGCATCGGTTACAAATATTACCACTGACAAATAGTACATTCCAACTAATAAACGCAAATAAATTAAATAAAATCAAGACTGAGCTTTCGACAAGAAATGACACTGGTTTTTTCATGGACCATGTGCCAGAAGGTCGTTTTGGAAATGTTTTCCCTCATTTTCACCAAACATTCTTAGAAGGAAAGAAATTTTAACATAAATATATTAAGAAAGTTGCGAGTCTTGTCTCCGTATTATGTTATTTCCTAAATCATATAAAGCTGCTACACATTAACTCAGTAAAGTGGTATATATGTCAGTCATTGGCACTTGCCACTTTCTGTTTACTTTCTACTTTTTATTCTTTCGATTAATATATTTACAGACGTCCAAACTAAGTAATCGACTTCATAACTTTTCCTATATATAATCGAGGGTAGTTTTATTTATAGCATAAAAGTGATAGCATAAGTAAAAATCTAACTGAGAAGGAAAAAAATTGAAATTTCCACGTAAATTTGTTTGTAAACGTGAAAAAAAAAAAGAAAAATTATATTTATAAATCGAAGTGAAACACGCACTTAGAATATGTCTGATTTTCAGTTACGTAACCTAAAAGTAATACATCACTTATTTTAATTTTTTTTTATTAAAAAGTGAAAAAAGCCTGTTTAACTAGTTTTGAATAAATTTCTAAACACACATTTAGCCAGTAAAATTATATCTTTTATCATAATAAATTGAATATATCTTTATTATTTAGTTTATTTTTTAAAGAATTATTTGTTTGTGATCTAAGATTTCTAAATTATCTTGATAAATGATGCTCATAATAATAATATATCATTTTGAAGTTTCATTAGCGAAACCCATAAATTTAATAATGGGTAAATTAATTATAGACTGATTGGCATGGAAGTAATTAACCTTAAATTGATCGATTATGAGTTTAAAATAATACTTCACAATCTTTCAATTTTAAGCTTTATAGTGATTAAAAGTTAAAAATGTATATGTTAAATTGATCAATCATGGGTTAAAGATGATCCAATAATAATGACAAATAAAAATAATTAAAATATTATTTGAAATGACTAAGATGCTCAATCAAAGTGGATCTCACTATCTTCCTTCCTCCCTTTCTTTCTTTCTGTTTTTTTGGTAGAAGAGATTGATCTCTTATTAGATGTTAAGATAATTAATATTCTCTTCTAAAACAAATATTCATATAACCAGTTGACAAAGAACTAATAGTTACTCATTAAGTTTATATTTGGTAAAGAGGAAAGGAATAGGTGAGAAATAGAATTGAAAATAAAAATAAAAAGTGAAGAAAAATAGGTGAGAAATAAAATAAAAATTTGGTTGTTTAATTAAAGAGAAATAAGTGAGAAATGTGGAAGAAATAAAGTATATATAAAAGAGATGAAAGATAAATAAATAAAAAGATGGGACTCATCACCTTTTAATTTATCTCCTCTCTATTTCTCCTCAACCAAGCAATCCCTCTCATTTTTACTCTCTTATTTCCACTCTCTTCATCTTATTTCTTATCCATTTCTTCTCTACCAAATAAAATGTAAGTGCAAAATTAGCGCAGACAATAATCATTCATCTAAATAAAAATTATATATATATATATATATATATATATATATATATATATATATATATATATATATATAACTTAAAGAAAGAGTAAGTTTGTACTATAATATTTATTTTCCAATGAAGCTAATGTTAAAATAAGCACGATCCAATACACTCTCAGTGTGTTTGGTTACACTTTCGTAACGTACACGTTAACAATTTTTCACATCCAATTCATAAAAATGACATAGCATGTTTGGAAAGTCGTTCAAGAGTGAAAAAAAAAAAAAAAAAAAAGGTTTGGGATGTGGAAGTTGTTACTATTAACGTATAAAAATCACATCCATGATGCGGAAAATCACATCTGCAACACGAAACCAAACACTTAAAGAAGTTTTTATAACTTGCTTCACCGAAGTGCGTGCGACAATGAAGAGCAACCAAACACTGTCAATTAAAAAAGACACATTTACTTATCAAGTGGACTATGATTACTTGCTTTTGTTGATGTTTGTTATACTAAGAAACAAAAGCCTAGTAGCCTACATCTATGTTAGTACAAAAAAGTAGAGTAGTAAAAATTATATTGCGTACACTGTCTTATTATACTCATTCTCGGAACCTGACATCATTGACAAAGACAATGATTGCCTACTGCTCATTGTTGTCCTAAGACTTCGCAATCTTGAGGCCTCAAGTCGGTGAGCAATCACCCAATAACAGAGTGTTCCTAAAGTAGCTGCCATAATCACTGTTCCTAGAGCTGTGGCTGCTATAGCCAACTCTTTATGATCCCCAACAATTATGTATGACATTGCAATAAATGCCACAGAAATTAGCACACAGGCAACCCACATCAACTTATTTATAATTGCCATCATTTGTCTCTTGGCTTTCCTCTCAATAACAACCACAGATGTTTGGACAATCACAACAGCCAATGATATGAAGAGGGCAGTAGAATCAAAGATTATGAATATCAGGAATCCAATATCATGAGCAATGTATGCTTCCCCAGGAGACATTTTAGGAGAGAGATCATTTAGCTTCTCAGGATACTGGCCTGGGATGTTAAATATGGCAGCAAAAGCAACTGTTGCAATAAGGACTGCAACAACAATGTTGGAGTTGATTGCATTGTTAAGCCCCTCAGTGTGCATTTTGTTAATTCGTTTTGCTATACCTTGCATGCGTCTTTGTGTTTTAAATGTGTGTTCCAGCTGATTATGAACCCCACTTTTTATGTCACTCACTGTTCGTTTCAGTTCAAGGGCTGTGTTTGTCGTAGGTGACTTGATGGACTTGGCACCTTGAGCTCCACGATGCTGCAGAAAATTGGCGATGTCCAAGCGACCATTTTTCTCTGCAGTATCTAAAGCTGTTTCTCCAGATTTGTTAATAACATCTGTGTCTATTTCCCTGCAATCTAGTAGCTTCTGAACAACCTGCAAGATTAGCACAAAAATATTAAGCCTGCTTACTATGATTCGAAATTGTTTATGCTATCGATTCAAAGTTCAAACAGAAGTTAAGCTAGTACTAATGTAAATTGTTTAGGATATTAAAATGTTCAGCTACTACAAGCATCGAATAACACTCATTTACCAAAAATCATTAGCACAAATGGTTTCCCACTTGTGTTCCTTAATCAAATATCGAAATTTGTTTTCTACCTTACATATGAAATCATGACTGAAGGTGCTATTTTACTTTTATAAGGATCAATTTAGCGAAAACAGTTATATCTCTTTATCAAATCAAATAATAATAACACTCATTTACCAAATATCATTATCACAAATGATTTGACACTTGTGTTCCTTAATCAAATATCGAAATTTGTTTTCTACCTTACATATGAAATCATGACTGAAGGTACTATTTTACTTTTATAAGGATGGATTCGGTGAAAAGAGTTATATCTCTTTAGCAAATCAAAAAATAATAACACTCATTTACCATATGACAAGTGACAACAATTATCTTTGCAGTTACGACACTAGTGACACAGTGCATAGCCACCACAAGCACCAAATAGGCAAATAGGTTTAAGTTTTGAAGTTCGTTTCTCTTATATCAACCAGGACACAACACAAACATTTACAGATATTTTTGAAACAATCTACTATTTCAATTTTAACTACTTAACGATATGATAGAAATATGCTAATTGTTAATCAATTTTATTATGTTAGTAAAAGCAGACCCTTTCTGAAGTATCACAGAAACATAGTATTCTTGAGCTAATAAAGAATTTTAGTTTGTAGTTCATGGTCTTGGATGATGAAGAACTCTGGAATCTAATGTCTAGAACGAAAAGTACAACTTCAGTTGATGTAGAACAATACATCATTAGTACTTTCTTGAGGGAAAAAACAAAAAAGGAAAGCATTCCTTTTACCTGTAAACGACCCTTCCGGGTTGCTATATGGAGTGCAGTATTTCCCTTGGCATCCACCATATTAACCAAAGATGGATTCGGTTTCACAAGCTCATCCACTAACTCAAGATTCTGTCCTTTAACTGCCATATGGAGTGCTGTCTGCCCCTTTTTATCAATTCTCATTGCAATTTCAGGTTCTTTGCTCAGAAGTGCACTGACAACCTCCACATGGCCGTTTCTTGCAGCAGAATGCAACACAGTTTTCCCATTGCTTTTTGCAATAGTTACCAGACTGCTACCTTTTTCCAAGAGAAAATTTACAACTTCAATGTGCCCTTGTGCTGCAGCAGTATGCAATGCAGTAGTGTTTGACAGATCAACGGTCATTGAAATTTCAGGAATGGCCTCCATGAGGACCTTTAATATTTCTGCAAACCAGTAAAAGTGAAAACCACTCAGACAATTTCCAAAGGTTAAATATATAATAAAATTATATACAGATGATCAATAAATAAATTGGCAACCTAAAAAAGCTAACAGACAAAAAGATTCTGGCAAATTTGAAAAAAAAAAAGAAAAAAACTCAAATCATAGAGAAAAAAATACTTATCGCTGGGTATCAAGTCAATGCATAACCAAAAGGACAGTTTATTTTTGAAGGACTAATAGTAAACATTTTCTTACTTGCAAAGATTAAAAACATATTTATCCCTTTTAAATTAGTATAAAATTACGGGTATGCTCAAATGAGTTTGACAAACACACTAATCACATAGTATAGCAATGTCATGTGGACCAAGATAAAATACGCAGTAACTATTCTACACCTTCCCACCCATTTGAGGACATTGAAGAGACTTACCCAAGTTTCCATTTTTAGCAGCAATGTGGAATGCATCGAATCCATTTCTAGCTTTGGAGCTGGCCAACCCAATATCATGATATCTAATCAATTCCTTCATTATATCAAGATGACCATTTTCAGCAGCAACATACAGGGCAGTTTCACAAGAGTTGTTTCCCTTTGAAAGCAACTCCTTCAATTCTTCCTCTGGACTCTGAGAGATGATTTCCAGAACCAAATCCAAATTTCCACCTCGGATTGCCGATTGTAAGGGAGAATCACCCCTTATACCTGTCAGTTGTTTCTTCATCATCTTTGGAGTGTATCTTAACTACTTTGATGGGGCTCCAACTAATCAAATTTACATTTCCTAAAGTTGCAAGAACCGATTGTCTCGCACTGTATCAATTCACCAAGCAATATCGGCAAGGTGATTCAAAATTGTACACTACAGTAAGCAATAGGAACATGTGTCTTCCTGCTTTTGATAGCTACATAGGGAGAGCCAAAAAAAAAAAAAAAAAAAAAAAACCTGGGTAAGTAAGCAATAGGAACCAAAATGATTCAAAGCAACAATTTTTTTAGGGGGGGAGGCAGTATCGATTCAACAAATCTATAATATTATGAAAGAATTGAACTTGTTCATTTGAAACAAAAAAGAAAATAAATTCAATAAATGGGTAAGCAATAATTGATTGAAGTGAAAAGAAAAGAAGAACTAACCAATTGATGAATAAGACACATGATAGGTTGTGGTTTCTTTCTGTGCTCCTCTTTCTAAGACATCTAGAAAGTAGTATTAATAAGAAAAGTCCAAAAAGGGAAGTTGGAGAAGCGAAGGTGTGAAAAGGCAGAGTAACCTTTGCGGTTGAAGAAGAGATTGGAAGTAAGAGGTGAAGAAGAAGAATGAATGAATGAAGAGAAGTGCAGCAAACGCGGAAAACAAAATGCACGACTTGAGTTAGGTTAGGTCTCTAATAACTTGATTGATTGCTTTGTCTCTGGTGAACGTGGGTTTTAAGTTTTTCTCCATTGATTTTCTTATGTCTATGTATCATGTATTAATAATAGATGATGCATTTTGAATAAATTTAGATAAATCTGATATCGTATTAAAATATGAATTTAAATTTAAGTTAATTTTATAAAATTAGTTTATAAAATTAAAATTATATATTTTTTAACTATTTTATTTTTAGTTCATATATGATTTACATTTTTTTTAAATATATCACTCACATCTAACATTATTAATGATGAATGAATTTTTTAATGATATAAAATTGGTTGGACTTGAATTTTTGTCTAGGAAGGTGGTGTTCAATGTTGACTGCCATTTTCCACTCAATAGGGACACCATGACGTTTGCACTCTTTTCTTCCTTTTGCTATCCTCTATGTGGTATGTGCTCAACTTCACATTGCATGTATCATTCCTTTTTTCTTTTAGACTTAAAAAATAAATCCTAATTTAATCTTTCTAATTTAATAAATTTTCCTATCTGCTTCCTCTTTTTTTCCTTTAAGACTTCAAAAAAATTTCCTATTTTAATATTTCTATCTTAAAATTATGTCTATAATCATATTTTGTCTTTTTCTATTTTAATCTTTCTAATTTTCCTATTTCAATGCTTATGGCTCACAGTCGTTTGTTTATACTTTATACAAATAACGTTAAGCTACATAATTAGTAATTTAGTATAAATAAAAACAAATAAACCATTGCATACTTCTTTTATTTATAAAAAAGGTTTAAAATATTTTTTTTTCTATAGTTTCATTTATTTTATTTTTTTAATATTTATAGCTTAAAATAGATATTTTTAATATTTATATTTATTTTTTAAAAAAAAAATTAGTCTCTATAATTTAAAAATATTTTTTAGTTTCTATATTTGTAATGTTTTTTATTATTTTAATTTCTATTATTTTTTTTTTTATAATTTTATCTCTTTTTTTTTTACTTAATTGATATATTAATTCAATTTTGTATTCTTTCTGTCTAATTTTGAATTTATTTTGATAAAATTATTTTAAATTAGATCTTTTAATATTTTGTGCTTCTTTTATATTCTCACATACAATTCCTATGGTTGAGAAATCATTTTTTCACCCTCATAAAATTAAAGACTTATTTTACGTCAATATAAAATAGATAATAATAAAAAAATTAATGATAAAATCTAAAAAAATTAAAAAATTACAAGTATATATAGAGACTAAAAAAAATACATCTTAAACTATAGGAATTAAAAAATATGAATATAAAAACTAAAAAGATCTATTTTAAACTATAAACTAAATGATAAAATAAGTAAAATTATAATAAAAAAAATATTTTAATCAATTAAAAATTATAATGACAATATCAAAGCTCAAATAGAATTTGTATTATTATCTTTTTTTATCAGTAGATGAATTCTAATAATTTACCATTGTATATTCATGAATACTCATATTATTTAAATAATTATTAAAGGGTTAAATATTTATCAATTTAACTTTAAAATTGATGTACTTTAGTAAAATTTGGAGAGTTTTAAAAAATAACATCTAAAAGAATATTATTTAGTATGATTTTTAATATTTATAAGATTACTAAGTAGTTTTAAGAATTATTTAAGAGAGAAAATAATAATGTTCGAATTTGATCCTGAGAGAAATAATCTTTCGCACTCTATTTAACTATCGACTAAGGTGCATTAGTTTAAAGTGCAGCCTTATGACATCAGTGTAAAACGGAAAAGAAAAAAAAATTGAAACGGTGGTTTGCTCAAACAAAAATGATTCAAAATAACAACTGTTAGTCTAAGGCTTGAAGAAAAATATATAAAAAGGGTAGAAAATATAAATAATATAATAAGAAAATATAATGTAATGATAAAAGAAATAGGTAAATAAAAAATAAATTATATGTATTTTAAATAAATATAAATATTACACTTTAACGATTTATCTCTTGATACACATATTTAATTATTATCTTAAAAAATATTATGAATTTTTTTAAAATGATTATATACTTAAAATAAATATTTTTAGTTATTATTTTCACAAAAACATTTTTAAAAAAAGTTAGCAAAATAAAAATAATATATATAATGTGCTATTTTTATAAGTATTTCAATAAAATAATATTTTTATTATATGATATTAATTATATATATTAAAGGTAATATATAAATATTAAAGTATTAATTACTTAATTGGTTTGATGTTATAAATAAAATATCTTAATAAATATCTAAATTGGTGCTTCAACATAAAATATTATTTATCATATTTAATAATTATGATATAAAAAATATGTATATTAAACATATATTTTTTAAGAACGAATTTATTTGTGTTAATTATATATATATATATATTATATAATAATAATAATAATAATAATAATAATAATAATAATAAATTGTTTCATATATAAGCATACATGTATAATTTTTTTATAATTTTTATTTTATTTATCATTTAATAAAATATTTTAAATTTAAGTATATATTATATTTTTTTATCAAGTGAATAAATGATAATGAACGAAAAATATTTTACCATATATTTTAACCAAAAATACATTTTATAATATTATAATGAATACTTTTTAAGATGTTAAGTTAAATATTTTAAATTATATATCAATATAATAGGAGCATAATGGTACAATACTTATATATCTAAGGAATAAAAATGTAATTTATTATATATTTTAAGATATAAAGGAGATAATGCAATACATCTCTCATAGAAGAAGAAAATAATTTATATTAAAGATGTTAAGTTAAATAAATTAAATTATATATTTTAATATAAGAGCGAAAATAGTGTAAGAAATAAAAAATAATAACATAATTTACTCTTTATACGACAAAATATCATTACTTATTAAGGATGTAATAAAAATTATTATCCGCAAATTTTCTAAAATTTTAAAATTATTTGATATTTTATTACATAAGTTTAAATTAATGTATATTCATAAAAAAAATATTATATATTTATTTAAATTTATATAATAAAGTATCAAATAATTTTTAAATTTAGATTGACAAGAGGAACTTACATTGTTTAAGCAAATAATCAAGGTTTGAGACTTAATTCTTACGATTAAGATAGATTATTCTCTTACATTGTTTAAGCAAATAATCAAGGTTTGAGACTTAATTCTTACGATTAAGATAAATTATTTATATGTTCGATAAAGAACACTTTGTAAAAATTTATAATTTTGATCTATGTTAAATCTTCAAAATTTTAATATATAATATAAGTTATTAAGTAAAATATTTATATTAAATTTATTATATATTTCAATATATATCCTTGGAATACATGCTTTCCACTTTTTTTAATAAATAAATATTTTTATCATAAATTATATTTTAGATGTATAACAAATAATTTATTGTGATGCAATATTATTTTTAATTATCAATAATTTTTAAAATATTAAAATTTAATATAAAATAAAAATAATAAATTAAAAAAGATAACCAGTTAAGAAAAAACTCTAAAGTCACCCCCTTCAAAGAAAAAACAACTAAAAATACTTTTATTAAAAAAATCCGTAAAAATATTTTTGTTAAAGACAATTAATTATTCTCATGTATATATAAATACAATAGTCAATCATTTTGAAAATAACAATATAAATATTCAAATAAAAATAGATTTACTATTTCTTATAATATTAATGAACAGTAAAAACGAGTCTGGTGAATAAAGAAAATTATAGTAGATATAACGTTTAATAAAAAAAAATATTTTTGAAATGCATACTAAGTTTAGCATTTATTTCCAAGTTTATAATAATGTGACCAGGATAGTTGGAAAAAGAAAAACCCATATTTTGTTTTTTGAACCAATCACATGGCAAATTTTAAGCTATAGGTAATAAACTTGAAAAAAAATGTGTTAAATATTTTGTAACCAAAACAGTGATGAGACATGTGAAAGAGAAATATATATTTTGATTAAGGAATCTGATGCATGGCCGGCACCTAGTTGTAGAAAGAGACACAGACACGCATCGCTGTATCAGTGTTTGAGACCACCACGGCATTGCTTCAATCTCAATCCCTCTTGCCAAACCACTCTTCCTTTTGTCTCTTTGCTCCTTACCTTTCACACTACCCTGCCTCCTCTCTTTGACCAACACTTAAAGGCACCAACACTTGTCAATATTTCATACTAGTATCAATCATATCAACCAACATGTAACAAATGAATCAACTTATGTATTATATTCCCTTTATTGGGGCATTCTATTAACATTTTAAAATCATGCAATCCTACAAAAAAAATTATAAGAAAATATATACAGTTGCTGAAATTATTATGGAGTTTTAGTGAAATTATGGTAATGATGATGTCTTCTTCCTTTGAAATTGGATACATTCTATCTCAACCCAACCCATGCAACCATAAGATTCTCAGTTTTCTTGAGCTCCTTAAATTTAATCATTAATTAGAATGTAAGAAATTGCACACCTTTGGTAAATTATTGAAGGCAATTTGAATTGCCAGCCCTACACTTCAAATTTTAGGAGACTTGAATTTTCAACACTATGTGACAGTTATAAAATTAACATTCAGTTGACTTAAAATTAGAAAGAACTCGTGAAAGCATGGTGTGTGGAGTGGCATAATCCTTATTCAATTGCTCTTATCCATGAGTTTTGAGACATTTAACAAAATTAAAACACTCTTTCTGAACCAATTCAAATATTTCTTTCAGTTGATGGTTAAACATGGTTATTTGGTATGATCGGTTGATCCTCTTGCCGAAATTTTAAGCTCTTAAGCCACGTAAAACCAATGTAAGCATCAAACTTGCAAGCCGTCTCCAATAGAGGATTTCTCAATTTCGCACCTAAAATGAATTTGTAGATAGAGAAGATTTGATTCCCTACCATGTAACAAGATGAACTAAATTAATTTATCATAAAAAATTACTGGGATGCAAACAAAAGTTACACATCGTTCAAACAAGAGAATAAACATATGTTTATATACACATAATTGTCTCTATTGGTTGAGAGACCTTTTAGGTAGTATTTAAAAGTAAAACCATAAAGGTTAAATCCAAAACGTACAGACAATATCTTACTAATATAGAGACATGTGTGTGTAGTAATTCCCGCTATACAATAAAAATAAGTTTGAGTTTCTAGTTTAGCATACATGAAAGTGATTAGCAAATGGGACACCGTGAAGGGTCATAATTTCATTCACAGTCCAAACTCCAACCTCCAATGTTTGCATTTAAAAGCGACTTTTGAGCCTTACGTATGGCAGACTTTATCAAACTAATTATTATATTCACAATCAAACTAAATATTTTATACCCTTTATCATCTCTTTTATTGGGAGCTTAGATGGTGGACCTTTTGGATTATTTTTATAACAATCAACACTTCAAACTAGCAAACATAACATTTACAAAATCTATTGTCGCGCCTTTGACCACTTTAACAAAACAAGCTACAAAATTAGTGTTCACAAATACTACGAAAATTGAAAATTGAAATTAACCTTTATAAGAAACAGTGTAACTAACCACTGCGACTTCCTTTGATATACACTAACAGGAGCTGTTTACTTACATTACATAAAAGCCATCTTTTTTCTCTATAAACAAATAAAACCAAATTAAGCTAAATCCTCCTTCTCAATGCTTGCCAAATAAATACAAAAGCATTGAATAGAAGAATCAAATTTACATTGAAGTTCAAAGTAACATCAAATGGCATAGATTGGATTTACTTCTGGCTCATCAGAATCGGAATCCGTCTTAGATATCTTGTCTTTCTTCCTCACTCTTCGGGAGCGTTTGTATTTGACCACATAGTATGTCATGGTACCAAGAACACCACCCATTACGATGACCCCTACAACGGTAACAAGAATTGCAGCCCAAGGACTGTGCCGACCAACTACTATATAAGATGCTGTAATGAACGAAACTGAGGTGCACACAGAGGCTAACCACATCATCTTGTTGATCACCTCCACAACTTTTCTCTCAGCCTTTAACTCCCCTCTAACAACTGTGATTTGAACCACAACCACAGCTAATGATGTGAATAGTGCAATGGCATTGGATATGAAGAAGGCTTGGAAAGACGCTGTGTGTGCCATCACTGCCACCCCATTTTCATAGTCCCCACCAGGAACTGTGAAAATTGCTGCAAATGCAACTGCTGCAAATAGCACAGCAACCACCGTTACTGAGTTGGCAGCATTGTTGATTCCAGCTTTGTGCAACTTCTTTAGCTCATGGGCAATCCCACTCACGTTCTTGTTTGTTCTACGAGTTTGTTCCAGCTGAAAATAAACATCTTTCCTGATCTGCGTCATGGTTTTCCTTAGCTCATCCCTTGGTTGGTTCAGATCATTGGCTTTAACTGCACCGTAACGAATCAGACACTCTTTGATCTCCAGAATTTCCTCGGATATTGGAAGCCCCTCCGCAAGGTCAAGAGCTGTCTTGTGGTCTTTTGTCAAGGTATTTACATTGGTGTCGGGAAGAAGTAACAGCTCATTCACTATCTGCATATAGTAGTAAAGTGTGTATTGAAAACTAAAACTCTTTTCAACATATCTTTCACAAATAATTAAAATTTATGCAAGTCTTATTAACAAAAAAGAAAAATTGTGAAATCAAGGCTGAATTCATATATATTATTTAGTCACACAATTTTCAAAATTTCTCAGATTTTATTATCTTTTTAATTAGTTGTTTGATATCATTAATTAATCACAATAACCTAACACACTGACCATTGACATAATATATTAATTGTTAATATAATATATAAATAATGATGTGATATAATATGTTACATTCATAGTTAGTATGTTATAACAACGGTGAACATTTTACATTAGTAGTTAACTAACAACATCAATGATTATATAATGGAATGATAAATATGTAATTTTGAAAGTTGAAGGAAAATTTGGTGGAATCATGAAATACGAGTGACAAAAGGGGAAATTGAGTCTATTATTTAATAAAATCTACTGTGTATTGAAAATAATAAGTGTTGTTTGTTAGCATTCCTGGTAAAAATACAGGACATGAAGATAGCACACCTCATGGTTTTCCTATTATGAAACTTATCATTATTTAAAGTTTAGCCATTATGATACCTCTACCCTCTTCTTCCTCGTGGCTACATGCAATGCAGTTTTGCCAAACTTGTCGGGAAGCATGACAATGGCTGCATCCGCAGCAAGAATCAGCTTCACCACTTCACAACTAACCCCTTTGACAGCCATGTGTAGTGCAGTTTGCCCTTTCTTATCAGTTCTTCGAGCAAGTTGTGGATCCTTCTTGAGAAGTATCTTTACAACATTTACATGTCCCTGGCGTGCAGCTAAATGGAGTGCATTCTTTCCATTGGACCTAGTCAGCTCCAACTGAGTAGGATCCCGAGACAACAACTCCTCAACAACATCTGCATGCCCTCGTGTAGCTGCAGATATTAGAGGAGTTGCATTTGACTGCGCAAACGTTTTAATCATCCCAGGCTCATGGTCTAGTAGCACCTGCACAATGGCTGCCACAATAAAATATACAGTTGTAATGTTACGTTTTCATTCCCCTGAAATGCTAGCAACACATCATATATAACATATTCACATCCTTTTCTTCATGGGAAATTTTATGGTATCCAAAAATAAAGGGTTTTGGCATTGTTAATAACTCTCCTTTTTATTTTTCTAGGTGTCTAAACTAATATATAAGTAAATCAATCAACTAATGCATGGTTTTGTTACATAAAATGTACGTACGTACCAAGATGACCCTGGCTAGCGGCAATGTGCAAGGGGTTGAAACCGGAGCGGTTTTTGACGGAAAGAGCCTCGGCGGTGGCATAAGGGAGGAGCTCCTTGACGACGTCGAGGTGGCCCTTCTCGGCGGCGGTGAAGAGCGCGGTTTCTCCCAAGTCGTTGACCTCGTTGAAGATGGCGGACCTAAAGTGGGCAACCTCGGCGTCGAACTCGAAGGTGCCCATCATGAGGGAGTCGATCTCGGCGAGGACGGTGCGGACGGAGGCGGCGTCGCCGCGCTGGGCGGCGAGGTGGAGGTGGGTGTCGTTGTGGCGGCCGGTGACCTGCTTGACATACTTCTTGCGGGGAGTGTCGGGGCGCTTGGCGGAGTTGGAGAGGAGGAGGGCCTTGCCGGAGGTGGAGAGGAAGAAGGTGGACCTGGGAGTTGTGGGCGTGGAGGGGTCGGAGAGAGGGGTGCGTTGATCCATTATGGCCCACACCAACGACGGAGGTGGTGGAGCTGCCTACCCCTTTCCACAATTCTCTCAACACCAACACTGCCTTCTTTTTTCTTTGCACCATTAGCGGAAACTCCCTTCTTAAATATCCTTCGTTTGTTACTTTCTTCCATACCCATTATCCACTCATATACACATCCTTACTTTCTAATACATCTTTCATTACGCCCATCGACATAATCATTCAAATCAACAAAATTATATATATGCATGCATATATAGTAAATAAGTATGTATATATTTTCGTTTGAATGTAAATGCATGAAAAAAATAGTTTTTATGTAGTAAATTAGTTGTGAGAGGAAAAAAATTGTTCAAAAATAATCATAAAGATATATGAATATTAACTAAGAAAGAGAATATAAGGATAATATATATATATAAACGAAGTATTAAGACTTTTTTTTTGTAAACAACTTTTTTTGTAAACTAATTAAAAAATTGGTTCAAAACAGACGAAATTATGTATCCCAAACTATCTAAATCATCAAAGTTAAAAAAAAAAAAAAAAATCATCATCAGAGTTCTTTTATTGGTTAAAAAAAATAAAAGAAAGGACTTGTAAATCCAAAACTTAAAAAAAAATGCGGCCCAGCCCGTCGCATCAAATACTGATCTGGACGGATGTGGATCTTGAAGCCCCTAAGAAAAAGCCCACACGGTATTAGTAGGTGTGGAGTCGTGGACGGGACATAAGTCCACAACAGGTTTTGATGGATTTTGCATTTTGGATGTAACATGTTATGCTTGCATATTAAGAAAAGAAAAAGGCGGACGATATACACACCACCATTTTTTTTATAAACACATTCCCTTTTTTTTAAAAAAATATAATAAATTTTTAAATTATCCTTAATATTTTTCTAACTTATAATTTTTTAGATTCACACCTCTCTTCTTTCTATTCTTCTTTCTTCTTTGTGCACTTCGTTTCTTCTTCTTCACTTTCTTCTCCGCATCTCCCTACCTCCCCTTCTTTCCTTTTCAATTTCTGCATTATCCTCTTTTTTTTTTGGTTTTGTTATAAGCTGTAAGTGGGTTCAGTGTCGAAGGAAAAAGTGTCAAACCATATGCATTTTTTTCTCCAAGTAATTCTGTTCCGAAAAGTGTTTTCTAGAATAATAAAACTTTTACTCCAGAAAGTAGTACATTTAGGGATAGTAAATTTTTTATTCCAGAAAGCATTTTCTAGAAGTGTGCTTGTTACATAATTCTGAAAAATATTTTCAAGAATACTAAATTTAATGTTTCAGAAAGAACTTTCCAAAATTATATAAGAAACACGCTTTCAGAAAATTCTTTGCGGAACAATAATTTTACTATTACGGAGAGTACTTTTCGAAATGCTAAGATTAACGTTTTAAAATTTATTTTACGGAAGTATGAGAATTTTAAATTATCAGTGTTTCTTTGTCTCCGTCATCCACTGTCGTCGTCTACCAATGCCAAAAATTTAACCAACTATATATTCTTGTTGTGCATAAGTAATATTAAATAAGTTAAGAAAATTATAAATATAAAATGAAATTTAATATATTAATTTGTACCTTGCATTGAATGTAGAAAATAATAAAGATTGAGTGAAAATTAGCGTTTAAAGAATGATAGAGTAGAAAGTGAAAAATAAAATTTAAAAGATACAAAGATAAAATATGATTATGTTGATTGAAAAATAAGAAAAATCAAGAACGAAAAACAAAAAAAGAATAAAATTATCATAGAGTGACTAGAGTGATGAAAAAGGAGAAGGAAAATGAGAAGAAGATAAAAAATGATGAAAGAAGAGAGTGAATGAAAAATTATTTTAAAAACAAAATTTAAAATAAGAATTTAATTAGAAAGATATTTTAATAATTTTATTTTTAGAAAAGAGATTGGAAGTGTATTTATAAAAGATAGGAGGTGTAGATATCATCACCCAAAGAAAAAATAAATACGAAAAAGCCCATAGGCCATAGACAGGCCTAATCCATTGTCAACTAGCTAGCTAATTAAACTGCCAACTAATATCAAGTCAAGATAGAAAATGCTTAAAACAATCTTAATGTTCTAAGCATTCAATTTTAAATGGAGGCTTGAATTGAACGCTTCTCACGTGTGGTTTATAATGTACCACAATATTTCACTGTTAGATTAATTTAATTTACAATTCAATAAGGTGCACATTTTACACACTTCTTTCTCCCACACTATTAGATAAGATCCTCTATGGTCATTCTTAAATACAGTTTATTATTGTCTTGGTTACGTTTTCATGCTCCACACACAAATTCAAATATAGTTTTTTCATCTCTTCTCCCCTTTCTTGTTCTTTGTCCTCTCTGCCACTGCCATAGTTAGCCACTGCAAATTTGTCACCGTCCACAGCTTCCTCTTGTGTCACCAGCGAGTCATATGGAAGTGTTCATATTTTTAACGTCTCACTTTCCTACCGAGGTATATATAGACTCAAAGGACAATGAAATATCCTTTTGAAGCCAAAAAAAACCATAGGTTCGCATTAAATTAAAATATGTATTGTGGAAAACTCATAAGCTATATCATTAAAACCTAGAAACTGAAAAAATAAGATGTGTTAGAAACTGTTCTTAGCAAGATAAACTCGGATGAAATATTTATTTCATAAGATTGTTCTTCTCTCTTATTTCTAAAAGTTAGAATGAATCTTATTGTTTAGTGTTGATACATACCAAAAAATACTCTACGATCAAGTTAATTTAGGTCTTTCTGTATATTTATTTATTTATTTATATAATGTGTATCTCCTAATTGTATTAATTGTATCTGTCCATTTTCCTTATTTTTGAAATCATAACAGTTGACATATGAGTTAAGTTAACATGTTAACACGTAAACTTGGTCTATGAATTCGGCATATCATTTTTATAATGTTTGTTCTTACTGGAAATCTGCTGTAGAGCTGATCCGCCAGGTAAGATGGGTGAGCCTCCTTCACTGGTACGTTGATGCTCCAAGATGGGGGTGGTACCTGCAAAAGAGACTCCGATGCCAAAGTTAGTGTTTGTGTGAGTATTAGTCTCGTATAAGTAATGCACGTACCTAGGTGTGAATTAGGGTTGCTTTGGGCCTTGGGCCTGAGATGAGGTGTAATATGATTAGATAACGGACCTCGTCCGAGGCGAGATCCTCGGGGATCAGTTATGATTCGCTTAATTACCGAGCTGATGTCACGCGGTGCGTGTCCGAGGTCGACTTGCGTTATGGTGCCGAGCTCGAAGCTCGGCTACGCAGTACGGATAGTACAATGTTCAATTAGTTTTATGTCGTCAACGTAATAGTAACATAAAATATATGATCGAGCATACATTATCAAACGAAGTTAATTTGTATATTAAGTGCATGACTGAATTTACATTATCGTCGAGCTTGGTACAAAATTTAACTAAAAAACTTAAAACTTATAAATTAATTAATTGAAATAAAAGAGTTGAATAATATTAATTGATAAATTAATGAATGAATATAAAATTGCATAAAATATATTTAGTTATTTTAGGTAAAATGAAAATTTAAATAAATTAATGAAAAAAAATAGTAGCTTTATAAGTTAACTTATTTTCATAAGCTTGTGAAAATAAATTAATAATTATTAAAACAAGCTTGCATATACTAAATAAATTAATTTTGACCAAATTATTTTATGAAATTTTCTACCGTCTTCCCAAAAACAGACCTTATATAGTTTTATTGGATAATTTTGACTTTGTATATCATTTATCTGTATTTTAATTTTTATCGTTTTCTTGTATGATATCATGAATACTTTCTTAAAATCAAAGAAGGGAACAAAGTTACCGACTTTTATATATCGTACAAATTCTTTTTATTGTTAATTATGCTATTCAAGTTGAACTATCAAACCGCACTCTTCTAGACACCACGATTTAAAACCCTTTATTTTTTTGTACATTTATTTTAGACGTTTGAAATTTGAGTTGGGTGTAGGTGCTTAGTTGAAAAATAAATTTGCGGCTGACAAAAAAAATATTTTTTCAATAACTCATAATATACGTTAAATTTTAATAATATTTAAATTAAATTTTTTTAATATATAAATAAAATTTACAAGTTTTTAAAAATTATATAATATTTTATTATAAAATTCAAATTAACTTATAAAATTATTTTATAATGATCCGTTAATTTAAATTAATAAAATTAATTCTCAAATAGTTTTAAATTTTAAAAAAAAATTATAAATTTTATTTATATATTAAAAACTTTAATTTAATTATTGCATCGTTAAAATTTAATATATAATATAATTATTAAGAGATATAATAGTTATAAAAGTTATATATATATATATATATATATATATATATATATTATTAAAATATGAATAATTTAATTGTATTTTTATTTTTATTATATATATATCAAAGTTTGAACTTAAAAACATCTACATATTATTCTAAATCTTTACGGCTAGACCAATCTAGTAATTTTTTTATAAGATTAATTTTGAGAAGTTATTATTATTATTTATTAATTTTTCTTAATCTATATAAAACAATTTAAAATGACACTTATTATAAGACGAATATATTACAAGTTGTTTATAATTTGATATATTTAATCCATAACCTTTTTATTATAGTGTGTTAAGAAACATTTTTTTTAATACTTACTTTATTGTTAGTTATAATTTATTGAAAATTATAAATTTTGTGAGTTTTTTATATCATTTAATAAGACTATCTTTTCATCTAGTAGTAGGACTCATCAAAATTTATAATTGTTAACCCATAAAAAAAATAGAATGTTAAAATAAGTGTTGTTAATATTTTTGTATAATTTATTAATATAAGAAAATTATCATTATTTTTTAATAGGGCTACATTAACGTCTACTTATTTAACTTTCATATCATCCAATTTAACCACATAACATAGTCAATTTAAACACACGAAATAAAAGCGACTGACAACAAATGCCAATATAATTATTTGATGATATTATTAGAATATAAAATTTCAACACTTAAAGCCATTCGGAATTCCAAAATTTCATTATTCTTGTGCAGTTAATGACTGTGGAAGTTTAGGATACGGAGATGTGTTAGTTGGAATAATTGCAGAGCAAATAGGTGAAATCGTAATTGGAAAGGACCGGTGTTGAGACTTGAGATAGATAAACGTGGCAGATATTAAGTCATTAGAGTGAAGAAAATACTCTACCCCTTTCTGTCGACCAACATGCACCAGTCAATGCTAAAAACTTTACTACCTTTATTTAATGCAATTCTTTTTATATAGATTATGTTATTATTTCTTTATCTATTTTATTTCATTTAATATTTCTTGAAATTTCAAAAAGTATATATATTATACCTAATAGACTCGTAGGTTTCAAGCATAATTATTGACTCGATCTAACTTATTAGGCTATCATATTAAATTAGTTCAATTCTTTATTGAACTACATGTTTTTTTAAATATATTCAGCTATACCAATTTTCACACTTCTAATTAAAAATATTTTAGAAAAGTCTAAGTTGAGAAAATTACTGCGATTCCCATAAATTTACACATTAAAGTTATAAAAATAATAATTTTTTTGTACACTTTTAAAATGTATGTTTAAGAGTGTATTTGGTTTTGCGTCATTTATGCACATCAATCTTATTTTTTTCACGTCAAATTGATATTTTAAACAGATATTAAAGTGAGTTATTTTCAGATTGACGTTAAAAATAACATCAGGAATTACATCCAAACATACACTAATTCTGCCTACATGTTTATACACTTTTATTAGTGGGATCGAATTCTAAATATACGAGCAATCACTTAAAGAACTCGGTGTTACTTTAAATTAGAAAAAAAATAAAAATAAAATAGGTTTTTTTTAATCTCTTAGACTTGCTATGTATCGTTCAACTAATTTATGGAATATCATTTCAATCAAACTCATTGATAAACATAATTCAACTATGTATTTATGTGTCAATCTTGTTAATAATTAGATTATATATTTTATGATTGATGACATAAACTTAATTGAATATTTATATCATCAAGATGATATGTTGAGTTCATATACCAAATTGATGTATCAATATATCAATTCAACACACAAGGTAATTATAATGAAAAATAGGTATGTATTATATGAATAAAAAATTATATAGAATAATCTAAACTAACTTGGTCTTCGGCATTTTTTTTATATATATACTAACACTATTTAAAATAAAAAGAGGAAAAGATTCAATCTAATATTTGAAAATGAAACAAAGGGACAATTTTATGAGATAAACAATTTACCCGGATTTATCTTCAAAATCATTAATTTTGTAGAACATAAGTAATTGACATAATTAACTTGTAATTGAATGTTTAGTAGAACATGTTCTAAATATAAATCGATTTTGAAAAGTGCAAGGGACGACGTCGTGAATCTCCCATCCTTGAGGGACTTCTAAATCGAACATGATACATATCCGTGTCAAAATAAATAAATAAATAATCTATCATACAACAATCAACTATCAATTTAATTAACATTACAATGAAAAATTAAAATGTATAAAGGGTAAACACCTTTGTTATGAGAAAGGATGGTACATCAACAACTATATTTAAATAAAATCATATGGTTATTTGCTAAAATCTAAGCACTACATAGAAAAAACTGAGTTTAAGGCTTTGATAAGGCACAAGGTCTACATCTTTAGTACTTAACCTTTATACCTTTTATGCTTAAGGATGGTGGAAAGGTATACCCTCCCGACCTTTTGTCAAGAAGGTTTATACGAGAAAGTATTTTAACTTATCTCTGTACCATTCATGCTTGAAATTGGTAAACAAGTATCATTCCAGATTTTTACTAAGAGGACATAATCGAGTGACTAGTGGAGTACTTTATCACTTTTATCCCTACTTATAAAATAAGCTAGTATTTATCTGACTTAAAATCTATATTTGCCATGAAATCTAGTAATTAATAACCATAATTAAACACAAAAATATGATACTTAACGACAGACATATTTTCACAAAATCATGAGATTTTTAAGACTCACAAAAATATAACAATTAATTATAAAATTCTTATATTTTAGAGTAAACAAAACTTATCTTTCAAATGTTTTAAACTTGGATGATATTTAAGTTTTTCCTATTGTGTTTTTTATACCGGAACAAATTTAAATTTTATATATTTGGAAATTGGAGATTAAGTTACATCCATTCAAGCATTTCCTCTATTTGTCACCTCTCGATGTTCTTCAATCCCGTTCACAACTATTTATTAAAAGGTCCATCTCACGTCATCTGACATTTGTTCGGCCGTTGCTTCAAATAAATACGTGCTTTATTATTATTATTATTTTATTTCCTTTTTGCATGGCAATCGCGATCATAATAATGATTAATCACTATCTTTCTCAATCCACTGACCCAAAAACATTTTCCATTCACAAAAAGTAGCGGTTGTTGAACACTAAACTCTTCTCTTTTCTTCTTTTGTTTATGAGCCTTGTACTCATTCTCAATTTGCTATTTATAAATCAAAGGAAAAAGAGGTGAATGACATAGAGGGGGATATGAAAAAATAAAAATAAAAAATGAATAGAACGAAAAAAATACAATTTTTTTAAAAATTATAATTTTTTTAAAATTTAAAAACTTATATTTAATCAACAATTTATACGGAAAAAAATAGAATGTTAATCAATAATTTAAACTGTTAGGAATATTTTTGTTGTTGTTAAATGTCAATTAAATATTTTAAAATAATATAAAATCATGTAGAGGGGTATAAAAGCGGACCGCGAGTTCCTTTCAACGATTTTTTCTCTCACCTAACACTTGAATGAAACGAACTTTATATTATTCCATTTTTGAGTAAATTTTTTATATAAAAAAAAACAACGATTTATAATTTGTGAATTATTAAGACTGAAGAACGTTTACAAGGCATAAAAATAAAATAAAAAAATACAATTTTTTTTTAAAATAGTATAATGAAGTTGCATAAACATTATGAAGATTAATAAACTATAGTTTTGCAAGAATAACATTATAAAGGTAAGTAAGAAAAAAGATGTAAATACAATCTTTAATTTACTTTTTGCATTGACAATTTGCATTTTAAGTTTTTAAGCGCATTTTTTCATTCGGACATATCACCTTCCCGTGAACACGCGTGGAGAAGATATATTCAGTTAGTCACAGTTTTCACACTTCATTGAAAGACTCCTGCTGACTCTGGATTATTTTATTTCATGTTTCAATCACAATTTTTTTTATCGGAAAATAATTATTTGAGTTATATATAACTATTTTGCAGATAAAATTTTCACTCTACGTATTTAACCAATCTACATATTTAAGATTCGAACACAATATTATTGATTAAACTTAATTAATATTGTGTAAATGTGTGAACCTTCTAACTTGTATTCAATAGTATGTGAAAAGAAGAAAAAAAAAATACAAAAAAGGGTTTAAAAGAGAAGTAAAATAAAAAAGTAAATGTAATAAGTTAATATGATTTTTTTTGTATATACGTAATAATAATCAATATGATAAGGAAAGAAGAGGAAAAATAAAAGAAAACTATGATAGAAATTATATGAAAGAAAGATTGAGTGTATACTAATAATATCGGAGTACATGTATGCTGTAATAGCATACATTTTTTATCCATGTAAAAATATGTTCCAAGTGACGGTCGATAACTAATATTTTTGAGACATAAATATTATTAAAATAGATTTTCTTTGATGCGGTCACTAAAATATATAGTTAGGTTTAGACTATAGTTATAACCCGTAATAAATAATATTACAACAATAGTGAATGATAATAATTAAATTAAAGATAATTATATATATATATATATATATATAATTTTAAAAACTATATAAATATTACATAAAAGATAAAGATTACTTGAAAAAATTAAAACCATTTTTTAATCTTAGATTGCGAATATATATGTGGAAAAAGAAGAAGAAGAAGCACAATCATCGGTGTACACTTGACATTTTTTCTATAAGAGATGGAAAAAATATATGATAAGTCGTGGGATTAAAAAATTAATTAGAATACACACAAAATTGTAATTTTTTTAAACACATTACTTAATTACAATATTTTATTTTTGCAATAATTAATTTTTAAAAAATATATCTAAGATTATTTTTAATTAATTAATTGGCCGTGTAAAACTATTTATACAATCTCTGTTTATTTGTATGTACAAATGGAGTGAGAAAAAATGGATAACAAGCAAATTAATATCAAATTTCTTTGTTTCAGATAATAAGCAAATATATTTCCGTGGGACTCAACACGGGAAACATTTCCAAATTTGCATGAGACAAGCTAATAGAAATGATAGCTCTGTTTTATTTAAATTTAATATTAAATATTACTGTCTAATATTTAACAGTAATATATTTGTACTAATTTTATAACACGGAATACTTTGAATGCAGATTTATCTAATAAATTTATCGTAATAATTTGGTAGCTTTTAATAAATTTGACTACTTACTTAACTATGAAGACTCAAGAGAGAAGAGTTAACCTTATTTAATAAATGTATTGTGATTTGATAGTTTTGATTAGATTTTAAGTAACAGAGTTACAGAGAGGTATGAGCGGTACTTGTTGATCCGGTAAAAAAGTATGAAATAGGCAAATAACGAATTTATCCGTTTACAGATGAAATCCGGAAAGAAAGAGCAGAAAGGTATAAAGTAGGAGATGAAGTCATGGTTACGTGTACCACACGCACAAAACTGACAAAGAACGCTATCTATTTTGTTGGCTATGTCAAAACTCTATACTTAATTTGTACAGCACTCACTTAACTTAACTCCAACGCCGGTGAGGGGACGAAGTTACCGATGAGGACGCCGTTCCAAAAAAGAAGAGGTTAGCCACGTAATTTTCAACATCCTCAGGGGTAAACGTAACGTACTCCGTCACCGTCAAGTCCCTCACTGATCCCACCGTGGCAAGCACCGCATCGTACCACTCGCGATATCTCGGCACTATACTTCTCGCGATCGAGCCCTTTATTTCGTCTCGCATGTCTCTGTCAGCCACCACGAACGAGTTCTGCTTCCGATACGCTTCCTCGAATTTCGCGTTGAACTTCTCAAACACCTCTCTCGCCTCCGCCGCGCCAGGATTTACCGTCAGCGACGAAACAACTTCTCCCCACGCCACCTTCTCGTAGTTCGCAACGAACCTTTTCGCTTTCGCTTCGTGCTTCGCGATCCAATCGTCGCCAAGCACGTACTGCAGGTTCGAGCTTCGGACTCTGGCCACCACGTACCAGAGATTGTTCGCCAGAAACAGGTACGACAGCGAAACGTCCTTGCAATGCCTTGCTTTGCCGTCCAGCTTGCACAGCAGTACGAGAATCAGCCACGCCACGCGAGCCGTCAGCGCCGGCGTCGACGCCGAGTAATCCGATTCTGGACTGTATAAATAAGATTCCGGCAGCGACGACGAACGCGGCGGCGGAAGCCAGTCCGCGCGCGGGAATATGTCGGAGAGGACGTTCACGTAATCGGCGAGAATCGCGAGGTAATTCATCGTCTGAATCGTGAGCCAGTGCACGCCGCCGCCGTTCAGCGCCAACTTGGAAGAGTCTTTGTGGATCGTGGACTCGAACTCCGCGAGCGAGTTTTGCGCGGAATCGGTGAGTCGTTGAAGCGAGGCGAGGACTTGAGAGCGAACGGCGGAGGTGTAGTCGGAGGAGAAAATAGACTCGATCTCCGGCCAGAGCTCGGAAACGACGGCGTGCATGTCGAGCACGCGGAAGAGCTTCTCCGGTGAGTATTTCTTTGTTTTGGCGACGAGTTCGGGGAATCCGAAGAGGAGAGAGGCAGCGTCTCTTGAAATTTCGGCGAAGCATGATTCTCTGATGGAATCTGAGTAACCGAAGACGTGGTCGCAGAGGATTCTCTCTCCGTTGAAGAGCGTTCTAACTGAAATCCTGGCCGCCTCTAACCAACTCTTGATCTTGAAATCAAGAACCTCCGAGTCCATCTTGTTGGCGCGGGAGGAGCTTAATTTCTCGACGCCGAGGCGGTAGATTCCTTCGTCGATGATGGATTTACGGATGATGATGTAGACGCTGACGCATTCTTTGGCGTAGCCGGAAGAGAGCATGCAGTGGGCGATTAGTTTGAGATCGGCGACGGCGGCGGAGGAAACCTGCTCGACCTCGGAGATGGAGTCTGCGGCGGCGCGGATGTCGTCGTCTTCGTCGTCGCAGTCGGAGGCGCTGGAGGTGGCGGAGGTGCGGGAGGATCTGGCGGAGAGGGATTCGGGGTCGAGGTGAGCGCGGTTGGTGGATAGGATCTGGTAGAACTCTTTCTTGAGGCGCTTCATGGCGATCTGCATTAGGTTTTGAGCGAGGACGAGTTTGTGGGAGGAAGGGTTTGTGGAGATTAAGGAATGCATGGTGTTCTGAAGTTGGTTAACGCAGTTTATGTAGTTTTTGGCTTCGGTCTTGTCCTCGTAGAAGAGGGAAGTGACTTTAGCGTATGCGGAAGTGTCTGCGTTCCATTTCAGTATGAGTGACTCCGCCTCCTCCATGAAGCTATCTTCCTCCGAATAGCTGAGCCGCGGAGGCGTTGGGGTTGACTTTGAGCTTGAGGGAGAATTGCGCTCCATGGCAAACGACGGCGTTTTGGGGTTGAAACACAACTTTCTCATTTTTGGTTGGATGTTAGAAGTGGAGTTAAGTGTATATATATATATAGAAGAAGAAGCGGGGTTGCTTCTTCTTCTTGATGAGCCCACATGCATAATACTCGGTCGTGAACAGGAGCTCATCTCTTCCTTCTTCCAATTTGAGTTAGTGGGTTCACATTCCTTGCAAGATAGTACATTCATATTCATGCTTGATGGTGATGTTGATTATTTCTGGCAACCAATTTCAAGGAAAGAGATCCAACAGCGCACCCCAGTCCACACAAGCGTGCCACGCAAGAATACTTCAACTCAACCAAACAATTAATAAATATCAAATACGACTTTTTATTTAATTTATAATTCAACGAGAGGAATTTAATTGCAAATTAAATTACTAGTTACTTCTGAGTCATATTTGACGTATAAGAAGTAACTCTTCATGTCTTAAAATTAAAACGCTTCTGCATTTGCCATTTTCATCGTGAATCCTTGTCACCTCGCAACGTAATATTAACACAGTCTATGTTTTCATTTATTTTGGATACATGGAGGGGAAGATAAATGAAGTGGAAGGAAAAGTAGTTCTTCTGTTTGGCAGAATACCACAACATATTGTAAATTATGTCCTCTCAATAAAATAAAATAAAATCTCTTAAATTATTTCTTCCCCGTATTGAATTAGAATAATTATTTTTTAATATAAAAATTAGAAGTCTTTTTAATAATTTTTTTTATAAAAAAAATCTTAACACACATCTTATTTCTTTTTATATTCTTCTTATTTTTATTTATAAATTAAATTTTAATATTTTTTAAATTAATAGTGCAATATAAATTATTTATAAAAAAATAAAATATAATTTATATGCTCAAATATATTTATTTATTACATATATATTTTATTTATAAATATAATGAACAGATAACTTGTATATATTTAAAAATATTTAAAGCGCTAATCATAACATTTATGTACCAGAAAAATATATTTAAAAATATTTATTTATTATTAAATTTTAATCATATAAAATAAACATAATTATAAACTATAATGATAGTTTTGCAAAATGACCTGTTATGTTTTTTTGTCTCTCACATATCCCTTTTACGACAAATGTAAACTGTCTATTATTTTTTCAGTATAATAATTGTTTTTATAGTACAAAATTAATTTTCTACTCTTCGTATATATATACCACCAAATTCTTCTCTCAATCTTAATCACAGAGTTAGAGGAGGGGGGAAATCAGGAAATGGGGTTTCCTACAATCAGCTAGCGACGTAGACAAAAAGTAAACAAAACAGAAATTTAAAAAATAACTGTGCAAATAAAATCATTTTAATGGCTTAAAGTTCAAAGTTAGCATCAGCAACAGACAATATATAATAATTTACAAAGCCTGTTCCTCTCGTATCCATGCATTAGCATCACGTAAGCAGGTACACTACCAGAAAAACGTTAGAATAGTTATTGTGCCAAACCTCAAGATATTATTACTGTGAAATATAAATGGAAAATTCTTGGTTCAAAATTATCTTGATTCACCCTCGTGTAAGAAATTTTCAAATCATTTGGTTCTTTACTCTTTCTTCAATGTAAAAAATTAATCAATCAAATAATAGATGATAAATGTATTAATTTAAAGATAAATAACAAAAGTTTTCTATACGATAATTTTTCATGAATATAAGAAAACTATCATTCCTTGTCTACTTTTCCAATATTTTTGTATTTCCTAATTTTTTTTTGGCATATACACGGAGTATATCACAAACATTTGTCAGGACAATTTTAACGAAAATCAATCTCATACATAAAATACGAATACCTATTTTCTCAATTTTTAGTGACTTTTTTGTGAGAAATTTTTTTAAAAAGTTAACTTTATTTTTAATTTAATTTTTATTTATCATAATTATTTACAAATTAAATTATAATATTTTAAATAAATAAAAATGATTTTATGCTATAATATAAATTATATATCATAAACTTAAAATATAACTTATATATTAAAAATATCTTTATTCAGCATTTAAATATAATTTATATATTTAAATATAATATTTATTTATATACATAATGTATTTAAATTTTAATTATATAATAAATATTTAACATATTCATTACACATGTACTAAAATATTAACTAATTCTTTTAGTTGTATTCTCTTTTCGAGACTAAAATTTGAAACTTTTATTTGATAAATTTAAGTATAATTTTACCTAAATCAATATATAATGTTGTTATATATGTTATATCCTTTTTAATATTAATTATACTAGTATATACAATCAATAATTATTAATTATTAATTATAGCATAATTGTGCGATATATAATACCTTTAACATATTTTATCACAAACTACAAATTAACTTTAATCAATCAACTGAATTATTTAATTTGATTCAATTGATTGATTTAACGTACTATTCTACTCATATATGAAAATTATTAATAAATAATTTTCCTAATAATCAATAATATATAAAATGTATGTAATAACATTCATTTTTTCATATTAACACTGAGCCCAAATTAATTAATTAAATCATTTAAATTATGCTTATTTGCAACAATTATTTACGTAAATCATTAATAAATTAATTTATTTTTAAAAAAATATTTTAAGTAATAAATAATAATAATAATAATATAAAATTATGCTAACTTTAACTTGAGTTACATCCACATCTTTAATCTATCTCTTTATAATTTTATTAATAAAATAATATTCACTTGTTACTTATCAGAATATTTATTTCTTGAATTTTCTTTTCAATTTCTAAAAAAATCATATATTTTCATAATCATTAATGAATAAAAATATAAAAATAAAATTAACACTTTATAAAAATCATAAAGGATTTTATAAAATAAATGACCATTTTCTTTTAAGGTGAATCTTAGACGAGTACAATGAAAAACAAGTAGACAACTTTTGATAATGACCAAAGAAAGAGAAAGTACGATATGATTAAAGTTAAATTATACTTTTAATTTTTTTATTTTTAAAATTTATTTATCTTTTATTTTTTAAAATATTCACTTTAATTTTTTAATTTTAAAAGATAAAAAAACTACAACTTATTATATATATATATATTATAGAAAGATTTATAATTATCCATAATAAATTAACACAATAGCTATAGATTTGACTCTCCTTTCTTCTTTGCGCACTTTCCTGGCAGAATAATGTCATCTTTGAAAATTTGATAATTAAGTTACATAGTTACATCATTAATTTAGATATGATACATGTCATAAATAATGAATTTTATAAAGTAAAAGTCATATCCTAAACGCTTTTGCTAGTAACTTAGAAAACTGACCGCGAGGAACATCAGTCTATGCTTTCCCATTAAATAATAATAATAAAATTATAGCACGCAGTTATCTGAATTTAGTCCGAACAATTTTTAAGAGTAATAAATAAATGTTGTTTCGTCGATAAAAAAAAATTCTATTAAAAATAATCAGTCTGATTTACTTTTTTTTTACAAAATTAATCATCAATAAAATTAACAAATATTTTATACTAAAAAAGACTAATAATGTAATTGATATGTCATACGGGTGCATTTTTCTTATTTCCTCAAGAAAAAAATGTAAGCAGAGATATACAGGAGCAGCTAAGTCAACCAAATGTGGGGCAAGTTAAATAATCTTTTTTTTTTTTTTTCCCTCACAATCTACTGAAGCCGTGATCAAAATAAATACAAGAATCTTATTCTTCATGAAGACCCGCATTAAAGAGAATGAGCGAGGTCTTGTGCCCGATTAGTCATTTTTATATTTTTCGTCCCTTATATTATGTATTAATTTAATTTCATAATAATTAATTAAATCAATTTAATCTCACATTTTTAAAATATATTTTAATTTTAATTTTTTTATTTTTTCTGTTTAAATACTTAACAGATTTGAAATATGTCATGATATATGATGACATGACATGTATTATGCTATCATATCACATGTCAGGCCATGTGTCATGTCACATAACATGATAGCATGACATGTAGTATGTTATGTGTCACATCCGTTAAATATTTAAACGGAAGAAATAATCAAATATTGAGATACATTTTAAAGATGTAAGATTAAATTAATTTAATTAATTAAAGTTAGACTTAATTGACACTAATAAATAATATAAGGGACTAAAATTATATTTTTGCCTTTTTATTATTACTAGAAAGTGTAATCATCTCTCACCAAATTGTCCTATTTAAGAATAAATCTAGGTTAAATGATTTATTAAAAACGCAAGTGATCCAATCTTATTTCATATTTATATTTCTAGCACGAAACTCTTTCTTTCTTAAGTTACGAACACGTTCGTGGAGAGTTAGCGTTCCCATTAGTTACTTGCTGAATTGTCGATTGAGTTGTGCGATGAATTCATCCGACAAGGCCTAGATGCATGCATCCAAGTATCTCACAGATGGGATGTGAGGGGGTAGATCAAATCATCTAAAGTCTAAAGATTCAATTCTAGGTTGTTCTAACTGAAAAAGCTCGATGAGTCACCGACCAAGTTTTACACGTGTCCCAAGAGTCATGAGCCAAGATGGCTTGATTAGCCCACTCTCTTGATCACCGACCGAGTGGTTCAAATCCTAAGGATCTTTACTCTCTCTACCATAAAATTAAACTTGAGTGTATATATGACACTCTACTTCCTTCGTACCGAAGCATGCAACGCACTCCACTCAAGTAAAGCCAAGTCGCTATGAAGTTGATATGTAAATAACTATCAATAGTGACGGTCTAATATCACATACCAGAGCCTGAGCCAGGCAAAAACAGAGAATAATTAATTACATATTTGTATGATAATAATATGCATGGACGTTAATTGAGTCCCTTTCATCTTCGTTGAAAGCAGGGAGCGTAGACATCTCTTGCAAGATGCAAACACTTTGTTCGGATAATTATACTATCTGACAAAGTTAAATTCTGTTAGCTAAAGTGTATTTTCTTAGCGTGAAATAAAGTGAATAATATTATTTTAAATAATTAATTATAAAATAATAAAATTATATCCTTTTTTGATAATTAGAGTTATCAAAATTAGTGTAACTAGATGACTTAGTGGACCAAACTAAACTTAATTGGACTCTTCATTTTTAGGTCATTCAAAAATATAAAGTTATTTTGAGTTAATTTGACGAGTTAAACAAGTTAAATTGAGATGTGAAAATGTTGAAGGAAAAGTTACGAATCTTATTTGACATGTTTTTTTAATTGTTCTCTTGTAAGAATATATGTTTATGAAAAAAAGAAAAAAAAAAAAGAGAGGCTAATTTGACTCAACCTTTCAAGCAAGACATATCAAACAAATTGTAATCGATATGAAGTTCGACCTAACCCATTTTTCAAACTTTGGTCCATTGAGTTGGTGTAGCAACCCATTTCCAGTATTCTTCTAAAAATGTTATTGTATATGATGATCTAATGATTCTTTGAAGTTATTGGATAGATAAATCATGACAAGACAATTATAGGATGCTCAAATTTCATGGTATGTCTCCTATTACTATGTTTTATTTAAGGAAAATACATTGATAGGCTCCTAAACTTTTTTTATACAAAGTGTGTTCATGGACATGATTGCATGTGGTTTGCAGAGTTGTGGTCGATAACCCATAAATCATAAATGTCTTGGTTTTTGTTTAAGTAATTTGTACGTAGAATAATTAGATGAAATTTTCTCCCGGATAAGTGAGGAAAGTTAATGTTATTAATTATTGTTGCCTTGTTGGGTTGGACAAGCCCAGAAATACTTGCGGTGGGGATTAAGTGGGAGGCCGAGATTCTTTCAAAAACGAGTGGCTACGCAGACAATTCACATGCTTTTTGTTGACGTTCTTCCCACCACAATAAATTACTAATTTATGATGCAAAAAAAGATACGTTTTTCCATTTTTTATTTATTATTTCTACGATCGATATGTCTAACTTTTTATTTTAATTAATAAAAAATTATAATAACAGTAATGATAATAAATTTAAGTTTTTACATATTACTTTAACTTCTTACGATTTAGTAGATCTTAATAGTTTAATTAAAAAAAATATCAGCATATTATAGGGGTATTTTAAATTTAAATAAATTTATAAAAAAAAATTAATTACTTTCATCATTAACTATCCTGTTATCACGAGTATTAATAAATTAAAGAGATAAGGATATCAAAATTAAAAATGAAATTATGAAAACAAATTATTAAAATCAAGACATCAACTTTATTGATACTGTAGTAGGGAAAAGTCATTCGCGGCTCTCTGTTTTAAAAAGAAAATAAAAAGTGAAAATTATATATTAATAAATTGTTAATCAAAGAATGTCGATAATTTGTAGAATAATATAACAAATAGTTAGAAGAAAGAAATGTGTTCCCAAAAAAATCTTGTCATTATTATAATTATAGATTATATACTAAAATTTACAATTTAAATAATAAATATTAATTCAACTTAAGATTAATTAAAATTATAACAATCTTTAAATTTAGTGTATCTAAAAAATATCTTAAATTTAGTGTTAAAATTTAAATTAATCTAAAGTTTAAAATTGAAATTTAATTTAAGAAATACTATTTAATTATAATGATAAAATTATAAATAAAAAATAAAATAAAATGCTTATATATATGAATAAGAATAGTACTCCTGTTCCGATTTCCAAATCGTAATTATGTCTTTCCTGGGCCCCCAAAGGAGATTTGGTAGGTCAAGTTGTTATAGTTGAAGAACGTAATTGACTTGACTTTCTTTATTATAATTTTTTATATCCAAATGTTATATTACTTCTTTATTAAGAAAAAAATATTCTTTTCATTTACTCACTCCTGTTATTGTATATTTCTCTAACTATTCTTTATATGTCTTTCCTTATTTTTATTTTTTATTTTTTGATTTTTTTTTCAAAAATATAGATATTCACCGACTCATTTTTATTACCTTTTAATTTTTTTTTGTCTTAGCTTCAACATTTTTTAAATTCTATTTTTTTTATTTTATCTTCAATATTGCATATATTGGTACAAGATTAAAAATTTTCTTATAATATAATCCATCTATTTTACAATGAATTATTGATTAGAAATAATATTTTTTTATAGTATTATCGTTATGAAGTTGTAATTTCTGATTTTTATGTCATACATCCGAAAAATATTTTTTAAAAAAAGTAAAAATATGTTTTTGAAAAAAAGAATAAAAGTATGTCATTTTTTATTGACAAACTTAAAATGTATAACATGTTACCCAAAAAGAAGTTACATGAAACAAAAATGATAGAGATTATCATTTAAATTGTCTAAAGCAAACTTATATACGTATATGCATTAGGACTTGTGATGTTTCACAACAACAAGAATATAAAATTTTATCAATAATTAAGAGCTATTGAAAGTTTAATGGTATAATCTTATCAAGGTTGTAGCAAATTTCATCAAGCATGCATGTCCGATAAACTTTGTTTTCCCATGAAACTTAAATTCTTGGAGAATTTGACTTCAAAACGGGCCAACACATCTCATGCTCTTGTTAGAGAAAAAACACATTTAACTTGTTAGAAAAAGGCATAACCATCTTTTAAGGTGTAACTAACTATCAATTAAATAGTATATATATGAACTCAAGAAATAAATGGTACAGAGATATAATTCTATCCTTATATTAAATGGTTTGAAATTACCTAAATTTTATGAATTATTATAGTTAACCTTGTATCAGGAATTTACATGAAACTTCCGGATGAGACTTTAAGGCCTAGAATGCGTTGAGCCCACCAGACCCACACACACCTCTATAAGAGATTAATAATGATTTTTTCATTTAATAATTTTTTTAACTGAAAGTAGGTATAGTTTAAACATGGATACAAACTGTATATTTGATTTGTTCTTAGCACACATTCAGATTTATGTTAAGATCAATCTATACATTTTTTGTCGTTCCAATTCACCGAAGTTTGAGGCTTCCAAAAGTTTAAAGAAAATAGATTATTATTGTTAATGTGAAATAGTTTGTGTTTTATAATGTTATATGATTACAAATAATTGTTTATGATAAATTTGTTGATTCTTAAAGTAAATAGTTAAAAAATTATATCAACAATAACTTTTTATTGGTTACCTGTGAAAGTATTTTATATTATATGTATATGATTATTAATCTCTAAAGAAATGCTTAAAATATGAGAAGTTTTTTTTTTATCAAAAAATTATGATTTCAAAAATCATGAATTACAATAATCATGGTTCTTGAAAATAATTATCTAAAATTTAAATTTTATTATTGAGTATGAAATAAATTACATTAGATGAAAAATATTTACTCTATAATTTATATGTATTTATGGTTCTTGATGAAAATTAATCATTATTTTTTATGATATTTCATGATTATATTATGATTAAATAAATAAAATAAAATAAAAATTAGTCATACTCTAGAAGGTTTTACCAAATATTTGCTGAAAAACTAAAAAAAAAAAATCCTTTCTAACGATTGTGCGCTGAAGTTATACCAAATATTCTTGAAAAATGTTGAGCCAAACACTAGAAGGTTTGTTGTCTGGTGAATTTGGTTAGAAGATATTGCGTTAGGCCTAATATTCTGCACATATACTTGACTCCTTCATTTGGTTTGATTATTCTCTGCCAAAATGACGATGGGAGAGGAATTCATGCATGCATGCCATAACCCCATAACCTGAAGGAGTGAAGCAAATACATTACAAATGAAAGGTCGTTTCATTTTCCACAGACCACTATCGAATGCAAATCACTATCATTTATACTTTATAGCTTACATGATGTAGACCAATTTTAGAAGTTGTAGCTTTTCCCAACCACGCCACATATTTTGCTCTTAATTTTCCAAGCTTTTTATCCGTTTTTATATAACTAAGTTTTAGGCTTCATTTATGTTATTGGAATACTCTAACGGACATTGCATATATAATTAATAGTGGAAAATGAGACTTTTATGTCATCTCTTTCTCATCAGACATAATAAAAACTGACGTAAAAAAGATGCGGTGACATTTTTGTAATTTTTGTGAACTTTTTCACGTCAGACCCTACCAAATTCGACGTAAAAAAAAGTAGCGAGATTGAATAAGAAGAGTGCATGGGAGGCACACGCACGCACTCACTTAGATCTCATCACTTTTCTATATTCTTCTCTATATAAACTCTCTCCCTCTCCTTTGTTGCTGAATCGTTTTTTCTGTCTTCTGCAGAGTGGGGTAACTCTGCGTTACTCGTTCGCACACTGTTACAGCTCAGGTATGAATTAGGGTTTCGCTAACACCTTTTTGCTTCGTATTGCTATTGTGACTATTTGTTTTATTCGGTCTTTTGGTTGTTCTATTTGTTTGGGTTGTTAGCCTTTTCTTCTGGATTGTTCAAGCAGAACGACCCGTTCTCCAAGCAGTACGACTCGTTCTCTAAGCAGAATGACTCGTTTTCCAAGCATAATGGCTTGTTCTGCTTGCACTTGTTATGTTTTTTTTGTTTACAACTTTTTTACGTCAAATCTTGGCAATGTCCGACATAAATTTATGTCAATTTTTAAAACTGGACTGTCCAGGTCGTAATCCGACTAGCACATCGTCTAGGCAAAAACCCGACTAGCACATCGTCTAGGCAAAAAACCACCGACTAGCACATCGTCTAGGTAAAAACCCGACCAGCACATTGTCTAGGTAAAGACCCGACTGGACCTTCTACTCGTCTAACTCCCGACTGGACCGTCACGGGGTGTGGCGACTCGGCTATAACGCCAAATTACATGCACCCGAGAGGGGATACGCCTTTTTTCCCGATAGGTCCTCTTGTAAAGGCATTCTCGGAAAAATACCGATTTGGAAAACAACCACTCACTCCCTTGGCTTCAGGATAAGAGCGGTTAAGGAGAATCCCAAAAATCGCGGGGTCCACGAAGCCCATAAACACAAAAGTATAAAACCTAGAACCCTAGAGCTAGGACGACAGATGACACTTTTGAATGCTCTGGCTTCGCGGCTTGACCTAGAGAAAACCCTAGTTCGTCCCGTAAAGTCGGAACATTTTGGCGCCCACCGTGGGGCCACGGTAAAACTTTTCCTACGCCCCAAGAAATACAGAAAGACCTACACTTTACCATGGCGAGAGGCGGCAACAACAGCAATTCACAACCCCCTACCATGGAGGAGATGATGGCCATGATCAATGGCCTACGGGAGGATAATGCACGATCCAGGGAGAGAGAGGAGGCCATTCAGCGCGAAAACGAGGAGATCAGGAGGCGAGCGGATGAGTTACAGGCCAGGATAGAAGCCAACACCAGAGCGTTGGAGGAGGATGTCATGCAGGAAGTCCCAAGGGATTTTCGGCCTTTCTCGGAGGCCATAGAGGCTGAGGCCATCCCCAGGGATCATCGGATACCGCAGGTCGAACCTTTCGATGGATCACAGGATCCCAGTCAACATCTAACAGATTTCCGAGCTCAGATGCTGATTTGCGGAGGGAGCATGGAAGTCCGTTGCAAACTGTTCATGGGTACGCTTAAAAAGGCGGCGCTCGATTGGTTTAGTAGCCTCCCCGACCGATCCATCATCGACTTTGACGTTTTCAGTCGGCTGTTTATGGCTCAATTCGCTGCCAATAAGAAGAAGCCACCGATCACGTCGGATTTATTTGACCTTAAGCAGCAACGGGAGGAGTCATTGAAGGATTTTCTGCAGAGATTCAATGAGGTGGCTCTGAAGATAGCATCCTTGGATGAGAGAATGGCGGTCATCGCCTTCCAGAAGGGTTTGCGGTCTGGAGCGTTCGACATTGCGCTCGAGAGAGCTAACTGTCAAACAATGTCGGAGGTAAGGGCTTTTGCTTTAAGCCACATCAAGACGGAAGAAAACCAGATCATAAAGAGGGCAGCCGAGAACCGAGAGGCAGGGGGCAGTAATAAGGAGAGTAACAAGCATCTCCGACCGCGGTCGGACTGGAATAAGCGAAGCGATCGCTACAACGCAAAGGAGGGTAACTATCGGCAGTTCGATCATATCAGTCGCCCAAAGGCCGAATGGTCACGAAGCAAGGAGGAGGAGAAGTTTACGCCACTTAATGTTCCCAGGCGACACATTCTGCATGACGTAAATAGTGCGTCATTATTTGACTTCCCAGAGGCAACTGACCGGCAGTTGGGGCCCTACAAAACTGACTGGTGTGAGTTTCATCGGGCTCATGGACACAAGACGGAGAATTGTTTCGTTCTTGGGAGGCAAATTGAGCGCCTTATCAAGGAGGGTCGGTTGAAAGAGTTTATTGCAGGAAAGAAGGGTGAGAGCTCGTCCGACAGGCGACATAGGCAGGAGGGAGAAGACAACAGGAGAGGAAGACGCGAGGGGAGGTCTCCCCCGAGAGACCCCCCGCAAAAATCTAAGGAGGCTCACCAGCAAGCCATTCATGGAGACTTCAACACCATAGCAGGGGGATTTGCTGGTGGAGGCTCGACTTCTGCGGCAAGGAAGAGGTACTCTCGGTCAGTACTGTCGGTCTCCGAGTTGCCGAGACCCTCCCGATCAGCCATCACGTTCTCGGACGCCGACTTTGAGGGTGTATCTCCCCACGAGGATGACCCCATAGTCGTCTCGGCAATCGTCATGGGGTACAACGTGAAACGAGTGTTAGTGGACCAAGGCAGTTCGGCGGATATAATGTTTTGGGAAGCTTTCGTCGGGATGAAGATTCCGACTGATCGTCTCATGCCGTACGCAGGTACGTTGGTTGGTTTTGCAGGTGATCAGGTAATAGCCAGGGGATACGCCGACTTGGAGACAACGTTCGGCCAGGGAGACAATATGAAAACTGTCACTATCCGATATCTGGTGGTAAACGCTCAATCATCTTACAGCATACTAGTCGGTAGACCAACACTAAATAAGTTGGGAGCGGTCGTCTCCACGCCTCATTTGAAGCTGAAGTACCCTTTGCCCAGCGGAAAGGTGGGTGTCGTCTGCGTCGATCAAGATGTAGCGAGGAAATGCTACGAAGACAGTTTGAGGGCGAGGCGACAACTATATGTGACACAGGTTGATCGGGGTGTTCAGTCAATAGAGTTGGATCCGAGAATGAATCATTTCGATACCCGACCAGCCCCAGCGGAAGATGTAAAGGAGGTTACCCTGGCCGAGGGGAAAATCGTCAAGATTGGTGTATCTCTAAACAAGGAAGACGAGGAAGGTCTAGTCACCGTGCTAAAGAGAAACATATCGGCCTTCGCGTGGAGTGTCGGGGATATGCCGGGCATTGATCCCGATTTCTTATGTCACCACCTCATGGTCGACCCCAAGGCGAAGCCCGTGATCCAGAAAAGGCGAAAGTTTGGAGAAGACAAAAGGAAGGCCATAGTGGAGGAGACGAGAAAATTGATGGCAGCTGGTCATATTCGGGAAATCCAATACCCGACGTGGCTGGCGAACGTAGTGATGGTACGAAAGAGTAATGGAAGTTGGAGGATGTGTACCGACTTCACTGACCTAAACAAAGCTTGCCCGAAAGACTCATACCCACTCCCCAACATAGACTGCCTGGTCGACGGCGCCTCGGGGTACGAGCTGTTAAGTTTCATGGACGCCTACTCCGGTTACAATCAAATCCGAATGCACCCAGCTGATGAGGACAAAACGGCCTTCATAGCCGATCAGGCTACTTGTTGTTACAGGGTCATGCCTTTTGGTTTGAAGAACGCGGGAGCGACATACCAGCGGCTCATGGACAAAGTCCTGGCAAAGCAGCTGGGAAGGAACGTTGAGGCATACGTGGACGATATGGTGGTAAAGTCGGACAGCTTCTCTCGGCATTACGCCGACTTGCAAGAGAGCTTCGACACTTTAGCGCGTTATCAACTCAAGTTGAATCCCGCGAAGTGCTCCTTCGGCGTCCAAGCAGGAAAGTTCCTCGGTTTCCTGCTGACCCATCGTGGTATTGAGGCAAATCCCGAGAAGTGTTCCGCGATCATCAATATGAGAAGTCCGGCGACGGTAAAAGAGGTCCAGCAGTTGACAGGAAGGATGGCTTCCCTCTCTCGGTTCCTCTCCAAGGCGGCGGATAAATCGCTGCCTTTGTTCCAGTGCTTGAGGAAGAACAACCGCTTTGCATGGACAGATGAATGTGAAAAAGCGTTCGGTGAACTCAAACAGTCTCTCACCTCGCCACCAATACTCTCTAAACCGCAAGCCGGTCTCCCTTTACTGATGTATTTGTCGGCATCTGATAGCGCCATCAGTGCAGTCTTAGTACAAGAAAGAGGTAGTTCTCAATTGCCTATTTATTTTATTAGCAGGGTGTTGCAAGGCGCGGAGACTCGTTACCAAAAGATGGAGAAGCTAGCCCTCGCGATACTGGTTACAGCACGCAAACTGAGACATTACTTCCAGAGTTACGAGGTGGTAGTTCGAACAGATCACCCGATTAGGCAAATATTGCAGAAGCCCGACCTGGCAGGAAGGATGATGAAGTGGTCCGTGGAGTTGTCGGAGCATTCCATCAAGTACGAACCGAGAGGAGCAATCAAAGCTCAGGCGCTGGCTGACTTCGTAATGGAACTAACCTCACCAGTGGGGGAAGTTCGAACTGAAGACACACAGTGGATCCTGTCGGTAGATGGAGCCTCGAACCTTGGAGGAAGTGGAGCGGGGATTGTCTTGGAAGGACCGGGAGGAATTTTGTTGGAACAGTCATTGCGATTTGAGTTCCGGGCAAGCAATAACCAGGCCGAGTATGAAGCATTGTTGGCCGGAATGACATTGGCGAAGGAAATGGGGGCGACAAGCTTATCAGCACGAAGTGACTCCCAATTAATCACAGGACAGGTAGCCGGCACCTTCCAAGCAAAGGACCCTCAACTGGCCAAATACCTGGAGAAGGTTAAGCACCTTTCGGAAAATTTCCGAGAATTCACACTTAACCATGTACCACGAGAGCAAAACTCCAGGGCCGACCTGCTCTCCAAGCTTGCAAGCACAAAGAAACCAGGAGCTACTCGGTCAGTCATCCAAGAAACGCTGTCACGGCCGAGCATAAACGAGGCGCAAGGAAATATCCTATTCATCCAGGAAGAGCTAAATTCTTGGATGGCACCATACATTGCATATCTGACTCGGGGGGAACTACCGGAAGACAAAAAGGAGGCATCGTTAGTGCAAAGGGAGTCGGCCAGGTTCGTTGTCATCAACGAAAGGCTGTACCGAAGGGGCTTTAGCTCTCCTCTCCTGAGGTGTTTGACCACGTCGCAAGCGCAGAGGGTGATGGACGAGGTACATAGTGGTATGTGCGGCAGTCATATCGGAGGCCGAGCTCTAGTGTACAAGGTCGCCCGCGCAGGTTACTTCTGGCCATCTTTGAGAAATGACTGCGTCAACTGGGTCCAGAAATGTGATGGATGCCAAAGACATGCTACCCTGCACCATTCCCCCGCCGAGCGACTACATTCGATCCTGTCTCCTTGGCCTTTCCACAAATGGGGGATTGACATTCTCGGTCCATTTCCGATCGCTGTGAGGCAACTGAAATTTTTGATAGTAGCAGTAGACTACTTTAGCAAATGGATCGAGGCGGAACCGGTTGCAACCATCTCAGCAGAAAAGGTCAGAGCATTTCTTTGGAAGAATGTGGTGTGCAGATATGGAGTCCCTCAGATGCTTGTTTCCGATAACGGGACACAGTTTGCAAGCGCGAGAGTTCGTGATTTTTGTAAAGAGGTCGGAATCAGAATGGCATTCACGTCCGTCGAACACCCTCAATCTAACGGCCAGGCCGAGTCGGCCAACAAGGTAATCCTCTCAGGCTTGAAGAAACGTGTACAAGACTCAGGCGCTTCATGGGTGGAAGAGCTTCCCCGAGTACTTTGGTCGTACCACACGACTGTTCACTCAACGACCCAAGATACCCCCTTCAATCTGGTATACGGAACCGACGCCATGATCCCGATTGAAATTGCAGAGCCTTCAGTACGCACTACCGCTTTTTCTGAAGAAGAATCTGACCAGGGAAGACGAATTGATTTAGACCTGATCGAAGAAACAAGAGAAAGAGCAAGAATAAATCAAGTAGCGGCGCAGAGAAGAGCAGCCTTCAAGTACAACACTAAGGTAAACCCAAGAGATTTTGTCGTAGGCGACCTAGTTTTGAGGCGCGCTCAACTTACACAGATGAAAAACAAACTATCGCCTAAATGGGTTGGCCCTTACAAGATTGATGATGTGGTCGGCAAAGGGGCCTACCGACTTAGAACTTTGGATGGAGGCAGGATACCGAGAACGTGGAATGCTGCAAACCTACGCTTCTATTATAGCTAGACTTTTCTCCCCCTTTGTATTAGGTGCACTCTTTTCCTAACTCAGTATTTTTTCCCCGTAAAAATATGAGGGGTTTTTGCTGAGGAGGTTTTTAATGAGGCACCACCCTCCCCAATTCTAATAAATGTCATCTGACTGTTTCCTTTTCATGAGCTTTTTCTCTTTACATGGATAAAAACTCGTGATTGTCGGCAAAAGTCCGACTGGGCGAGTATAAATAACTTGAAGAACTCGTGATTGTCGGCAAAAGTCCGACTGGGCGAGTATAAATAACTCGATTGAAAAAACTCGTGATTGTCGGCAAAAGTCCGACTGGACGAGTATAAATAACTTGAAGAACTCGTGATTGTCGGCAAAAGTCCGACTGGGCGAGTATAAATAACTCGATTGAAAAAACTCGTGATTGTCGGCAAAAGTCCGACTGGGCGAGTATAAATAACTCGATTGAAAAAACTCGTGATTGTCGGCAAAAGTCCGACTGGGCGAGTATAAATAACTCGATTGAAAAAACTCGTGATTGTCGGCAAAAGTCCGACTGGACGAGTATAAATAACTTGAAGAACTCGTGATTGTCGGCAAAAGTCCGACTGGGCGAGTATAAATAACTCGATTGAAAAAACTCGTGATTGTCGGCAAAAGTCCGACTGGACGAGTATAAATAACTTGAAGAACTCGTGATTGTCGGCAAAAGTCCGACTGGGCGAGTATAAATAACTCGATTGAAAAAACTCGTGATTGTCGGCAAAAGTCCGACTGGGCGAGTATAAATAACTCGATTGAAAAAACTCGTGATTGTCGGCAAAAGTCCGACTGGGCGAGTATAAATAACTCGATTGAAAAAACTCGTGATTGTCGGCAAAAGTCCGACTGGACGAGTATAAATAACTTGAAGAACTCGTGATTGTCGGCAAAAGTCCGGCTGGGCGAGTATAAATAACTCGATTGAAAAAACTCGTGATTGTCGGCAAAAGTCCGACGGGGCGAGTATAAATAACTTGAAGAACTCGTGATTGTCGGCAATAGTCCGGCTGGGCGAGTATAAATAACTCGATTGAAAAAACTCGTGATTGTTGGTTAAGTTCCGACTAGGCGAGTATAAATAACCCAGAACGAGCAGTTCACACAAATCAGTGACAACAATGAATCAGTGCTTAGCTGTAGGTTCAAATTACCACGACTACAGCTTAAAGTTTTTATAACAAGAAATGCTTTAGAAGTACTCCTACTTTGAAAATACTGATCGACCACCGATTGCAAGTCATCTGAATCCACGGACCAAGATTAACATCAACCTCGGCCCCCTCGCATGATTAGGGTGGTATATAGGAACGGGTAGTTCAATCAATACATTCAAGTTTAATACTTAGTTTAATTTCTGATGTTTATGGTCGGTATTTGGACGACCAGTATTCTCAACTGTGTTTTTCATTTAAGTAAATTATCGGCGTATTCAGTCGGTATTGGGACGACTAGATAGTTTGAAAGTTGATTCAAACTTGGAGTTTTCTACTTGGCATTTGGACGACTAGGTAATTTTACTCGGTATTTGGACGATTAAACTCGTTGAAATTCAATTTTTAACTTAGAAAAAATACTTGCATCTTTCCGAGTCGGTTTTTTGACGATTAGATAGTTTGAAAGTTGATTCAAACTCGAGGTTTTCTACTCGGCATTTGGACGACTAGGTAAATTTACTCGGTATTTGGACGACTCGGTGATTTTACAGTTATTTACCCTAGTCGGTTTGCTGGCGATTAGACGGAAAATTCAATTTTTAACTTAGAAAAATATTTGCATCTACCCTAGTCGGATTTTTGGCGATTAGATAATTTAGATAGTTGATTCAAACTCGAGGTTGTCTACTCGGCATTTGGACGACTAGGTAATTTTACTCGGTATTTGGACGATTAAACTCGTTGAAATTCAATTTTTAACTTAGAAAAAATACTTGCATCTTTCCGAGTCGGTTTTTTGACGATTAAACTCGTTGAAATTCAATTTTTAACTTAGAAAAAATACTTGCATCTTTCCGAGTCGGTTTTTTGACGATTAGATAGTTTGAAAGTTGATTCAAACTCGAGGTTTTCTACTCGGCATTTGGACGACTAGGTAAATTTACTCGGTATTTGGACGACTCGGTGATTTTACAGTTATTTACCCTAGTCGGTTTGCTGGCGATTAGACGGAAAATTCAATTTTTAACTTAGAAAAATATTTGCATCTACCCTAGTCGGATTTTTGGCGATTAGATAATTTAGATAGTTGATTCAAACTCGAGGTTGTCTACTCGGCATTTGGACGACTAGGTAATTTTACTCGGTATTTGGACGATTAAACTCGTTGAAATTCAATTTTTAACTTAGAAAAAATACTTGCATCTTTCCGAGTCGGTTTTTTGACGATTAGATAGTTTGAAAGTTGATTCAAACTTAGAAAAAATACTTGCATCTTTCCAAGTCGGTTTTTTGGCGATTAAATTCGTTGAAATTCAATTTTTAACTTAGAAATTGTACACAGTATATAAAGAACGAAGCAAGTTCTTGAAACACGAAAGTCAAAATGGTTACACGTTTAAGAAACACGAAATTAAACAAGTGCAAAAAAGACAAGTGCAAAAAGCAGGAAAGTGCAACATAGACTTAATCATCCTCGGGAGGATCCACAAGTTGCCCATCGACAATCTCTTTGAAGTAGCCCATGCCCCCGATATCGAGATCGGTATACAGAATTTTTATTTGGGAAGTCGCCGCGTCGAAGCCTTGAACATATTTCTTCATAGAATCCACCTTTGCGGCTTCAAGGTCATTCTCGAGTTTCTCGACTTCCAGCTTCGCCAAAGACAAGTCGTTCTCGAAGACACTCGCGGCATCGGCTGATTTATCTCGAGCTAGGCGCGTCTCGGCCAACTCGTTCTCCAGCGCCACCTTCTCGGCGAGCCATGCTTGCTTCTCATCTTCGAACGTACGGCGACCTTCCAGTAACCTATCTCGCTCACTAGACACCCACTTGCACTCGGATTTGCTCTTGTTCAAATCATCCTCCAAGGATGTGATCCTTTTCCCCTGCAACTTAGTCTCCCTCACTAAGCCGCGAATTTTGTCCTCGTTGATCAACGAAAGAGCAGAGAGACGATTTGTAAGTGACTCGACCCCCTTGGCAATGGTAAAAGCACTCATTTTTTCCAAGTCGCCTCGGTCGCCCTCCAGCCAGTCGGTATTTCGAAGGTGCGCGCTATGATTGAACTTCTCATCCCAGAAAGAGGGGAGGTCGCTGCGACCAGCCCCATGGTCAACTGGTTCCCAATTTTCGCCAAGACATACACTCACGGTCCTCTCGGCAGATTGAACTTCCGTATCGCCCTTGTCCATCTCCGCGGCTACGACCGTCTCAAGGTTAACTACCGATATAGGTTTGTCGGCTTCGCGGCGACGCTTCTGCGGGTTCTCGCCAGCAGTTCTCGACTTCCCCACTGGACTATCGGTCTCCGCCACCTTCTCGGTCGCCGACTCATCCACCGCAGAAGCTTGGAGCCCCTTTTGTCGTTTCCAGAGTTTCATCATTTCCCGATTGCTCATGCTCGCCATTTTCGCTACAAGACATAAACAAATTATGATAAAAGTACAGGTTTAAACAGACAAAAGGAATTCTCAACATTCAAAGCGACATTATACCTATATATATTTTCAATTCTTGAGGCCTACTCTCTAGGTCTAGGAGTTTCCCAGTGTTGAAAAAGGTTTTCAAATCTTCAATTTTCTTAATGTCGGCCTGATCGCTCTCGGAAAGCTTCTTGGAATCTAGTCCACCAAATGCTATTGTTCCCCGATTCCAATACAAAGGAAACCCTTCGAACACACTCTCATGACCCGGTATACTACGCACTCGGAAAAATGATTTCTTGAAATCCTTGTAGGATGACTGAAACAATGACAACAAACCCCGACCTGACACTCCGCTAACGGACACCCAGCTCGTACGTTTGCTAACCCTACTCTCAAAAAAGTAGAAAAACTTATCTGCAGTCGGAATTATCCCGATCCCCTCACACAAAATCTCAAAACCCCGTACAAAAGCCCAACTATTTGGGTGTAGTTGGGTTGGGGCGACATTCAAAGCTCGAAGTACCCCTTTTTCACAGTCGGTTAGGGGCCATCTCACTCTAATCTTAGAAATGAGAGTGGTGTAACAAAAGGTAAATTTTTCGGTTGGGGGAGGACAAATGCATACTGGTTCCTTATCAACACAAGGCTCACACGCGACCACTTCATCCCCACCCCGGCAAACTACATAGTCTCTACAGAAGCTATCCATGGCTTCGCAGGAATTTATCAAAGATTCGCATTTCAATGCATCATCCTTAACCCATCCATATAATTCCCCATAAATCGCGTTAGCCATTGTGAATATAACCTTAGTTTTAACCTAAAACTTAAAGGCTTGCAAGAAAAATCCACTAAGAGGGTAAAATAAATACGAGCGTACCTAAAGGTTTCCTCTCACAACTCCACCTACCAAAAGAGGGGCACAAAACCACCGCCAGCCGCCGTAGATTAGAACGGAGGAGAAAGCCACCACCGGAGGAAGAAAAGCTATGGAAAGGGAAATGCAAAATTTTAACAACATAAGGGGCCACCCCTATTTATAGCAACGAAGGGCCGTGTGTGAGGAGGTACTCCCAAGAGTCACAACGCGCATGAAAAAATACGCTCAAGAGTCACGAAGCGCGTGGGACGTTTTGGCATTTAATATTTCGTGATAAATGCTGCCACGTGGCACCACCTTTACTAACGCCTCTGCAACGCCGGCTTCGCAATAAATGCATGTCCCACCTCGAGTAAGGTGAAGAGACATGACTTGTCAGACCATATGTACCGTCTCGGCTATTGGCCGAGATGTTCTCTCAATTTATGTTCGGAACGACTCAAGTGTGCCATCCAGGTAATGGCCCGACTTGATCTCTTTTGGATCGGATGCCGCTTGGCCCACGACCGAGTTCATCTCTCCGATCGACTCGCCCCTAACCCAACTCCACTCGCCTATAAGGAGGGTCACTCGGTTTTTTGCCTGATGGGATCTTTGGAAACATATGACAACTCGACTTCAAGCCCTCTCGCCTCATGAGGCTCAGAGCTGAAGGGCAAGTGGACCGTTCAGGTCGTTTTCCGACCTGATTCCCTTCTCGGTCATAGGACGTTAGCGACCCTTCTCTTGGCAAATAACCGACCAGGTGGCCATGTCTTGAGCCCTATCGCCTTTTAGGCTCAGGGCTGAAGGGCAAGTGGACTGTCCAGGTCGTAATCCGACTAGCACATCGTCTAGGCAAAAACCCGACTAGCACATCGTCTAGGCAAAAAACCACCGACTAGCACATCGTCTAGGTAAAAACCCGACCAGCACATTGTCTAGGTAAAGACCCGACTGGACCTTCTACTCGTCTAACTCCCGACTGGACCGTCACGGGGTGTGGCGACTCGGCTATAACGCCAAATTACATGCACCCGAGAGGGGATACGCCTTTTTTCCCGATAGGTCCTCTTGTAAAGGCATTCTCGGAAAAATACCGATTTGGAAAACAACCACTCACTCCCTTGGCTTCAGGATAAGAGCGGTTAAGGAGAATCCCAAAAATCGCGGGGTCCACGAAGCCCATAAACACAAAAGTATAAAACCTAGAACCCTAGAGCTAGGACGACAGATGACACTTTTGAATGCTCTGGCTTCGCGGCTTGACCTAGAGAAAACCCTAGTTCGTCCCGTAAAGTCGGAACAAAAACCAACGTAAATTTACGTTTCCCGCATTAACGTTAGATTTTTTTCTGACGTAAAAAACTTAAAATAACATATATAAATTACCTCTTTTTGTACTGTTGACTTGGGTCGACTTATCCATGAGATTGATTTGAATGACTTCCAATTTTAAAATTAAATTCAATACCCTTTTAAGATGCTTTGAGTTATGGTTCCACTTGACTTAATGTATAGTTTCATTTTAATCATGATATTCTATGTATATAATAATTGTTGTATATCTATTAACTATATGGTGTTAGCCGTAGGTAAATGTTGTTAATATTTTTGTTGCTATAACTGGTTTCATTAAAAGTGGTGAGCATAACAGGTCAATACACTCACTTTTAACGTAACTACATATCTATAATGAATACTCAATTTTATTAATTATATATAATAAAATTTTTGTAAATTATTAATAAAATAGTATTATCTCAATGAAACTAATTTATATTTTTTCTAAAAATCAAAAGTTTCAAGTGTCTCTTTTGTTAAGAATATTTTAATTTTTTTTTGTTACTGGTAAAATAATCTTTTACCATTTGAATCAATCTTCCTTATATACTTCGGGATTAATATATTTATATTAATTAAAAACAACCGGTTTCATGTTGTTAGAATTTTGCAAAGGAAATAATAAATAACAAATATTTTTGTCTTTTTCCACAAAACACCTTTTAAAACAAAAGAAATTAACAAAATAATATTTATAATTATAGTTACAAATAAAATAATATATCAAAAAATTAAATAAATAAAAACGAAATAAGTAAACTAATGACCATACATTTTTGTGTTGCCCCTTATTTATGGAATGTCATTTATAATGTGTTTAGAATTTTGTTGAAAACCTCTAAATCGATCCAAACTCCTATAATAAGTTGGATTCCTTCACGAACGGTCTCTTCATTTACTCCTCCAACATTAGAATACAGTGTGGGCGCCAAATAAATACTAAAGCCAAATAATATTCCCACACATAAACAACAATATTCCATACCTCAATCCAATTAATTATTTTATAGGATTTATCAGAATAGATGTAGATAAGTCACCACTACGTGAAGCTAGGGAGAGGTGAACACTATTGTAAACCTTGACAAAGGCCTTTAAATGTGGGGGTAGCTTTTGATGTAATGTAATAAGTGGTTCTTTATGAGAGTAAAATGTTCTAAAACACCCTACTAGAGCTGAACAACACCTAACATTCCTTCAACCTGACCTGGTTCAAGGTTATATTTCTGACTTTTGATTTTAAAAATTAGATGTGATATATATATATATATATATATATATATATATATATATATATATATATTTTAGATTCGACTTATATTTTGAATCGTCCCTAATGTTCTATATATTTTTTAAAAATTATTTATTTTTTAAACAAATGTATATTAATAATAAATATTATTTAATAGATAATATTTTGTATAATATTTTTTTTATAAGCCAAGAATTTATTAATCCCAAGAAAATTGTGCACAAGAAGTGCAAGTCATAATTATAAACAAGATGACCCAAAAATAAGAAAAAGCAAATTTAAGGGACACTTGCACAGGACAATGGGTTCATCAATCATTCTGGAAAAGAAGAAGACACCATTCTAGCAGTCGTACACCACTCCCACGATCTCAACTGTGCCATGAACACGATCTCTTCCACCTTAAAGAGTTTGTCTTTAAAAATGTTCTCATTTCGAGCCTTCTATAACTGCCATATACCTGCAAACCAAACAAAGGACCAAACTTGCTTAATACCCTTACTGCCACTCACCAATCCCATATATTGATGACAAAAACTCCTAACTTCGTTGATAAGCACCCCTGACACTCCCCACCAAGCGTATAATCTGACCCAAACAGCATAAGCCTTTAGACACAAGAGGAACAAATGCTTGCTGGACTCCAAGCCTTCTTCGCAAAAAACACAACCATTTTGTCCTTCTAAAGTAACCCATCTCAAAAGGAGGTTATCCCGGGTAGGTAACCTGTCCGCTTCCAACTGCCACACTAAAACTTGAACCTTAGGAGGGATACCTTTGGCCCATATCGTATCATAAAAAGTGTCAACTTGAACAAGGTTTGACTTTGCTAAAATCTTATAAGCAGGCCACCGAATATTTCCCTGACCTTTCGGCTAACCAACGCCATTCATCTGGGTGAGCCTCTGTCAAAACTACCGAGGCCAACCTATTAGCCAACTCAACCAACTTTTCCTCTTCCCATGCAAAAAGTGGGCGCCTCCAACTCCACCGCCACTTTGAACCATCCCCATACATTTCTTCTACCGAGTCATTTTTGTTTAACGAGATTCCATAAAGGCGACTAAACTCATCACAAAAACGAGTTTCACCAATCCACCTGTCATTCCAAAACCAAGTCTGCTTACCGTTTCCCAGGACATGGCGGACATGTTGATTCCACCATCCAGAGCATCTGTGAACCGCATCCACAACTGACTGCATATCCACCCACCATTTGGAGCAAGTCCGACCTTCCACTACCCATGAACCGTCTTCCTTTGCATATTTTGAATGAGCACTCTCACCCATTGACTATCAGGTTCCGTTAGCATCCTCCATTTCCACTTGCCTAGCAAGGCCAAATTAAATTTACGTAAAACACACAGACCAAGACCCCCTTCCTCCTTACTTCTACACACTCTTTCCCAAGACAACCAGTGAATTTTCCTATGGTCTTTCTTTCCCCCCCAAAGGAAACTTTTAAAGATCGACTCTATTTTGGAGAGAATACCCTTCGACGCTTTGTAAAAGGATAAGAAATAGGTAGGCAAGGCTGACAAAACCGATTTTAGAAGTATCACTCTGCCAGCTAGTAAAATGTACTTGTTCTCCCACAAAGCCAACCTTCTTTGAACCACCTCCACTATCACCTGCCACATAGCTCCTCTTGCAGGATGATCTCCAACGGGAAGCCCTAGATATTTAAAAGGAAAAGCTCCTCTTCTACAATTCAACAAGTTCGCCCCTTGCTCTAACCACTGATCCGGCATATTCATACCTATCAAATTACTCTTGCTGAAATTCAACTTAAGGCCTGATACCAATTCAAAATTTTGTAATATTGCCTTAATAGTTTCTAAAGACCTCCAATCCCCTTGAGTCAACAACAACGTATCGTCTGCAAATTGAAGATGGGAAATCTGAATCTTGTCCTTGCCTACTATAAAACCCTTCCACAAATCCAAAGAGACCGCCAACTGGACCATTTGATTAAGCCCTTCTGCAGCAATCAAGAATAAAAAAGGAGAAAGTGGGTCCCCTTGTCTTAATCCTCTTCCTACATTGAATTCCTCAGTTGGGCTACCATTGATCATAACAGACAATTTTGTCGAACACACACATTCTCGCATCCAACTCACCCATCTAGGTCCAAAACCCATCTTCCCCATTACATCCCAAAGATACTCCCAATTTACCGAGTCATAGGCCTTCTCGAAGTCCACCTTAAAACACACCAAGGCTCTTCTCAACCGCCGAGCCTCTTCCACTACCTCGTTTGCTATTAGAACCCCATCCAAAATTTATAATATTTGTACTATATTTATAATAATTTTTATTTATTTTAAAATTTATGTTGTAAAATATATCTCAATGTAACTTTTATACTTATATTTTATGATTTATATTAAGTTTGATATAATACAATAATATATTCAATTGACAAAGTTATGCTTCTAATTTATCAATCAATATTGGTAACCAAATAATTCTAACAAATTTTTGGGTTAAACATAAATAATGATAAATTCATTTCACATTTACCTATGTTGGAATTGAATTGGGAAAGAAGTCTCATATCAATTAAAATTGGATATATTAAGTAATATATGAGTAAGAATGACTTACTAACATAATATCTTAAGATTTTGAATTATGATGTGATGTTAAACTCACTTATATAGTTTACTCAATATCCATAGATGAAGTGCTCCACAATGTATAAAACTTTTCAACAATATTAGAGTCGATTGTCCATTGTTCAATCAAGCAATTGATTTAGGCGAGTATTGATCAATAGAATTAAGTAATATATAAGTGAAAAAAGGACCACTAATCTAATGCTTTAAGGTTTTGGGTTATAATGTAGTGTTAAACTCACTTGTATAATTTATTCAAACACTAAGAATGAGAATAAGTTAAACCTTAAATGTGAACCTATGACCTAGCTTGGTGGCCTTGATGTGACCTATTCAATAAAAATGTGCGATTTACTTTTAAAAAAGTTTATTTACTTATTTAAAGAAGTTACACTTAGACTTATAACAATTTATTAGGCCTAATAAGTTGGTCTATTTATCCATATGATATAATTAAAAAAAATAGTATACATATTACATTATTAACAATATAATTAAATAAATAAATTTGTAACACAAAAAATTAAATTATTAATATTTTGACATTTTTACTGCTCTCGAGCGTTTTAGATTTCTTATTCATGCAAAATTAAGAAATAGAAAGTAGGAAGTCTGCATTTCCAACTATTCTTTTTCTTCATCTTCATATGTGATTATTTAAAATATTTCAGGTGAAATATAGGAAATATTTAATTTTTTTTTAAGATTATCTTTTTTATAACACTTATGCGTAAGTATATGTTAATGTATATGAATGTTCATCAATTATTTCTCTTACCTTATTTTTTTTTATTTTAAATTCTAAATTTTAATAATAACACAATAAAGTATTTTTTTTATCATATAAATTAAAAACAAAAAGACTCACAAATATATATAAAAATAAATTTGTTGATTTATTTAAAATTAAATATATTAATCTATTTAACATTATTGATGTAAAATAGACTAATAGATCATAACAAACTTTTAAAAATGTCAGATCAAATTTAAAGAAAAGTTTATAATAAATAATAAATTAAATTTAAACTTTAATTTTATAAAATAAATCTAACTTATATATTTAAAATCTGATTAATTTTCATTCTTATTTAATACCTATGGAAGAAGTGTTCCGTGCGTAAAACTTCTCAACAACCCCTACGTTCAAAGGTGGCCCCATGGTTTAGGCTAGCCTTATTGGGATAGGGCAATTTATGCTATTCATTTGTTAACTATCCCAATTTACAATTTTCATTTGGGGTTGTTCTGTTGGGCTTCTCTGTAGTGTTTCTAAATCTTGATTTGGGTTCAACTCAAGTTAAGGTGAATTTTTAGGTGTGGAATAAAAAAGCTCACATCTAAGTTGGGTTATTAATTTTTAAGTTTTAACTATTGTATATATTGTTAAAATAAATGGACAGTTTTAATATACACAAAATAATTCTGTCTCAATCATCTATTTTAATAATTAAAAATAATTTCACATGGGTTAGGACCTTTTTTTCCCCTCACGATATTTTTTTTTACAAAAGACTATCTTTTGTACAAGCCAGGATTATTAAAAAAAAAAAAAAAAACTCAAAACACATACCTTGTAAATCATTTTAGTAAATACTTGCCTCCGGTGATTAAGTCTTAATTTTGTATGTTTATCCATATACTTTTACTGCCAACATGTTTTACATGATTATTCTCTTATCTTCTTTGTTATGTTTATAAATTTTAGTGAACCAGTTTTTGAAATCCATTTTATTATTGAATGAATTTCATGCAAGTTAAAAAAACATGTTTGATGTTTTTTTTAGTGAAATTCTCATGAAATTCATCCGACCATTAAAATGTATATTAAAAAAAATAGATGTTAAAGAATAACTACTAACATTGCTCTGGCTATGTTTTTATGTTTAGATTTTGCTCATTTCCATATTTGAAAAAAAAAAATTTGTTTGTTAGACCAGAGCAAGGAATGTGATTTTCAAACTTACACATTACAAATACTGATATTAATTTTAACTGCCTGGTTCAATAATGAAAAATAAACCATATATAGAGGGATAAGATGTGAAAGGGGAAATGAATAGGAAAGGTCTAGGAGTGAAAGTTGGAAAAAGAAATAACAAAATGGATATTTTTGTCAAAGATGATTTCATGCGCTAAATGAGACTAATTTGCATGCAGCTACACTGACAATGACAACATGATGGGTAAATTGATGTTGAGGTTTGCTAGATATATCAAATGCATTCACAATTTAAAAATTGCACAAAAATATTTGGACAAATTTTCAACTCTTGAGATTTAAATTTGAAGTTTATCAAGTATTCTTAATCTAATAGATTGTATATTTAACTGACATACATAATATTATTGTTGGAGTGTGGTGCACAGTTGACATGACGTATTTCTCATATATATGAATGATGAATTTTATTTGGTTGTTATTTTTAAAAAAAGAATTTTTTTAATAAATAAATAAATAAAAATAAACGAAGATATATGAGATAATGTGAAATTTTGGTCTTAAAATGATAGAAATTAATAGTCATAAATAAAATAAAAAGGTTATGAGATAAAATTGTTTAGCTAAAAGAAAAGATGATTAGATAGTGAAAGATTGTTTGTATAATGATACTGTTAATATTTAGTGTGTGTTTATTTTATTGGTATCACTCATTCCTAAACAATTAAACAGAAGAGTATGTGAAATGAAGCTTTCAAATAAACGTATTTTTATCTCTTTCAAACTGAAAATCAAACACACACTTATAGTTTAAAACGTGTTATTTAATTTTTTTTAAAAGCTTTAATTTTTTTTTCCTCTTTCAATGAGAGGGTAACAATGAATTCAAATGTCTTTTACCTTTTTGATAATTTAACTTTCCCCTTTCTTTTGACATAAAAATTAAAGAAGTGTAAATTAAAATTAGAGAGTTGTTACGGTATCCTCAAAGATTGAGGCTTTCAATACATTCTTTTTTGTAAACTTATAAAAATTAAAAAAAAACTAACTTAATTATAAAATAAATAATCCAAATTATATTTATAAAATGAAAAGTAAGATAAATTATAGAAATTAAAATTATAAGATTTTAATAATGTTATAAAACATAATTTTTTTAATAAATAATAAAAATAAAAAATTATTAAAATTACAATATATTTAAGACAAAAGACAAAAATATATTTAAAAAATTATTAAAATTAAAATATAGAAATTTAAAAATTTTAAGTGAAAAGACAAAAAAATATACTTAAAAAATTATTAAAATTAAACTATTTAAATATATAATAATATTATTACAAATAAAATTAGAATATATAAAATAAAAATAAAATGACTAAATAATTTAAAATTTTAAAGAATAAAATATCATAAATATTATTTAAATAAATTATAAAAAAAAATATAAAATATAAAATAAAATAATAATTATAACTGTACTGGTACTCTCCCAAATAATATGGGTACCGTAAAATTTCTCTTAAAATTAATGGCCACGCCCACGTACGTTCGTGTATCGTTTTTTCTTTTTTTATTCGTAAATTAATATGTATAATGAAAATAATAGTTATTCTCCCTGTTAATTATAATGTGAAGTTGTTTTCTTTTATGACATTTGTATTTATAAATAAATAAGAAACAAAAAATTTCATTTGTAATAATTCATGATATTAATTGAATAATATTTTTATTTTTAATATTATATAAATCATAAAGGTAAACTTTTATGAATAAAATAAAAATTGTTTTTTTTACCAAAAATTAGTTATCAATGAGTATTTTTAATGTTATCAAAGTTTAATGACTAATAAATATTAGTTTAAATTTTTATTCAACTTTTTTTCTTTTAAGTAAAAAATATTAAAAAAAATCTAATTGACACATAAATTATTTTTAAAATAAAGGATAAAGAAATATTTTATTTTTAGGAGTAAAATAAATATTTGTAAGTTATGTATAATTTTGCATAATTAATTAAAGTTAATATTTTTAATGAACATTTGTAAGATATTAATATTTTTCATATATATATGTATATAATTGATATCTAAACTTAACTTTGAAATAAGACCATTTTTTTTCTTTAATATATATATATATAGATGTGTGCGTAAAGAAGTGTATATTACTTTAAAAATTATCCATTAGAGATTTAAGCCATACTTGTTCGCCTAAAACTCTTTAAATTAAAACTAGATTATGATAAACTAAATTAGGGTGGTTTAATGCATGTAAATCAACGCTAGAGTTAAATAATGGTAAATATAGTACGTCTCTTTTTCAACTTTGCGTTCGTTCATTTAATCATTTAATATAGATGATAGAGTTAGTGTAGGACAAAAATTATGGCCAATGTTAGTACTTGTTAGTAGGGAGGGAATTTACTATAGGATCGCCACGTATAATTCTCATTTTTATTGATCATTTATTAGGTTTTTAGATTTTTAAGAATTGTCTTTTATATATATATATATATATATATATATATATATATATATATATATATATATAAATAATGATATGTGTTTTTTAAACAATTCATTTCATATTATTTATTGTAATCCCCCTAAAAACATGGTATCAAGTTTAAATCTTCAAAGAATAGTTGGTTAAAGTGAAACTGAGTTTAGATCTTTTAAGTAATATATCAATTCTAAGGATGAGAGAATTTTTTTTTATTTTTTATTAAAACTAATTAGTTAAATTTATTTACAAAAATTCATTATTATCAAAATTAATAAATACCTCACACTAATAACATAATTATTATAAATAAAAAAAGTTAACATAGAACGCTCTAGTTGAGATGACACAACAGTGCAATACCACATACATCAAAAGTTAAAACTAGTAATTTATTTATTGTCCAATCACAAATATCTCCCAATTTATTCGATAGAAAATTAATCCTATTTATAATAAAATGATTATCACTGGTCCAATAAATGGTTGCACTCATTCAGTGATAATCAAATACGAATTGAATTATTTTTAGTAAATAGATTTGAAAATTAGATTATTTTGATAAATATATTGCCATTTCTTAGAACTAATTAAAAAAATATTTGATGCCTCCGACCAACGAGCTAATTAAGGAAATATTCTTATACATTAGTTTTTATCATGAATTTAATATTAATGCATTGTTAACGAATAAAAATTATAATATTGTTTTATTATTAAATGAAATTATATGTATTATATATCGTGACAGTGTATTATTTGGTAATAATATAAATTTCACACATATAATACATTAAAATTAGTTTATTTAATAGATATTAATTTCAGTCACACGAATCCCTTAATTCGTTTTCTAGATTAAAGTTATAATTACTACATGGGAGCTTAAGTTGATTTTTATTTTGAGCATGAAGAAAATCACTCTGCTTAGGATGATCTTGTTTTTGTTTGGCTCATGTTTCGTATTTAATTTTATGATATATATATATATATATATATATATATATTTTGATTTAATATGTAGTTCAATGTTCCTTTTAAAAGAATTAATTTAAAAGTAAATATTTTGAGAAATAGTTCTTTTATCATACATTTAATGATATTATAAAATTCAATCTTTCTAAAAGCAAACAAATGAAATAGAGGCCTACACAATTTGGGCTTACGACTATGTGGCCTGTTACTATTTTGCAATCTTTGAGCTCGACGAGCATTTTGGGATAGCTGACCAAAAAACAATGTAAGACCTTTCTAAGAATAAAACTTATATATTGATTAAGAACTGTGATCGGATTTGACTTTTTTTTTTTTGTATTTTATGTTTTTTCATGCATGCCTATACCAGAAATGACACAGATAATTTGTAATTTCACTAAAATAAAAAATAAAAAATGATAATTAATTTTTGCTTTACATTGTGTCATGTCTTAATCTATTTTTTTTTTTGTTAAAAGAAAAAAAAAATCTTATTCTAAATCAACACATTCCTTAAAGGGTTGATTTTCCTAAATTCTAGTTAGTAAATTTTTTTGGGTTAAATATGTTTAAACTACCTCCAATTAGCTTGATTTTTCAGATTACTATTTAAATTTTTTTTTAAAATTATTTGACAATTTTTTTTTAATTTAGTATCTGACGTTAGTTTCCTCTGTTAAATGATGACGTGACAAATAGACTGTCACGTCATCACCCAACAATGTCTGTCATGTCATCCAAGGGACTGCCACATGGACATGGTGATGACGTGGCAAACATTGTTGAGTGGTGACGTGGTAGTCTGTCTGCCATGTCATCACTTGACAGAGGGGACCAACGTCAGATACTAAATTGAAGAAGAAAAAAAATAGTCAGGTATTTAAAACAAAAAATAATAAATTAATAGGTAGTAATCTGAAAACTGACCTAATTAGAGGTAGTAATCTGAAAACTGACCTAATTGAAGGTAGTAATCTGAAAATTGTCACTGAAAGATAACCTATTTTGAGACCATCATATACTTCAAACTTTGGTTTGTCATAAAAAATGGACAAAAAATTCCAACAAAGATAGTGGACAATGAAGAAGTGGAGAAAAGTGAAGATTAATAAGACGAAGAAGATATAAAACACCTGTAACTAGAAACAAAAGCAACAAATGTTTTATATTATGCCATGAATTAAGATACTTTCAAATAAAATTTTAAGTGCGGCTTAAATATGTTCAAACTACCTTCAATTAGGTCGGTTTTCAGATTACTACCTCCAATTAGGTCGGTTTTCAGATTACTACCTCCAATTAGGTCGGTTTTCAAATTACTACCTCTAATTAGGTCAGTTTTCATATTACTACCTATTAATTTATTATTTTTTGTTTTAAATATCTGACTAATTTTTTTCTCTTCAATTTAGTACCTGACGTTGGTCTCCCTCTGTCAAGTGATGACGTGGCAGACGAACTGTCACGTCATCACCTAACAGTGTTTGCCACATCATCACCATGTCCACGTGGCAGTCCCTTGGAGGACATTGCAGACACTGTTGAGTGATGACATGACAGTCCATTTGTCACGTCATCATTTAACAGAGAAAACTAATATCAGGTACTAAATTGAAAAAAAAAATTTGTCAGATAATTTTAACAAAAAGAAAATTTAAAAAGTAGTAATCTGAAAATTGAGCTAATTCGATATAGTTTAAATATATTTAAGTTAAAATTTTTCTTAATCTTTTTTCGATGAATGAGCGCTTACATTTTTAAATATTTGTTGATACTAGTTTTTATTTATTTATATAAGTACGAGGTTTAATTTGACAAACACAAAATTCGAATTGACTCCACTTACCTCACATATTGGTGGATCGTGTAACAGAAAACAAAAGCTTTTGCCTATCTCTAAAATGCTTTCGGGACTGGAATTGATGAAAAAAATGGAATAAAGGGGAAAAAGAAAGAGAGAATTTTGAATAGTGGGTGTAGAAGATTGGCCATCGTTCAAAAATGGGTGAGGCAGGCAATGAAAAGTTGAGGAGGAAGAAAGCCATGGAAGCATCTGATTCCATGGAATTGCCAAGGGAATTTCCTTTTTTATTTTTTGTGTTGATGAAAGAGAGAGAGAAAGTGACTTTGCGTCTCATCCATCAACAAGAAAGCAAAATTCGAAATGGCTTACTTACTGGCAGAATTTGTTCCATTAGAATCTTACAATGTTGTGTTTTTGATTTTCCTCTACAAGGCCTTTATTGTGTTCATGTGCCACCGATTTTATGCTTTTCTAGCTTCCTTCCACTTTCCTAAGATTTAAGTTTATGAAATTGAAAACGCAATTTGGGTTGCTGCACCAGTTTGCATATTATGTCACTAACTGCCACACTTGGTGCTTCAAAAATAAAAACATCGTGTCACTAATTCACTGTGAAACCAGAAAACTGACCAAGTCATACTGAATCACATCATTTCCATAATATTTCTGATCAACAAGACAACAACCAACTCAAGTTATATTACTAGCTCCAAGTCCGATCAGTCCGAACCAAACCATTTGCATTAAAGCAAATCCATTTGAACTCCAAATCAAAGAAAATTAGGAGCACAAAATGGCATCAGTTAATCCATTTATTCTAAAAGGAACAAATGAATTTCCCCCAAGCTTCAAATAGTTTATCTACATTTTTAAAAGACATGAAATCTCCCTAAAAAAAATTATGAAAAAGAAAAGAAAAAAGAAAATAATTATCATGTAGAGTGCGTATGAGTATATTAGTGTGCCAACTACTCACGAGTCACGAGGCTAGGAGCAACAATATCAGTACACTGAAAAGGATAAATCCAAAAGGTGCAGAAAAAACTTGGATAAAAATTTGCTCAGGGACGTCAATTAAAAATTACTCTTGTTTCCACGTATTAAACAAGAAACTGATTGAAATTTGAATTTTCTATTTTCCATCCTATTTCTCAACCCCACAACCTCACTCTCCCAATTGGAGCTTAAAAGCAGTAATTACCAACTCTCCTCCTGGTTCAACCTCCTCCTCTGTTACACTTGAGATTCTCTAAACCACTACCTCTTCTCACCATCATCATCAAGAGATGAAAGGCATAGACATCTTGTGTGCATCACAGGCATCAACAGCCATATGTCTTAGCATGGATCAACCCTCTTCCTCTTCTTGTACTTCTTCCAACACCACTCAATTTGGTGGAAGAGCTATTGACCGCCACAACCCCATCATCACAGATCCTAGAAGAACCCCCTCAAGAGATTTCATTGACCCTAGCTCTTCTTCTCACCCTCCCATTGACCCCAAGCCTTTGCATGATCTTCTTCCAAAGGCCAAGAAAAACTCCACTCCCAAGCCAAGTGGCCAGAAGAAGAAAAATGCAACAAAGGGTCATGATCAGAAGAAGAAAAGTGCTAAGGGAAAGTTGACTGAACAGATAACCAACAATTACTCTTCAAAACCAATTGACAGTGTTCTGCGGAGGAGTTGGGTTAGGCCACCTTCTGATTTAATCACTCCTCCTGGTTCAACAAGATATTTGCTCGGTGACACGCCTTCCTTTGATGCTGCATCAGGTTGTGATCCTGTGATGGCTTTAGCCAAGGTTGATAAGGACAAAGCTCAAGTCCTTCATCAAGATGAAAACAATCATTCATCTAAACGTTCTAGCTCCTCTCTTCCAAAAACTGGTTCTTCCGACCAGGTTGTTTTTTTTTTTTTTTTTAAACAGAACTTATATACAATTTCTCACGTGTTGTTTCAAGTGTTTTCCAATTAAAATTAAAGTTTATTTATAACTAAAAACATGCTTGTTTTATCAGAGTTTCTTTAAACAAAGAAAAACATACATTACAAAGCACTAAAGAAGTAATTTTTTCCATCTTTATCTTTGGACATGATTTTGTGGTTTCCAACTCGAAATCAAACACACAGTTTGATTCTTTTACACAACTTATATATATTTTGTTAGGTGTTTCACTTTAATAATTTGCACAATCTTTTAATACAAGTCTTTATTATGCGAATTGTTGACGTGGAATTCCAAGTTTAATTGTTGAAACTGCGAAACTATACAATTTGTGTACTTCTTTTCTCCTTATGGCTCTTATGTCACACACATACATCATAAATAATGGTGCTACAACACTTATTTAGGATTCTTCGATTTGAATCAGAATCATGTATATTTGTTTCTTGTCAAAGCCTCTGAACCACTCTTATATATTAGATGTATATAAGCAAGTTTTTTCATTGATGGTATGAGTATTACTAGCATGTCTTTGTGGAATGATTAAGTAATACTAGCAGTTGTATCATTGACGATGAAACAAGGAACAATTTCAATAATCTTTGCATATTATGTACTCAAATGGGATGTGATTTGAATTAATTTTCTTACAGATTGTAGTATTGAGGGTTTCTCTGCACTGCAAAGGTTGTGAAGGGAAGGTCAGGAAACATCTCTCTAGAATGCGAGGTAAGCAACTCACTCTCTCCTAAAATCGTTTATTTCGAACCTTAACACAAGGGCACACATGCAACTATTAAGATGCTTAGCCCTTATTTGTACAAGTCTAGATAAAGTTTTAAGGCTTGAAGGTATAATTGTAATAAAAACTAACAAATTCACCTGTTATTGAAAATCGAATTTATTATTAAAAGCACTTAGTTTCTGTTGAGATGATAATATTTTTATGGACTCTATTTTACTTTTCTTGTTTTTCATTTAACATTCTTTCCATTTCACGTGTTGTTAATTATGTGGACAGGAGTTAAGTCCTTCAACATAGACTTTGTGGCAAAGAAGGTTACAGTAGTTGGTGACGTGACTCCTTTGAGCGTATTGGCAAGCATATCAAAGGTGAAGAATGCACAATTTTGGCCAGAACCTGCTTCAGTAATTGGATCTGGTATTGCATGAACAAAAAAAATGTAATCTAATTAGAAAAGAAAGTAGACTATTGGTATTGTTGTACTTTTTTTTATGTCACAACTTCAAGGTTCGAACTCGTGAATTGGGTAGTAATTTAGTTAGTGTAAATACAAATGTTAGCTAGTACTAGTAGCTTTAGCTTTGAAGAGATGTTAGAGAAATAAACCCTAATTTATCCGTAAACTATTACCCTCTTTATTGGATGGTCCTTAAAATAAAATAAAATAAAGTATATCAATAATCACTCAAACAATATTAGAAATCACAATAAATAGTTGATTTTAGTATTAACAAAAATTATCATATTAGTCTCTTAATGTTAATGAAATATATCGATTAAAGAATTAAATTGATAAATATTTAATACTTGAGAAATTATTTATATAATTTTATTATGTTAGAAACTAAATAGGAAAGAAATTAATAATTAAGGAAATAACTTAGAAATCGACATGTTTATTAACAAATTGTTGATTCAAATGAAATTGAAGTATATCTTCTAAATCAAAGTCTTGAATTCGACTTTTATAAATGAAAAAAGTAACATTCACAAAAATAATCACACTAACAACAATTTATTAGATTTTCCGGTGAAAGAATTATCCATAAAATTAATAAACATTTCGTATTATCATCTTAATAAAAAAAATTATCTCACTTTTTTAGCTTCACAAAGAAAGCAACATTGTGAATTTTAATGGCTATAATATTGAATTTGACCAAATTAAAATGGCATCAACAAACATTTAACAACACTAAAACTGTCTAATTTGTCTTTTGGGTGCTCAAAATCTAGTCAATTGGTATCTTACTCTTTCATTTATACCATTATTTTTTTTCTCTATAAATTACAAATTGTGACATAAATGAACTTGGCACATGAAACTGCTACAAGTACTTAATTGTTATAAATGACGTACTTACGCTACAATGAAGATGAATTTATGTTTTCTCTCATTTTAAATAAATTATTAATAAACATATATTTAAAATATTATATTTTAAACTCTCTAATTTATATATTAAACATACCAATAATTATTTTTGATACTTATATGTATATTTTTATATATAATGATAATTTATTAATTTTTATTTTTTTAAAATTGTCCCATGCGTCTTGAATCCACCACCGATTGTTATGCTGTTTCATCTGACCAAGTTTTCAATGTTCTAAAAAGGATTTCTGTCGAGTGCTTGTTGGTAAATACAGAACCTGTAGGCCATGCCCAACAGAGAATTACCCAAATTCACAGTGCTTTAGTTATTTGTGCCTTCAATTTTTTAATCCATTCAATTCAAGCATGAAATGGAAATTCATGTCGCTGGAACTTCACGTCATTCCAAAACATGTCTGCACCCGCCACTAAATCATTACTATAGGAAATAGTAGTTGTATCATATATTATCATGAAAGCAATGATAATCACAAACATTTAGACACCCGTGCAAAAAGATAAAAAAAAGTGTTATGCGCTGAAATATTATACTATATATAATTTATACCCGTAAAAGATATCATGTCTGATTTCAAATTGTTATGTATGACAAGTCTATTTATTTACATAATAATTATTTTTAAAATATATGTTTATATAATTTTTAATTAGTTGAATATATAAAAATTATATTGACACTTAAAAATAAATCATTCACTAAAACTGTTTAATTAAAAAAATAAAGAATAACTCATTTAGAGTTAATATTAAAGTAACGTAGTACCTCTTCTTACACTATTATATTATGAAACAAGGGAGAAAATGGGACCCAAAGCTATACAATTAGAGTGTGCAGTTATCTGAATATTAGGCAAAAAGTTGACATATTTATTACACTCAGATACAGTAACCCTGCTAAGTGTTAATTTCGTGAGTGTGAGATATATGATATATGTTTCCACAAAATGGAAACAAACAAGGAGTTAAGGCAATTTCAGTGTACTTATCCTGCGTCATTGTCATCCTTTAAAGCAAATAGAAATGTTGGTTGCATCTCATAAAAATCACTCTGTTTTGCTCTGCCTTTCCAAAAATTTCATGATTTCCACTCAGCACCCTTGTCCTTTTAATTATGAGAATGATATAACCTTAAGATATAACTATGGATGACATCGGGGTAGGACATATACGAAATTCAATATCTTGTCTTTGTATTCAAGTTTTGAAACTATATCTACCCTCCCTCTCAACATTAGATGTGTATAAAATTTTGTATCTTATTATTGATATATTATATTCGTCTTTGTCTTATATATTAGGCTAGAGCTCGGGAAGGATTTGAACAGGTTTGGATTGAAAATATTTGGTCCAGTCTGTACCTCCTTTATACTTTTTTTTTAAATATTGTAGTTTTTTTTTATATAAATTTTATAATTTTACACCTTTAACTTTCAATTTGCTACTATTTTATTTTTTCACACATTTTTTTTTTAATTTTCACATACTATTAAAATAGGTAGGGTGAAGGAAAGGTAAGGGAGTGTATGTAAAAATTGAAAAAAAGGAGGGAAGATGTATGAAATTTTTTTTACTAAATTAAATGTTGCGAATATAAAATTATAAAATTAAAAATTAAAAATAAAATAATTAAGAATATTTTAAAATTTTAATTATTATTTTTTTTAAAGGAGGTGTACTTATAAAAAAAAAGGAAGTGTATATATCATGAACCTTCATTTTGACTGGTTAAATTTTGGATCAAACGGATCAGTTTAATTGGATTGGGTCATGGACCCAATATTTTTATTTATTTATTTTTTCAAAATCTAAATAATTATTTAATTAATTTGAGTTGGATCTATAATTTTTTCTCTCTTTTATTCTCAATTATTTAAATCAGTAGAATTATTATTATGAATCTTTTATTAGGGAATTATGAGTTTTTTTTAAGGGATTATAGACCTTTTATCAATATTAATAATCGTAACTATTATAAGAAAACAAATGATAAAATATTAACGAGTATTGAAACTAAAAAATAATCTTAAAAATAAAATTGTTATTTGACTTAATTATATTTCAGTATACATATATCTCAATTCTCAAATATACAACACTCCAAAATTAAAAAGAGAATTCACATCAACGTTCAGTTTTTTTTTTTTTTTTTTTTTATGGATCGAAGGACACGAACATTGCAGAAAATAAGAGCGGAGTGAAGTCGGGCCAACCCAATAAAAAAGGCCCATAGATTTAGAATTTAGAATAGACAGTCAAAAGAAACTCTAGTCACTTGTGTTCCCATCGTCTTCTAGGGTAACCACGGCGCCACTCCACCAACTGCGCCCATTCACAACCATTCTCTTCTATTTTCTCCTTATTTCTTAATCACACAATATACCCAAAAAAATCTTATGTCACTTGTGAGTCAGAACAAATATAATTTATAAATATCATTGTCTTTAACACTTTTTACCAGACACATTTTAACTCCAAATTTGTAAGACCATAAGCATAAAACAAATATTACCATATTTTTAAAATGCTATTTTAAAAAATAACTATTGAAATGTTTGGTTCTTCTCACATTTTTCAAATTCATTATTATTTGAGTATCATTTTATGACTATAATATACCATCCATTTGCATTAAGTTATATTTACTTTGATATTTATAATTTTTATATCTTTAAATATATTATTTTCATTTTTATTTAATCTCTTTTCTATTTTAATTCCTTTTTTAATATTTATTTCAATACTTAAAAAAATTATAATAATTTAAAATAAATTTAGTATCATAGTACGAATTATTTATTACAAATATAAAATATAATTTAAATATTTAAAATTATTAATTTATTTCCAATTTTAATTATAACGCAATATATAATTAAAAATTCATTATTATAAATTTTAGTCATATAAATAAAAAAATATATATACTCTATGTATTGTGTATCTCTCTGTTTAAACTTTAAAAAATATTTGTAAAAAAATATTTTAATTTTTTTAAAAAAAAATTACATAAGAGTTGCTTTAAAAAAAAACTTATTTAAAAGCAGTTTAAATAAACACATAATAAAAACTGATTATTTTATTAAGGAAAACTTTTTTTTTAACAAAAAAAGAGTTTAAGCAGACACAACTTATGTTTGGAGTCTTAACTAAATCGTTGTATATAAAGTCTAAGGTTGTGGAGTTTTTTAGGTCAAGAAGTAGAAGAGTGAGGCAAGTCTTTTTAGGGATTTAAGAATCGTATTGGGAGTGCAACGAGGGTTTTCCATAACCTCTGAACTTCGAGGTCTGCTGTATTTCATCCGATGGCTTTTCTGTCTGGAGTTCAGCGTCTGCTTCGGCACTCACCTCTTCTTCATTCCCACTATGCTTCCTTTCGTCTCAGCTCAACTCTCACTTCCCCTAAACTTTTCGTCAGCGGTTAGCAACCTACCCTTCATTACTATGCATCATTTACTACTTCATACTCCTTTTCTTTATATACATAGTTGCAATGTGTTATGTTGTGCAATAAGCTGCTTTATGCTTGTGTCACTAGTCATGATTTTTTCCAATGAGGGTTGTCTTCAAACCTTCACTTCCTTCCATTACAATGCAAATTCGACAAACCCATGTTAAAACTCGTCCATTTACTTGTCATCTAAAATTCAACTTGCAATTTTCTCTTGCTGTAGTTGTTATGTTTTGTCAAATTGTAATCCTTCTCACAAGACTTTGTTTGCATAATCACAATGAGAAGTTGCTATGCATTTAATTTATTATTATCACTATCTTAACCGTTGTTACTCTATCTGCACTTTAGAGGAGCCGTATTTGCTAGAATAGTACATATTATGATGAATATATTTCATTTTAGAGTTGATTTCTCTTGGTTCTCTAGTTTGAAATAGGGGTTTGGGGACATAATTGTTGAATGGGGTTTCTTGTATAAATATCCCTTTCAAATTTAAGTATCACCTCTAACACCAAGTCATCCATTTAGACAGTGGTGTTCAATAGGACTAATAATGACATGATGCAGATATGAGCGGGTCTAAGGAAACTTTGAATATGCCTGCAATGTATTTTTCCAAGGCAGAAACCTGTTGAACATTTTTTAAAACATTGTCCAGAAATTAGTCTCATTTGGTTGGATTGGCTGTTCGTTGTCTTCATTGGGTCAAGGATTTGTCCATAAATGTACAAATTTTCTTTAGATTGAGGGGGGCAGCAACTTACGGTTACATGTTTTGTAGTCTGTATTGCTAAGGGAACTTTTTGGTGCTACTGTTGCTAAGCAACAATATTCATTTCATGGTGTCTCTTTGATTTTCCACATATGTATCTTTGATAGGTTTCTCCTTAGTAGAAATGCAATTTCTATTGATCTCTTCCATCACGATTGCTTTTATTTTGTCTTATTGCCTAAGTATTGTATTTCCTTTTTCATGTTCACTTTTCCCTTCTAATGAAGTTCAACTTTTTAATTTGTAAAAAACAGTGGCGAACCTAGTCATGATTGTGGATCATAAGAGTTTAGAAATTGTGGAAGACATGTTAGCTTTACAAAACATTGAAAAACATAAAATTGGAAATATTGGTCAAAATTGAAAAAAAAAAAAAATTACTTGCAGAGGGAAAGATGAGAGAATCTATGGAGGTTTTTAGTCCATATCCAACAGACATATCTAATTTGGTTCAATTTTATCTTGCACTTTGTTTTATCCTAAATTTCTATTCCTAGCAATGCTACTTGACTCGAGAAACATATTATGGCTGCCATTTAGTAGGATTTCTTTGAATGTCTTATTGGATTTCTGCATAAAAGTATTTCTTCATAAAGGTTACACTCTTATTTTTGACTAATGCTCACTTATGTGAACTTTGAAGGGACCAGTTTTCTGGTCTATTTGGCATGAACTTTCAATATAGTTTATAAGCCTTTAGGCACCATTTGCTTTATAAAATCTCTAGGTGTATAATGTATGTAATTGTGTATGACAATAACTGGTGTATACGTATAAATTATTTTTTAAATCCTTTGCTAGTTAAAGATTCTAATATATTTATCTAGCGTACTCTGCTATATATGATTTTGTATTTAACAATTTTAACTGTGAATATTGTGCATTCAAATTTCAAATAGGTCTTTCTAGATTGACAACAGATGAAAAACTTAAGGAAGCGTTTTCTTCTTTTGGTCAGCTGGTTGAAGGTAATAATTATCTTGTTTGTTTTCAGTTTGAAGTATGTTGCGCTTGACCTTCAATAGTCCTGAATTTTTTACTATACAGCTAAGGTGATAACTGATAGAGCCTCTGGAAGATCAAAGGGATTTGCTTTTGTAACTTACACAACCGTAGAAGAAGCTGAAAAGGCAAGAGAAGGAATGAATGCTAAATTTTTGGATGGGTGGGTTATATTTGTTGATCCCGCCAAACCAAGAGAACCCAGACCTTCTCTGCAATCACAATCTCAACCCTCTGAAACAGGTTTCACTGTTAACAAAACAGTTGGATGGTGTGGTTAATTATAAATTAACTTCGATTATGCTCACGATGTTTGGATATTTTTTAAAAGACTACAATTCAACTCAACCAACTATACTACAATTTGTTAGGAAATATTTATATCAGTCAGTTGTAATTGATGATTGAACTTTGGCCATAAGGTATTACTATTTATGCAAATTTGATGTCCAATGGAAATTAATCCTTCCTTTGCTGACATGATGTAATATTCATCCAACTTCTTTTTCCTGGTATTATATCTTGTCATTTGTTTCATTGCGCTAAGGTCATTAGTATTGTTATTTTGGTGGAGGTTTTTTATTTACAATTTGTTCAATATGAATTATTATTTCAGAACAAAGTCAATTTTGACTAGAAACTGATTTCTAACAAAACAATGTATTTGTTTCTACATCATAGAAGACTGCTAAAGCAAGTTAAATTAGCTTTTTATGCATGTGATTAGACCCACATGTTTCGGATATTAAATCCTCTAAAAAGGTAAATGATGCAAAAACTATTAGTAGTAGTTTTTAATCATGGTTACCCAATGAAGATTAGCTGTTGATTCAGTCAGCAATTGATGCTTCCTGTTTATGTTATGTGGTTATTAAAAAAACTACAAGGAGTAGTTCGTGTTGATCCTTGGTATTTGCTCGTCTGGCTTCTAAGTTTGAAGATCGATCCTGCCTTTTTCCCTCTTTATTCTCCGAATGATCAGAGCCAGATCCCTTCGTTGATGGTGAGTGAGCTCCCTTTTCTGATCAACTTTACTATTTGTTGTTGCATTGTGATACGATCTTCTGTATCATGTCCATATGCCCTATGGAACGCACACCATGCTTTCTCGTGTCTCCCCATTCGTCGATCCGTATTTTGAGGGAAATTGAGGAGTTTAGCATTTACGTCTCCAAGGACTTCCCTATAGAGTTTCACCAATGGAACAAACATTTCTTTATAATAACTTCTATGGCTATCTTCATCAATATTTTAAAAATTGGATTGATAATCTAATCAATTCAGGTACTAGATTAGAAGTGGAATGGGTAAATTATTAATTGAATCATATGATCTGGTTTCTATTAAATTTTAAAAAATTATTTATATTATATAAATATCAATAGAATTCATACCATGTCTTAAAGAAGTTCTAACATTTTTTAGTCGACTAAATTATAATATTGTTGAATCAAAAACTAATATATAATTAATATAATTTTAAATTAAAGCCATATTATATAAAAATTTTATTGTATAATAACAAAACATGTTAATTAATGGTCATTAAGATATTAAATAATTATATTTACTTGGATTTAAAATTATTTTTATTTTTGTTTCATACAAAAAAAATACATTAGAAAAAGTAACATCAATTAGAATTTTCATATAATTAAATATATTTTTATATTTATATGTTATAAAATATTCTTAAATCATATAGTATCAAGAAGACTTTTCATTGCTTTGTAATTATACCCTTGATGAATTCCTTCCCACCCGTGGTGTTCGTCAGGGAGATCCGATATCACCATACCTTTTCATCTTATGCATAGAGAGACTCTTCCAAATTATCTCCAAGGAGGTCGAAGCGAAGAGATGGCACCCGATCAGATTGGCAAAAGATGGACCCCCTCTTTCCCACCTTGCATTTGCTGATGACCTTATCCTTTTTGCCGAAGCTTCTATGAATCAAGTTGAAATAATCCAGGAATGTCTTGACCGCTTTTGTACCAGCTCTGGTCAGAAGGTTAGTCTTGAGAAGACTAGGATCTTCTTCTCAAAGAACGTGACACATACTATGAGAAATGAAATCAGCTCAAGCTTAGGTTTCCAACGTACAAATGACCTAGGAAAATACTTGGGAATTCCGGCCCACCATTCCAGAGTCTGCCGGAGAGATTATCAAAATGTGATAGATTGCGTTAATAAGAGGCTCAGTGGGTGGAAAACATCCACTCTCTCCTTCGCGGGCCGACTTACCTTATGCAAATCAGTCATTGAGGCTATCCCAAGTTACACCATGCAAACGGTTCACATACCCCGGAGCATCTGTGATGAAGTGGACAAGCTATGTAGGAGCTTCCTATGGGGTGATACCCCTACCTCAAGGAAAATTCATACCATCAGTTGGAATACTATTTGTAAGCCTAAAGACCAAGGTGGGTTAGGTCTGCGACCAATGAGAACGGTTAATAACACCTTTATGATGAAGAACTGCTGGAGCTTAATTAAGGAACCCAACAAGCTCTGGGTCAAAATCATTCGCTCAAAGTATAAATGTCAAGATGGTGCAATACCCAGAGTTGAGAAGAAGGCTAAAATGTCAAATTTGTGGCAAGGCATCTGCATGAACTGGAAACATGTCACTCCTCACATTAAGTGGCAAGTAAAAGATGGTCAATCTGCTCGATTCTGGTACGACCCTTGGCTGCCACAACAGGGTCTGCTCATTCAGTATGCAACTACGTTCGTTCCACCCGTTGAACTTTTTCGGAAGGTCAGGGAGTACGTGACTGATCAAGGAGCGTGGAAGAGTGATCAGATTATCAATTGGCTCCCGCAGGAGACCTTGAACAACATTGAAACCCAAACTCCCCCCACGATCAACGCTGGGGCTGATGAAATCCAGTGGAGACTTACTACTGATGGACTTTTCTCCATAAGATCCGCCTATGCAAGCTTGTCCACAATTGATTCAAACCCTTGTGCCCCTATCTTCAAAATCCTTTGGAAATGGCAAGGACCAGAGAGGATCAGGCTCTTTCTCTGGTGCGTGGCCCACGAAAGTCTCATGACGAATGAAGCTCGCTTTGACAGAGAGTTAACGACTAGCCCAATTTGCCCTGTCTGCATGCGGGACGTGGAAAACACCATGCATGTTCTAAGAGAGTGCCTTTTTGCTCGCCAAGTATGGAGTTCGATACCCAGGGGAAGCTACATCAGTCAACCCATGAGAAGTAACTTCCAAGAGTGGCTAACCTTCCACCTAACCAGGAATCGTACAGAGCTGATGATCTGGCCCCTAACCTTTGCAATCACAATTGATGCATTATGGAGTAGAAGAAACGAGTTTGTGTTTCAGCAGTCATCCTTATCGGCAAGCCAACTAGTACTCAAGGTAATGAACTCTACGAAGTCTATAATCAACAGTAATAATCTATTTGATGCAGGAGACCAGTCAGAGGGCACACTTATCACAAGGAACTGGGTTTGCCCTCCTTCGGGACTTATCAAGTTAAATGGCGATGGGGCTGTGTCATATTCGGGGACAAGCTCATGTGGAGGCTTAATTCGAGACCCAGACGGAAGGTGCATCTTGGCTTTCTCAAGACAGCTAGACCGTTGCTCTGTCATTAAAGCTGAGCTGTGGGCCATCACCCAAGGGCTTCGATTAATTCACCTTAAAAAATTGGGTACGCACATTTTAATAGAATCCGATTCACTAGAAGCAATCACTCTGCTAAGGAATGGCTGCCCCCGGCAGAATGAATGTTTTGATCTAGTTTAAGAGATATCAGAGTTAGCGGCTTCCTGTGAGACAGTTTCGTACCTGCATATTGGTAGGGAGGCCAATTTAGTAGCAGATCTTCTAGCTAAACAATGTAATATAGGTGAGGAGAATCTAATTATTTACGATTCTCCTCCTAGTTTCATCATTCGTGCTTTAGCCGCCGATTTGACGGCCGGATTCTGAGTTTGTTTTGGGCTATTAGCCCCTTTATTCACCAAAAAAAAAAAAAAAAAAAATTATACCATTGCTCTCTAGCAAAAATCAATAGAAAATTTACTTCGGGCGTGAGAAAAAGATTTTTACCTCTGTCTCATAATAAACACTAATGTTTTAGTATATAAACTAGGGTAGTTCTATCGAGAGCATAAAGTGAATATCAAGTTAACCCACCTATCTCTCCTCAGTGTCCTTATTATATAATATTCGGATTATATATTTAGACTCTATTAAATCGAATTTATCTTTATCTTTAATTTTATTATCTTATATTGCCATATAAATTAGTTAAAAAATAATTTACAAAAATAGTTTTTGGATACTAAGGTAATATCTAATATCATACTACAAATTAGAATACATAATTTAATTTTTATTTTTATTTTTATTTCTAAATTAGTCATTATCAATATTTTTTTTAATTCCTTTTTGGAGGCACATTTTATACATCACGTCACAATTATTTAACCAAAAAAAAATAATTCTCTCTAGCACTTCAATTTGCTTTCTTCTTCTTTTTTTATTTTTATTTTTTATTTTATGATCTTTATATGTATATTTAATATTCTTAACTAATTGTCTCTTTCAATTCATCCTCTTTTATCCCTATCCTAAAATTAATTTCTAATATATGTTTTTAAAAAAACTAATAATTAAAAACAACCCTATGTTATAATTTAAATTATTCATTTAAATATAAATATAATTTATATATATTTATTTATTACAAATTTTAATCATATAAAAATATTTATATGCAAGTTTCTTTTTCCTTCATGAATCGTCGTACATATCAGCAGCACGAAGGAAAATACTTCTCCAAATATTATACTACATCCTGGAATGGGATCAAAATCTTATGTCTCCAATTCCTGTCTCCAAACCCTGTCCCCCCAATCATAAATTGCCATCTCAATTAAATTGCCACATCATTACTTTTAATTTTAATTTTATTTTAAAAAAAATGTAACTGATCCATCAGGGCTATGCACCCCACGCACGGGCGTGGGCACGTGATCGAAGAACCCACCATGCTCGTCGTACGTGATGAGGAACAGGGTCACGTTCCACTGCGGGCTCGCCCCAGCCACGACGACGATGATTTCCGGCCACCGTATCTCAAACTCAACGACTCGCTGGAGCTCAACCCGCTGCCACCACTCCCGCGTCACAAATGTAGCCTTCTTTCTCCTCCACCGCCGCCGCTGCGCTCCCTCCGCTGCCGCCCACGACAAGGCCTCCGGATCGGATAGCCTCCGCCTCTTCCTGCCCTCCGATGCCGCCGAAACGAAACCCCTCGCGACCGTCGCGGGGGGTTTCGTTTCGACGGCGTCGGAGGGCGGGAAGAGGCGGAGGCTGTCCGATCCGGAGGCCTTGTCGTGGGCAGCGGCGGAGGGAATGCGGTGGCGGCATCATTCCCTAACCCAAACGAAGACGCTGTGAACGCGGTGATGGCGGCGTTCAAGGGTATCGTGTTGACGGGTTCCGCGGACGGGACGGTGAAGATGTGGAGGAGGCAAATCGAGGAGAATGGCGAGAAGCCGAAGCACGTGTTCAATCGTGTTTTGTTGAAGCAAGAGAACACCGTGACGGGGCTGGCGGTGAACCGTTCGGCGGCGGTGGTATACTGCGGTTCCTCCGATGGGTTGTTGAACTTCTGGGAGCAAAATTTGGTTACACTTTTTAAAAAAATAAAATACAATAACTGCAATGACGTGGCAATTTAATTGAGATGACATTTTATGATTGGAGGGACAGGATTTGGGGACAGGAATTTGAGGCAGAGGATTTTGATCCGAATTGAATGTTATTATTGTGTTACCACGTTATCTTTCTTAATAAATAAAAACTCCAATCAAAATTGTTCTCCTTACCTTTTTCAAGGAGTGGTCGGAATAGTCTACTGTTCTACCAACACACATGCAAGCTGTCTTTTGCTGACAATAAAATATTCTTGATGAAACCCGAATTTATTAAAAATACTGTATATCGATAAGTTATTGTTGTAAGTGGTACTAGACATGTTTTTTAAAGTAAAATTTTAAATTTAAGTATTGTAAAAGAAAAAAAAAATATATATATATATATAGTTGAGAGAAGATAATACACTAAATGTGACTAGTCAGATTTTTTTAATAAATATTAGTCATAGATGAATATGATGAAACATAATTATTAAGAAAAAGAAGAGAGAGAAAAAAACATAAATACAACTCTAGAAAGGCTGAAAAATATTTCATTTTTCCCCCTTTCATTCAGTTTCCTGTTTTTGACATTCAAAGAAATAACACTTTTTTTCCCCACAATAGTTATCTACATACCAAAACTTCCCCGTAAAGTCAACAGCCAAAAATGAAAAAAAAAATCGTCCTTTATAATTAATTAACCGAATTTGTTTCATTACGCGTAAGAAATACTACTATATGCTCACGTTAAAAACTGATGATCATTTAAGAAAATAAAAACCAATTGTCACGTTAAAAATTTGAAAGAATACATTACACGATTTCCATAAAATAAAATAAATAAATAACAAGAGAACTCTTAACTAAATACAAATTAATGATGTTTACAAAACTACGAACAATAAAGAATCAGACTAAGGCACCAGCATTTGGTGGCATCTTTTCAAACAATAACTTCAAGTCGTTCTCTAACGGTGTTAGGTTCAAGTCCAAGCACGTAATGAGCCTCGTACTATTCGATCTTTTCAGAAGTGGTAGTACTTGTGGTGTAACAACTTGTTTTATTGAAGAAAACTCTTGGTTGATGGAAGATCTATGCCTTCTCATGTGGCCCCCCAAGGCCTGCCCCAATGAGAATTCCTGTCCACAAATGGAACACTCATGCATTTTGGGTTTATTTCCCAAACTTAGAGAGATAGCATGTGACTTGAGTTCATTATCCCCCTCAAGTTTCGACCTTTTATGGCTAGCCCTATGGCCACCAAGTGCTTGAAAGGACGAGAATTTGCGGTTGCATGTCTTGCACTCAAATTCCACACCTTCAAAACTTTGTTGTTTACTTTGTTGAGGACGAGTGAGAAGCATTAGACAATTCGCCAAATCTATGCTCTCAAACCCTTCCATGTCTCTTTGCCTCTTCATGACTTGTGTGGAGTTAATGTGAACTGAGATATGAGATATGATATGATTGATGTGACAAATGAATTTGAGAAATGAGAATGTTGTGGGATTGGTGTGAGTAAACTTAGACATGGAGGTATATTTATAATGCGCATCTACGAACAAAGTCAAGGAATTTGACTTATATATATAATAAACTAATTGTGCCGGCTCTCTTCTAATAATAGTGATCAATGCTTCAAATGTTAGAAAGCAGTAATGGCTAAAAGCACAAGCTGATGTGGATTTGTCTCTATGACTGGTCTTTGTTTGAAGAGATAATGACATGAATACCCTTCATGCTTATGTATTATCATGTTGTGATGGTGACGTAAGGATTGTGTCTTTTGGGTATTCCACAAAAAATATTATGCTCATGTGGGGTTTACTTTTACTGGTTTATGAATCCAAACCGCGTGGGAGCTACTCGTTGTTGGTCAGCTACCCACTGAACTGGTCGTGGATAGCGAGCTACCCTACAACTGTAGAAGTTGGTACCATGGTTCTTCTTTGAAATATAGAGTGCATGTTTGGAAATGTGTTCTAAGTATGTATATCACGTAAAGTTATTAATTTGAGGTGGTTAAAAAACATGGTTTCCTTAAATCATGGTAAAACCAAAATATAGAAGTTGTATATACATTTTCATTAGTACATTCTCTACATATATTTTAGTTAATGATAAAAAATATATTTAAAAGTATGTGTTGTTATATTGTTCTCTCTATATAAATATAATTAGTAGCGCGTCCCTTAATTCTTGTTTAGGGTGCGGATACCACTTGTTTATTGTCTCTATGACTGCGTGCGTTGACGTATACTGATTTGGTGTACAAACAAAGCATGGCATTTGAACAGAATGGGGTTGCTTATATATATATACATTTCTATGTTTGTACAATTTTTTCAAGCTGGTGTCACAATGTGATGCACACTGACCAAAAGAAAAAAGCACGTGGTACCATGTTGTATGCATGTTCACACAGACCCTAACATCCCTTTTTTTTTTAAATAAATAAATAATTAATTAAAATAATTAGAGATAAAAAAAATTCTATTAATAAAATAAAAGAGAGAGCTCATCAAAAAAATTTGGGTTAGACTCCGAGCTTAACTCAGAGACTAATTTAAATAGAAAATATTAGAAAGGATTACATCGTTTTATGAATATCCTGAAATTTTAAGAGTTCGCACAATAGGAGAAAGGAGAAACTATTCGAAATTCGAATTGGTGCAGACAACTAAGAGAAAGTGAAAGTTGATGAACGCTAGCTCAGTCAAAAAAAGCCCAAATGTGTGGGAGAAAACAAGAGAGTGGAACGGGGAAGCCTCAAACTTACATAAACCTCAAATCGCAACTTGTAGAAATATTCTGATTCTAGAACACATTTGATAATTGATCATTCCACATGCCTTAACGAAGTTATAAAGTTACTTGTGAAATCTCAGTATGGATATTTTGAAATTTAAGTTAAGAAAATAAGCAATGAAAGAACACTTTCATTATAATTAAATAACAGATAATTGGCTCACTAAATTTCTTTTAAATATAATCAATAATATTTTCCCCTTTTCTTTTTTAAAAAAAGTCTATATATCACATTTTTTCTATCAAGTAATTCATTAATTTAAATATAAAATAAAATATCATTTAAATAAAAACATTTATTTTTAATTATTGAGACATAACATTTGTTTTTGTTGAGTTTTAATTGTATATGAATTAAACAAACTAATTCAGCTTGAATTCATTTAACTCGCGAGTTAAGTAGATTAGATTGAAAGTGAGCAAAAATCAATGGAAATGAAATTTTATTCAACCTAATAATTATTGAACTTGTGATGAGTCAAGTTGGTTCATTTGATTATAATTTACTTTGACACTTCTTTTTTCCTTTTATTTCATAGAAAAAATGTCATCAAATATTGTTTTATAGATACTAAAGAAAAGTTAGTAAATGTTACGCATTTGTCAAATATATCAATTAATGTAAGTAGTAAATTGGACAAAAGTTAACTTATTGAATTAATAAAGACTTGAATTGTAATTTTTTAATTAAATTTATAATATGAGAACAGATATTGATTCATTAATTTTTTTTCATATAAATTCTCTTAACTTTTCATTCAATATTGAATTTATACAATTAATTCAATAGTTTATAATTATATTTAAATCCTAATTCTTTTGGTAAAAAAATTATAGGTTGTTTGAGGAAATTTTCAACTTCTTGATTTATCATATTTATATTAATAAGCATTATCAATGTTCTACCTAAATTGTAATTTTAAAAGGGTTTTATTTAGCTTGATCCCCATGTGTAGTCTCTGACTTGTCGCTCAGAGCGAGTTGTTGGACACTTTAAATGAATTCATCCTGCTCAAAATGTGTCCAGTTGATCTTAAAACTATGATTTCCATTTGAGATTTATAACTTTCAAATTATAGTCCTCCTATGTCACATCTCAACAAAGAAAAATATTAAAAATATATAGTATTAAATAATTATATCCTAAAATAAAATTAATTATTGAATAAGTGTTTTGTGGCCAAAAATAAGATTTTGAAGCATTAGATATATTTAACAATTACTTAAATTAAATAAAAATTATATACATATTTTACAATTGCCAATAAATAAATAAAAAGTATAATAAATTTACGAAATTAACTTATGCAATACAACATTATAAAATAATTACTAGAGGAATAGAGATATAAAAAAAAGTTAATATTACATTAAAAAAATTAAATAACATTTTTATAAATTTATTTATCTCTTTACACACTACTTATTATAAGACATAAAAAATATCTCATATTGAAAAAATCTAAGTCTAACCAAGTTTTTAGACCTTAAAAAAATTGATTTTCATTTATAAAAAAAAGAAGAGGATAGAATAGTTTTTTTGTTTGTCCTTACATACTCTTGACATTCATTAATTATAAGTTCGATGGAAGGTGAAGTGACTATCTCCCATAACACCCGATAGTATTTGTAATATATGTTACTATGTTATACTTATAAAAAAATTTATAGATATTAAATTATGTCAGTTATCTTCTTTAAAACGATTGTTAGGAACATAAATAAATGATGGATACTTATAAAAATATTATATATATTAATTTGAACTAATAAAATAAATTATCAAATAATTTTAAATTTTTTCAAAAAGTTATAAAATTGATTTATGTATTAAGATTTTTTAGTTTAATAATTAAATCATTAAAATTTGATATAAAACATGTGTTATTGAGTATAGTAAGTCTAAAATAGATTTATTTTTGGAGTAAGTGAAGACCTAAACTTACTCCTCTTAATAAATCGTATTTTATATCAAATTTCAATGATTCAATTATTGAATTAAAAGTTCTTAATGTATAGATCAAGTTTACAAACTTTTTAAGAAAGTGAAAAACTATTTAATATTTCGCTCTATTAATTCAAATTAACATATTAAAAACTTGTATGATTATCTAGCAATTCAAATTAATGAAAGAAAGTATCAAAATTTTTAAAATTTAAAAAATTTTGAAGACCTAATCTAAGAACATCTAATTTAATAGTTGAACATTTAATTTAATGAAAAACATGAGTTATTAAGTGAAATAAGTCTTAATAATCTTATTCTTAGAACAAGTGGATATATATATATATATATATATATATATATATATATATTATTTTCTTTTTGTTCACATGGTTTCACAATCTTTTTTAGTTTATATAATTTAAGATAGACTTTTTTAGTTTCTATTATTAATTTTTTTATGTCTTTTTTTAATTTTAACATCAACACAAAAGATTTAATGATAAAAAAATTAACGATGTAAATTAAAAAGAATTAAAAAAGTTGTAAGTATAAAATTTTAAAAAAATATCTTAAACTATATGAATTATAAAAAAAACTAAAAAAAAATAAAAATAAAGATTAAAAAGAACTATTTAAAATTATAAAAAATAAAAAATAAAATAAATAAAATTATAAAGATTAAAAAATATTTTAATCGATATATAGAATAATTTTTTTGTCAATTATAATAACCTTAAAAAAACGAGAAGCAGCTTCCTAACAATAACCTGTGTTTGTAAATGAACAACCAAGGTGATTACTTAATAAAGCTTGGTGCATTAATTTACGATCTTAAATAAGTGTGGTCTTTGTTCTCTTCTGTATGGAAATACAGTGTGTTACTTTAATTACTTTAATTAATTTCTTGTGTTCCTCGTTTGGTTGGTACAACAGTTTCTGATCTTATTTTAATTTTTACACTCAATTAACCTTATTTATATTATATGTTTTCGTATGCCAAAGTCAAACGTCAAATTCAACAACAGAAATGCGGCTACGAATTTCCCCTTTTTAAATCATGTATCACAATTAATGAAAACCTCACACTCAGTTTTCCGCCACAACAGAATCAAATAAAGCCATACACTTTTATTTATTATCACCTTCGATTCAATTTTATTTACAAGAGTCTACTTAACTTAAAACAAATCTTTATTTATTTATAAAGACCTAATTAATAATATTTGATGTATTAAATATTTTTAATATTTTTAAAAGAATTATTTTTAATCTAGAATACTTCTAATTAAAACATTATGTTCTATTAATTTATTAAGATACATTAATTATATTCTTTAAAGGCATGTTTTCTAATTGGTTAGAAAAATAAATAATATTACTTATAATGGATGATCAGTAAACTATGATATACACTATAATTAGTTAATAGAAGAGTGAATATTAATTAAGAGAGAAAAATACTACAATGATAATTTTGAAAAAAAATAATATAAATAAGATAAATTTATTGTTATCAATTAGATTAATTAATTTTTCTAATCTTAACGAATTAAGTATGTTATAGGAAAGGAAACTGTATAAAGGTTTTTACGATTTTACACTTTGTTTGAATTACAAAAGATTTCAAGGAGAAAAAAAAGGAGAATAGGCAAAAGAATAAGGAGAAAAAAAAGTAGGATAGGCAAAAGAATGAGTAGGAAATAAATAGATTTTTAAGTTGTTCAAATTAAGAGAACTAAGCAAGAAGCAAAAGAAAAGAAAAATAGATATTTATTATAAAAAAATATTTATCATTTATATTATAATTATACAAAAAAGAAATATAAATATATCATTTGATTTACATGGTCCACCATAATTTTTTTTTGTCCCTTTTATCCTTAAAATCTTGGCAATGAGGGAGAGAGTTTTATTTGGTATCCGACCCACCAATTTTTTCTCACTTCTCTTCCTTTTTTTTAAACAACTAAAATTTCATTTGCTTTCCTAATTCTTTCTCACATACTTCTATAAAAATAAATATTTTCATTATACAAAAATATAAAATATTTATATTGTAAATGTATCTAAATTAAATTTATATACCTTTTTCTTTTTCTTATATTTGAAATCGAAAAAAGTATTAAATATGTTCATGAGTGAAGTTGATTCGTATTTGAGAAAAAAATATATAAATTAATTAATTTTAACTGACTCTGATTTTAGAATTTTTTTACCTTACTCAATCCAAATCCACTCAATGATGAGTAAGTTAGTTCATGTCATTATATGTCTAATGAAATAATAATAATATTATAACTATTACTATTATATTTTGAAAGAAAAAAATAAACATAATTTTGTGTCAAAATTAAAAGATAATGTTACCATAACAAAATATAAATTACATATTTGATTGTAATTATTTAACACTAATTAAATAATAGATTAAATTATTAAAATAACACATGAGTAATCGACTAAATTCTACTATACCATCTTTTTTTGGTAATGTAAATAAAGAAAACAAGAACAAACATAAAAGAGTACATTCGCAAGACCATAGTGTATGCCTCATTAGCCCATAACAACGGGCCTGGACCTACAGGGATAGCCTCGACCATAGACCATAGTTAATTCCTTGCCACAAAAACCTGCAGGCCCTGGAATACTATACCATCTATAATAAAAGAAAAAAAAATAACTAAAAAGAATATAATGAAGATTTCAAATTTCCAATTGTAAAGATTTATTTCATTGTTTGTTAATTTAAAATTGAAACACAAAAAATGTTTCAAAGCAACACACAATTTTTACTATGTTAATCAACAAAAATAATAAAACACGAATAATTGATATGGTTTAGATTTTAAAAGTGTGAATTTTATTTTTCGTCCCTGGAGTATCTACTGTCGATGACTAATCGCCTCACTACATTAGAGACACTTCAAAGGGTGGAATAACTGGCCCAAGATTTAACGCGGCTGCATACACAAGGCAAGTGACCTTGCTTAAGCTCAAAAGTGTGAATTTGACACCCAAATTAATCAATATCATATATTTAATTAATTTGTTTTGAGTCTAACCTTAAGTTGAAAAAGGTTCAAATTGATTTAATTCTGATCATCAAATTCGACGAGTTAATCTAAATTGACAAACACCCATAGAAAATAATCAAAGTATATTATATGAGTTTAGTAGCATATTGTTAGACAAGTATGTTATTATTAGTTAAAATTTATTAAAAATTAAAAATTAAAAAATCTTATTAAATAAAAAATGAAACATATAAAAAATAATAATTTAAAATTAATTTTAACTAATAGTTATGATTCTGAAGTTACATTTCTCTTATATATTAGGATGAACTTAGAAATATGTTTATATAACCATTTTTTTTAGATATTATTTATAGAATTAATCACCTATACATTGTTAGTGTAAAGTTTTTTTACATTATCAACCAATTATATCTTTTAATTGTGTCATGTCTCTGTAAACACATTTATTTTTAACAGTGATATAGAGACATAGCACAATTAAAAGATATAATTAGTTGCTAATATAAAAAAACTTTACACCGAGAGTGTTTAGGTGATTAACTCTTATTTATAAATTAATACTAATAAAACATAAAAATATTGATAAGACTTTTTGAACATATTCATTTAAATATAATATTTAATATTACTTAAACTTATAAAAAAAAATCTTAATTTTTTTCATATTCATCGAATTTCAATAGTAAAGTAGGCGTCAGATATTGTTAGTGTTACCGCTCCTGGATGAACGTACATTTAGAACTCTGAAGTTTGGATAACTAATTATAAATATATTATAAGAAACAAAGGTATGAACAAAGAATCAATCATCAATATGGAAAAAGTGAATGAATTTTGAGTTTTTTACAGAAAAAATTGAAAGAATACATGATGAATAAAGTTGAAGTGAGGGTGGCTTCATAGGTGATGGTCTAAAGGTGCAACTCCAAGTCTAAGCACATAACCCTGGTGCTATTCGATCTCTTCAAAACCGGAGTTTTGGCAATAACTTGAGTGATAGAAGGAAACCCTTGGTTCATGGTGGCTCTGTGTTTTCTCATGTGGCCTCCCAGAGCCTGCCCCAGAGAGAATCCAAGGCCACAAATGGAACACTCGTGCATTTTGGGCTTGTTCCATAGCTTCAGAGTTTTTGCCTCTTCTTTCAGTCCTTCTTCACCTTCAAGCTTTTGCCTTTTATGACTCGCCCTGTGCCCACCAAGTGCTTGAAAAGATGAAAACTTGCGGTTGCATGTCTTGCACTCGAATTCCACACCCCTGTAACTTTTCTCTTCTGGGCAGGAGAATAACATAAGACAATTCGCCAAATCTAAGATCTCTGACCCTTCGTTACCTCGCTGTCTCTTCATCACTAAGGGTTTGGCTCCAAGAAGAAAAAGAAGATTTTTTTTATGTGGTGTATGAGAATATGAGATTCAAAGGTGGTGGTGATGAGGAATTGTTGAAGTGGGGGTTCGGTATTTATAGACGAGTCAAGGTAACGTGGAGGTGACACTAGAGAATTCAAAGAAGTCCAATTTTCAAACTTGGACTACGCTTTTTGACTCGTGGTAATGACGGGAATGCCCTTTGTCTTACGTAATTGCTTCTCCAATATAGGCGTTATGTTTGTCTTCTTTTGGGATTTGGGATTTGGGATTTGAAGAGCCAAAATATTAGTCCACGAATCCACGTGACGCTTAAGCCACACGCTCACTCATACGTTTCACTTTTCGGCCGCGTTAAGCCACCGAGTAATAACCATGTTCCTCGAAACTTCCATCATTCCATATGTCACTTTCCCAAACTAAGAACATTCTGTGCACTTTCTATTGTAACAAAACTTGCCAAGAAAGGGAAAGCAACTCTGGATCCCAAACAGTGAATGTTCGGACACACTTGAACATGGCAAGGTCAGACAATTTAGTACTGTATGTTCAGACAGATTTGGTTGAGCTAGTGGTTGCAAAAGCATGTTTTTCTTCGTGTTCTCAACTGCCTCAACTGCTAAATTTGATTTTTGTTTGGTAAAGAATCTGAAAGCTCGTGCTATGCTTTCACACCGGGATAGTTGAATCCGGCGTATTAGTGAAACTCCACACACAGTCAAATGTGAGCAGCAGATTGGTAAACAGATGAAAAGTCTAAAGAATTGATCAAGCCATCAAGGGGCTTGCATGCCTCAAGCTAGATAATATATTAAGAGGAAAATAGAATAATTAATTTATTATCAGCTAATAGAAAACGCCATCACTTGATGCCTCCCTTACTATGCATAGAAGAACTTTCATCCAACTACCCAACTAATGCAAGCAAGCTTTTGGTGTGTTGTTGCATACTCCAGCTAACTGTAACTAGAATTTGGCTTTTTGCTTGGTTCCATCTTGAGTTGTTAACTGGGGAATTGCTTTCTGTCATCGTATCCTCGAAGAGCAAGACCGCAAATTAGAGTTTTTGAATAAGATAATATGGGAGAGTTTTACAAAGTAAAAATTAATTTTAACTTCTTTGAAAAGTTTGTCTTTCAATTTTTTTATTTTCTCTTTCTATAAATATTTATAGAAACAATTGTCCAAGTAGATCGTTACTATATTTCTTTATAGACGTAGAACTTGTATTCTGAACAACTTATTCACATAGAACAGAAACAAGATTTAGCTTTCGGTTCATTCACATGAGCAAGTGAAAAAGTTGTTATAATACATGTGCTATAAATTACCGCTCAAATCTGCCTTGAGATTATCATTCCATGAAATGATTTTCACATTCTCTGCATATTCATTAACTTCCTAAGAGGTATCTTTTGAAACATTTGCACGTTGTGTATCTCTCTAGCTGCAATTCTGTAGACTGTTGCACACTTGAGTGTTGCATATTTATTTTATTAATTCTGCTAAAACCTAAGAAAAAAAAAAGATATGCACTTACAATTATACTTTCATTCAATCATAAATGATAATTTTTTAAGTTTCACGGTAACTACTTTAAAAGTCATATAAAAAATTCTTAATCGGTCAACGGTATAAAAAATTTGACACTCAAAATATATGATCATTAAAATTAAAACCTAATACACAAGTCACGGATGCTATACACCATATAGGATAATATTATAAAATACCTAAAGAAATGACACAAAAGTTAGATACCAAGGCTGTCAAAACTGCTGCAATTTTCTCTAGTATAAGTAATAAATATTGTTCTACAAAAATAGGTTAAACAAAAAAGAAAGTTCCAGATGGATCTACTTCCCTTTTCCATTTAATGAAAAATACTAACGGAATACATGTTACAAATGGACCTACTTCCCATCAAGAGAATTCTGCATACCGCATTCCATGTCTTTGACTTTTTTGTGGGGCAGGGGAGGGGATTGTTACTTTCTAGAATACATTGAATAGAGTATTTCTAAAATGAAACTTGGCATTAAATAAAACAACCAGTATAGCTTGACTGATCATTTCAAGAGCCTTATGCCCGTGATTAAACTTTAAATTGTAATTGATTCATATCAAGATAAAGATTTCATAAGAAAAATTGGTAGCTTTTTGACATAATCCAATTCTAATTTAGTGATAGGCTTAAACAATTTTTTTTTAAAAGATATGATTCACATAATATCTTAAAGCTAACAACTTATAAAGCATGACTTCTATTAACCAAACATTATTTTAACAAAAAAAATACAACTTAGGAGCATTATTAGCTTAAACAACTATATAGTATTATATATTCTTCAAAATATATTTAACTATGTTTTTTAAAAATCAACGACCTATTTTATATGAGTTAATCACCTATATATTGTCAGTGTAAAGTTTTTTACACTGGCAGTCAATCAAAGTCGTTAATAGTACCTTTTTTATTTTAATTTAATTAAATGAGCAGATGAAAAGACACTATTAACGATTCTGATTAACTGTCATTATAAAAAAACTTTACACTGACAGTGACAGTGTATAAGTGATTAACTCATTTTATATTCTATACAATTTTATATTCTATACAATTGCATATTTAGGTAAAATGACGCAAGAATTTAAACAAAATAAGGTATTGGTAGGACTTTGACTTTGAAAATATAACCTCTTCGTACTTCATTGAATTAATTGTGGCAAACTTACCCACAAGAGCCTTTTGAGTTTATGAAAAATTATAACAAATATCCTTAAAACACATTCACTAATAAAAACTAACATTTTTTATATATAAAAAAATGTTATTGTTAACACACTCGTGAATTTTAATGCAATTGTAATCTCCAATAAAAACTTTGTACTTATCAATCTACTTAACTCAAAATACTAAATAACAATTAATATTGATTAATACAAATGATAACAGTTTGTGTCTTTTAATCAAATTGTTCAGAGTTTAAATCCCAACTTTGTATATGAAAAAGATAATATTAAGAAAAAAAATATCTACCTTATGCATACTTACAATCTCCAATAAATATTAGTCACTATTTCTGACTGTGCATACCAATTCCCAATTCCTACGTCACCGTTCAAGATTCTATACACAACATTCATAATGTTACATGTTTAGACAATTTTCATTACTTCATTGCTTATTAAGGCTAATATGGTACAATTGATAATCATTGTGTCACATTCAACCAAAGGGATAGTAGGAAGATGTTGAACACGTGATAAAACATTCAGAACAAGCAGAAAGTCCACCTCTCATAAAATGATACAAATATTATTCAGCAATTCCTAATTCCACGAAGTATTGGGTTTAACTTAACGATGGGACAACATATCAAAGTATCAAAGGGTCAAAGATCCGTAAAAAACTACATCGGCTGGCCCTGTCATATACACGTGGTTATCTTCCTCCCTCCACTCAATATGAAGAGGCCCTCCAGATAGATCAACCGTGCATTTCTGTATCAAATTGAAAGATTAAAAAAATTCTGGCAAAATCAACGTACATTATGTTTCGGGAACAGTGACGAAGCATATACATTTTAGGCCCGTATATGTATTTGGTCTTTATAAATACATCGAATTTTAGTTTTAGTACCTCTAAAATTATCCATTAAATGTTGACATGTTGGGAATTCATTCAACACTCAGCAATTTAGGATAAATTGCAAGCAAAGGACACTCACTAATCATGGCTCATATTTTAGAGGGACAAAACTCGAAAGTTGGTATATTTATAGAATCCAAAAACATATCTAAGTTTTTTTCCCCTGTTAAAAAAACTCAAATAAAGGAAACCACACCATCCAAATTCTAAAGCCATACTGCAATGGCAGATATAACACCAATATCAACTCGAGACATAAATTGACAATTTGTTATCAACTGGTAGAAAAATGTTTCATCAAATATCTACAAATACTGCATGCAGTTTTGGACAGAATGCTACTGAACAAGACTTGCACTACAAATAACTGCAACAATATCTCTACAATCTAGCAGACCAAGATTTTATTAAGTCTAGATCGCCACTACAGAAGAGAAACCAGTGAGGAGTACCTTACGAAGCAAGCAGTTAACATCAGACCCCAATTAGGAATGTATATGTAGAGGGGGAAAAAATTTAAAGGAAAAAGTTATTCAGCCTCCATTAGTTAGACCTTGTTAGTTAAATCTGTTGGAGAAGTATTTAGTAAGCTCTTTTATTACATTAGTAGAGATATAAATAGAGGAAAAGAATGTTATTGAAGGCAGTTAGTTGGTGAGGGTTAGTTTTGGTTGGGAGACTAGGCTCTCAAATCCCTAGGAACATTTCTATAATTCATTTCCCTCTTCTTTAAGAACTTACGGTTTCAAGAAAAGGGTAGATTGCAATAAAGAATTCTCCTTTCTTCTATCTGTTCTATACTGCTACTAACGCTGGTATCAGAGGTCCTATCCTGGGAATTCTTTGTGGTAACTGGTACACAAAAACGAAGTCAAAATTGGGGTCTTTGGAGCGATGTCTCTTGCCTGAAACAAGCATAGGAGATCTAGATTTAGGAACTGAAACATCAAGAAAGGTTTGAAGCACGGATGAGTGGATCAAGTCCAGAGGGATTGTAAGATGAAAGAATCAAGAATGAAGATTTGCAAGACAGGATGATGAACATGGTGTGAGATTTTCAATGAAGAAACCTGGGAAAGCAATATTGGGAGTGTTGGACCAGGACAAAATCAGGTTGGGAATGATATGAAATATTGAAATGTGTACAAGGAATGGGTCCCAATCCCAAAACAAGTTGGAAGTGTAAGGAGAATAGTAGGAAGCTACAAACTCCTCTAATTTCAGGAGACAAGCGTGCAGATGGGTCAACCAAATTGAGCATTATCTTGAATTAATGAATTCGAATGGGTATCATCAGATAAAGAGAAACTGCAATCTGTGAAGGTTGTTTCAGACGGTCAAGAACTTTCGAGGTTCCAATTGTGAGGAATTTGTCCACGAAACTCCTCTGGGGCAGATTTTCCAAACGGCCTACCCTTGATTAGGTTTCCACTCTCAATGACCTAAGAGGAGAATTTGACAGTATTGGAGAAGTCACCAAGAAATGAGAAGGTAAAGTTGGAGCATATATGGAGAGAACGAGATTGAAGCCCAATCTAGATATGCAGCAGAAACTGTTAGCCCTGCTTTTATCTTCTACAACTTTGTGACAAGTAGTGTAAAATGGGAGTGGAATTTGAAGGAGCTATCAAATTTTTATCATAATGGAAATTGGTCCAAGAAACGTGGGAGGTTCTGAAATAATCGAGTGTCTCTGCCTAAACCACTAGACCAAGATCCTTGCACAATGGCTGATGGCCGATGCAACTTCAAGTCCAATATGCAGCTCATGAGAAGAGGAAGAACCTGACATCCTTTACATTTAATGATTTAAATCTAAACAGTTTTCTTTACATAAACCTACACTTTCATGGAATCAGAACTAATCGCTTTTCCCACAAGCTAATGGGTGCCCTGCTGCAGTACTCAGACTAAAGGAAATCCCCAAGGAAGGAAGTTTTGCAACAAACATTATAAAAAGGATTCATGATTACAAGACAATTCTTAACAATGTGCAATGACAATCAAATTTGTTATGTATAGAATACGATAAAAAAAAAATTTAAAAAGGAGAACAGTTTTCATATTGTTATAAGCAAAATAGCAAACTTACCCTCCCAGCTCGACCCTCAAGAACTGCCGCAACAACAGTAGCACAAGCTCCAGTTCCACAGGCTAGGGTTGCTCCTGCACAACAAAACATGATCTCTCCCATACAAAATTTTGGAGCACCTTGAATTTACCCTAACTGCACTATCAACAATAATCAGATAAAGATTGAATATTAGATTTTCTAACCTGCCCCACGCTCCCAAACATGCATTTTAAGGTGAGAATTAGACAATACTTGCACAAACTCTGCATGTTAAATAAGAAAACAATTAATTAATGAGGTATGCAACAGGATTATGTGAAGATGACTACATACATTTGGGACATGCTCAAGGAATCAAAACATCAATGATGAAATTTTGGTAAAAAAAATAAAAGCCAGTCATAATTGCATAGTATCATATGCTATCCATAAGCATAAGGAACAACACCTCTCCCCCAACCTAAGCTAGTCATACAGTCTGATCAAGTATGAAAAAAATACCAACTGTATTGTGTTGCCAAGCATTAAACTAAGAATAATTACATGTGACTAAGTCAATATGCAGCAGCACCATCTTGGCAGAATGTTCATCTAGCTTGCTATAACAGAGCTATATTGCTCAAGGAAGAATGTTTTTAAAAGCTCCGGGTGGCAGAAATAAGAAACTGATGAGGCCAGCATAAGAAAGTTATTAATCATATTCCCATCATAGAAATAGACAAATCTGACCTGTGTTAGTCCGTGCAGGGAACACCTCATGATGTTCAAATTTTGGGCCAATTTCTGCCAGGTTCACTTCATCAACAAGCAAATTCTGTTGTAACAAGAATTAAAGCAAACATGATATATGTGGCCAAAGCAAAAAATATATTAAGTTTATGTAAAGCTTTTGTACAACAAATGAAATTTGACCTTTTAAGATGCAATTAAAAAAAAAATCAATTTCAAAGTATACAAATGGTTACACAATCAATTGTGCGTGTGAGAATATCAATGCATTTGTATATAATATCATGTAACTCATCACAGATTTATGTTTTTTCCTCTTATTCCTACACTGTTTTTTCCTTTAAATATATCTGGTATGGATTGTATAACACAAAAGGAAATTGTATCTATGAAAAATATCTATTGTATGTAAAAATAAAGACCTGGCTTCCTTCTCTACTGAAAGTTATGCAGTGTGGATTTCCCATGCTAACACAGGTCACATGCCAGATAACTCCATCTACAACTAGCTCTGATTTAACAACAGCATTATCCTTATTTGCAGGTATCTTAGTAGGCACTTCTGAGGCTTTAAGAATTGGTTCCCCCATGTCAACTCTGACCTGAAACAGTTTAATTATTGTCTATCAAGCTGAAGAAAGAGAACCAACATCAGATGAGAAACGAAAAGAAAATTCCTTCCTAACTTTATACCAATTAAGGAACCTTAGAAGCAGCATGTGTCAATGCCTTTAAACAATATCATATATCAATAAGTAAATTGAAAATACTTGTCACGTAATATACATTTCCATCCTCCAAGACTTCAGGAATAATCAGACCAGCACCAGTATGTATGGTGAAACTGCAAAGTATGAAAATACATTGTTAGATGAAATTTCATAAAGCCCATTAGTCCATTATAATAATAATGATTGAGGTGGCAACTAAACCATCATAAAAAAATATCAATTTATTATTTTCATTTTCAATATTATCTAATACGTAAGTTTTATCTTCAGTTCTTCACAGATATTTGTTATATATTATACATGAAAAAAATTGCCCAAAAACACAATATCAATAGTCACAATCAACAAGACATAAGAAGCGAGACGGTACGAAGCAACTGAAAATGACAATTAAAAAACAGAACACGAAGGGTTTTAGAAAGAACGATCATACCTATGCCTCCCATGTAAATTCTCAAGCTGAGAAACAAACTTCGCGAAGCACCGGACTCCATTGCCACACATCTAGAAAGCAAAGCGCCCATCCAAGAAACAATAGCAAGCTTGTCAATCATATAAATAACTAATGTTCAATTTAGATAAACTTCTTTATAATCACTTATAAGAAAAGCCATCAAGATAAGAGTTTAATAGTCATGCATTATAAGTGTAAAAAGTTTTACACAGTCAACCAATCAAAAATCACGATTTGTATAACTTTTAATATAGTTATGGTAAAAATCAACAAATTTATCATTTATGGTAGCTTGCGATTGGATACATTATAAGTTAGTTTTACAATGTCACTACATCACCATTAAACCCGAAAGGAAGGTAAAATGAGTTTAGCTTCTCTTATGCACTTAAGTTTTATACAAGTTCTCCCATCTAACTTCTCTAAAAATAGAAATGCATAAGTTGATTTTATATTTCGAGAGAAATCCTATTTACTTTATCTTCTTGTTTTGTTCTCGAATAAGAAATTACAGTTGAAGCTTATCGAATCACAAGTTTATTCGATCAAAATCATGCACGAATAAGGCTTGGTTAGATTGGTTAGAAGAAGCACTACCTCAGGCTCACTGCCATCGGAGTTAAAAATCCTCATGGTATAATCGGTGCCGTTGATGCCAGGCAAGACAAAGATAACCCCGTCAGCTCCGACACCGAAGTTCCGATCACACAGTTCCACCGCTTTCTCCGGACTCACCCTGGGCTCGGACGAGTCTCTGTTGTCAATCTATTCAAAATCACGCGTCAAAGGCGAACGGATTTTTATTCGGTAAGGGAAAGCAAAGCGGAACGTGGACTCACCAAAATGAAGTCGTTTCCGATGCCGTGGTACTTGGCGAAGTGGAGAAAGCCGGCCTCTCCGCGGTGGATGAAGGAGGCGGAGGATGTTTTGACGGGAGCGTCGGTGCTCATGGAGGAGGCGACGAGGCGAGAGTTAGGGTATTTGAAAGCGCGTTGCGGTGTGGGCAAAGTGGATCTGCTAGAATGGGGAAAGAGCGTGTTGACGGCGGCGAGAGTGCGGCGAGTCGGAGATGTGAGAGGAGCGGAAATGGTGGCGGCTATGGCCATCGCTGCAACTTACGGCGGTGAGTATTCTTCTCTGCCACTGTCACAGTGTCACCGTCTCGGTTAAGTCCCCACTCCCCAGTGTGTATGTAGTAAGAGATTATATGGCATGTACACAGTCTAATAAATTAAACTAACACTATTTTAGTGAATTGCATAATTATTATTAATTCAAATTCACCATAATCATAAAATTATTTTATATATAAATTTAAATTAATAAAATAAAATATTAAAATTTTCATATTTAATTTATATATTAAAAAATTTAAATTTAATAATTAAATTATTACAATTTAATAAAAATAATTTAAGAAGACTTATTTAATTTATTTCTAAAATAAACGAATTTCTCTTTTATATATATATTTTTTTTAATTATGAAAAGAAAATAAAGGATAGAAAGTAAAAAAGATTTAATCCCAAGCGTATGATTTAGCGGTAGGGGTTGATCCACGCTTAAGCACGTTATTTTGATGTTTGAATGGTGTATTCGCCTATTCGTGCTCTAAGCCTCTAACCACGTTAGGTTAAAGTGCAATTGTTTTTTGACCTACGATTTATTTTATAAGACCGAGACGATTCTTTTCCATGTAAATAAGTGCTTTCATTTCATGTTATAATAAAATTATATTATGTCACGCGGGACTCGTGTTATAAAAGTATCCGAAGTCTGTATGCAATTTCATTGTGTAATAATAATCACGATTTTTAATTTATATCCACTTTATTTTCACACTACGCGTGAAATTATTTTAAAATGAGTTACCTACCCAAATGCATTAATAAATGTATATTTATTTATATTTAATTTAAAATACTTTACAGGCTTAACTAAATAAAAATCAAAATGAATACGCTCATGTATATTTTATAAAATAACTCACTTTAACAAGTTTCATATTTCTCGTGTTCTTATCTTTGTTAATTACTGTGAGAATTCATAAAATAAAATAATATTAAAATATTTTGAAATTGGTATTGAATTGTTAACCTCATTTTAAGATATGGCTTAATATATGTGAATAAAAATAAATATGAAGTGTTTTTGTAATTATTAGCAATCTCATTTTTCATTTGGTTTATTATAACATTAATTTAAAATTTTAAAAATATTTTTTTTACACAAACCAAGTTAAAGAAGAGTATCAGCTGAGGTTAAATTTTCTACTTATTCTATGGCAATTTTTAATAATAATATAACTTGATATACCGATAAAAATAAGATCTTGTTTAGAAAAGTTTATAAACTTATTTATAAATGTTTCTTATATTATAAGTATTATAAAAAGTATTTTGAGAGCTTATAAAAATATCTGGTAGATATAATATTTTTAGTTTATTTTTATATATTCTTGAAGACAATTAACTTGGGTTGACATATATGATTGAGAATCCAAACTAAACTTCATAAATGATTAAGGAAACCATGTAATCTCTAGAAGATTAAGAGGAGTAGAAGTGCTGGAAGCCAAGGCAAAGTTGTCCAATGCCACCTTTCCTCAAAGAAATAATGCCTTTGTCTATGTGGCAGCTGCACCTACCTGATGGTGCTTTCCACAGGCAAGTTTTCTGGAATATGATGATATCTTTTTTAAGAGTTTAAATTTAAAAAGTAAAGTGCAACAATAATTATTCATTATATAGTTAATTATTAAAATTATGATAGAATAATTTTTTAATAAATAAAATTTAAAATTAATTATAATATTAATCGTTACTGTTGTAGTTAATAGTTATCATTCTACTTTATTTTTTAAAGTATAATTCTCTTACGCTAGAGGAGCTCCATCCAATTTTATATCACAACTCAAGTTAATAGGTCTTGATAGCTTTAGAGAGCTCAAATAGATATACTAATTTATTCATAAGCAATGATGTGTACTTTAATGGTGTTTGGATGAAAATTTTTATAAATTTAATGAATTTTAAATTTTTGATATTTGAATTACTTTAATTTTAATTATTATCATTCTTAAAATATTTTGTTTAGATAAGTTAATTCAAATTTTTTTAATTTTAAATTATTAGATTGGATATGATAATTTAATTTTATCATGATAAAATTGGATTTAAAAATATATTTATATGTTAAGATTTTTAAATTAAATTTTATAAAAATAAATATCAGCTAATTTTTAAATATTTAATAATTTTTAAAATTAATATTATATAATATTTAATAATTTAAAAAATATTTTTGAATATTTAATAATTAAAAAATAAAGAGATAAGAGATAAAAGAAAATATATAAGTGAAATAAGAAAAAAAAATATGAGAAATTTCAAATTCTTACTTTTTTGAGAGAATTTGAAATTCTACTATTTCAACGAATTTTATAAATGCTTAAATTTCAAATTCTTTATAAATTCTCTATTCAAACAAGGTATTTTATCTCAAAAAATTTAAAAAAAATTAAATAAATAAATTATTTTATTTAAATTCTTCATCCAAACACACTATTACTTTAATTTAACTATGTTTATTTAGTTTTATAATAGACGAATGTCTGATTACACAAGTATAATAGTGTTTATGGTTTGTGATAAAAAAATGTATATGATGATTATATAATGGTTAATAGGAAGTACATTTCTCATTGATGTTTTTTTAATATATATTTAAAATTTACAATTAAAATATGAATGAATTTTGGTCTTTAGATTATTATAATTAACACTATCAACACAAAAATTATGTCTCTATGAAAATAATAGTTAAGTATTTTCATTAATGAAAAGGTTATTAGTTATTATTTTTAAAGAAAATAATTATTTATTTTATAAATTATTTTTTTCTATTTTGTCCTTAAAAATATAGTAATAGGAAAAAATTAAAATATAATTGTGGAATATAATCATCTTTTAAAAAATGGATAGTGAATGATGATATTTCTTTATATATTATTATAAATTTTAAATGTCTAATTTAAAATTTATGGCTCATCTAACTTTAAAAAATTTGTGCAAAAAGATATTTTAAAATTTGGATTGTCAACAAACTTATCTAATCCAAATTTTAATCCAAAATGCTTTTAACTCTTTGAGTATTTTATCATATAATTTTTTTTCATTAATGTTCTTTAGTATGCTGAATTAAAGATTAATTTCGTTCGTAATATTATCATTAATTTAAGAAATTTTCACATATAAGAAGAATCAAACACGAAATTAATAACAAAATTTCTTTTTAAGTATATTGTTCCATCATGTTAATTCAATGTGCATAACTATTACGTCAATTAATTCGATGACTTTATATAAATTTTAAATATACATTTGATAAATAATAAAAGATATATATTATTTAATTAAAAAACTCGGTAATCTTAAAGTTAAATTGTACTTATAATTTCCTACGCATGGTAATAATTTAAAAAAAAAATACACTAAATTTTTTAATTAATTATGATGCTTTTTTTTATTAATATTTACTATATATAACTAATGAAAATAATCCAACTTTATTTGCGATGAATTTGTATGTGTGTTTTTTTATGGTGTTTGTAAATAACTAAATTAAATCCATTTATCTATCCCTTCCTCAAATAAGCCATTTATATGTGCATTTTGCAACTTTTTATGGGACAAATCGTATCATTTGGTTGGAAGTTTATCGCTTGTAAACCTTTCCATGTTTTTTTTAGCGTAATTCGGGCTTTCTTTGATTTTCATGTCCATATATTATTTTTCTTTTAAATAAAGAGTTAGTGCCCAATAAATAAAGTAATATTTTTAATGAGAACTTTATGTTTTAGTTGTAATTAAACCGTAATCTTTAATTAATTGAATAATATACATAGGGATGATAAATATATCCGTACTCGCGGGTAATACCTGAACCTGTCCCGATTTTGACGGGCCCGATTTGATCGGATACGGTTATGGATATAGATAAAACTCGATATATTAAATCGGGTACGGATATGAGTATGTACTTATCCCGCCCCGTATCTGTCCTCATTTTCTTTTTTAATTAATACCAATTTTTAATTTAATTATATTAAATAATTTTAATATTTTTTATGTGTGATTATTTATTATAATATGAGATTGAGAAATAACTTAATTATAATTACTATATAATAAAAAATAAATTAAAAATATCATATTTTTTTAACAAAATTTTTTTTTGACAGGTATGGGTACGGGTATACCCGATACCCGACGGGGACAGAGATGAGGATGAAAATCACATACCCGATGAGTACGGGTACGGGAATGAGGATGAGTTTAACTCGCGAAAACGGAGACGGGTATCATGAAATTTGTACCCGCCCCGCCCCATCCCAAAATATACATACTAAATCACTTATATATAGTAATAATCTTTAATATAAAAGTGATAATGAATTTAATTAATTTGAAATAGTTTAAAACTCGATTCAATAATTAACTTAATAAACTTAATTTATAAATTAAATGAGTTGAATTTAAATTAAAAATTAAATTTAATAAATAAATGAGTCAAATTTAAATTGTATATAATTTAATTCATTGTTTATAAGTCAGCTTGAGGTATAAAGTTATATAGATAACTTTCTATTTAATTTTAACTTATTAAAATTTGAAAGAACCATAAAAAAAATATAAGTTAATCATAACAATGGACACTTTAAAATTTCATTGTTATGAATTAAGCTTTTTGCTATTTTATGTGAGATAGAATAATTTTTATTTATACAAACTTTACTTGCAATTATGTTTTATCGAAGACCTATTTTTAAATCTTACAAAACTAATAAAATACATTATGTTTTACTTTTTAAAAGTTAAACAATCATTTTATCTTAAATTTACCATTAAATTAAAACTTTAAAATATATAAAATTAAAAAAAAAAATTGACTTTGATTCATATGATTTAAACTAACAAGTTAAACAAAATTACAAGCAAACTTTAACTAAGTCAAATTTAAGTTAAAAAATAATTAATCTCGAACTCAAATCAAATTACAAACTAAAAAAATATTTTTAAGTCAAATTCAACTCAACTTAGTTCATTTTTAGATATTTATATGTCCATTTATTTTTTTAATATTGTAACAACATTTCCTTTATTTAGAATTATTGAAATAAATTTTATCTTTAAAATAAGAGTTATATATATATATATATATATATATATATATATATATATATAATTAAATTCCTATACACTTATCAATCAAGTTTATATTACAACTTATGAAGGGAAAAAAAACCGTATTACACATTATTAGTTATTACGAATTCCATTATTGACGGTATTACGAATTTTAAACCCTTCCAAAAAGTTTACTAGTTATCATAAATTTTTTACCACACAAATTAATTTTGTTGATCCAAAAAATGTTCTTCAACTCCTTCAAGTATATATATTATCAACACGAAGTAATTATAACTTTGTCATAAAATTACTTCACTAAATAATTATCGATATATATTAAATTTCAAGTTAATTATTTACAAATAAATTTTAAATAAATCAAATATTTATAGTTATATAATTTGAGGGGAAAAAATCAATAATTACAATAACATGAACATTTATACTGAACCTAAAATTTTAGACACATTATACTCTCCACTATAAGATAAACTTTAATGGTTATAACTATATAGTCAATACTATTTATATTTTATAGAATTACATTATAAATTAATTTAAATTGATTAAATGATGTATTTAATAATTTCAAAATTTTATAAAAATACATAAGCTTACTTTATTTGATTTTTTTTTTAATTCCATTGTTGAATCATTGGCATATGATATAGATAAACATGCAAAGAATTACTGAGAAAAATAAATTATATTTTAGAATAATTTGATGTCAATCATATATATGTGCGATATATTATTATTATTATTATTATTATTATTATTATTATTTTATAAGTGCGAAAGTTTTACTAATTTAATGACGACAAATATTTGTTAAAAAAATTTAACTACTATTTTTATGAAATATTTTTTTATTTTTTATTTTTTATTTAAACTTTTCTTAAATGATTGCAGTCTAGTTATCAACAATAGTCTCCTCTTTAAAGTGATGATACCGTCGGCAAAGAAAAGCAAATTAATTTTGTAAAAAGTAAATTTGTTTCGAGAATGAATTTTCTCAAATTTTAATGTCACTGTAGATGATATAAATTGTATATATCTGTATTAAATAGGTGAGGTCTTATTAAAATTTATAAATATTTATAGAAAAAGAGGTGAATACAATTTTTTTATATATTATATGAGAATTTAATAGTAGATCAAGTAACTTTCAATGTTTTTCCTTTTTTTTTTTTTTTTTTTTTTTACAATTTAATGTTTTCTTTTTAAATTGTAAGCATCAATGACTTGACTACGCATCTAATTCTAAAAAAACTGTCAGAAAAAGTTGTTCATATTTTTAATTTTTTTTTTTACCGTTATGTTACAATTAAAAAAAGTCTAGATCAAATGTTTTTTAGTGAAAAATTTGTAAAAAATAACCCATCCTCATTATTTTACGAACCAGAGTTTTCTATGACATAAACTAATTTTTTTATATACATATAAAAGCTATAATTTATAAAGAAATTCAAAAAAATGCAACCAAAAAATAGATTATGAGCCATGCAAAATTCATTCAGTCAAAGTGAGCCACAATTGCCAACCAGGAGGGGCAAAAGACTTCAATAGGAAGGTAGAGTCAATTCCGTTTAATTTGTAACAAAGAAAAATTTGGTCTCCAAACTGAAACCTAAACTACAATATAGTTGATATAGGAAGTTACGAACTAATTCACATTCCGTTACATCTTATCGGAACCGAAAACGTTATATTGTTAACACACAAAAATCAACCCAAGGTTGAACCCAAATGCATGTTTGTTCTAAAGTATCACATAAACTCAGCCAAACTGTATAGTTCATCTGTCAAAACCTAATTATGAATTGGCCAAATAATGTCTCTAAAAAAATAGGTCCTAAAATAGAACCCCAGAAATTAACCATGAGAGAATAGGATCTCGATCATATATTGGGGAACAACATCCCTATAATCACGGAGAGGTTGATACACTGCACAACTATTGGATTTAGAATATAAAAATGGACTTATTATTTTCTTTTACCAAAATCCTATAATTCACTTTTGTCTTCAACACGACTCTACCAGCCATTTCCTCATCATACATCATACATGCATGAAATTGTCTATTAGAGTTCACAGAAGCAGCTATTGAACCCAAATCTAGCAGTCATTTCCCAAGTTCATAGCAAGCTAAATATGATTTCTTCTGAGAATGAGGTGAATTTTCTTCTATATTTGTGTTCTAGTTATTAATTTTTCCTTCATGTTGCATATAAACATTCTTCTTTATTATGTTAGGGGTATGTCAAATATTTGAATATAATACTGGACTAATTTTTGGTTTCCAATCTCATTTAGAATTGAAAACAATGTTTTGCAAAGTGAGGTTATGTTGTCTAATGTGGATTTGGAAATTGGAATCGTCCTCCCCCCCCCCCCCCCAACCTGGCATTGAAACCTAAGATTTTTGATGATGATGAATCATATCAATTAATAAGATGTATGTAAACCTGATAACGACCGAATAACTAATTCTACGGGGATGCATGTAGTTTGGGGAACACAATCATGTGTGTTTACAATATTGTCAAAAGAGGTAATGCTTAAAAACAAAAGGCCTTTGAAAAGTTGAATTACCATCCCTTTACTTTTTAACCAAACGAAGTTGAACACTTGTTACTTTTTGAAAACCCTCACATGCCAAAGAACTTTAGCATTTTGTTATTTACCATGACTAACAAACTGATGAGTCAAAAGTTAATACCACTCGTGGCTAGCTTCTAAAATATATAAGCCATGCTAAAAGGCAACAAATTAAGGCATTTGTCTTCACATTTTGAACAAAGCATGTAATAACATGGTCCAATAGTTTAGTTAAAATACTCAAAACATTATTGTTTCTAATATCTTGTTGATAGTGTATCATGTAATTGTCTGAATTCTCGTTTCCACACTGACTTAATTACTTTGTCTTCTATTGACAGTGCATTGACGAGATTAAGCACAAGCTTTTTTGCACCAAGCTTGAGCTGATTAAAGAAAAAATGGAAGCCAATGCCAAGATAAAGAAATACGAGGAGACAGTTAAACACTTATATAAGCTATTAAAGAAAGTTTGCCAAGAAAGAGATGATGCAAGAGACAAGCTTCAATTGCTAACAAAGAATTTCCAAGCACCTACCCCAGCTGAGACAAGCAATAATACTATTCCACAAATCGATCATGCAAGCCTCCAATACAAAACAAAGCCATCATTGAATAGCACCAAGGTATCAGATTCTGGTTCCAACAAAGTATTCTTAAATCATTCATGTGAGTTATCCTTGTCAAGTCTCCAGTCAAATAATGAGAAACGTTCCTCTATGGACTTATTATCCCACACAAGAATATCTGAACCAAGAAACTTGACCTTACCAAAGAAACCAAACCATATAAAGGAAGACATGGGGGCTTCAAGAGATAATAACATGGTTGATGATGCTTCCCTAGTGATCGATAAACTGGTTTGTGGGAAACCCTTGCCTAAAAAGGGTAGGTTGTTGCAAACTGTAACAGAAGCTGGACCTTTGCTTCACACACTTCTAGTTGCTCCTGTTCCTATGTGGAGAAACCCTCCTCCTTTATCTTCTTCTGGTCTTTCACTCAATGGTACTCAAGATAATAGCTCTTCTACCAACATGGATGATAAAGCAAGTGTTAATTATCCAAATGGGTTTATTCCAACTTCTTTAAGCTTGGCTTTTCCTGGGAATTCTCATGAACCTTCTCAGATGTCTTCTGCATCCAATTTTGGGTTATCAGTGAAGAATGAACCGGTGTCATATATGGATTCCAATAGGATGCAAAATCATGTATTAACTGGGAAGAAGAGAAAGCTTTTGTGAGCATCGCAGCTTTGTTTTGCATCGTGGTCAGGCTTGCTTATTTTTTGTAATAATTTAAAAAATATGTGAGATGATAATAATCAAATATTGTGTAAGTTAGTGTCTCTAGGTTACAGATGCAGTGCTTTCTCAAACTTTTGCTAGATAAAATGATGTGATGTAGTGTTAGGCATACTCAAAAATCATGTGACTCGAAAAGATTGATAGCGCTGCCTGAGAAGTAAAATCAACACATGATGAAATTATGGGACTCGAAAAAACAAGTGTTGCTCGAAAATAGTTGAAAAGTTGAGACCGTCAGAACATGGAGGTTAAGCCAAAACGGTTACTAAAAAATCAATCGAGAAAACAAGGAACGTGGGAAGAGCGGTTAAAGGAAGTTGAGTCAAGACCACGTAGCAAAGATAGTGGATAGCGGTTGAGTCAAAAGCGTACATGTACAGAATCAACCGCCCTTAATTGCTCTATAAATACAAGGAGTACGGACCTTTACTGGGGTCGAAAAACTCATACTAGAATTGGACTCTGAAGCACTCTCTGCCTACACACACACATGGCTTTCGTGCACAAGATCGTTTTTGGGTATGACTGACTCTCGGCCACTTTTTTCTTTTTTTTTAGGAGTAGAAGTAGAATAGTCTTCTTGTTCTTTGTTTAATTACGTAGTGTATTCATGTACTGGGATCAATATGTTCGCATGTGTAACGTAATTTGATCATTGTACGAAATGAACTATGATTTGCATTGCTAACATATATATTGTTCACTCTGTTCATATTATTATTTGCTTGCATGAGCATCGCTTGTTAGTAGTAATAGAAGAATATTTCGAAACAAGTAGTTGCTAAGACTTTTTCATCCTACTCTCCATTCTCGGTAACACGATAACGCGCAGTGAGACACCTAAATTGAAATACGTTCGTATGCTAGTCTAAATAAAAAGAACCCAGGATTTGATGGTTAATTCCACCGTAAACAAATTGGCACGCCCGGTGGGACACGTTTAATTTAGAACATAATTGGACTAGTTTTAGGTGTGTGAATTGCATGAGATTAAGGAGTGGAAGAACTATGTCTACGTCTGATAACATGAACGTAAACCATAATAGTGTAGATGTAGAACAGCCTAACTCCAATCCTGATAATGCTACCAATGTGACCAGGGGGGCAAGATCTCCTCCTGTGTTGCTTGAAAACCATGCTAGGCATAATAATATCACTCAAGAGTTGGTAAATGTTACTAGAGAGTATCCCTGGGGTATGCCACAGAATTGGCGAAATACCCAACCTGTGCATGTCGAAATGCCAATACCGCTAATAGGACCCAATTCACAAATGCATGTATCCCCACAGGGTTATAATCCTGGGCCGAATGGCATGGGTTTTGTTATGCAAGACCCGTATCAGCATGTAGGAACAAGTCAGGAGGGTTCATTAATTCGACAAGGTAGTTACATGCCCACGGGTATTAGTAATCAAGCAATGATGGCCCTTCGACAACAAATGGACCATAGTAATCATGACATGGTCAATTTGTTGTCTACTCAGATGCACAACATCATGACACCCCTTTACGAGCTAATAAACAAAATAGGAGATAAGTTGGGTAATGGGACTCCTTCGAGAGCAATGAGTGTGAATCTGAACGATACAGAAAACCCTGGGGGGCATGGAAATTTGCAAAACATAGTTCGACCTAACAGGAACCCTAATGATAATTTAGATCAAATGGTAGAAAGGATATTGAATAGACATGGATTTGATGTAGGTCGGAATGAACGCCCATACTTTGTGTCAGCCTTTCCAGATTATATTACACAAGTAGAATTACCCCGTGGAATGAAAGTCCCAAAATTCTCGAAATTTGCAGGAGATATAACTGAGTCAACAGTTGAACACATAGCTAGGTATGGGGTCGAATGTGGGGATTTGGCTAATAATGAATACTTGAAAATGAAATATTTCCCAAGTTCATTGACTAAACATGCTTTTACCTGGTTTACCACCCTGCCTCCTAATTCGATACATACTTGGGTACAGCTAGAAGGTAGCTTTCATGAGCATTTCTTTCGAGAGGAAACAAAGGTTAGTATAGTCGATCTAATGAATATCAAAAGGCAAAGTAATGAAACATTAGATGACTATTTAAATAGGTTTAGGCAATTAAAATCTCGATGCTATACTAATATTCCAGAACATGAATTGGTTAGAATCGCCGCCACAGGTTTAGACTTCTCAATACGCAAAAAATTAGTAAATGAACAATTGAGGGACATGGCTCAACTTGCTGAGAAAGTGAGGAGGATTGAACAAATTAAATTAGAAAAGGAAAAGTTGATGAAATTCGACAAGTTCGTTCGAAAAGAAAAGATAGCGTATTTAGAAAGTTCTGAGTTAAATGAGGATTCTAACTATGAAGTTGTAAGTGAAGATTTCGAGATTAATTTGGCAGAATTGCGCCCTGGACCTACGTACCAATGTCAAATGCTAAAACCAGGAGGTAATATAGAAGGGAATTCGACTAAAAAATATAGTTTTGACGTTAGTAAGGCAGAAAAGATATTCGATACTTTGTTAAAAGATAAACAGATTATACTCCCAGAGAATCATAAAATTCCACCTTTCGAGCAAAGAAAAGGAAAGAAATTCTGCAAATATCATAATATGTATGGACATTGGACTAACAGTTGTGTGCGTTTCAGGGATTTCATCGAGAAGGCGATTACTGATGGTCGCCTGGCTTTTGAAGAGAAGGAAATGAAAGTGGATGTTGACCCATTTGCTGCCCATACTGGCTATGTTGAACCAGTTTCGATGTCCATCAACATGGTGGAAGTCGCTGCTGAGGACGATGATAGCATTGAGCCCATTTCTGATGAGAAGCTCGAAGAGTTAATGGAGGATTTTGCTAAAGAGCAAGAACCCATATACCCAAAGGAAGGAGATAGTCTGGTGGAATTTTTATCGAAGAAAAAAGAAGCTGATAAAGAGGTCATGTTGTGTCCTCGATGCAGTGCTGTCTTCGACAGAGCAGCGGCTAAGGCTTTCGAGGAGTCTGAAATAATGAAGAATTACAAAGTTGAGAAACTGCGTGAAAAAATGAAGCCCAATGCTAGGTTGAATGCTGGTCTGACTATGAGGCAAGTTCATATGCCTCAATATAATGCCCCGGTTGGGAAGATGGAGATGTATAACTCGTCTAGGTTCGGCAATACTTTTGTGCCGAACGCGAATGTGCCTGTCGGGACATGGAACGCACCACCTAGGTCTATGATGGGTCGAGGTAAACAAGTAATGACTAGCATGGGAAACCCGGAACAAAGAAATGCAGGAAAATTTTCGAACTTGACTACAGGGAATGTTGGAATTCCAGCTGGGGGATATGGACGTGGATTTCGACAGCCATTGAACAACTTAACCAAAACTCAATGGAGGAGGCAGCAAAGGATGCGTAAAGCAACCTTTGAAGGTAGGGGAGGAAATCGTTTTTCGATCCCAGTTCCTCAGAAAGGGGAATCTTCTGGCAAGTTCATCGAAGACGATGAAGACATGATAACAAACTGCTTCGAGAGCGGTTTCGAGGATTCTTTGGAAGATATTTGCGGGGTAGTTTCCATTTTACCTTCGGAGTATGCTGGTGCTATGGAATCCGTGAATGAACAAGAGGATATCATCAGGGAAGACGTTTTCGAGGACCCCAATTATGAGTCCAAAATCATATGGGTTAATCAAATCTCGAGGGTTATCCCTAAGTTCAACTCTGCTGTTTTCGACTCTCCCACAGAGGAAATGAAAGGACATCTCAAACCCCTATTGTTAACACTGATGATCGAAGGGCAAGAGGTAAACAAGGTCTTGGTCGATGGAGGCGCAGCTGTGAATATTTTGCCTAAGACAATGCTGAAAAGGTTTGGGAAATCCTTGGATGATCTGAAACCCCATAACATCATGATCTCCGACTATGCAGGCAAGTCTTCACATCCTGAAGGTATGATTCTGCTCGATGTACAGATCGGAAGTGTGAAGAGGACTACCATGTTTATAGTAACACCTTCCAAAGCAAACTTCAACGTGTTGCTAGGTCGGGAGTGGATTCATGGGGTAGGTGCTGTTCCTTCGACCGTACACCAGAAGGTTTTCTTCTGGAACGATGATGAAGGTTTAGAGGTTCTCGAAGCTGATCAGAAGACTTATGAAGTTGGCATGTATTTTGCTGATCAACAACTGACAGCATTTGCCAAGACCAAACCTTTTGACGCTTACAACTCTGGGGTGATGGATGAAGAGAAAGGTGTCAAGAAAACCTTTTGTTGGGATGTAAAGAGAGGATTCGTTATTCGAGCCGAAAAGAATTCGGCTCCTTTGGATGCATGAAGGACGAAGATCCTTATTCGAGCTTTTTAGCTCGAATATCGGCCTACGTGGCCGATCAAACGGCCAATTTGGCCGACAAAGATCAATTTGACAATGAGGTTAGCACGGCTATGTTGGCTGAAGAAAAACAAAAAAAAAAAAAAGAGATGGATTTCGAATCAATAAAGGAAAAAGAAAAACAACAAAAAGAAAAGGAGTTCGAAATCGGGAAAAAGAGGGAAGAAAAGCAAAAAACAGAAAATCAAAGGGACGAAGGAGTCTCGGATAAAAATGAAAAGCAAAAAGAAAAAGCAGAGCTAGAACTCAAACTGGATTGCATTTTTGATGATTCACCTTTGGGTTTCGAGAATGCCGCTAATGGAGAGCATAAGTTAGAATCCCAAGATCCGCTCGAAGAGGTTAATCTGGGAACTATCGAAAATAAGCGGATTACTTACATTAGCAAGTTCTTGCAAGGGGAGCTGAAAGGGGAGATAATTCAAGTCTTGCATGAATACAAAGATTGCTTCGCATGGGATTATGATGAAATGCCAGGTTTGGATCGAGAATTGGTAGAACATAGGCTACCAATGATCCTAGGAAGGAAGCCCGTGAAACAAAGTCCTCGAAGATTTGCTCCTGAAGTGATCGAGAAAATCAAAGGGGAAATTGAGAGATTGCTGAAAGCAAAGTTCATCAGAACTTCGAGATATCCTGACTGGATCTCGAATATAGTGCCAGTTATAAAGAAAAATGGAAAACTCAGAGTTTGCATTGACTTTCGAGATCTCAACATGGCAACTCCCAAGGATGAGTACCCTATGCCCATTGCTGAAAATATGATAGACGTCGCTGCAGGTAACGAGATTATGAGTTTGTTAGATGGTTATTCTGGATATAATCAAATTTATATTGCAACGAATGACGTGTCGAAAACTGCCTTTCGATGCCCAGGTGCCTTAGGCGTCTACGAATGGGTGATGATGCCATTTGGTCTTAAAAACGCTGGTGCGACTTATCAAAGAGCGATGAATTTAATCTTTCATGATTTGATTGGTAAGTTCGTGCAAGTTTATATTGATGACATAATTGTTGGCTCAAAACAAAAGAAAGACCATTTATATCATTTGAAACTAGCCTTCGAGAGAATGAGGAAATATGGTTTAAAATGAATCCATTGAAATGTGCTTTTGGTGTCATAGCAGGCGAATTTCTGGGATTTATTATACACCAGAGGGGGATCGAGGTAGACAAGAACAAAACCAAGGCTATCATGGAGACCAAGCCTCCATCGAACAAGAAAGAGCTTCAATCTCTCTTAGGTAAAGTAAATTTTTTGAGGAGATTTATTTCGAATTTGTCGGGTAAAACTAAAGTATTCTCTCCTTTGTTGCGTTTAAAAAAGGAGCAAGAATTTCGATGGGATGAAGAGCACCAGAGAGCATTCGAAGAAATTAAAGCTTACTTGACTCATCCTCCAGTGCTTGCACCAATCTCTGAAGGGAAGCAACTGAAGTTGTACATTTCAGCTAATGATTCGACTATTGCGGGCATGCTGGCGCAAGATGATGAAAATGGCATCGAAAGAGTCATGTACTATTTAAGTCGAATGTTAGTAGGAGCAGAACTTAGATACACCCCTTTAGAGAAATTATGTTTAAGTCTTTATGTTGCGTGTACTAAGTTGAAGTACTATATTAGGACTCGTAATGTTGTAATACTTTGTCGAAGTAATGTGATAAAATATATGTTGTGTAAACCTGTGTTACATTCTCGAGTCGGCAAATGGGCACTTGCCTTAACCGAATACTCATTAACTTTCGAGCCGCTAAAAGCAACTAAAGGACAAATAATTGCAGATTTTCTTGCAGAACATTCGAATGGAACTGAAGAAGTTAATTACATAACCACCAAGCCTTGGCAATTATATTTCGATGGCTCGAAACACGAGTTAGGCGCCGGAATAGGTCTTTTAATCATCTCTCCCAAAGGGGTCCCGACGAAGTTATCAGTCAAAACAAATACAGGATGCTCGAATAATGAAACTGAATACCAAGCATTGATTACTGGACTTGAGATTCTTGAAGAATTAGGCGCTAAAAATGTGGTAATTCGAGGAGATTCACAACTGGTCATCAAACAATTAACTCGAGAGTATAAGTGTTTAAATGAAAAATTAATTGAATTCAAAACTCGAGCTACACGATTACTTGACACGTTTGATGAAGTAGAGTTACAACACATTCCCCGGGACTCAAATCATATTGCAAATAAATTGGCCCAAATAGCCTCTGGATATAAAATCAGCAAAGAGTATCTTGAATATCTGATTCATACAGAGAGTGAAGTGTTAGACTATCGAGCAATTCTAAATATAAGTTCAGCAGGTCAACAAGATTGGAGGAGCGAATTGATCGAATACTTGCGAGATCCTAACATAAAGGTTGAAACGGGTTAGGTTAGGCAAGATTATTTGAAATATTAAATTGAATTTCCAAAACAACCGCCAAAACGTTTCATATCAGAAGGCAAATTTATGGAAAAATAGAAGTATGCGCCGTCAGAGCTATCGATGTCACATCCAAATGGTCAGTACCTTACAAGAATAGGTTTTCATCGAAAGAAAGATTAAGTTAACGTCAAGAAAAGTGAACATCAAGAAACAAATCGAGGAAGTATCGAAGAACAACCTTGATAGGAATTTAGTTTTCTCCTAAGATGCTCATCGAAACCAAATTCCTAGGGGGGCATTTGTTAGGCATACTCGAAAATCATGTGACTCGAAAAGATTGATAGCGCTGCCTGAGAAGTAAAATCAACACATGATGAAATTATGGGACTCGAAAAAACAAGTGTTGCTCGAAAATAGTTGAAAAGTTGAGACCGTCAGAACATGGAGGTTAAGCCAAAACGGTTACTAAAAAATCAATCGAGAAAACAAGGAACGTGGGAAGAGCGGTTAAAGGAAGTTGAGTCAAGACCACGTAGCAAAGATAGTGGATAGCGGTTGAGTCAAAAGCGTACATGTACAGAATCAACCGCCCTTAATTGCTCTATAAATACAAGGAGTACGGACCTTTACTGGGGTCGAAAAACTCATACTAGAATTGGACTCTGAAGCACTCTCTGCCTACACACACACATGGCTTTCGTGCACAAGATCGTTTTTGGGTATGACTGACTCTCGGCCACTTTTTTCTTTTTTTTTAGGAGTAGAAGTAGAATAGTCTTCTTGTTCTTTGTTTAATTACGTAGTGTATTCATGTACTGGGATCAATATGTTCGCATGTGTAACGTAATTTGATCATTGTACGAAATGAACTATGATTTGCATTGCTAACATATATATTGTTCACTCTGTTCATATTATTATTTGCTTGCATGAGCATCGCTTGTTAGTAGTAATAGAAGAATATTTCGAAACAAGTAGTTGTTAAGACTTTTTCATCCTACTCTCCATTCTCGGTAACACGATAACGCGCAGTGAGACACCTAAATTGAAATACGTTCGTATGCTAGTCTAAATAAAAAGAACCCAGGATTTGATGGTTAATTCCACCGTAAACATGTAGATAGAAAGGAGGCTGTTGACTAATTAGAATAATGACCATGCCGATGGTTACTTGGTTAGAAATAAATCATGCGTGTTCTCCGTTATTTTCTCCCTTTTTTCTTCTTCTTCCCATTAAAGCTTTGAAGTGAAGCCTGCAAATCTTGAATGATTGCTCAAAGTCTTTGGTCGTTTTGCTTTGATTTGAGCCATGAAGTATCATGCTCTTGGACGACATTTAACAAGTAAATAATGATTAATATGGAGCAATGCAGACTAAAAGCAAGGGGTATAAATGAAGCCATCAAATTCTAACGTGCAAACGTACGATGCTAATTACTAATAGTGTTTTAAAATCGCTTCTATGTACTTGTTAATCAAATTAATAAGAAGAGTTCTTTATCTTTTTTCCATTTAACTCTCTTTCTCCCACTTCCCTTGAACCAAACATATCCAAAGGAACTATATACAAAAACTTAGTGTGTGTAGGGTCAGCTCAAGAATAAAGATTCTAAAATTTAAATTTTAGGTTCACCAAAAAAAAACATATATTGTTATTAGTTTTTTTTTTTAAGTTAAAAAGGTTACATGTAACTTTTCCATTTAAAAAAATATCTATCAAAATTAGACATAACATATATCTTTTTCGTTTAAAAAAATATCTATCAAAATTTACCTTACACCTTACTTATGGTTAAACCCATTTTAGAAGTGTATGAGATTCAACTTAATTTAACAACCTATTACGTCTTGGATTTAATTGGGTCTAAAAACAGTCCAAAATTTAAAAAAATTAATCTAATCAAGATCTAGATACGAGTTAGAATTAAACATGATCCAACTTGATCCGTCATCCTTTGTTCACCTTTAGTTTTATTAGCCATTCTGATATTTTTGTAGTGCACACTATAACAAAATTATCATATAGTGACACACACCCTATAGTGACACTATACATGTTACTAAAAATTACTTTTACCTACACAATAACTACAATATATGTTGGTATATTATTAAAAAGTGTGGGTATAAACTATAGTGACACACAAAATATATTGTTAAATCTCATTCAAAATCAACACTAAAATTGTGTATAACTATATGTCAAATAGACATATACCTACATATATTGTCCCTATAGTGACACCTTTTGTATGTCACTATATATAACATTTTTTGTAGTGACATTAATTTTAGTTTTTGAAAAACTGTAGTACATTGTCTTTTTTGTTTATGATTCATACTAATGTTAAATTTTGTTTAGGATTACAAATAACCATCATTTAATTTTCATAATATCATGTATAATGATGAGATAAAAAGTTAATATACATTATTTGGAAGTGATAACTTATATTAAATATATTTTGGGTTAATCCAATCTTGCCATAAATAGACTTTGTCCTAATTCAACACATAAATAATTGAGTTTATTTAAGTCTATTAATGGGTTAGAGTCTATAAACCAATAAAAAATATAATGGTAATTTAGACTCAAATATAATTTAACTTTGTTAAATCTTGGGGCCAACTATCTCACCTTTTGAGGTGCCTCCAACATAGCGAGGAGATTAGTCACTGCTATCGGCGATAGATACTCTAGGGACGAACAAAATATATATATATATATATATATATATATATATATATATATATATATATATATAATCTAACTTAAGTCTTCCTTGTTAACGGTGATGTATAATATATTTTTTTTTTATTCTTATGAGCATAAGAGCCTTATTACTTGGGAAAGAGAGAAAATAAGGACAAATGAACTTGTCATTCTCTAAAGATTTAGATTTAAAAAGATGTTTACATGTAAAAATCCCCCCTATGACAACTATATCTATAATTTATAAAAAAATATTGATTGTCTAATATTGTTAATCGAATATTGATGTGATATTTTGATTATTAATATAAATTGATTATATGATACATTAACTATTGATGTATCTATACATATTATAAAGAGATAGTGAAATATGTAACCGTTTTTAGTCTCTAATTTTTTAATGAACCATTATACCCTTCAAATTTTAAAAAAAATTATATTTTCTCTGAATAACTACACACAACCATTTGATATATTTACTGTATATAATTATTAATGGCACGAAATGCCTCGATCCCTCTAGTATTGATAATGTAACATAATAAAATGATAACATAACATATATATTACATTAGTAAAGAATTTAGTTGGCTATTTTTCATATTCCAATCACATTTTTTCATTTACTTAAAAATATGAAATACAAAGTAAAGGCTCGTAAATTTGATTAACTTAAAACATGCAATTTTTTTTTATCATTTATAACATTATATAAAAGAGATACAAATATTTATAACCATCATTTAGTCTCCACTTTTAGTAACTAATAATAACATTATGAAATTATGGTTATTATAGTTTCAAGTTTTGTTTTGGGCCGAACAAACGAAAACAAGCCATTAGTTCAATTTCCAACTCGAAAGGCTACTCCCATTCGACCAAAATAAAGTGTAACCAAACCCATGGGGTTCAGTAGGAGGGGTGCAGATGATGAAGATAACAAAACAAACAATTTGTGGTGGGACCCACCTCCTAACCATGGGTTAGCAACGTTCTCAATCTATCAACCACGGTTAAGCTCTGCTCCTCCTCTTTCTCTCTCCATCTTCCTCCTTCTCCACCGCTCCGTTTCACCCTCAGATCTCATCCGATCCGACATTAGGGTTTCGAATTCAGAAAATATATCCCCAATTCTGCGTTTTCGATCTTCGTTGAACATCCGAACTATCGAATTCAATTAAAATTTAAAATTCCCCCCATGCATCGCGACGAGAGCTATATCTACAGATAAATGGAGACGCAGCGGGTTATCGAGTTTCCGCATAGGATCATGGACAAGAGGCCGAGGAAGAAGCCTCGCTTAACATGGGATATGCCCCCTCCTCCTCCGCCTCTTCCTCCTCCCAAGGTTTTTTTTATCTCTTTCTTCTCTGCATATTTTTTGTTTTTTTTTATTGCATTTTATTTTCACTCTCAATACACGAACTATCTTTACTTTCCCCCCTAATTTCTTATTTGTTTGTGGAATTATAATTTGCATGAGTGGCCTTGTTGTTCTTAATTGAATTCTATTTGAATTGAATTAATATGAGTAGGAATCATCAGGCTTGGCGGATTTCAACCATAAGAGTCTATTTTTTTTAAGAAAAAAAAAATAAAGTAAAATTGAATTGACGTTTAGGCAGAGTGAAATTATGTGGAGTTATTAGCACTATGAAGTTACAGAATATGAGGTTGTTGTTGTCTTGGTTTGTACCGTGTAGCGATGGAAACATTTTTTTTTTGTTTAATCTGTGAGTGGTTGCAGTTTCAGGTTCTTCCTACAATGTATTGCACACAGGAGGTTGGGAATGGAGTAGCTTCAAATCAAGCTTATCCATCCGTGTTTTATAGGGGAATGCCTCGCAATGGATCACCCCCCTGGAGGCCTGATGATAAAGACGGACACTATGTTTATGCTGTCGGTGAAAATTTAACACCTCGATGTAGGTGATTCACCCTCATTTGAAGTCCATCGGGCGCAATGTGATGTTTGTTTGATTTTCCCCCTGTTTAAACTTGTTTAGAATGGTTGCATGAGTATGAATGGTTGTTACTAACAGTTAAATGTGTGTGGGGTAGTTTATGTGACAATATATGCATTACTGTATATGCTTATGTTATATATACACTTCTCTAAAATTGTTTTCTTGTTGTTTGCAGACAAAATTCTCGGTAAAATGGGTGAAGGTAGGTAATGCTTGGTTTCCAACAATGTCATTTCAATATTGTGCACTTTCTAGATGTTTTAACATTGAAAATTTTCTTTTTAATTTTATTAAAATCACAACCAACCATTAGGGGTGTTAACGGTTATGAGTACTCATGAACCGAAACCTTTTATTGTGTTGTTGCGATGTGATGACACAGTTTTCTGTTTATTTATAGGGTAATGCTATTAGATGATATTTGACAAAGGTTAATTGCCTGTTACATTGGATTATGTTCATTACATAGGTTGTTGATTTCTCATTGTGCTTATTGTTTGAGAAAAAGAACCTTATAATGGGATTCATTGGCCGTTGGATTTTTATTAGTATTTTAAGTATAATAAGTTGATTTATTTTGTGTGAACAAATATCAAAATGCATATTGTCATATTTAAAGAAAAATTTGAATTGAAAAAAGAAAATAAAAGTCATATACAACATAATTGTTCGAAAGAAAAAAGAATCAAACTGCATACGCAATACAACTGTTATCAAGTCATCAAAATGTCATTTGAAAATGGTAAGAAATTTTTTAAAATAATTTTTTATACCCAAACCAACTTGTTATTGATCAGATTGGTTCTGTTTATACTTAATTTGATAGAAAAATTACACATATCCAACCCAAACTATTTTGATGATAGGTTTAGGTAACAGGTTTGATGAAATCCACCCAACTTGTGAATACCCCTAACAACGATGGACTTTTTATATGTATTTTTAGTGTGTTGGCTTAATGTGATTGTCTAAGAATTTGTGCAGGAACTTTTGGCCAAGTTTTGGAATGTTTTGACAATGAAAAGAAAGAATTTGTGGCAATTAAGGTTGTTCGCTCCATAAATAAGTATCGTGAAGCTGCAATGACTGAAATTGATGTCTTGATGAGGCTAGCCAGACATGATGTTGATGGTGCACGGTAAGAGTTCTTTCTGGTTGTCTTCCTTTATTGGTTGTAGATGCTAAAAGAGATTGTGGTATAAGTGGTTTCATTCTTTGCAGTTGTGTGCAAATACGGAATTGGTTTGACTATCGTAATCATATTTGTATTGTAAGTATTTATTGATATTTGTAATTTGATTAAATGACAGGAATGTCTATTCAGTCATGCTTAAATATTCTGTGAGTTAAAAAACTTGCGGATGGATTTAAATGGTTTCAACAGGTATTTGAGAAGCTTGGACCAAGCTTATATGATTTTCTCCGCAAAAACAGCTATCGTTCTTTTCCTATTGATCTTGTTCGGGAGCTTGGCAGACAACTTTTGGAGTCTGTAGCATGTGTGTGGACATATCCTGTACCAACTATCAAATTATATATTTTATGCATATTTGTTGCTCCTCTATTGGGTGTTTAAGATGTGCATATATAAAAACTCATTTAATTATGGATAATATAATCCTTTGATATTTGAAACAAAATAAATTTTCATTGTTTCGACATAAATCATATATTATTAGTCAATTAAGATTTATACCTTCAAGTCACTTATTGCATCTCTCATATTTGCAGTTATGCATGATTTATGCTTGATTCACACTGATTTGAAGCCAGAGAATATTCTTCTTGTCTCGTCAGAATTCATTAAAGTGCCAGACTATAAGGTATCATCTTCCCAATTATTCTCCCACTATCCTGATTCAACTTCATCTATCACTTATCAGTTAGTCAATCTAAGGTGTTAGTTCTGGTAGAGGGTGTAAGTAATTGACTTTTGGACCATGTAGTTGCATTTTTCCTCACGTGAAAAGTGATTGGCAAGAATTAACTTGTGTTCTATATTGGACTAAGATTCTGCAAGGAAGCACTTATTCCTCATAATTCTCAATGATCAAAATTTTACATCTGTTTTTTATTTGTTGGCATATTCTTCATCTTTGGCAATTAAGTTTCTATCACGGTCCACAAAAGATGGCTCCTATTTCAAGAACCTACCCAAGTCAAGTGCTATTAAACTAATTGATTTTGGGAGTACAACATTTGAACATCAGGATCACAGTTATGTTGTGTCAACAAGACACTATCGTGCGCCAGAAGTAATCTTAGGTAACTCCTTGAAATGTATGCTCAATTGCTCATCATATCTACATGTTCATTCATTATATTTCCCATTTGTTGCTTTCTTGTAGGCCTTGGGTGGAACTATCCTTGTGATATTTGGAGTGTGGGCTGCATACTGGTTGAGCTTTGCTCTGTAAGTAGTTCTCAGACTAAGCATTTACTTTCCTTTACTGCATGAAAGATTGAAAGGTAGAATCAATGTTGTTAATAGTACCTCCTAGCAAGGGCTATAGCATTTAATGGTGAGCCACAGGTTCTTGTGCTGTTTTTCAAACATGGCAATTCTTGATATGATGCATGGATTGTGCCACTGTCTGTGCTATCGCTATATGTCATAATGGCATTTGCTATTGCCATTACTTCTGCTGACCAAACGTGTTTATGATTTGTGCGAGTGACTTGAGCAATATTAATTCATACTCTCTCTTTAGGGTGTTTATAGTGTTCTTATTCATTGTATATGAACAGGGAGAAGCACTTTTCCAAACACATGAGAACTTGGAACATCTTGCCATGATGGAGAGAGTTCTAGGGCCACTACCACCCCATATGGTGGTCAGGGCTGAGTAAGAGCTTTCGAATTCTCTTTGCTTTAGTAAATATGTCCTTTCTGTGGATTTTCATGTAATACCTGATCGTGCAGTCGTCGAGCTGAAAAGTATTTTAAAAGAGGTGCACGACTAAGTTGGCCTGATACTTCAACTTCAAGAGAAGGCATGAGAGCAGTTTGGAAATTGCCGCGTTTGCCGGTATTTCCTACTTTTTAGTTGCTTATATTTTCATATTCATACAAATACAATTATATCTTGTGTATTTTTTTTATAAGAATACAGTTCTATGACCTGTTGATATTTCTCTTTCATATAGTTGCTACAGTTTTGAATGTCCATTTCTTGCACCATGCTTTGTAGCTTCTTTCTTTTTGTAAAGACGACCATGTTGTAGATATAGCTTGCTTGGTTTAGATCAGTGCATAACAGGCTGAATTGGTCAGATGCATGTGAAAGTACTTGAGGTCGATCAGCTTAAGTTCTTTGATATTGTGCTGTTATTCAAAAACCAAAAGTTTTTGTATTTTGTATAGCTTCAAATTTTACTTTGAAGCGACGTGTGCTAATTGTTGTAAACAATAAACTTGTTATTCTGTCATATTCTAACATTTGGTTTTGTTCCGTCAACATTGCAGCACCGGAAATGTTATTAATACTTCCCTTACCTGTATATTTTCTGTAATGTTCCCCTGCAGAACCTTATAATGCAGCATGTTGACCATTCTGCTGGTGATCTGATTGACCTGTTGCAAGGGCTCCTGAGGTATGACCCTTCAGAACGGCTTAAAGCTAAGGAAGCACTGAGACACCCCTTCTTCTTCACAGGAGATATTAAAAGATACGGCTACCCTTTATAAGTAACCCAAGCATAATGGCTGGGAAGAGAAAACACGATTGAGAATGAATTGCATAGGAACACATCAAATCGTTTGATTGTTTGCTCTATTGTATAGTGAGAATCTCGTTTGTAATATGCATTGGTTGTTATTCCCTTTTCCCTGTTGGTGTTTGAGCAAGAGTAATTAATTGTTGCTGCTTTGCTATTGAAAAACTCAAGTTTTTAACTGGAAGCTCCTTTAATCTATAATCAAGGCGAAGTGGTTGAAGTGGACCCAAATTTTGTCTCCCTAATCCATGAACCATGATTGATTGTAGACTGAGGAAGGTGGAGTTTTGACGTTTAGTGATGGATTTTTGTATGCTCTGACAAATATAGATCCAGGTTTGTTTATTTAAACTTTAAAAACAATAAAAAAAAGAAGGTGATTATAAAGAAGTGATTTATTTTAAGTGATTTTTAAATAAGTAGGAATTGATGTATTTACAATTAAAAATAATAATTAAAATCACTTTTTTTTACCTTCTTCTACTGCAACTGCTTTAGGTGATTCTTAAATAAGCAGGAATTGATGTGTTTGTTTACAATTAAAAAAAAAAATTAATTAAAATCACTTTTTTTTATATCTTTTTTCTTCTACTGCAACTGCTTTTTTTTTTTCTGATTCTTTTTTAAAAAAAGTTTTCAAACATGTATAAATTACTATTAAGTGATTACTTCGTTAAAAGAAGCGATTTTTTGTTTTTTTCTTTAAAAAAATGTTTAAACAAACGAACCCTCGTTTTATGTTACACATTATGATATGGAAGTGTTTCATCTGTATCGGAGAAGTCAGAAGGCCACGTTAAAGGAGAAACAACGTTCACAGGTTATGTGCAATCCAAAAGACTGGTTTTCAATTACTTAAAAGATAAAAATAAATAAATAAATAAATAACCTGGAAAGTAGTAGTGTAGGTACTAGGTAGTGCAGATTCTTCTAATTAAGTGAAATATTAGGCCAACTATTCTATAAAATATTTAACAACTCTCGTGCATAATTTGCACATTTGTTTTTAATTGTTCTACATGAATGGTATGCTCGACTCCAAGTGAGAGTATTTCTTAGTAATGTCGTTGGAAATTTACATTCTTAAGTATTATTTTAATAATTTATCTTTGATTATTTAAATTTAACTATATATTATAAACAATATTTATTAAGTGAGTAAATGATAACTTAGTAAATTAAAAATATTTAGCATATATTGTAATTAAAAATATATTTTAACACCTTATAAAGAATATTCTTTAATGTTGTTGAGTTAAATATATTAAATTATATTGTTTTAATATAAGAGGAAAACAGTGCAATACTTCTCTCTCAAATAAATAAATTACAATTTATTTTATATTTTAATATAAGAATTAAAGGTAGTAAAAATATAATACTCACAAGATTAACTATACATAATTTATTTTTATATATTGTTACAAGAAAATTTTTAAAGGATAAATATGTCTTTACAAATTAAAATTATTTTCTGTCTTGACTTTTCTATCTAACCAAACAAGTATAGAGAAATTCAGCTTTTTCTTATTTCTCTTCTACTTTTTATTCTACTTTTTTATGTCCTATTTCTTTTTTCTTTTTACCCAAAGATAATTTAAAATATATTTTCTCTCTCAATAAATTATTTTTTCATACACATGGTCATGAATCAAACTCACAACATGCTTACTCAACCTAGATATTTGGTTGAGTTATCTGCCTATTCTACTAAACTTTGTTACTTGGCCCAAGGGCATATTTGACCAGTTGCTTTGTACACATTTTTGTGTTAAAGAAAAAAATTATTATTATTATATAATTGCTTTTAAATATATTATCTCTATTCTTATAAATAAGACTTAACTACTTAATCATTAAAAAATTTAAATTAATTAATTAATTTAATTGATAAATAATAAATTTGTTCAATATATATATCAAAATTTATCTTATATATTTTCCTTCCTAATTAATATTCATATTTTTTAAATAATTAAAATAAATTTTTTAATAATATATTTTATAACTGATTTTTTTTTCTAACTAAATAGATGGTATGTTTTTAAATAATTTATGATTATGTATTTTATTAAATTTTGATAATATATTTTAATTAAAATTATTATAATATAAAAATAAATAATATAAATTATATTTTATATAAAAGATAAATAATTATTTTAAATTGGATGCGAAGATGAAAGTAGTGTCATGTATTGTTTAAAATGGCCGCCATAAATTGAGGTTGGTAAGATAATCATGCAACCACTCTTTTGGTCTTTAATAATTCCTTAAAAGGGAAAAGGTCTTGGTTGCTGTCGTGTCATTCAACCTAACTCTCATCAATATTTAAAAAGACCTAAATTTATTTACTCACGAGTCACAAGCTGTATGCTTTATTTGGAAATTTTTTTGAAAAATATAAACATCTTTAAAAAAGAGACTATATTTCAAAATTAGAGGCGGGATAAAAATATTATAAACATGTCTTAAGGAGGAAAAGTCTAATTAACTCTAACGCCTTATGATTTCTTATGATTTTATAACTCTTTCTACATATTATTTTATTCAATAATTTATATTTTATATTATATTTTAATAATTTAATTGTTAATTTTAAATTTTTTAATACATATATCAAGTTTATAAATTTTTATAAAATTTAAAAATTATTTGATATTTCATTTCGTTAATTTATAATTATCCATTTATTTGAATTAATAAAATGAAATATCAAATGATTTTCAAATTTTATAAAAATGTGCAAACTTAATCTATGTATTAATAATTTTTAAATTAATGGTTAAATTGTTAAAATTTTATGTAAAAATACGAGTTATTAAATGAAATCAGTCTAGATAAACCTACTTTTAGAGATAATGTATCCCTCCTTATATGTATGTGTGTGTGTGATTATAGGAATAACAAATAAATCAATATTTGTGAGTAGCGTCTGAACTCGTTTCGACGTAATTTGATCAAACATATATTTAGATATAAATAAAATTCAATCTATTAAATCAGATACAGAGACTTTTTTAGAAAAGGTGAGGAGTATTTTTAGAAGAAAAAAATTATTAAAAGTCATGCGTAAGTCACGTAATAAGAATATGTTAACAAATTTGATATTGCTTGTGATTTGAGATGAGATAATGTAAAAAAATTTCAACTTTTAAAAAGTTTTTCTGTAAGTCTAAAAAATAAAGGAGTATCGAGCATAAATTTTAAAAAATATGAGAATGTAAGTGTAATTTACTCATACAATAAATATAATTTAATACATATATCATTCACTCTAATGAACATGGAGAGACAACTAATAATGAGAGCTAAAATCACAAATATGGATAAACAAAAATCCAAAATAGATTTTGATGAAAAAGTTATTGTTGATTGCTTCAAAGAGGATGAGAATCCAAATATTTTATAAATGACTTTGTTAAAAGCTAGACATATAACAACGTGATTATGAACATCTTGAACACAATCATATCAATTATGTGCATATTAGACATTAAAAGCAAACAAAGTCAATATTCAATTAAGAGTTTGTTTAAATACAAATTTATAAGTATTTAAAAAATTATTTATTTTTAATGGAAAATTTTTAAAAATACTTTTATCTTGTATTCCATTATATTCTAAATTTGTAGCTCAAAATCCGAGCTACAACATGAAGATATTAACTATAGCAAAACTTCCATGATTCATTGTAATACATGTTCACTAGCTATTACGTTAAAAAATTATAACATTAATTGATTTACGTCTGAATTAGAAGAGCATGTGAATAATGTATTTGAGTTTATCTAAATACTATAAGTATTTGTCAGCTTATAAAAATATTTTATAATTGGAATATAACATATTTTTAACTTATTTTCTTAGACTTTTCAATATACTTTATAGGAATAATTCATGCAAAACATGAAAAACTTTACCTCCAAATCCCATTAAGTTCAAAGCATATTTTTTTTGGTACATAGAAAGGTCAAAGCATATTGAGTGTGCATATCTTTTATTTAATTTTTGTTTCTTTCCCAAAATTCACCGTGACTCTCATACCTCACATACTTTCATTGTGTATCGTGAGTTTTTTTTTAGGAAACTTTTTTGTTTTAAAAAAAATTTATTAGGGAGACGTATTTTTTTTTCTCTAATTTTAATACTTAATTTTAAACTAAAAATAAGTAAATGATGACTAGTGATTTTCTTTTTAAATAATTTTAATATGTATAGTGTTAATATATTACTGACATAATAAGTTCTTAAAATTTTATTTTACTGTTATAATGATTAGATAATATTTTTTATTTTTTTTAATTGAGACATTTTATAAATACTTACATAACAATATAATACTTATCAACCTATATTATAATGATTTGTCATGATCTTTTCACTTTACGAAATCACATACTAACAATAGAAAAAAATGCACCACACGTGTAAAATCTGAAAAGTATGCATGTTAGAATAGTGGAGCTTAACTCAACCCTACAAAACCGGCTTGTAAGGTGAAAGTTGCTTTCTACTTATATACTATTCAATTGCCTAATCTCTAGTCGATGTGGGACTTGGGTTTTTCCCAATACACCCCCTCACGTCCAGCACTATTGGGTTTGGTACGTGGATAAATGGTGGGTGGCCCTTTTTAATGATCTAGGATAGGCGGGACTTGGATTTTTTCCCAATACACCCCCTCATGCCTATGGCACATGCATCAATGGTGGGTGGCCCATTTAAAGTGGATCTAAATGGCTCTGATACCAGTTGTTGGATCGAGCGCTTACCACTAGGCCAAAAGCTATAGCTTATAGCCAAGGCGCAACTCTTTTTACTTAAGAGCGCAGCAGCCCAAGCGCCATGATTCGACAGTGACTTGGCCCACCTAGCCTCCGCCACGGGACAATTGATGCAACCCGCAACAATCTCCCCCTCAGCAATTGCCTTGCTGGGTATCGAACTCATGACCTTGGCTTTGATACCAATAATGCAATCATGTAAATATGTACAATTATCCAGTTCTAAAAATAAAAAACATAAGTGTTGGTCAAACAACAACTAAACATCTAGTTACGTCAAAGTGACCCAACAAAATACAAAATGTAATCCTCCCTACATGGCCTTACAACACAACAACTTGTCTCCAACAAACTGTGCTCTGCTCCTATATAAACACGATCATCATAATCCAATCACACAAAAAAATACACAAGGATAAGCTAGTGTGTAAAAAAAATTGACAAAATATAAAAAAATATACTACTATACTGCAACTTAAGCAACTTGACAATAGGCATCAATATTCTACCAATATACATTTAACCACACATTACCACAAGTTCTCCACTTCCAACATACTCATACATTCACCTCCATCTCAATAGGCACATAACCATCGTGACAAAACTATTAAACAATTTTATGATTTTTATAAGATAAACAACATAGTCATGACACCACAATTCTCCACATTCATATCATCTTAAAACAACATATTCACACAACAAACATCTCAACGTGACATTCAACAACCTTACTATGTAAGCAATTTATAACATATGATACATCATATTTCATCACACTCATGTCATTCAACTATATAATGCGTCGTCATACATTTACCTACGGGGATCTCCTATAACATTTGAGCAATCTGAGTGACTTAATCTTACTGAATCAATCCGATTATTTTCACGTACAATGTGCATGTTAGATCATTAGCTATAACAAGATATCAATCTGTCTTTTGATTTCTTGAGTATTGTCACTTATACTAGAAAATTTCAATTTCATAGTTAGGACTAGTATAATTCAATATAGGCATACTATGATCATGACATACATTACCAAATCACTTGTTGAATTAGCCCGCTATCTAACCTCGAGGTATCATACAACCTTTGCAATAATCAATTAAGGATTGTAGCCTCGACTTCTTACTTTACTCTGAACACTAACTAGGGACTTAGAGGCGACTTAACAAATTCACTCCAAGATATAACACCTACTCGATGAGAATTTTTAATAACTGTTCTCTCAAAGTGCCACAATAATATTCCTGTCATGGGATGTTTAACTTTCAAAAACAACATTCTCTCCTTTAGTCTTAAATCAATTAGCATGTTTTATTGTCTATAATATTCTAAACGTCAACACCTTAAAACACAACATCTATATGCATTATCGTAAGTCAATGAATATATAGATCAAATCACACCATTTAAGTATATCTCAAATCAATATACATAGAACAACATTATCATTCAACATACAACATGTAGTAGAGTTAACAATTTTATTCATGTTCACCATAAAACTCACCAAGCATCAATTTCAACATCCTACAACATGATTCATCAATCATAAATGACATAATATAACACCTCTCCACAATTATTAAAGTTGTAGCAACAACATGATAGATAAAAGCATAAATATCTTGAATGTACAAAAATCACCTAGTCAGGTAAATTTGGCTAGCCAAATTAATTTCAAAAGGGTCTTAGCCCCAATTTTTCTTGGCCAAGAAAATATGGCCTAGCAAAATTGTGTTGAACTTACATGTGAAATCACCATTTTTGGGCCTCTTATCTTATCAACTCGTCTACCAACTCAAAAATGGAAATCCAACCTTAGATTCAACATGTAACATGATTACATCAAGAAATTAACAACTTTGAATTTTTGTTCATCCACTGAAAAACTCCAAGTTCGCCACCTCAAATATTCACTCCAATCACAACACAACCATAAATTCAATGAAGTTTAAATAACATACAACATTTTAGGACAACAGAAAATAAGTTTTAGCTTTCCTTACCTCTAATTCAAAGAGATTGAGGAAGAACAAAAAAGAAGAAGAAGAAGAAGAAGAAGAAGAAACAACTTTGAAAGCACCGCACCAACTTAGATTATCAACTCCTTAACTTGAATATTAATTTTTACTATGTCAACTAGCGATCAAGGAAAGAAAAGGAATCTTTCAAAAGAACTGGATCAATGATCATACTTCGTTGGTCTCATAACACCTCTCTAACTTCTCTCTAAGAATTTTGAAGTCATGAATTTATAAAATTCATTTCTCAACATTATGCCCTTATATACATCGGTTCACATTGGATCAATTCTCACGCACTTATTATATCCTCTATAACCTAAGTTTAGAGTCATCACAATTTTAACTTTCACCTTATCAAAATTACAATAAAAAACACAAAATACAATGCTTAATTATATTTATAAAAATAAATATAATTAAAAAAATGTGTTATATATATATATTTTATATTTAAATACAAACAATTTATTAAATTTCAAATATAACATAAATTCTTATAACAATTTATTAAAAAATTAATTAAGTTATTTTTTCAAACCGCACTTACTACTAGTTTGTAGTTACTACAATACTACTTACCAGGCCACATAATTGCTAAAGACACGTCCCAATAATGGCTGGAAATCACATGTCCGCATTTTTGTCTCTTTTTCCTTTTTCCTGTCTAGAAATCATTTAGAAAAATGACTTGTCATTAAAACACAACATTCTCTCAATTTATTTTCCCTGAAATGTTGTTTTCTGTTGGGGATAACAAGAAATGAAACTCACATAGGACCGGAGTTTGGAAAGAGATTTTGTCTAAAATAATTGAGAATAATTTATTTTATTTTATTTTTATAAAATTTTAGTTATATGTTTTTAATAAGATAATTAGTAATAAATAGGTAAGAAGAATCTTGAGTAAAAAACGTAAAGAAGAATCTACATTAATTTAATTTAATGTTAGTTATATTTATAAGTTGTTTTAAATTAGTATTTTAGTTGTTGTAATGTACATATATGTTTATTTATATAATTAAAATTTATAATAAATTATACATATAAATAAATATTATGTTTAGATATATATATACATATATTATTTAAAATTAATATATATATAAATATTTTTAAATATATAAATCATATTTTAGATTTATGATAAATAACTTGTATTGTAACAAAAAGTTATTTTTATTTATTAATAATTTATCTTAAAATATTAATATTTAATTCATAAATATTTTTTAATAAATAAAAATTAAATTAGATAAGAAATTAAAAAATTCTTACAAATTCTTCTGTTGGAGAAAAGTCCTAAGAAACATTCTCGTGCAAGATAAATGTACGTGTTTAATATATAGAAGTTGATTAAAGATAAATTTCTTTTACAAAATAAAAAAATAAGAAAATAAAAAAAAAACTCAAAAAATCTGATTCGAAAGTATGATTGAATTCGAAGTTATACTATGACTTTGTTTCTTAGGTTAATAGGTTTAGCAGTTATGAAGCTAATTTTTTTTTTAATTTAAACTAAAATATTTCTGATCACATGATAAATGGTACATTATAGGTCGGATTCATATAAAACAAATCTAAAAGTTTACCACCAAACTTTTGATAAGTTATATTCTTTTGTTAAAGAAAAGTTCTTAGAAACACTCTTGTGTAATATAAATGTTTATGTTTAATATATAAGAGTTGAATAAAGATAAATTTCTTTAACAAAATTAAAAAAAAACGAAAATTCAAAAAATTCATTGATTCATACTTATGATCATATTCAAAGTTATACTATGACTTTACTTCTTAGGTTAATAGGTTTAATGATTATGAAACTGATTTTTTTATATTTTAAATCACATGATAAATCGTATTTTATGACTCAGATTCATATAGAATAAATCTAAAACCTCCCCACCAAACCTTTGATAAATTACATTAAATGGCCACTAATTATGCTTTAAGACTTGTAATAAAGTCACAAGTACGAGCAAATTCATATAGCTAATTATAAAAATATATCTCTTTTAATAAAGTTGTTTTTCAATATATATAATTATGAATTAAACTTCTAACAACAAATTTAAAAAACTTAATTATGTTTTAAGAAAAAATATTTACATTTTTCATACTTTTTTTTTTTTTGACACCACACTTTTTTTTAATAAGAGTTAATATTATTTTAATTAATAAAATTATTATAAAAAAATAATATATCTAAATATTGAATGTTGTCATTCTCATACTCAAATTCATTTATTGAGTTGATATAACTGTCCGTTCATTTACGCACTTATAGGTATATTTATGTTCTATAAATTAAAATTAAAATTTTAAAAATGTTAAAAATAAATGTAGTATTATTTTTTTAAAGAGAATAAATTGAAAAATTAAATCATTCTTAAAATTGATCACACATTCTAATTTAATGTATTAATTAGTGTACGTATTTATTTCTTTTTCAATGAATCAAGTGCTAGAACATTTTTCTTGCACGGTATCAGCTTAATTCATGTACATAGCCTCATCACTTCACATTTTTCTTGCATTTTGTTCACTGTTATGACAGTATGTTTTATTGTGATGAACTTAAAAAAAAAAAAAAAAAGATTAATAATTTATCTGAAGAGCAAGAGAAGGATGAGCATCCATAGGAGCACGAGAGAGACACACAACCGTGGAACATATCGACATTGCTTCCGCCAAATATGACTACCCATATTTACTTCAGGGGAAACATGTCAGATACAAATTCCATATACATTCTGTATCTTTAAATCACAAGTTATTTATTAATTATTTGAACTTTCATATATATATATATATATAAAAGAGATTAATCTCTTTCGATAAATATTTTTTGATAAATATTAATTAAGTATTTAGTTTTTAATCACATATTTAAGAGATAAAGTTATTATTATTTTTAATTAATATTTTAAATTAACTAACAAATGAGATAATTATTTTTAATCAAATTTCACTTTTAATTGAAAATATTATTTTATTTTCATTATTATAAAACAATTAATAAAATAAAAAAGAACATAGAAAAAAAAAATTTAATTCAATTCATAACGAATTCACTTGATCATTCTAAGAACAATAAAACATCAATTCTCAGCACCTTATTGTTAGAAGTGTTCATGAATCAAACTTTTAAAATTTTAAAATTAAATTGAATTGAACCAAACCAATATATTATATTTTATTAAAGAAAATCATTTCAATTTTAAAAATATGATTGAATTTTTTTAAACTAATCGATTCGATGCGATTATTAATTTTTTTATTCAAATGAATCATTTAAAAAAAAACTAATTGAATTGGTTCACCTTATAAAAATGAATTAAAAAATAAAATTAATTTTATAAAATGGATTAATTCAAATTTTTTCAATCAATTTTTTTAATATAATTCAAATTAGATATAAAACAATTTGAATTAATTTAATTGTTGACACACTTCTACTCATTGTGTTCTAATATTCTTTTTAAAATATAGAACGAGATTAGTTGACCTAATAGTTCATAAAGAATAAGTTTTAATGTGATGGTTACCTTTTAATCCATTATATCAATAATCAATTACATAAAAATTATAGAATACATGTTATCTATAAAAAAACTAAATAAAATTAGGATGGCCACAATATCTAATTAACACTTTGAGAAAGAAACAAAAATTTAGCTAGATCACCAGCCCATATTCTTAACTTTTTTTTTAGTGAGTATAATTCAAGTGATTTATGAATTTCTTAAGTTCTACTATCTTCCTATTTATTAATCTACCCTAATTCATTATCTTAAGGTTCAGGGTCTAGTTAAAATGCATTCATAGATTAAAAGCCTCAATTAATTAAAAAATAATTAAATAAATAGATTTAACCGACAAATCCAAAAAAAAAAATTACATGGTGTATCATATAGTTGATATAGTGTATTGTATAGTTGATATATATATATATATATATATATATATATATATATATATATATATATAATTAGATATAATTCATTTCATCAATATAAGAACAAATATCAAACTTCAATTTTTAACTAAGGAATATAAATATTGAACACTTAAATTAATAACTGTTAATTAAATGAATAACTTTGTCTCTAGATACTTTTATCATAATCTTTTTTATATATTGATAATACAAAATTTACAATAACACTAATATTCAACTGTATGGACTACAGTTTGCTCAATATAACAAAATTATACATGATATATCTTTTAGTAAATGTGATATAAATGTAAAATATTACTACTAAAAATAATATAATATTTGTTTAAAGACACACTACAAGAAATGTTACATATAGTGACATACAAAAAGTGTCATTATAAGTACAATATATGTAAGTATATGTCTATTTTGATATATAGTTATACACAATTTTAGTGCTGATTTTGAATAAAATTTAATAACATATTTTGTGTGTCACTATAACTTATATCTACACTTTTTAATAATATACCAACATATATTATAGTTATTATGTGAATAAAAGTAATTTTTAGTAATATATATAATATTATTATAGGGTGTGTGACATTGATAATTTTCTTGTAGTGACATCTGAACACATATAAAATAGAGAAATTCTATGGTACCCATCTTATTTGAGAGGGTACTGGTACAATTTTTTATATTTTATATTTTTAATAATTTATTTAAATAATAATTATGATATTTTTATTCTTTCAATTTTTAAATTATTTAGTCATTTTATTTTTTATTTTATATATTCTAATTTATTTGTAATAATATTATTATATATTTAAATAGTTTAATTTTAATAATTTTTTAAGTATATTTTTATCTTTTCACTTAAAATTTTTGAATTTTTATATTTTAATTTTAATAATTTTTTAAGTATTTTTTTGTCTTTTTATCTTAAAATTTTAAATTTCTATATTGTAATTTTAATAATTTTTTATTTCTACTATTTATTTATTTATTTTATTTTTTTAATATTTTATAATATTATTAAAATCTTATAATTCTAGTCTTTATAATTTAATCTTATTTTTTATTTTATAAGTATAATTTGGATTATTCATTTTATAATTAAATTAATTTTTTTAAAATCTTTTATGAGATTATATAGAAAAATGTATTGAAACTCCTCGATCTTTGAGGGTACTGTTAGGGATGGCAAAACGGGCCAGCCCGACCCGTTTTGGCCCGCCCCGCCATTGGCCTGCCAAAAATGGGTCGGGCCAGGCCGACCAGCCAATGTAAAACGGGCTGGATATGCTGGCCCGCCCCGCCTAAGGACGGACTGGCGGGTTGGCGGGCCAGCCCGCATACAAAAATAAAAATAAAAAAAATGGAAAAAAAATATATATTTTATGTTCAAATAAAAAAATTTGCTACAAATAAATAAATATAACCATATGAAATTAAAAATGCATACATATTGTACATAATATATGTTCAACAAAAACAAATTACAAACTTAGAACAAAATCAAATAGAAATTAGTCCATTTACACCAAAATCAAAACCAAATTATAAACTTACAAATTATTATAAACTAAATTTTTTGATAGTTCACAAAACAAGTTTAAATACAATTAATTAACTTTAAATTTTTATTTTAAGAATATTAGAAGCTCTTTTAGAAGATGTCTCTACTTTTTTTCTTGATCATCTTCATCATCATCTTCTACATCAAAATAAAATAAACATAAAAATAATTAAATTAATATATATATATATATATATATATATGTGTGCGGGTCAGCGGGTTATGACGGACTGACCCGCTATTTGGCCCGGCAGGTTGACAGGCTTGGCGGGATAGGCATGGCAAGTTGACAAGTTGAAATGATGGGCCTGACCCGCCAATTTTTGACGGGCCAACGGGCCAGCCCGCGGGGCACGGCGCACTTTGCCATCCATAGGTACCGTAGCAACTCCCTATAAAATAAATATTCTTCTGCCCAATATTCTACCATACCCTTTAAAGATTAATTATTCTGCGTCCAAAGTTGCATTATTATATTAATGAAAGAAGCAATATTTTATGAAAAGAGGTACAAGTTGAGCATGGTAGATGCATTGAGCTGCCAACTAGTGCCACTTCGGACAGACAGAAGGATCCATGGTCCCACATATCACGTGAACAATGGTCCCATTGCCACGTAATAACCAAACAACGCCGTTTGGTGCACTTCTCCTAGAATCTCCTCTAATCCCCTCTCCACCAATCCCCGTTTTCCTCCCACGTGGGCCTGTGGGTCCCACCAAAGCTGCCTCTCACTCTATTCATTTCTTCATGTGCCTTCTTTGTCTATTAACCTTTTTTTTATACACCCCATTTCACCATTATCTCCTGCTTATTATTTTTTTAACATTGCCCTCCATCGATCTATCCCAATGTTGATCCACCTTCCTTATAAATCTAACTATTTTATTTTTTCTTTCATCCTTTGCTTTTCTCTTTTTTCTCATCTTTTCTTGTCCTTACTCTCTTTTTCTTCCATCCTTCTGGCCTTTCTCCTCCTTCTTCCTATTCAAGCTTCTCGCTTCTTCCCTCTCTTCTAATTATGTTCCTTTCGACTATATATATCACATAACTTTATGCTAATTCATCAGATCATATAGGAGAACCCCCCCCCCCCCCCTCTCATCCTCTCCCTACCCAATACAAATCTTGAATCTCACAATATCTCACTCAAAATAATCATCAAGGTCCATGGAAGACTCTTCCTCTGCTGCTTATATCCGTCTGGTGAGTTTTGATTTGCTTGACCTTTAATTAAAAGTTAAAACCCTCTCTCTCATTTATTTACTTGTCAAAATATTATTGTTTCTGGCAAAAACATATCTTGTAGTTTTCAATATTTCCAACACTTTCTTTTGTTTCTTTTGCTAGCACATATTAAATTCTGATGAAGGGTATTTGCATATATGTGTAGGTGCATCGTCTCATAGAAGAGTGTATCCTATTCAACATGAGCAAAGAAGAGTGCATGGAAGCTCTTTCCAAACATGCAAATATCAAACCGGTTATCACCTCCACCGGTAAAGTCACTCCACATATATCACTCTCCTTTTGAACATATTTTCTTTTCTTTTCTTTTCTTTTTTTTTTATAAAAAAAAGAGCCACTCCTTGAATTAATAAATTAAATTTCCTTTAATGTAATTGTGTCCACTTTATCCTCGCTCCAAATTAATCACCTTATTATAATTTATAGTATGGAGACAACAACCTTCCACTATCACGCGAGCCGTATGTATACTATAATTAATTATTAACGTATTGATATTAGTGTACATATGGGTAGGAATGCCAAAACATTAGAAATCTTGTACACATATATTCATATACTTGATCGTTTACATTTTGTCATTATTTACTCTTCTTTTTTTACTTTAATTTACGTTTTTTGGATATGTGAATGACACACGTGCATGCATGTGATGGGAGCAGTTTGGAATGAGTTAGAAAAGGAGAACAAGGAGTTTTTCGAGGCATACTCGAGGAGCAGAGCAGAGAGAGGTTGTGAGAGAGAGACAAGACAAAGGATACAGAACATGGTTTCAGATTCTTCCAAAGAACGAGTTTAGATTTCAGACGCAATTAATATATCAAGGTTAATTAATTAACGATGAAATCATATTGGTAATTAACGGAGGTGGAAGAAGGTGGTTGTTTATGTAATAATATCCCAATCGAAGGGTAATAGTAACGGGACCAAACAATACTGGACCAAGGGACAACATCATCGTATCATCATATGTGAGGGCGGCATAAATGGCTTTATTTGATTTGTCCCAAGATGTAGAAGTTCAAGTCAGCACTCTACAGTGATTGCAAGAGTGTGACATGGCATACAGGTGTCGTGTTAAATAATTTTTTTTAACAAAATGTGTGTTAGCTTCTAGATTCGATGTACATGAAAATCATTATTAGTTAAATATTCTATCATTTGGATTTTTTTTTTTTATTGCTATTTTCTTCAATTAACTTAGTTTCAGTACGAGTATTCTTATGATCTTATCTCAACCATCATTGTTCAAACGACAAAACTACAACTAATTTCATATAATATTATAATTCTTTTATATATGCAAACTTTTGTCATGTTTAAATGAAGATAATAAATTGTTGGTTTGTGATGTGGGAGGACACTGACGTGTAGTAATGTGAGAAAAAATTAAATTAATGTGATTTAATTTGTAAAGGAGAATATATGTAATTTACGATCATGGGGTAGTTTAACTGTAAACGCGGAAAATGATGTTAATTAATAATGATTGATGGGAACGAATTGGAAGCAAGCGACACTGAAACAAATTAACACAGATTTACAATGTGCTTAATTATTTGATTTTGCTTTTATATTTCAAAAATAATTATTTGGTCAAAAACTACAAGAGAACTTTTTTATTCAAACTATATGACTGTGATTCGAAATTATTTAATAAACTATACCAATGACTAAAAGTATTATTGATCATAACGCATCTAACTTAATTAATTCAACAATATATGTATCTCAGTTATTGTAATCTCTTATTCACGAGTTTGATTCCTATTCATAAAATGAAAATATTGTTATAATCATAAAACTTAGTCATAATATATATTTTATTAGTTTTTTTTTTACTCCCTAGTAAATAATATTAAAGTTTCATTTAAATAATTAGAGACATGGGTTCAAGATCAAGGACTTGAGGCTGTTTTGTTTGAAACAGATTGTGAAAGAGTGACTCTAGGTATTAGAAATGCATCACTTGAGGTTTCTGAATTCAGCTCTTTGTTACATAGTTTACTAAACTGTGATGTCAATTTTATCTCGAGGTAAACTAACTCACTAACTCATTTATGGACTAAGTTATTGTTTGGACTCGTGTCATTAATTCACGTTTTTATAAATTTGATGGAGAAATAAGAAATAATAACTTCTTATTTTCACGTTTTTTTTAATGCAAATTAAGTGTTATGACGTAAAATCAAACACACTAAAGCTTTGTAGACGTCTATGCTAACCTACATGATTTTCATACAATATCCCTACTTGTATCCTTTATCATATTATGAATGAAATAAATGTTATGCTGAAGTTTTATATTATTATTGACAAGTGCTACCATGTTAGATCAAGCTGTCAAAACACATGATTATATGAATTTACTGGAGATCCAATACTATTTTCACTTAATATTCTTTTAAAACATACATTTTTTTATGATCTTAGTAGAAAATTTCGTTTTTATTCTCATAATATATGAAAACCTTTCGGGACAGAATCAATCACAACATTTCAAAAAGGATTGTTTTTTGACCTAGTACTTTAAAAATACCGGCAGCAAGAAAAAAAAAATTCAATTAAAAGTTGCATTTATATAGTCAAACAATTAAATATCGTGATAATATTGTGACTTTTGAGATAATTATGATAAAAATTAAAAAAAAAGTATTTTACATATTTTTTTAATTAAAGAGATGTTTGTTACATGGTCAATTTTTATTTATTTATGAAAATTACAAATTTTAGAAATCATAAAAATATATTTAGTGAGTTATAAATATTTTTGGGAATCAAAATTTTTACTAAATTAAACAAACAAATAAAAGTAACATAACATTTATATTGCATTAAAATATTTTTAAGAGTTAGTTTCTCACATTTTTCATAAAAATAATTTCGTGAAAAATTTATACAAAAATCAGTCTCAAATAATAATATTTTTCAAAAATGTTATTTTTTAAATAACAAATCAAATGCAAAAGATTAACTTTCTTTTAAGTGAAATTTTCAGAAAGTAAAAAAAATGCATCAAACACACTCTAAATACACCCTAAAACATAGTTACATATATTGTGAATGGGAATACATTATTCTTTTTCATTTATTTATGTGAACACATTATTTACCTTTTTATTTGTTTATATATTTTCCTTATTATTGTTATTTTGTTGTGAACCGAAGCATGATCATTAGAGATAAAAATAAGTTAGACTAGATCAAACTTTAAATATATATAGATTGTGTCAGTTTAACAAAATTAAAATCTAAGTCTGATCTATTATCTATCATAATTTTTTTCTATTGGTCTGATATGACATTTTTAAAGTATAACATGACCTATTAACCTATTTAAAAATATATTTAAGTTATTAGTATTAATTAGGTCAATAAATTTAATTTTTAAAATTAATACAATTATTTTTAAAATATAGTTTACTCAACATTATTAAAATTTAAAATTTTAAAAAATATAGAAAAAAAGTTGAATCATTTCCTATTAAAAGAACAGTTCATGTGTAATCATGTATGTTGATGTACACTCGTGTACATGTTATAAACTTATAAATTTATAATAAAAATAATAATAATTATATAAAAATTTAAGACTTTCTAAATCTTAAACTTATTTCAATCTTTAATCACCGTAATGATGTTATGTATGTCTTTGTCCGGCACATTTGTCCCCTGGATGAAATTGTGTGCAAGGGTTTAATTGTCTGTATCGTGTGTCTGGGTAAAACAATAACACAGGTACATATGCAGTGCATGGACCATTGCTATTTGGTGGGGTCTTCTGAAATACTTTGTCTGTGATTGGAATCGTAATCCCAGTCGCCGTCGCACTCCTTTATAACCAACGAATCAGTCGGGATTTGCCTACATTCATTTCTTCATCTTTTTCTCATTTAACTTGTGCTCTTGCTTTGGAATGGAAAAAATCTACTTTGCCTTCGCTCTTCCATAATCTCTACAATAGAAACCTATAACCTATTCACTGGCTCTTAGCCTTGTTTGCATGCGTAACCGTTCAACTTCATCATTATTTATATATCTTGTATATAAGTTATATGAAAGAAAAATATAATATATATTTTTTAAGATTTGTTTACTTTGTCATTTGTTCAATAATAAAAACATGTCTTTTTCAATTAAAGATTTAATATATTGTCTAATTTATATATAATTTTTTTTTGAATTTTTAATTAAAGTTTTAAAATTAAAAATTGTAACTAAATTCTTTATCTTTTTATGTTTTTGTAATTTAATTTAAAAACATTAAAAATTTGTTTATAATTCATGAAATATGGTTTTTTATATTACATAATAATATTAAATTATTATTTCATGTATCATTCTACATGTCTAACATATTTTAATTTACTTGAAATATTTATTTTTGTAAATTTCTTAATTATAAGTGGTTTGAATTATAGGGAATATTAAAAATATAACCATTACTAATGTTGTGAAGATAGAGTTTATACAAATATAACCATTTTAATCTACATATCTAGCACGTACTTTATATAAAGATTGGGTTATCGGCATATCTGAAAAAGGGTGATTGAGATATAGCCATTACTAATGTTGTGAAGCAATCTTAGACAATTATTCTCGTATATAAAGTAATAGACACAAACTGCCATGAATAACAACACTCTTATGATCTCAAAACTAAGAAGCGGCCACAATACATATATAACATGGCTTTGTGATTCTGATAACAATTCAAGTTAATCCATCTAACATGGAAAACAACAACGATTTTATGATAGCAATGAGTTATCCTATTTATGTCCCGTTCGATCTTGTATGTATTATCACATCGTTCAACGATATCTATATTGCCAATTATATAAGAAAATAAATTTATTATTAACGATTCTAACAACACACCATTTGGTGTATTTTCTTTTGAAAAATTGTGAATAATAACCCTAATCATTAATTTTAAGCACTCAATAATTGTTATGAAAATCAACATATAAACATAAACTATAATATAAAGTAACAGAAAAAAAAGAAGGTATAAAAAAATGAGAATTTTCTTTTATTATTTTCAGATAATTTATTTATAAACATAAATGATTACAAATAAGGTAATAATATTAAGTTGAAATATAAATAATAATAATAATAATAGATAATAATAATAGATAGTTATCATTAAATACCCATAACACTCATCCTTAGATGTCTATTGTTTAATAATATATTTTATTAAAACTTTATTAAGAAAAATTCAGTGAAAAAAATAATATATCATTCTTTAATACAATATCATATATTGCCTTATTAAAAATCTGTCTAAAACACCTAGTGGAACAAAATCATGATGAAGAAGAAAAAAAAAAGTGCAACACGTCTTCTCCTTATGCGAACATCACCTCTAAGACAAAGAAGACCAATTGTTAAACTCTCAAATTGTTACATAATAACATTTAATTCATTGTTGTTTTGTCATATTTTAATGATAATTCTTTAGCAACACATCACTTTTTTTTATTTAAGTGTACAGAAAAAGGAAAAAAAGTTTAAATTTAGGTGAAATATGCATAATTATGTAGAATTAGATCACAACACTGTGGATGACCAACTCTTGTTAAGAAACACGTCCTTACTCATATGCACAATCGTGCTTGTCCATAAAGCACACCTTCCTTTTGTTAAAGCATGTTGATGCCTCTTATACCATATAGTGAAGCATGATCGTGCTTACTCATATGCATGACCATACTACAACAAAATTGTTATATAGTGACACACACCCTATAATGATACTATATATGTCATTAAAATTTACTTTTACCTACACAATAACTACAATATATGTTAGTATATTATTAAAAAGTGTGGATATAGACTACATTGACACACAAAATATGTTGTTAAATCACATTCAAAATCAAACACTAAAATTGTGTGTAACTATATGTCAAATAGACATATACCTATATATATTGTACCTATAGTGACACTTTTTGTATATCACTATATGTAACATTTCTTGTAGCCATGCTAAACCAATTGAGTACACCCTGATCATCCAACAAGCACATCCATGATTACAAAGCATGCCATAAGCACAATTGTGCTTGTCATGTGCATGGTCGTGCTTCCCATGAGAATGATCGTGCTTCTCATGTGCATAATTGTGCTCATGAGTTTTTCCTGAATTTCATTGGCTATAAATAAGGATGTCTAAAAACATTGTAATTATCCAATTTCTATTCATATTTTTTTTCTCAGTTTTAACTTTATTTTTTTTTATATTTTCTTTCCTTTTGTATTCGTTATTGAGATTTAGTAAGAGACTGGAGGTCAAACCATTGGAGAAGAGTTCTTTCAATTACAATTAATTATTTTCCTTTATTTAACGAGTTATAGTAGTATGTGTGGCTAGTTTTCTTATTTTAGAGTTGTGATGTAATTGTTCCATGTGAACTCCTGATAATTAATTCATAAATTTCTTCTTATTAAATTATCATATTATTTTTATATTTTCAATTCTTATTTTAGTTAATTAAAAATTGCACGATTAAACTCTTTTAATTAATGAAATCTTAAAATAATTGAATTATTGCGAAATTGGCATGATCAAATTGTTTTTGTAATTTCCAATTGAGATAAACTTTTAATTCGCTTATGTGCGCATATGTTTTATTTTTAGAATAAAATTCTTGTGATTAATTTGAATTTTTCTTAAGATAAAAACTATTAGCTTCCTAAAACCATATGGTTGTTAACAATTTTAAAAATATAATTAGCGACATGACTCATTAATTCATGAGTTTTATCTTTGGGGAGGTTGGGAACAATAAATCACAATTATAGGGCTTTAATCTATGAATTTTAGTAACAATTTCTTAGTCTTGTTTGCAATTTATAAATTAATACTTTCAAGCAATCTCTGTTTATTTAAATTACTTAAAGTCACGGTTAAGTTGGTAATTATTTGAACCTAATTCTTTATGTTCGATATCTACACCTTGTTTATTATTACTATTGCGATAAGGTATGCTTTCCTTAGACGCAACACCAATCTTGTGTACCAAGTTCTCAAAAATTGTACTTGGTAGTGACTTTGAAAAAAGACCTTCCGGATTCTCACATGAACAAACTTGTTGAATAACTATAACATCACTCATTTAATGATTATAAGTTAAAAATAACTCAGGAGAAAGTATAATTTCTTTCATCTCCTTTAATGCATTCTCCTAAACTCTAAACCATACCACCACATATAAACAAACTCATTGTTTGCAACATACCTATAGGGATTTGACCAAAAAAAATTCTAAGATAATGAAAAACATAATTGATTTTGTTCCAACAATATCATGTAAGTGGATAATTATATCTTACAAGTAAAATGATAACAAATTATATATCAAGTAATTTATAATTAGTAAAATACATTAGTGCCTACATAATGCTAAAATATGTTACCTCAAGACCAAGTACCAATTTATCATTTTATTGATATCTAAAATGATCTTTGTCCACATCTAAAGACCTTATAATCACTGGAATGCACAATAAATGTGATTTGTGTATATAAATCTTTTAAAGCACTTTTGTTATATAAACTTATTGATACAAAAAAAAAACTCCATAGTTTAGATATTCAAATTGTAATAATAAACAAAACTTTGTTCATTCTACATCATTAGTCTCAATATCATCTTTATGAAATCTATACCTTTTTGAATCTTTTTTGGAGTACCAAAACATTTATGTCATCTATGCAAATAGAATTAATCATGATAAACTCAATTTTATATCTTTTCATAAAAACAAATGAACAAAATCATATAATTTATTATATTATTCTCTTAACATGTATTCATTAAGATGATTATACCACATCACCCATATTATTTTATTCCACAATGTGACTCACTCAATTTGATTGAATAATCTTTCTTAAGAACTTGTACCAATTTTTGAATATATTAAATCCTTTAAGGAGTTTCACATAAACTCAACTATCAAGTGAACCATGAAAATACTTACATTCATTACAAGGGAGGATGTCTATTTAAAATCAAGGTAAAATCTTTTACGAAAATCCTTAATTTGTAAGATATCTCTTTATTTTTACAAATTTCAGACGCTTAAGTTGTTTTGGAACTTATTATTTATGTTAGAAAAATCTTTTGGACTTCTATATCCTTTATTTGACCATCTTGGTTTTTTTAGCTCCTTTTCAAAATCAATAATTTTTTTATCTCTAAAACCAATAAGTTGATCACGTTTCATGTATATTTGAAAATTTTTACAATATTGTTTAATAGAACATCAATTTTGTTGGAACATTAACAATTGATATATATAATTTAACCATTCTTTTGGTTAAACTTTTGTAAATGAATTATCTTTTGAACTTCTAGCTCATCTTATTTAGTTTAACGATTACTATTATAATTCATTCCAACTACTTATTTTCTCCCACTATTGTTGGGAAAACCTATTTAAAATTAAAATTAACAAATTGAGTCATGAAAAGGTCTCCTGTTGATAATTCAACATATTTTTAATATATATGCAAATTCATACTCGACATATTTTCTTAACCTTATTTGATGATTCATTTTGGTGTGATGTAGAATAATAATTCAACATATGCAAATTTTCTTTAATAAGGAATGTAAGGTTGACTACCAAAAATCAATTACAAAGGGATAACTTATGATAATTCATTGGTTTGATACAAAACTATTACTTTAAAATGTAAGTTTGGATGTCCTCAAGTAGACATTGAAAGTTTTTGTTCTTATGATTAATAGTCTTGCAATTCATTTAGATGTTTAATAAATAATTTTGCAAGTATATTTTATGTATGAACATGTATTACATGATATTCAATATAAAATTCAATAAAAATACAATATTCATTAAAAATAAGAGATAAACTCGCCAACATTATCAAAATGAACTCTTAATCAGATTAATTAAGATATCAATCTTTCAAATGTTAGGTTGCAAATTGAAAACAAATAAACACGTGACCATCTAGTCAATGCATCAATTAAAATTATAAAATATCTTAATTGTCCACATTATAAATGTATTAGTTTACAAATATTACCATAAACTCATTCTAAAAATATAAGAGTTTCCTTCTGAATTATCCTAACAATATTAAATTTCATTTGAAACTATTCGAACAAAATAAATTATTAGATTAAAAAATCTTTTGAATTTTCAATAAGCGTCTATATAAATTTTCTATTATGTCTCACATCATAATAAGTTTGAGATGACCTTACCGATAATGCATAATAATAATTTTATTTTTATTTGTAAACTTATGGTTTATGAGAATATGACTTTTAAGTGTACTAAACTCTAAATTATAAATTATAAAAAACTAATTTATATGTTGCTTTATAATGGAGGATTTATTATTATTTTTTAAAAAATTAATTATATGTAAGTCAATAACAATTAATTTCGAATTTTCAAGTCTTTTAGGCGTCTTTGTATGGAATCAAATCCATTTGAAAAGTAGATAAAAAAATGCTCTTAAAATTTAACATTAAAATTATGCTAACAAAAATATTTCCAAAATTTGTGGATAAAAAAAAATGTCCAAGATAATATGGTTATCAACGTTTATGAGAAAACTGAAGAACTACTTTAATGATTGTTTCGGCTATATAAGATAAACTAATGGAAAATTAGTTATAGGATGCTTAGATAATTTTTTCTAAGATTACTTATAAAAGAAAAAAATAAGAAAAAAATGGAATTAACTTTTTTTATAAGCTAATGGATAAACTTTTGAAATTAATTTTTTTCAACTTAAACATAAATTAATTTCAGTTGATGAAAAAACAAAATTTATTTTATCTTTATATATTTTTTTATAAGTGTTAACAGAAAAAATTATCTAAACAAGTTTTATATTGTATAAAAAAAAAGTAGTAAAAAATGAAAAAAGTTCATTAGTGTTTTATGCCAAAGAAAGAGACACCTTATTGTATTCTAACAAAAAACCTAAAACACGTGTTTGTCTAAAATTGTGTTGGACCCAAACTAAAAACTAGAAAGGAAAGAATGAAAGAAAAAATCAGGGAGTTTACAAATTAGCCTTAGAAAAGAGTCTACTATCTGAAACAAATAAATTGTAGGACGATAAAAACATTTGTCTTGAAATGTCTCTTGTGTAGGGAATGCAGTTCTTCCTTGCATGATAGTGCGTGTTCTTTGGACATCATGATAGGTGATTGAAATGACGTGGAATTGAGATTTTATGTGCTTAGACAATGCATGAATGATAGCTTTCTTGATGTAAAAGTTATATGAGTGAGGATACACCGTCCCAAAGTTTCCTCCCAACGATCCTCTGAATATTAAAATACTAATATTTTTTTAATAAATTTATTATAAAATAATTATTTAATTTAATATTTTATAATTTGTTATTATTTAATTATTTGGAATGCATTTCGGAATGTGATTTCCAACATTTTATCATTTTCCTAGTTATATATATGGTTCATTATATATATATATATATATTAATGATACGCTTATTTTTTTTTTTTCAAAATAAAATTTATAAAGCATTTTTATTTACATCTTGAACATTAACTTTAACATATTTTTCCTTTTTCATCGATTTCATTTTTTTTTCTTCAATTTTTACATGTATTATCTTATTTTCTCTCATTCTTCATCTATTTCAAGAAAAAAGTATATAAAAAAAAAAAAAAAGTCTTAAATCGAAAGTTGAAGGTAAAAAATAGATATTTTAAATTTTTTTTAAAAAAAAAGGTATACTTATAAATAAATAGTGATGTAAATATCATGAACCTAATCATATCTTCCAAAATCAGAACGGGTTTGGGTTCAAGTACGTCGACCCAATTTTGGTTGAGTGGCAGCCGAATGTTAAAGTTGTTGGCTGGACTTGCACAGTTGGGTCAAGGTGAATTGGGCTGGCTATTGTAATGGAGCGTTGGGTTTGTGAATCTCATATTTTTTTTGGTAATAAAAAAATAAAACTTAATTAAATCCACGAGAGAAAGAAATTGAATAAAAAAAAAAAAAAAAGAAGGCGTGGGTAGTTTTTATTTTGTTGGTTCCCTGAAATACCCTTTCCCTGCGTAATCATTTCAAGTGAGGGTTTTAGGTTCTCTTTCCCGTGTTACAGTCCCTCTCTCACTCATGGACACTCTTCCAAAATTGCGTCACTTTACCCTTTCGCCTAACCACCGTGCTTCTTCATTCCCCACACCCTTATCCTCTTCAATTTCGTTCCGTTCCGTTCCGCCACCTTCGTCGTTTAGGTTACCTTCAATCAGAGCCTCACAAAACGACCACGCGTTTCGCACTCCACCAAACCCTAAACCCTCGTCTCCTCTTATCCAAACCCTAACCTCATTATTCTCCCCCCTCGTCGAAACCTCCTGCATCGTCGTCGCCGCCACCGCCTTCTTCTTCATGCGCTTCCACGCGCCCGTCTTCGCCGCCCCGCTCTCGCCGCCGCCGCCGGCCGAGTCCGCGGCGGAGGTCGACCAGGAAGCGGAGAGAGCTCTTGAAGAGCGCCTCACCACCCATCCCGACGACACCGACGCGCTCCACGCGCTCATGGAGTGCAAAATCAGAGCCCGCAAGATCGAGGAAGCGATGGCGGTTCTGGACCGTTTGATTGAAGTTGAACCGGAGGAGTACGAGTGGCCGCTGCTGAAGGCGAACATGCACATCTACAACGATGAACACGCTCAGGCGCGGAACCTGTTCGAGGAAATCCTCAAGCGAGATCCGCTCCGCGTGGAGGCCTTCCACGGCCTCGTGATGGCGACTTCGGAGTCCAACGAGCCTCTCAGAGCGTTGCTGAGGAGAGTGGAGGAGGCGCTTGAGGCGTGCAAGAAGCAGAACAGGGATTCCGACGTGAGGGACTTCAAGCTATTGATTGCGCAGATTAAGGTGATGGAAGGGAATTTTTCTGAGGCGCTTAAGGCCTATCAGGATTTGGTGAAGGAAGAGCCGAGGGATTTTAGGCCTTACCTTTGTCAGGGTATCATATACACGCTCCTGAGGAAGAAAGACGAGGCGGAGAAGCAGTTTGACAAGTTTCGCAGGCTTGTTCCCAAGGATCATCCTTATAAGGAGTATTTTGAGGACAACATGTTCGCCACCAAGTTCTTCTCGCAGAAGTTGGAGAGGGAGGGAGCTGGTGCTAGGGGCTAGCTAACAGAGGTTATCACTTATCACGCTTGTGTCAATGAGTTTTTGTCCTGTTAATTTTCCTTTTACTGATCCCTGGGTTTTGCTTATAATGCTCTTGGATGGTAATTCAGATGTTACTATAGGTGATTAATTTATTAGTTTCAGTTTTTTTGTTTCTTTTCGTAATGATGTTTCAAAATTACTGTTGGTTAGATATCTGATGGATATAAATTAGGGTCAATGAAGAAAAGTTATTTTTGTGCTGAAATATTAAATTGGTGCATTTGTTTTATTTTTTTAGACAAAGCTTAGGTACAGTGACATACTAACATAGGTACTGTTGGTGCTGTTATCTAATTGGAGTTGAAATTTCACCTCAGGAATATGTGGAAATGCACATTGCCGAGGTCTGTAGTAAATGTAAATGAATTGTGTTTCATTTGGATTGTAGCCTCGGTAATGTTTTTTGCGCCTCTGCTGTGGATGTTCTTCTTATGTTTTGAGAGGTGGCAGACAGGCAGAGCCTAGATAGTGGATAGGATAGTTTAGTCGTAACAGTAATATAGGATGATCATAATAATATGAAATAGAACACTTTCCATATCAACTGTCTAGGTTTTGAAAATGGTATTTATGTTGAAGGAGACTATGAGCCTGTTTGAATACAGGCTTATAAGAGGTTTTGAAAACTTCTCTATTAGTCAAATCTTTTTATTTTCAGTAGAGAGGCTTTCAAAAAAATTTCTAAGCTTGTATCTAAACAGATTTTATATATCTTTTGAACATTGTGGGTGGTATTGTTGGACAAAAGAATGACATATTTGGAATGGAAGGATTTACTGTTTTTCTATCGTTAAGATGTAGCATTTTGTTGTTGGAGAATCTTATTTAATACCATTCTGTATGGGATTACATCAAATTTTGCACTTTCTAGTGTGGCACTCTAATGTGGCTTTGTTCGCTAAGCTATGGATGATGGATTTGAACCTGTCTTTTTTGTGGTGAGGTCAAAGGTTTCTTATGGAATTTCATTGGGTATTATTTAATTTCAGTCCTAATATTTTGGAGTATGAGTATAATCATTTTGCTTTTTTTCATATTATACTCAGATGATGTTTATTGCAATGGTAGTTGCTGTAAACCTTTTAGAGCATTGTTTTTTATGCTGAGTTTTAGATGTTCGACGCATCATAGAATGGTCTAAATGTGCCCCGTGTTCCTTGTTGCGTTGGTGTGTCAGAAATTTGAGTTAGCCAACTGAGTTTTGTTTATGTAGCAGGGGTGGGTTCTTTTTGTGCACAGTTAACCTATCTTTTTTGTAACGATGACTGGTATGCAAGATGGCACATTCATTGATATTTGTAAATATATCTGATTGTTACTGGTCTCACTGGTGTGTTTAATCAGCTTATATTAATTAGTTCTCGCTGAAATCACTAGTACACTTGGTCAGTAAAAGGGTGGCAGTTGTGGTTATTTGGAGATCTTTTCAAAATGATGACAAGAGCTCATTCCTACGTTTAGATGATTAGAATTTTGGGGAGCGGGGCAGAGTACTGCTCAGGGATTTTCAGAATTTTACGATTAGCACTTCTATAAATTTGGATCGAATTGACTGTGCAAACCTTTCCCCTCTACTGGAAAAAGAAGAAAAAAAATGAAGGTAGAGAATAAATGGGTAAGAAATAGGATAAAGAGAGTGAAAATAAAATAGGATGTTTGGTTAAAAACAAATAGAGTGGAGATAAATTAAAAGGTGGGGATCCTACCTTCTTGTTTATTTTTACTTATTTATTTCTCTCTCCTCTCTTTTATATATACCTTATTTCTTACACATTTTTTACCTATTTTTCTTTAACCAAATAATCAAATTTTTATTTCATTTCTTATTTATTCCTCTTCACTTTTTATTTCTCTCCATTTTATTTTTCATCTATTTCTTTCTTCTTTACCAAACACAAGGGAAGTGAATAATTACGTGGTTAGCCTTTAGATCTTTGCATGTATTATATGTTAGTGTAATAGGGTGTTGTGATAGTTTCACAGCTACCATGAAAGTATAAAATGATCTCTCAACTTTCTTGGAACTTGTGACTTTAGACCTGTTTTAACTGGACGTTATTTGCATGTAAGGCTTCTAATTTTGCATGAGTCTGTAGATCTAGACTACTGCATTTATTTTCTTAATTGGCGTGTTTCTGTTTGTGCCTATACCTGGGATCTTTTGCCCTAGTTTATATTTATTATTATGCCTGTTAAAGTGGGTATAATTTGATGGGTCAGGCCCAGGTAGTCCGAATAATGTGTCCAAACTTGTGGTTTACTTTGGGAAAATTTAAGCCTCAATAGGGGTGGTAAAATGGGCTGGCCTGTCCCATCTTTGCCCAGCGTGATACCAGCCCGCAAAAAATGTGATGGGGTGGACTGTGGTGGCCCACCTGGTGATGGTGGGTGATAATCACGTTCCATCTTGCTTAAGAGTAGGTTGGTGGACTAGCCTGTCAAAAATGAACAAGATTACCTCTGGTGGAAGATATTGTGGCCTTAACTAAAATGTTTTCTTACTAATGTTGAGATTAATTTAGACATGTAACAATCATTTTATATATATATATATGGAATATATTGTGGCCTTAGCTAAAATGTTTTCTTCCTAATGTTGAGATTAGTTTAGACATGTAACAATCATATATATATATATATATTAATATGTAGTATTTAAGTTTAAAATAAATTACACATCTGTATATAAAAAAATGAGGTTTGATGGGCCAAATCACTCTGTCAGGTTGGCAGATTGGACCTTCTATCCTGCCCCGCGGGGCCGGCTTTTCGGGCTCAACATACTCTGTCATCCCTAAGTCTAAAAGGATTTTGGCCCATCTTGACCTGACTTGAGTTGTAGGTTTGGCCAACTTATTGGTCCGATGTTTAATTATTTCATTAATAATTAACACTTTATATAATTTAACTTGGAAAAGGTTTTACGCAAATACCTTTTTTTATTGCATCTGCAATAATTTGAATTTGAAGCACCTAAACCTCCTACCCTCCCTAGAAGGTTTCTATGAACAGCTGGCAATGCTGGGTAGATAAATGGCAAAGTCGTAGTGACTTCATATAAAAGTAATGGATAAAATTATGTGACAAGAGATAAAGTTGCCCATGAAAATGGATTCAAGCCCGGCACACTTCCCATAGAGATAGAATATGGAATGGGGGCTAGAGGTACTTTCTACAGTGAGTTTAGGCATATGGAATTAAATCCGTATGGATCAACTAAACTTTGTTTCTATAGGTAGCACCATACTTCTACGGCTCTTGAATTTATGTTTTAAGGAGCGTATTTAAGATGGTTATCAGGGCTCTATGGTGTCCCTCCTAATTGAGCCAGCTCAAATGTGTACGAGTCTTTGGTTTCTCATGAGCAAGTTTAATTGCAGTACTATTGGTGTCATGACCAAGTAGGTATATCAAGATAATGTTGACATTGAAAAACTATTTATTACATTTAATGTTGAAGTGAAATTACAATTCTTATTAATAAATTGTATAGTCAATAAAAGGGTAATATGTTGTCAAATATTTAAATTTCATATTTTTAAATATTTTTTCAGACCTATTGCTGATACTAAGTAGCAGCTAAAAATTTGTATCCATTTTTATGATATTATGCATGAGTTAGATATATTATGGCAACTTTGTCAGATTTCAATGTGGAAGACACAGTGAAATATGATAAGTGAGATATGAAATTTGATAAGTGAGATTCTAAGTAATTGTTTACATAATCTTCTTCTGTTCGAAGAAATTATTCATCAAAATAATGAGTTACTATGTCCTCATATTGCGACTAATAATAAATTATTGATTATTTAATTATCTCAAAAACTTAATTTATTATAAAAAATTACATAAATGTTTTTCCCCCAATATAAAAGGTGATGTGTGATCAAAATATTTTAGCAACTCCGCAATCACTCTTATAAACATTGAAGAGGAAAAGTTAAAGAATAAATGTTTAGGGTCATGCAATTTTTGTCGAACTCGTTTGCCTTTTTGACTTGACTGAGTACAATTCTAATATCTTCGATTAGTACATCTAAAGTTTCCTATCTCCGAGTAGTTTTTTGTTCTTCCAACATTACACAATACACACATATAGACACTAGACAGTAGTGTGAAACTATTAAGGTCAATAACACTTGTAAGCCATAGATTCGTGCACATAAGCTTTATCTCTAAATTTAGCAATTTATGTATACTGATGAGTACAATTATGACTTGTCTTTGACCGAGGCAATGTCTCTTATGAGTTGCCCTATGGTCCAGTAAAATGGTTTGTCTGTCTTACTAAATTTTACAAGTATTATGGTTTGCTTTGTAAGCACCTCATCATAATATAGTACCTGTGGGGCTATCAACTGTTCAATATGGTCGAGGTTGTGTAAGAGCGTACCTTTTTCGGTTTTTATTTTTATTTTATAATTTAATTTCAAGTTGAAATAGAAAGTAAGAAAATTTAATGTGACACCTGCACAGCACTAATAAAATCAAATTATGGCTGCTACACTTTTTTTTCGGTGCAAAATTTACAAGCTTGAAAGTGAAAAAAGAAAATGAAAAAAGCTATATTCTAAAGAACATTTGCATAGCTAAGACATTTACAAGTAAATAATTAAGGGTAACAACATACTAAGACATAACTTTCGCAGCATGGAAACAAATTGATCGGGTTTTGGAGTGCTAGGCAAAGTTGTCAAATTTAACAATTTTTTAATCTATATTTTAGGGTCACAATATTTATTCTAATTCTTTTTTAAAAAACTAAATCTTAATGGACAACCACTTAGGAGAAAAAAAATGCTACATCCTCTTTTATATATAAGATATAATTAATTAATTCACCAAAATTAAAAAAATAGTTAATTTAACTTATAATAATAATTTTGTCTTATTTATACATTTTTTTTTCTAAAACTATAATCAATTAATATACATGTATTATATTATTTTATCTCTTTTAATTAATATTCATCTTTCTTTTAATCAATTAAAATGCATCATCTTTAAAGAGTTTATAATTAATATGTTTTATCAAATTAAGATAATACATTTTAATTAGGGATATGTTAATATAAAGTAATCAATATATAAAACAGTATAAATTGAATTTTATATAAAAAATCAAGCGATTATTCTGATGCCTTATAAATAGGAACGGAGGTTTCAACCTCAAACATTCATATAGCATATTTAAATAGTTAAATACGTGAATCAATATCTGTTGCACTACAAGTTAATGCGGAGTGTGATTGTAGTACATTTCATGTTCAACATATCATTTCTTAAACTATCTAAGTACATGAATGCAGTAACATGTACCCAAAAGCAAGAAGAATACATTAACAAGCAATTTTCAACCAATTTTAAGCACGCCATAAAAAAAGTAAAATCTTTATTTCCGTAATTAAATTTTTAAATATTTTTATTTTTGATATAAAGATTTTATCATTGAATTATGGAAATATAATAATACCTGAGAATTAAATGTAAACAAAATAGAGACACATTTGTTACACCTCTTGCTATTTTTGTGTTTTATCTCTGTATCCAACGAGTGGAACACTCAAAATTTCCCGAGCAGAGGAAGTATAACAAATACCGTCAAATCAATTGTCCACTCTCTTTCGTTACCAACGTGGTACGACGTGGTGTTGCCACGTGTCACATATGATGGACGGAATGGAGTATCACACTCCGGTGTGAAGTTGTATCAGTAGCACCATACCATACCATCACATTGCAACGTGCCTTCATTTTTTTGTTGTTCTAATTTTGGTTTTCTCAGCGATGCATCCTAGGGTTTCGTGGATTCTGCTTTGAACCTTTCCCCATATTCTCACTTCCCGTTATTCTTTCATCACTATCATACATTGCGCTTAGGAATCACATTCACCTCAGCTGCAATTTTGTGTTTTCAAATGCAAAGACCTCAAGGTGGTGGATCAAATCCTTCCCAGTATACGTATAATAATGTTGTTTAGGGTTTTGAACTGCTTTTGAACTGCTTTCTAGCTTTTGCTTAGTGCTATACGTATAATAATGTTGTTTCTAGTTCCATCATGAATTTCTTTGGTTATGATGTCGTGTGATTTACGCTGCTTCGCCTTTGATCATGCGTAATTTAGCACGAGGTTCTTCTTCTCATTCTTTTTCAACTACTACTAATTCTAAACAATTTTAGTAATTAAACCCACACTTATACCCGCTCTTGAATCTTCCACCCTTGTCTTTGAATTCTATTCAGCGAGCAAGCAGGTTTATAGACATAGAAAACTTCGGAGTTTTACTTCTGATTCTAGTTCTTGCGGTGATCGAGTTGCACATGAAGATTCAGTGAGCTTTTATTTTATTCTTTTCTCTTTTCTGCTTCCGTCTATGTATGCACTTGGCCACGGTTTACTTTGCTGCATTTATGAATCATAGACTGAAATTATATTCACGAATTACATTGCATTACGTATACGTTATACACATGTGTGGTAGTCCGTTATCTAATAAAGAAGAAACAGGGAAACTGACGGTCATGAATAAATGCACTGATTTTTGCAGAACTCATTTCAACTGGGGTGGAGATCTTCAAAACAATCGTTTGGAACTCCCGTGAAGAAGTTATTAGCTGAAGAACTGTCCCGGGAAACTGAACGCAAAAGAAGAGCTCCCGGTGTCATAGGCAGATTAATGGGTCTTGATGGGCCTGCTAATAAGCATCATAAGGCTGTGTCACTAAACAATCTAAAAGGGACAACAGGGACCGCGAAAACACGAAGCAGTGGTACATTGTATGGCGGTCAATCATCTAGGAGAAGCTCAAAGCATCAGCAACAGTTTAAGGATGTGTTTGGGATCTCAGATATCCAAAAGGTACAGAGTTGTCGGCGTTCATCGCAAGGGTCTGTAGAGTTGAAGATCACGGATGCTGAAATGTCGTTTATAGAACAGAAATTCGTGGATGCCAAGCGCTGTGCAACTTATCAGGATTTACAGTCTTCTCAGGATTCCCATGATACACTTGAGATTCTAGACTCTAACAGTGATCTTCTGCAAGAATACTTTAAGCGGCCGGATTCTTTGTTTAAAAGGTACCTAGATGATCTGCATGCTGCTCCTCCCCAATCACATTTTCGTCACATTGAAGGTACAAAATCATCTGATATGGCGATGAAAGGGTTGAATTACAACAGATCTCATCAGAAGCATTATGATGATTATTCATGTCATTTTGCCAGAAGACATGTTACACATAGTTCCCCAAAATCATCAAAGTTTCCCTTTAAGGGAAGAAATGCGCCCCATGCAGTCCCAACAAGGATTGTTGTCCTGAAACCTAATCTTGGAAAAGTGCAGAATGCTACCAAAATTGGTTCATCAATTTGTTCTTCAAATACTGTCCTATCTGAGTGTGGACAACATGCTGAATTTTCAGATATCAAATATAGGGGCACTGAACTGAATCAGAGGAAAAAATTTCCTGATAATACTTGGCATTCAAGGCAAAATTCATCGGAATCAAGAGAAATTGCAAAGGAAATCACGAGCCAAATGAAAAATAGTTTGAATAATGGCTCCATGATATTTTCATCTTCTAGATTTAGAGGATATACTTGGGATGATAGCTCATGTCGTTTTTCTGGGAATGAATCTCCTGAGGAATCAGAGGTAACACCTACAACTTTAGGAAAGTCATTTGACATGAGTAAAACTTTCAGCCCATCTTCCCATTTTGGTGAATCATCTGTGAATAGGGAGGCAAAGAAGAGATTATCGGAGAGGTGGAAAATGTCTCTCAACTCTCAACAGGGCCATTCCATCTCCAGGAGCGGTACACTTGCTGAAATGCTTGCTTTCCCTGACAAGGAAATGAAAACAGCTAATTTTCACAGTATCTCTTGTGGGGAAGGTTTACGTGACAAACTTGCTAGCAATGTTAAATCTACTGGGAGGGTTGAACCATTGGGTATTAGCAGTAGGGATGGTTGGAAGGATGGATGTATCGGAAGTTTACGAAGATCTAAGTCTCTTCCTGCATCATCTACGGCCTTTGGAAGTCCCAGAACAATTTTGCGCCATGAAGCTCTCTGTGATGATCAATTTATGATGCCAAATGAGGCCTGTAAACGGGAAAGGAGAAAAGTAGTGAAATGTCTTGATCAGAAACAGTGCATGAATACCAGAAGCTCAAAATCTGGTCACAAGAAGTCTTGGCGTTCTCATTCATCAAATATGGAAAGCCATGAATCCTCTATTAAGGTGCTTCCTGATCGTTAGTTCTTTTATTTTATTCAAAGATGATACTAATGTTGTTGAATGTGGACAAAGACAATTTATTGCAGTTAGTTAAGGTTTTAGCATTTTCATTAGTATTCTGACTATATGCCTATTACATATAAAAAATGCCATAACCATCTTTATTTTACTGAACAGATCCACTCACCATAAACAGGAAATCAATGATCTGGCTCATCTTAAGTTGATATTTGATAGTGTATCACATTAAACCAAGTAACCAACTAATTCACTTGTCACAGATTATTAATAAAATTGGACAAATCTGTTAGGATCCAATTGCAAGTAATGGGACTTGAGTCCCAAATTGAAAGTATGGGGTTCTAGTGTGGGATTTATAAGGTATTGGGCTCTCCAACTACAACAGCTAGTTTTTTTAGTGTGTTTCTCTAATGGTTCTTATCAAAATCTCATTAACTGAAAACCTCTTGTTGTAATTAACATGAAACTGAGCGTATACATAGCTGAAAACAGGATGGGATCACATAAAATGTCTTCATAATTTGGTGGAAGTCAATAAACAGCTTTTGTGCCTGCTATTTTAAATTAATGTATAAACCCTTCTAATTTGGTTAATCTTTCATTGTGTGTATATATGGAAAATTCCTTTCATATCTCTTTGATGTTAGTTCTTGTATCCACCATTTATATAGAATAAAATATATATTTTTGTATATTTTCATTGTTCTTCATACACTATTGATGCTTAAATGAAATGTATAAAGGTTTTTAATACATTTAAATTTACCTAGAAACTATAAATCTTTGCACGATACGGTTTTTTTGTATCAGCAAGTCCAATTAACTAGCCTGTAACTGGTAAACAAACTTTGCAAGTCCCTTAAGTATGTTTATTCCTCTTACTTGACATGTTGAAATATTTCAGGAGTTATCAGATGGGTCTTCCGGTAAAAATTCTGTCCCTTTGCAAACACCTATATCAGGACTTGAATCCTCATTCTGTAAAGATGCGGATCAACCCAGTCCAGTCTCAGTACTAGAACCTTCATTTACTGATGATCTGTCATCTTGTTCAGAATGTTTTGAAACTCTGAGTGCTGACATACAAGGTAACTGCATGAAACCTTTATTTGGATCACTCTATAATGCAGTGTTTAGTCTCCTTTGTCCATATTTTGTATAGTTCCTAATTTATTTCTTTTTAATTCCTTGATCCAAGTTGCCAGGTGTTCGCTCACATTTTCCATACCAATGACAGAAATAGTTGAATACGATTGTTCAGTAGTACAGACATTTTATTTATAATGTAATCAAGAAGAAGAAAATAAGATTAGTACTAGTACATACTAATTCACAGTACCATGACAGATTGAACAATTAACTGAATATTTTTTTGTGTTTTGCCTTAGTGATTTGCATTTGTACTTGACAATAGTATCTTTTTATCTATTTAGATTCATACAACGGATAACCTTTAGACCAAATGCAGTTGCCTGCATATCCTAATTTCATTTTAGTTTAAGTGAACTTGTTATTTAGCATGGCATGTTTTATAAAAATAAATAAAAGATTTTCATGTGATCATTTTTTTTCTTTCATGTGATGGTATTGACGTCCTTGTAACTTCTAATGAACTTATAATTTCAGTGAATTAGAATTGGATTTGATGGTTTATCGATATTCTTGATGCATTCGGACACGTAGCTGCTATTAAATAATAGATCATGGGCGAGAATCTGATCTAACATCATGATTGCCTTATTTCATATTATACATGATGTGAATTAAAATGTCATATAAGTTAGAAATGATCAATGAACAACATGAATGAATTTGTTCGTCACACTGGCAATCATGTTTTGTTGTGAAGCTTTTGTCAGTTACCTTGTTGAGCTTAACAGAAGAAATGATTAATGATTGATTGGCATCCTCCAGAACATATTTGTCTCTGAGGCTTTAACCTTTTTTATTATATATATTTTTTGTTATTATTTTTTTTCCTTTTATGATTCCTTGGTTCATGCACGTTTCTTGTATTCAGGGCTTCGAATGCAACTCCAGTTGCTGAAGCTGGAATCTGAAGAATTTGTGGAAGGACCCATGCTAATTCAAAGTGATGAAGATGAAGGGGAAGCATCTACTGGAATTTCAGAAGACAATGGATTACGTAAGACTGGAGATAGCTGGGAGACTTCCTACATGATTGCTGTCTTGTCCAAATCTGGTATTGATAGAGCTGAGCCGTATGCATTTTTGAAAGTTTGGCATTCTCGGGAATGCCCTCTTAGTCTTTCAGTGTTTGATGAACTTGAAAAGAGGTACTCTGATTGGACTAGTTGTCCAAGGTCCGAAAGGAGATTGCTTTTTGATTGTATAAATACAGGAATTATCAATATATACGAGCAATTCATGAGTGCACAGCCATGGGTAAGCCCTACTACAACCGCAAATGTTTGTTCGAAATTAATTATAAATGGGCTCCAAGACTGTTTGTTCAGGATGCTGGGGAGCCAAGGAATAGCAAAGAATACCGAATTGGGGAAGGTGCTGGTGAGCGAATTGCAGTGGTTGAACTTAAGAGATGACATTGATGGAATAGGTAGGGAAGTTGAGAGCTTGTTGCTAGATGATCTAGTGGCAGAGATAGCCGTTACATAGGTATTTTGCACCTGAACATATTGCTCTGGGATGTTGCCTAATACATAAATCAAGTAGTAAAAATGACTATTTCACAAGACGAATAAAAGAATCAGTCATTTTTGCTTCAGACAAAAATGAAGATGCCAATCATTCGACAGAGAATGGAAGAAAATTCGCTATGGTGACTTTCAATGTTGCATTTAATACGATGAAATACTGTCTACATAAATGTTGGGCCTCGACTGCTATGAATTGTAAAAAGTAAAAACTAGATGACTCGTTATTTCTTACCGACTTAAATAGGAGCGTATTCTTGAGTTGGTTTTACTTTTACCTCTGTGAACATCGCCATATACCAAATGAAAATAAAATGGTTCAAATCCAAATGAGAACAATGATTTTGTTTAGTTTGTTTCCAGTAAAATTAAGATTTTTATGTTACTAAGATGAGAAACTAAATTCAATAAGTCATACTTCGAGGTCAACTATGTCGAAACCATAAACAAAATTGATTCGCAACAAAAACAGGATTAATTATCTCCAAAATGAACATTGGCACTTTATCGATGGTCTCATCAACTTCCCTATCTTTGTGGTATCCAAAAGATAATTTCGAAGGCTTATTGAGAACCACCCAAGTTTTGGCTCGTCAACATTCAAACTCTAGTATTCATTTTTGTTTTGCTTCGTAGCTTTTTGCTATTGTGCACACTTCTTTGTTGTTAGTACTTGTTATATATCTAATCTCAATTGTTGAGCCAATTATTAGATTGAAAAATGGTAAAACTATTTTTTGGGCCAAAACTCAAGTTCAATTCAACTGAAGAGCACTAGATTGGGTACATTGTCATTCGGACTAAATGCAATTAGGCCCTAAAGCCCAACTAGTTACGAGACGTTACTTCACTTGTGGGCTTCGAACATTCTAGAGAACCTAAAAATGATAAAAACTTCTCTGACCATTTAGTGGTATAAATACGAAGCATAGCAGCGTCTTCTTCATTACACCACCGTCTCTGATTAGGGTTTTGAGCTATATATCGTGTGCGCCACGAGTTACGCCGTTTAACTATTTTTTTTATAGTTAAATTCGTGTGCTTCTTTTTTGTCATATCCATCTTGTACATTCTTCGTTCTCTGTTTCGGCAAATGATGAAAAAATCTTATCCTACACACCGAATTTACTGTGTGGACTTCAACTCCGCTTATTATCTGATGCCGTTTTCTTTCTGAATCACAACGCGTTTCATTCTGTTGTTTCACTAGACTGTTTATTTTATTTTACATTTATTTTGAAGAATTTTCAGGTTTTGATAAAATGATTTGCCCCTTTTTGTTGTTGTATGTATTCTGATATGATGAGTTGATTACATACGTCTGCAAATATGAGATTTCACGATGAGTTTGTATGCTCTCTCTGATCAGAATGCACATATCTTTTTTTTTTATTTTTTTAAATATTTTATTTTATTTTATTTATTTATCAATTTTCATTATTAATTGAACGGCTCTGAGCAAATTTTCATTCAGTTTTTTCTGCACCTTTTAGATTTAGGCTTTTCAGTGTGGAGGTAGGATTTTATTCGTTGCACGTTGTATGTCATTTGATGCTAAAATGCGGGTATAAAAGTGTTAAGCTTTAAAGATAAGTGCTAAAGGCCATATCAGAATCCCATTCGTATATGAAAATGACAGGATTCTTGATAACCTGTATATATTATAAGCCAATATTATGTATGAAAAATAGATGTAAAAAATAAAAATCTTTCGCTTGCTTTATAAATCTTCCTAAACACATTCCATCGGATTGGAGGTGAAAAGTCAATCGACACCAAAAGAAAAGAAAGTTAATGGAGTGTTTGGTGGGAGATAATTTAGGAAGGAATACAGAAGTAATTGAAAGATTATTAGAAGAATGAATCTGGGAGAAGGTTATGTAAAGTTTATTTAAATTTTATTTTATTTTCTTATGGTGTGTGTAGAAGAAAATTTTTAAAATTTTTGTCATCTAAAGTATTTTATTCTTATTTTTTATATTTTTAAATATTTTATTTGAATAAATTAATTTAAAATTCTAAAATTTAGTTTGAATAACATTGGTTATATAGATATATATATATATATATGTATATATATTGAAATTGAAGATTAAATTTTATAAAAATAAATATATTTAAATATATTTTTAGTTCTTTAAATTTAAAATAAATAATTTTACTAATGCATAAGGAAAAAAGTTTAGGATAAATCTTTTAAAATTTAATTTTTTTTTTAGTTTTTGTAATTTTTTAAAAATGTTTTAATCAAAAATTAATATTAGATAATATTTAATATAAAAAAATTATTGTTATATTTTTTTTATGTCAATTTTGAAAGAGTATTGAGAATTAATAGGTTTTGAATTAATTTTGAATTTTTATTCAAAAGTATATAATTTCAAATTGTGGTTTAGGTATTTAATGAAGAGTTAATTACTTATACATTGTCAGTGTAAAATATTTTTATACTGACAACTAATTATATTTTTTAATTATGTCATGTTAATATAAACACATTTACTTTTAACAGTGTAAACATAATTAAAAGATATAATTGGTTGTTAGTGTAAAAAAAATTTTACACTGATAGTGTATAGGTAATTAACTTTTTAATGAAAATGTTAAAGATAAATTATTAGGGTTTGAATTAATTTGGAATTTTTATTCAAAAATAATGTTGGACTAATTATTAAAAAGGATTGTGTTTCCTACTAGGTTTGTAGTCAATCTAATCATTTTTCATTCATGTTACTATTTGGTTATTTTTTTGTGTCATAATACTTAAGTCGAAGGGCTGTGTATCTTATTAGGCCTATGGTCAGTTTAATCTTTGTTAATCTATAATGGATTGATTTTATAGGTTGATTTGTTTAATATTGATTAATTCATGATGAACTCATGTTCTTCATAGTTTGAGGATTTGGCCCAAGAAATTATAAAATAATGTATTATTGTATTTTGATAGGATTAAAAACGATTTAGCCATTGTCGATTTATATTAGACTAATCAATTATGGGTTGACGACTGAATAATGGTCACTTTACGATAAATTTGTGTTCTACCTAACTTATGGATTCGACCTAAGAAAATGTGAAACAATATACTTATCATCAAGAATATCAATGAAACATAATGAGAATAATAAATAGTCATACCAAAATATAAGATAATAAAGCTAAAAATAAAGATAAATATGATTTAATAGAATTTAAAGATATAACCCAATATTATATAATGAGGAGGCTAAGCAAAGATAGGTGAGTTAACTCAATATTCACTTGATACTCTTGAAAGAACTACCTTAGTTTATATACTCTTGAAAGAACTACCTTAGTTTATATACCAAAACAAATTAAAAAAGAAAATTTTCAACTAATTACAAATGTAAGAAATAAATATTAATCTCTACTCGAAAAAATATTAAAAATTAAAAAGTCTCACTAACTCTTGTATTCTAATTTATAATACAAGAATAAATTTGTTTGACTTTTTTTTTTTTTTTGCCTCTTATCAACTTTATCCCTACTTGTTCTATTTTTTAATTATTTTTTTTCATTTTCTTCTTAAAAAAAGCAGGTTTGTCTGTATAGCAGTTTTGGTGTAGCAACCTTTAGCTCCAAAGGCCAAGGTATGGATGAAGGCCTTCACTTCGAATCCCATGTACAACATGATATTCCAACCATCCTATAATGGGCTAGGCCTCTTTACCCATGCTATATACGATCCATATACTTTGCCATTACCACACACTTCCCAGAATCTAAATTGGTAGCGCTTGTAATCTTCTTTAATATCTTCCTTGTTATCTACTATCACAGTATGAATACCAGAATACGTTTAGAAAAACTTTTAAAGAGCTCATTTAGGCTTGTCATATAAGTATGACTAAACTATATAATTTTACTTTTTTTAATGTATATGAATTCAACTTAATACCAAGGGTTTACAACAACTTACGAGCATATTGTTTATAACCTTTATATAAACTATTTTTATTTTATTTATTAAATAAGTATTTAATTAAATTGATTACTCAAATCTATCCTCAGTTCACCACTGAAGAAAAATGAAGGTGCATCACAGAGACCAAGGAAGCATGACATATTCATGTGGAACACTTAAAATACTCCTTGTAACATTAAATATATATAAATATAAATATATATATATATATATATATATATATATATATATATATATATATATATATATATATATATATTAAGCATTTTTTTTATCAAAACAGATGTAAATATTATGATAACTAGAAGAAAGAATCTAACTTTTCAAACATTGATACTCATTTTTAATTTAATTGTGTTTGATGTTAATTTTAATAATAATTTTACATGTTTTATTATAATATAATTGTATATTATAACTTTTAAAATGTATTATATTATTATATTCCTTTTACAGCAACGGATGTAGATAGTACAAACTTAAAAAATTCCAATATTTAATTCTGATTGATGAAGCAGTTAAGTGTCAATTAGAAGTCACAAATAAATCAATTTATTTATTATTCATTCCATTCATTTATTATAAATTTATCTAATTCATTCATTATAAATAAAATAAATAATAGATCAGATTTAATTTCATAAATAATTAGTAATCTATTTATTACTTTATATATATATATATATATATATATATATATATATATATATATATAATTTATTGACAGGGTGTTTGGATGCGCGTTGCATCAAGTTAACACACGTATTTTCTTCAAAAAAACGTGATTCTTCTCTTTGAATAGATGTTTAGTTTTTTCTTCTTTACACAATTTCAAAGATGAAAATCAATTTTGCCTGAAGTTGATAAAAATAGCTTCTATGTTTAGAAAATTGATTTTGATAATTCAATTCTTAAAACGTAACACCAAACACACGCTGAATTATATATAAGATGTTTATTTAATTGAAATTTTAAAAGACTATTTGTATGGATGAATTGAATATTCATCCATGAAAAATTTATTAATGGATAGGTTAAATAAATCTTTTGTTTTGAATGAATTAAAAAAGAATTAGATTTTTATGTGAATTTTTAATAAAGTTAAATATTAATGAATTATTTTTTTATAATCCGTCTGTAAAATTATTTAATCTATCTATTTATCATTCCTAGTATCATTTAACTTGCCTCCCCCTCCCCCTGATCAAAACTTGTTAATTTCAAAACAAGTGAAAATTTGTCCGAAACCGATGAGGAACAACCATTTTAAAAAAAGTTTGTTTCATTTTTTTTGCTTTGTAATTTATATTTTTTCGAACAAAATACTATTTTGTCAAAAAAAAAAAGAAGAGTTTGATGTTAAGCTACAAGCAAGGGTTCATTTATGAGATGAGATGGATTTATTTACGATTTTTGTTATTCAGACTTTTAACAAAAATATATAATTTCAAAAGTTGAACTATAGATTCACAAAATCGTATAACATAATGGCTATAAAATAATATAGAATTTCAAAACTTTTGAACCATGATGGTTATAAAAGAATATAAAAGGATTAATAAAATGATATTGTAGGAAAATTAAAAATTATTCTTTCAATTAAACTAGTAGAATTAAGTATTTAAAAATAGCAAGTTGTGTTTGTTAAATACTCATTGTAACCTACTCATGTGGTAGTAAGTGAATAGTCCACTTCATTCATTAAATGCACATTGTTTGATTCGCACACAACATGCTCCATCTCTTTTTCAAAGTGGTCGTTGTCGGACCAAGAACACATTATTTCAAGTTACTCCCACCCTCTAATTAATGCCTACTGTTTCTCCCTTCAGCCCAACTATCCAATTTCTAACTTCAACAACTATTTATGCAAGTCACCTTCATATTTATTTTTTTAAAAAAATTGTACTTAATAGAGATGGAGTTAATCACTTATACACTATCGGTGTAAAGTTTTTTTACACTGACAATCAATAAGATCTTTTAATAGTGTCATGTCATTTACTTATTTAATTAAATTAAAATAAAAAAGGTATTATTAAAAGATCTGATTGGTTGTCAATGTAAAAAAACTTTACAATAACAGTGTATAGGTGATTAACTCATAGATATATTACAAAATTTTACTTTACTAATTAAATCAATAAAATTTTATTTAGAATATGAATTATTGAATAAAATAGATTTAAGTAAATTTATTCTCAAAGTAAATGAATTACATCTCATATACATATATAATTATTTTTTATCAATAAAAAAATTACAAAAATGATAACAAAGATCAAATATAAGCTCCCTGAATTTTCCTCAATCATTTTCTCCTAACTAATAGGTTAACCTCTGTGATTTAAAATAATATTTTATAGTATTAAATTACTGCTTTCGATATTTTTTTAGTTATCCATTTTTAAAAATATATTTGTGTTTCTTATTTATTTGTTATATTAAAATTTAGGACAATATTAATTTTCTTTTGTCAATCATACTTTTACTATTAATTTGTACTCTTTTTGAACTTAATTATAAGTAAAATTAATTGACTTGATTTTAACTAAAGAAATATTTAACATTAATTAAAATTTTAATCTTAATTAAAAATATTTTTGTTCTAATATTATATTTTTCATTGTAATAAAATCTGAATTAAATAAAAAATATTTTGAAGATAGTAGCAAAATACTTTGATTTAATTATATTTAAGCCTATTATTCAATATTTTTATTGTCAATATTTTAATTTAGAGGGAATATCCACTGACTTTTGTTTACTTTACATATTTATAACTAGTATTTATTTATTATAGAATAAAAATAGAAAATATTATGAGGTGGGATCCGTCTATTTTAAGAATAAGTCTACCTAGATTTATTATGTTCAACAACTTATGTTCTATGTCAAATTTCAATGATTCAATCATTGAATTTAAAATTTTTAATGCATAGATCAAATATACAAATTACAAAATATTCAAAAATCATTTGACATTTCATTTTATTAATTTAAATCAATGTATAAAATGATTTTATCATTATCCATCAATTTGAATTAATGAAATGAAGTATCAAATGATTTTCAAAATTTTTTAAATTTACATATTTGATCTATGCATTTTGAAATTTAAATTCAACGGTTAGATCGTTAAAATTTGATGAGAACATGAGTTATTAAACGGAATAAGTTTAGATAGACTTATTCTTAGAATAAACGAATCTCTCCTCTATATAGATAAAGATGAAGGGAATAAAATTTGTCTAAACTTGCCCCGTTGTCATAATCCTTACTTATTAAATAACAATAATTCTTTTTCATCTCATATATACCGTAAGCCTTTTGAAGTTTAAATTGTATTATTTTTTCTGTTTGAATCGACTTAGGAATGAGATGACTGGTGCATTGTATGTGATCCTACATTACTTATTTGCAAAATTGGTCGTACAATAAATAAACCTTTCTTTACCATAAATAATGTTAAACATTTCAACCATACGTTTGAATTGCAATAAGAAAGAGAGGGTCGTAAATTTGTAATACATGGAATATTTTTGTTGGTGTTAATATTTTCTTTTAAAAAAATCTTTAGTATGGAAAATACATTTTGATCGAGTGTATTTTGATTTTTTCAGATTATATTCTAAAGTTAATTCGAAAAGTATTTATGAATAAGGGTGTTTAATTATGAGTATAATTACTAATAAATTCAAATGTATCCGACTTATCTTAAATTTTGGTTCAAATTTTTAGGTTGTTAAAGTATAATTCAACCCGGTCCAATCAAATCAAACTAGTTATTTTTCGGATTGAATATTTTATCTTAAAGTTGAAACTCTAAATCAACACAACTCTACTTGTTGACATATTTTATATTTTAATTATATATATATATATATATATATATATATATATATATATATTTATTTATATTTATAAAAAAATAAAAATTTATAATTTAAAAAACACACGCATGACACCATTAGACACACACTCCAAACTCCAAAGTTTACTAGCTTGGGACTTAAAAAATCAGTCTCTCTCATTCATTTTCTCATTTAGGGTTCTTTAATTACTTCTCTTCCTCTAGACCTAAGCTATCGATAGCTCATTTCTCTCGTGACATAGGTTGATTACTCATTATATTTGGTTGATTAATTACTCATTATATTAGGTTATGTTGTAATATTGCGATGAAAATTTATGTTTATTGATTGGATAAAGCTATAAAATGATATTTGACATAGATTAATTATTTATTAATCCGTTAATGTTCATTATATAAGTTGCTGATTTTTCATAGTGATTATTATTTCAAAAAATATTTATGAGATTCAAAGGAAATGAGATTGTATTAGTTTTTTAATCGTACAAAGTTAATTTGTGAAGCGTAAACAAATATCAAAATGTATATTTTCATATTTTAAGAGAAAAAAAAACTTGAAAAAGAATAGAAAAGTCATATACTACACAATTATTTGAATGAAAAAAAATTAAGTTGTATATACAGTATAACTATTAGAAAGAAATCAAAATGTCATTTTTTTTTGGTAGATTCAATCAAAATGTCATTTGAACAATATATGGTAAGTAAAAAAATATTTTCTATTAACTTAAAATAATTTTTTTTTATCCAATCACCCAACTCGAACTAACTCATATAATAGAAAATTTACATAAATTTTACTCAATCTAACTGGAATTATTTTGATTAGTTCAATAAATAAATTTAATAACTTAATACAATCGACCCGTGAATACTCTGCTAATTAAGTGGTCAAATTAAATATTAAGTTCAAAGTTAAAATCAAATAGGTCAAATTTGAAAGAAAAAAATAACTAATTTTTTAGGCAAATTCAAGACAAAGGTTTGAGTTAAGTGGAAGTTATATAAAATCGTAAACATCTCATAGATTGAGACATATGTCACAAACATGTAGTTTGTTTGGGTAACCCAAGTGTTGAGCTTTACCCCACAATGAAAATTCAACCATATTCAACATGCCTACTAAAGAAATTGAATCTCATTTAAAACATTTTATTTTGATTGCACTAGTTGAAGAATAGTACATAAATAATACAAATAAAAATCTATATAATAAAAGTGATGGTATCTATTTTCCAAGTCAATGTGGGAGAAATAGAGAACATTGAAAAGGATGTATTGCCTTGTAATATTTTATTTAAATAGAAGAAATGATATATGTAGAATAAAAGGGTATAATTTTATTTACCTCTCTCCATCAAATGATATTATATGAATTGTTATATGTATGTTATTAGTCTTTTAATAATAAGTATCGACTATCTTTAATTGAATAAAATTACTTGTAATTTAAGTTTGAATAGTAAATTTTTTGAATGATCTTAGATTAGTAGTCTTAACATGTTATTATTGGCTCTCTACTTGATAATATTCTTCCCGATTCTGAATATTAGCAAAAAAATAATTTTCACTAGCTAAAATAATTATTTAATACCATTTAATTGCACTAATCTCATTTTAAAAAATAAAGTAATTTCCTAAACTACCATAAACATGATACAATTATACTAATAATAAAAATAAATATTTGAAATACAATCTCAATTAAATAAAAAATATTTTAGAAATAGTAACATTAAATTAAGTAAATTTAATTGAAATTTGCTCATATTTGAAACTAACAAACATAGGTTTTTTTTTTCTTCTTATATTCAAAATTAGAAGAACATGTATCGATTTGTTCCAGCATATTTCTTAAAAAAAATGAGAAGGAAAAAAATAAAAAGTTGCTTTCAAACTTACTTCAGCGTGAAAAACAAACAAATATATATAGTAGCAAATACAGCGATGGAAAAAAAAATGCAGTTGATGAGATGCATAATTCCACTTGCTATTAAATTTTAATTAATTGGAATTGGCATGTATTTAAAATACCAACTTTTGCTTCCAAATACGAATTGCATGCCCATTCTTCAATTGATTGGTTGGTTATTGGTAATGAATCCTATCATCAAATGAAATTGGACATCTTTAACATAATGAAATATGAACCAGTGTACAGTCACTATAATTATGTAACGAGTTGCAACAATACAGGATATATGCAAGAAGAACCAGAGTCAACAGTTGAACGAAGCCATATCATGTGTCTATTTCCTAGTAAGTTGTAACCAAGACATATTGGAATTTTGCATCACATTAATGAGAGTAGGGAACTATTATTAAAAATTTAAGAATAATGTCATAATAGTAGATTCAAGTAACCTTTATTATGTCTCATTTATTTCATGTCTCATCTACCCTATTTTATTGGTATTTTGATGATACCAAACAAAAGGTAAGAAACATTACAACATATTAATTGTTGTATGAGAAATGCTATCAACACACACTTTGTCATATTTTTTTTAAAGTATACTTTCTCTTATTGGTTGAAATTTATTAAAAAAAATATAAAATTTGATAAATCTTACAACTTATTTAATGATTCTATCTCTTAATTTTATGATTTTCAATAAAATCAATAAAAATAAATGTGTTAAAAAAATATATATTAGAAAGTGTGTCGCTCATTATTACATATGCTATAACAGTTTAAAATTTTTATACAATGAATAAATTAACCAGCATTGGTTTTTGACAATATTCTATTTCAATTTGAATCGATGATGGTTTAATAAGTAAGCCGGTGAATCTTTTCCCGATAATGACTCTAATAGCTAGATATCAACACATCTCTTTCTGTTAATCAGTAGGCGCATGCATGAATGTTTGAATCTTAGCTAGACTCATACAAACCTCTCCCATGCATGTGGGGATATGAAATCTATGAACTAGCATTAAAATCTCACGTCATGTGATGGAACGTAATATGGACCACGTACACGATGATTTCAAGAAAGTCAAAGCTCCCTGTTGTCAAATTTTACTATACTCCAATATGAATTTTTGTTCATACTATCATAACTTGTTAGAATAGTGGATTAAGCCTAACTCAACCTTACAAAACCGACTTGTAAGGTGAGGGTTGCTTTCCACTTATATACTATTCAATTGCCTAATCTCTAGTCGATGTGGGACACCCCTTCATGCCTATGGCACATGCATCAATGGTGGGTGGCCCATTTAAAGTGGATCTAAATGGCTCTGATACCAAGTTAGAATAGTGGATTAAGCCTAATTCAACCCTACAAAACCTACTTGTAAGGTGAGGGTTGCTTTCCACTTATATACTATTCAATTGCCTAATCTCTAGTCGATGTGGGACTTGGGTTTTTCCCAATACACCCCCTCACGTCTAGCACTATTGGGCTTGGTACGTGGATAAATGGTGGGTGACCCTTTTTAATGATCTAGGATAGGCGGGACTTTAAAAATGGGCCACCCACCATTGATGCATGTCTCATAGGCATGAGAGGGAATATTAGGAAAAAACCCAAGTCCTGCCTATCCTAGATCATTAAAAAGGGCCACCCACCATTTATCCACGTACCAAGCTCAATAGTGTTGGACGTGAGGGGGTGTATTGGGAAAAACCCAAGTCCCACATCGACTAGAGATTAGGCAATTGAATAGTATATAAGTGGAAAGCAACCCTCACCTTACAAGCCAGTTTTGTAGGGTTGAGTTAGGCTTAATCCACTATTCTAACATAACTTTTCATGTTTTTTACTCACGTTTAGTGGCTCGGTTGATTCTCTGTTTGAATGGTGTTCTGAAACAAGCTTAATCTTGAAATATACTCGAAGCATGCGCTACAACTCATAGGATCCATCCATACCGATCAACTTAAAATGTTCTAGATGAGAATCATCAAATACATACATAGTTGTTACCAAAATTTGCAAGTGCTCCAATAGTGGGGACAACGTCTTAATTTCTCCAATATCTACAATAGGGAAGAACACTTGTAAAGACACTTCGACACTTAAATTAGAAAAAAGTTTAAGATAAGAATGAAAATAAGATAGAATGATACTTGGTGTCCTATATATATAGGCGATTGATCTTATCTGTAAGTTTAGAAATGATGTTGTATGATATCTTGAAGATATATTTCAGTGATTGCGTAAAGATATTATTATTGAAGAGATTGTTTAGTCGAAGAGCTTGGAAGCTTAAAGTAATCAACTTGTGATTGTGATGGTAAAAAGATCAACTTGTAATTGTTTTAGTTAAAAAGTTCGAAAGATTGAATTCATCAATTTGTGATTGTGACAATAAAGAGATCAACTTGTGATTATTTTAGTTGAGGAAATAAAAGGAGGATTAGGGATGAAATGACATGTGGATTGCCTACCCCATTGTTCAAATTGAATGATTCTCGCGAGTAATGAGTGTAACAATCAATGATCATTGACGTGCAAAGGATTATGAACATTATTTTTCTTCTTCTTTATTTCTACATTTTTTTTGCAGCAAACATGTTGACAATGATGGACTTTGTTGGGTTTGTAACATGGCTATTGGACAAAAGGGATATGAGAGAGAATGTATTAAGGCTCAAATAGGTGTTTGAAGATTATTTGAAAAGATTTGTACCATAGTGTAGCATCTAATGCTTTATTGTTTATAAAAATTGTATCATGACTAATGGGTGAAATCAATATGAAAAAAAAAATATAAAGGCTTAAAAAAGGTTTGAAGGTTATTTGGAAGAACAATGACCTGTGCAATAGTGGCATATATATCTAAAGCTTTATTCCTTATTGGGATTGTAATATTGTTAAAGAGTGAAAAGGATATGAAAGAAAGAATATAAAGACTTGCATGTGTTTGAATGATACTTTTTTAAACAAGGATCTTTTCAATTGTATTGCTTTCAATGCTTTATTCTATCTATTTTTTCTACACTTTTGCCTTTTCTCAATTCTTTTTCTTCTTCTTTTTTTGAACATCACTTTTTAATTCTTTTTTTTTCTTTTCATTTTTCACTAATGTGATGATGTCACGAATTAGTTGGATTCAATATGAACACTATGTTGTCCCCAACATGAGGGTGATCCTTGTTTGGGGATAATTTGAAAAAAAAAATATTTTTAGGCTCAAATTGGGTATCAAGAGATGTGTATATTTTTGGAGATGATCATACATCATTTTAAATTATGAGTGTATATTTTGAAAAGTTAATCCTAAGACAAAACTTGATGAATTGTATGTTGCTTGCTCGTCCGAAAATCGTGCACAAACTATGTTCGTATAAGGGATGCAAGAGCTTATTCGCTTAGAAATCATGCATGAATTTAGAGGTTCATGTAAGGGACGCGATAGCTCATTTGCTAAGAATTCATTTATGAAGAGGGTTGTGTGAAGGGTGTAAGAGCTTGTTTGCTCGAAAATCACGCACAAATTTAAAGGTTCATGTAACGGATGCATGAACTCGATTGCTCAAAAATTGCATGTGAATAGAGGTTGTGTGAAAAGCGCAATAGCTCATTTGCTAGAAAATCATGCGTGAACTTTGAGGTTTGTGTAAGGGTTGCAAGAGCTTATTTGCTAAATATTCGCATGTGAACGAAAGTTATGTAAAAGTTGTAAGAGATCATTTGCTCGAAAATTGTGCACGAACTTGGAGGTTTGTGCCAGGAATGCAAGAGCTCTTTTTCTCGAAAATCGTGTGTGAACAAAGGTTGTATGAAGGGTGCAAGAGCTCTTTCACTCGAAAATTATGCACAAACTCAGAGGTTTGTGGGTTGCAAAAACTTGTTTACATTGAAATTGCCTATGAATAAAGGTTTGTGAAGGGCGAGAGATCTTGTTTGCTAGAAAATCACACATGAACTCGGTGGTTTGTGTAAGGGAAGTGAGAGCATGTTTGCTAGAAAATTGTGTGTGAACAAACGGAATTATAATGGTGGAAACTAGAGTTATTACCTTGGGATTGATCGAGTTAGGGTTGCTAGTTATTGTGGAGGTTCCTACTACATTGTTCATTCAAGTTTCGAGTGGAAAATCATGTGTGGACAGAGGATAGTTGCACTTTAGCCTCACAGTGGACGCTAAATGTTTTTACCAAAATTTGTAAGTGTTCTAATGGTGAGGACAATGTCCTAATTGCTTTAATATTCGTGACAGGGAGGGATATTTGCAAAGACATTTTGACTTTCAATTTAAAGGAGAATTTATGTTAAAAATAAGGGTAGGGTAAAATGATAAATGGTGTCTTATATATAAGTGATTGATTTTATATAAGTTTAAAGATGATGTTGCATAATATCTTGAAAATATATTTCGATAATTATATCAAGATATTGTTATTGATTAGTAAAGATATTGTTATTGATTAATAGAAATTTTATTCTTGATAAGTGAATATATTCTGTTAGGTGAATATAATGTGTTTGATTACGATATTCTAAAAGATATTCATGTTAAAATATCCCGCTAGCTGTTAGGAATTAACCATTTAAGATTTTACTTTATAATGATGAAACGGAGGTCCAATGTGGATGAGTAGGTGAAGACTAGCTCGGCTTAGTCGAGTTGGATGGTACAATTACTAAAATGAAGTTTTATTACTAGTTCATTTTATGGAAAATTTTAATTTTACTTTTGTAGTAACCTAGATCGTCATGGGTCAACAAAAATAAATTAAAAATAGGGAATCACCACCAATATTTATTTAAGAAAAAAATATTAAAAAAACCTTAAAATAAAAAAAATGGTCTACAAAAGTAGATTTTTGAATTCGAAAGTTGGTTACGTGTAACAAATGTATTAACCTCTTACAACGTTCATCGTAAAAACAAAGATGTACACCTAAATCAATCTATTTAAATATTTTAATTATTATTTATTATTATAGAAGGACTATAAAAATTAATCAAAGAAGATATTCAAGTATATTCACAACTTGTATTCTTAAAATTTTAAAAAATTAAAAGATGTCACATATATTTAACTCTCTTTTTCACTTTGATAAATTTATTTATTTATTTATTATAAAATACATTATTATGAATTAAAAAAATAAAATTAAATATTGAATAAAATATTTCTAAAAATAAAAATAAAAGTATAGACTTAATGTTTTTCATTATTAGGCCCTTGAAAAATTTATTAAGTCCATGTTTTCACTAGTCCACCTTTTAGATATCTAATTGATGATGAGAATTTTTTTTGACATTGAAGGCTTGGGTCTCCTCCTTATATAATGGAAAGAGAAGAAGGTGCATGATCTTGTTGTAGGTAATGTGAGACTTTTGGTTGAGAAGAAAATAAAGAGAAACTTGAAATTTTTTTTTTAACAAATCACTTACTTTGAGCTTGATTTTCATCAAGTTGAATATTTATTTTTACTTTTTTATGCTATAAATGATAATTGTAGACTTATTGTCAAGCTTTCCAACAGTGCAAATAACATTTTAAAGTAATAATTATAAGTCTATAACAAAAATATGATATTGTAAATTTATGATGTTGAACATAAAAACTTCAAAATCTTTTTTTTTGTTTTTATAGAAGTTATTTACTTAGACAAGAGTATGAGTATATATATATATCCTTTGTTGATTATCTCTTTTAATTATATATTTTTCATTTTTTTTTCTTTTAACTATTATTATTATTATTATTATTTTCAAATTTGACATTTTCCAAACGGGTTATTTAATCGTGTTTTGATAAAATGACCAATCATCAAGTGGTACGATTATTTTTGGATATTATTCCCTATCAGCGTTGATCACTAGGACTCGATGTGAATCACGTTGTTATTGTCCATTTTAAAATAGAAGTTTAAGCAATAAAAATATTATGATTGGATTTTATTGACTAGAGTTAATATTCCTGTGTTAAAAGCAACCTGAAATTATTGTAGGTAGAAAGTTGAGCAAGTAAAATAAGAAAAACGTGGGCATAACACGCTTATACACCAACGTTATTGCTGCCGAATTTCTACCTTGTAGCAACCTCGATCGCAACGGGACGGCGAAAAATAAATTGAAAAAGAGGGAGTCGCCACCAATGTTATTTTTTACGGAAAAACATTGGAAAAACAATAAAATAGAAAATAGTCTGCGAAAATCAAATTTTTGAGTTCGGGAGTCGATTACGTATGAGGAAAGTATTAGCATCTCACAACGTTCATCCCAAGACGATTACCTTTAATTAATTAAACTAATTATTTATAATTTATAAAATATTTATCTCACAAAAATTATCAAATATATTTTATTTAACTAATTTAAATTATGCATTGAAAAAAAGGTTAAAATTATTATTGTTATATAAAAAGGAGGATAATATATTTTTTTATTTTTTGGCTCGACAAAATTTAGTTCTTGCTCCTACGTATCTTCATGTGTAATGAAGAATCAGAGTCACGTAGTTCTTTGGTAGAAAATATTTGTGTGTTCATATTTTTAATTAAATTTTATTTTTGTTAAATATAGGATTCTTGAACTGTCTCAGCTCATTCACCTAAAAATATAAAATTGACTAAGGTGTACACCAAAGTCAATTCAATAAAATTTTAATTATAATTATTGCTAGAGATGTTATGATGTTAAAAAATTTCTTGGTTGAACTTTTTTGTTTTTGGAGAAAAAATTTAAAGATAAGCTGTCACAACTTGTACTTTAAATTCAAAGGTTAAAAAGATGTCACATCTAGTTAACCATTCCTCCAATAAAATTTTTACTAGAATAAATTTGAAAAATTATGTTGAGTATCGTGGTAATATTTTTTATATTTAATTATATCTTAAATTTAGATAAAAAGTATTTTAGATAACAAATTGTCACAACTTGCATCTTTAAGCTTTAGAATTAAAAGAATGTCACATTCTAATAATTCTTTTTTTTAAAATGATAAATATCATTAATATAAATGTTAAGGGAGAGACTCTCGTAGTTATTAATATTATTATTATAACAGTAATTATTGATATTATTACTATTATTATAATTATAATTATTGATATTATTATAACTATTATTATTATTTGAATCCGTTTCAACAACGTAGCAGCAAAAACCAAAGTAAAAGGCAAAGAAATAGGAAGAAGGGTACTGCATGCAGTCACATCCCAACTTATTGCTCATGAAGAAATAGATACTAGAGGCATAAATATATATTAAAAATAAGGGGTAAAATAAGTTGAAATGCTATCAAATATATATGTACGTGGGAAGATATTTTGAACGGTGAAAATAAAACAAAATAATCAAGAAGAAAAGAAAGATGACACCTGTAGAGCTTGTAATGCCATTTTATCTTCGCATGACGTGGTTGATAAACAATGAATGGTTGTGGAAAAGTTCGATGAAGTCGCTAATATGAAGCAAACCAACAGCCATGGACCACAATGAAGACTTGAGACTTTAGAACACTTTCGGTTTCATGATTCGCATGCAAAAACAACGAACCTTCGAGCCAAGATGTCTTTGACCAAATGCAGAAAATGAAAACGCAAGGGGCTACCAGGTTCGGACGTGATGAATATGCATGATATGTTTGGCAGTTTGACTTGAGATTCTAGTTCGCACATTAGTGTATACAAAAGTGTGTCAGTCATGGTAGATGAGTGGTGTATAGTGTTTTAGCTTGTGAAGAATAATGGCTAGCATACTCTTAGAATGATGAATGTTGTCGGGAAGAAGTGAGGGATTGTGCAGAGATTATGGAAGGAACAGAGAAATCATGGAAGCTTGAGTCATTTAGCTTGTTATTTACTTTGAAGGTGTTGGGTGGTCATGGTGGATCAAAACAAATGAACATGGCTGGTGCACTCAAAGCCATGAATGTGATGGAAGGAGGTCCTGTTGTTAGACAACTTGCAAGTGTTCTTGTGTGTGTAAGAAAATCCCCTCAGGTTGTGCTTGAGTGCTGGTTATCAAGAACCCTCCTGTTGGCCTCGAGAGAATGACATGAAAAAGAAGTTCCCAAAAAAAAACCCCTGCTCCACCCTGCCTTAGCTTGATTTTTTCAATCAATAGTTGAAATAGCCATTTTTGTTTTTCTTGCAGCTGCACGCGTATCCTACGCAATAAATGCGTATCTATCACTTTACGTGTTGCGGATGGAAATCGAAAATCTTCTGCACATATCTCTTTGAATGATTATTGTTCAAAAAATTCAAATTTAAACTCATTTTATTTTAATATTTTATTTGTATTAGTTATAACCTTTTTTATATATACCTTTTTTGCTATTATTTTAAAAACAAAATTAACATTTTTCGGACGAAATTGGGTTATTACATACCTTAAAGTTGCTTTACATATAGTATAGTGCTCAGCTTACGCAAATAAAGATAATTAATAAATTTTCCTCACTCGTCCAGATTCAGCATGTATAATCCATATTTAACATGCACAAAATGAGCTTCAGTGTTATACTTACAAGTACTCTATTGCTCAAGTGAGTGTATGTACGATACAAGGATAAAAGTGTTAGAACGAACCTCAAATCCTTAAGGGTCTATTTATATATATTGTTTCCTTCTTACCTATTGTGAAGTTTCTTATGTGAAAATGACTTCGATCGTTAAAAAAACTGTATCTGCACTGCTGCTATATTCCTAACAAGATACTGGTGATGATTTTGTGTTTCATGCTTGCAGCGGTTTCCTTTATTCTAGAAAGTTCTAGACGATTAAATATGTGTTCAAGGTCCAATTATTGGATCATAGTTGTTGGGTGGGCATACTCATTGACTTATATTTTGTCAAAGTGGCAAAACTCTCTCGAGAGAGGTTCATAATAGTAGAAAGACATGAGACTAATAGTAGAATCAAGTTTTTTTTTTTTAATAAGCAAAAATAGATATATTATAAAAGTACAAGGGTTACCAAAAACTCGTACACGAATAGAATTAAGTGAATTGATATGTTCGAATGATTGTTTAAGTCTTTATGATATTGTTTATCTCAGGGGTTTGCTTGTAAAAATCATAAAGAAAATTTAAAGACAAAAACTTAGAGTAAATACACATATCATGATGTTTTGACTTATAATATTAAAATAATATTTAATCAATAAAAATTATGTTTATAAATATAAATTAATCTTTAATTATTAATTTTAGATATTATATGAATCATGTCTATAGATATAAAAAAAATCCTTAACCTATAATATGGCTGTAAATATAATTACAAATTTACTAAATTAAATTATTTCCGAAATACTCGAATGCATTTTAGCTATTTAGTGATTTAAATAGTTGTCTGTTATTTAAAATATAATGTAATTGTCAGTATTTTATTTGACATATCAATGAATTAATTATGTATTAAATTTATTGGAGAAATTAGCTCATATGTTTTTTTTAAAATAAATTATTAATTTAAGTAATCTTTTTATGGTTTATTTGGTCTCGATTTATATTTCAAAATTTCATCTTAGTCCTTAGAAGTCCAATAGCCATGTACGGTAAAAGAATATTATATTTGAATGATGAAAAATAAAACTAGATATTATTAGATTATATTTGAATTTCTAAAATTGAAAGAAAATTACACACGACATTTATATGTAATCATATGATTATTAACTAACTTTTAATATTGATTATCTATGTATTTATATAACACAAAATCATTAAGGTTAGCTTAATGATTGGGTAGAAAGGGGTTGAAACAGTTAAAAATATGTATATATAAATTCAATTCTCATTACGACCATCTTTATAATATTTTTTATCTTTACAAAAAAAAATATATAACACAAATTTAAAAGTTTTGATTTCTTACATTAAGAAATTTTTTCACTTGATGTCTTGATATGACCATGTGTGTGTGTAGTTTACGAATTTATTATTATTCTTGAGGTTTATTATAATACTTTCTTAATATTCAAACATAATATTATGTTATTGATAAAAAAAATAATATTATGTGTTGTATTTGATAAATTTATTGTTTATTTTTTTAATGCATTATAATTGTATTTAAAAGATTTATATAAAATTTGTCTATTGAACTAAGTTGTTTTTTCTAAATTAATAAATATTTGCTCTATTGGTTGTCTTCATAATTAATTAAAGGATTAATTGAAATTTTTGGTCTCTTTATTTTTGTCAATTTGCACTTTTTAGTCTTTTTATTTTAAAATAGAGACATTTAATCTCCTTATTTTTAAAAATAGAAAATTTTGATCCTAGTATCAATTTGATATATTTATTGATCGTTAAATTTTAACATTGTTTAGTGACTTATCATCACTTAAATGTCTTGATATTTTACGAGTTGCATGTAAAGATAAAAATTTAAAAATAACATTAAAAAATCTCAATTTTTTTTATATATTTTAATAAGTGATTATTATTTATTTTAATTTTATTTTATCTTTAAATGTCTTATTATTAAATGTCATATTACTTAAATATGAATAAACATTAAAAATTAGTAATTAATAAGTCATAATATGATAGGAGGATCCAAATTCTGAAAATTTTAAAAATTAAATATTTCTATTTTAAAATAGAAAAATTAAAGTTATAAATTAATGGAAATAAATCAATTAAATATATATATATATATATTGATAAATAAATAGATAGATAAATATTTAGGAACCGAATGAATAATGATACGAATATTAAAACTGTTAGTATCTATAAAAGTGGATCTAGAAATTAATATTATTTTATTTTGTAAAATACAAAGACAACAACTATATAATAACTCTTGCAATTATCATACCTACTTGGGCCTTGTATTTTTGTGACTGACCTAAACTACATGCAGATCCCGAACACAGAAAAAGTGACTAATAATCTAATACTATAATTTACGTCTACAACCGACTATGGAATCTCGATACTTTCATCATTTTTCAAGACATATAGAACACATTACATACTAAATTGAGTGTATGAATATATAATTATTGAACATATTTTTCCAGCACTGTTTGTATATCCAAGCATATTCAATTCACGAGTTAGGTTAAGCTTAACTACCTAAATACTAAGCAACAAAAAGCGAGACAGAATTAAGGCGAGTAAGACGATGATTCACAGCACTAACCGCAAAAACTTCAAAATATTGCTGGAAAAGCTATACACTCATTGATCACTATGATTGAAGGATATAATGCCCGGAAAATATATATAAATATACAAATCTGCATATCTTATATGGATGCATGCCATGATGATTAAGACGCTAGTTAATTAGACAATTAATCATGCAGATTCCTAATTAATTAATTAATAATTGGTATAGGCTTAGTAGCTAGATATGCCACACATCTTTTTCCCCGTTGATTTTTAATATCTGTTTGTCACTGACGTCTCAGGCCCACTTTGGTTCAAATATGTCTATAATCAAACTGGAAATTTCTGGTAAAAACATGAAATCGACGGACCTAGTTAATAATAAATGTGTTAATCTAATTTGTTCCATGCATTAACTTGGTGCTTGCCACCCCAACTGATCTTAACTAAATGATATATTCGTTTGGTTAATTAACATCAGAATCACTGGCAGGTAAGAATTGGGACAAGTTTAACATGATTGTTATGCTAATTCATTATTCATATATTAGCTAGTAACGGAGTTTGATAAAGCAAATGTAGATGTCAACCACTATTGTTGTGTTACACAGCTTTGTACTTGCCGTCCACACTGTTCCTCATCTTCGCATGCCATGGTAGGAAGCAGTCCTAATCCATCTGCACATTGTCTTGCACTTCGTTGACTTTCCCGTTTCACGATAAATAGTAGTGTGGACTGTGAGTAATATATAAGGGTGTTGCACTGACAAAATTATAATGGTGTTGTTTTTCATTTTCATTTTGAAATGCTGTTTTTAGTTTTCAAAATGCAAATGAATAAAATCGTTTAGATGGTCTGTGGGTGGTGGTACAAGATATAGATTAAAGTGTGAAGTTGAGGGAGAAATTTAATAAGATAAAAACAGATTATATATTAAAAAAAAACTCTTAATTCTGTGTTTTTCCCCTATTTTTTAAAAATATATGATATAATTAATTTTAAAAAAGAAAATAATTTATGCACCAATATGATAATAAATTCAACGGTAATGGGGATCAAAATAGCTCCTCACCTATGTAAGATTCATGTCATTAATTATATTAATAACTTTTTCTTCTTTCATTTTATCCCTTTCTCTTGCTTTATTTGATTTTTTTTTTCTAAAAAGCATAATACTAGACAACACAACTATAATTGTGTAAGTTTGATTTGAAAACATAGGACAACACAAATGGGATGAGGATGGATAATACAAAAAAAAAAAAAAAAATCAACCTTTTTTTTTCAAGTACTTATTTTTATTTTTTTTACCTAATAATTATATATATTTTTCTCTTTTTTATTATCATCATTACTACTATTATTAATTATTATTATTTTTACTATCATTATCATCGTCATTATCATTATTACAATCATATCATCATTACTATTGTTAACACTATAACTATTACCATCATCAATGTTATTTTTATTTTTTTTTATATTATTTATGAACATAATTCACATTGTTTCAAAACAGACAATTAAAGATTAATAGCAGAATATTATCACATTAGTGCAAAATAGCAAAATACTATTTTACGTCATCTTTTTTACATTATGATAAATAATTTATGTTGAAATGCAAGTTTATTTTTGACCATTGATAATTTTTTTTAAAATATTAAAATTGCATGTAAAGACAAAAATAAAATAATAGATTAAAAGATTTGAAAAAAATTACTAAAAATTCTTAAAAATACACTCATTTAAGAAAAATACGTAAAATAACACTCTCATTGAATATGGTCAAATAATATGTTTTTGTTTAAGATAATTATTTTAATTTATTTATAGATAAGACTAGTTGACATTAATTGTTAAACTATTAATATATGAAAATTCTCTTAAAAAAGGAACTGAAAAAGAAGTAGAATAGTAGCTAGAATTAATGTCAACACTCTATCCAAATGCAAGACATATATGTAAAAGCAATAAGGCAGCCACCTGGATATATACCGCATGAAACTCGGCTTTTAGCTCTATAAGAGACAATTCGTTTGCGTAACATTGTGCATCCAAATTCTTAGACAAATAATTCTTTAAAGAAGATTAACATCATGTTAGATTTGAAATCCTAGGATTTGTTATAAAATACTTGTTTTGCAAATTCTGTTACTATCTTCCCAGAATAAGAAATTTAACAAAATCTACCTTACACTGAACCGGCCTAGATGTTGCAATCTATTAATTTTTCTTTCCATCTTTTTAGTCAAAAAGTTTAAATTCTTCATGCAACTGTCAACAAAGTTCCCAATAAAAATTATGACTAATTAGTTTACGTGTCCTTGAAAGTATAGCTTGTTTGCTTAATTAAGTTAGCATGTATTCTAGTTTAACTTGTACCACGTTGTTAGTTGATCCGTGGGACAGGAGGCAATTCATATGTTTAAATAATTGTGAATTGATGAATAACGCATTCATTTTACTCATTTAAATTCAGGGATCACATATATTTTGCTCTCGAAAAACATTGATTTTTAAATTTTCATTTCTATTTCATTTTTGGTATTCTAACAATATTGTTTTAACTCAAATCATGTGAGTATATTTTCTACAAAAATGTCTAACTTACTGAGTCAACACAAAAATGTATACAATCAATATATTAATATGAAAAAAGTTTTACTAGCTATATAAACAAAATATCAGATCTCAGCATATCAAATCCCTTCCTTTTTTTTCCCCTATTTTACCGAGATGTAGCAAAAACTGGTTACTTTATTTTTTAAATTAAAAACCTATAACTACACTAATTAGATTCTTATAATAACTATATTGTGTTTTAATGATAAAAATTAGTTAAAAATTATGAACATGGGAATCTATATGTGCGTTTCATGTGCAGATATCCACTTATAATCTTTACTATCTCATGCAAATTAAGTTGCTAATAAAAAAAATACATTTTCTCAATTCCTTTATATACTACACATTTTTTCAAATACCTTGTTTTATACATAAGCATTCAATATCTATATTTGTTTGCATATATTATGAGAAAAATTTATTTAATAAAAATTTTATATTCATTCTTTATTGTGCATGCGTGAAAACTCTTTAAAATTTACCAAAAGTTATTGTATTACAAGGAAGATTAGTCTATAATCTAATATATTGGAGGATATCCATGACAAGATTAATATATATATATATATATATATATATATATATATATATATATATATATATATATTAATTAAGTATGATGGAAAATATGTCACTCTTGAATTGAAGAAGAATGTCTTTCCTATTCACATATTTAGGGATACCTATTGGTGCAAATCCAAGGAGAGTAGGGACTTAGGATGGTATTGTTACAAAGTTATTAAAGAAATTAGTTTCTTGGAAACATAAGAGCCTGGCAGGAAAAGTGTGTCTAATCAGCTCTGTCGTTATTGATCTTCCTTTATTTTTTTTCCTTTCCTTCTTTAAGATGCCAAATGGTGTTGTAAAGAAGGTGGAGACATTACAACAAAATTTTCTATGGGGAAGTGAAGGGGATAATAAGAAAGTAGCCTAGGTGAGATGGGAGAGGATTTGTGATGAGAGAAAGAATGAGGGCTTGAGAATTAAAAGTATTTCTATGTTTAATGATGCGCTATTAGCCAAATGGAGATGAGGACTTTGGAAACATAGAGGAGATTTATGGGTAGAGGTACTCCAATCAAAATTTGGGGATTGGAAGGGTCCATGTATGGATGAGGGAGGAAAAAAAATATAATAGAAAGATTTAAGAAAAATGTGTGGTGGAAAAAGTAGGGAAAAATGGTTCGATAGGATATGTAAATGGACTCTAGGTGATGGGGGGAGTATCTTGTTTTGCGAAGATCATTGGGTAGGTAGGGATGGCAACCAGATGAGACGGGTACAAGTTTCACTATCTCTATCCTCATCTTCATTCTCGTACCTTATACCTATCATCATCCCTATACTTGATGGATATGAGATTTGTATTTTTATTTCTGTCATCGTCGAATATTGGATATATATGTACTTGTCCCATGTCTACCCAAAAATTAATTAAATATTTTTTTAAAAAAGAAAATATTAAAAAAAAGAATTTCAACATAGAGTAACAATTACAAAATTGTATTAATTAAATTTCATTTGGCATAAATTTAAAATAGAATATGAATTACATAAATATTAAGTAAATTTTTTTAAAATAAATTAAGTTTTTAGAAATTTAAAGTGGGTACGAGTATGTGTATACACATTCTCGTCCTCATATCCGATTTAATAAATGAGATATTATTTATATTCGTACTTAGTCAAACTGGATATGTTCTGTCAAAGTCGAAACAGGTTTAAGTATTACCCATAAATACATGTTTACTTATCATCCCTATGGGTAGGTAGAGGGAGTTTAAAAGAAAGGTATCCAAGAATATATTCTAATTTAATGCAAAATAACTCACTGGTGGCAAACATGGGAGCTTGGGTGAATGGCATTTGGGAATGAGGTTAAGGCAAAGAAGAAAGTGGTTTGAGTGGGAGGTAGTTACATACGGTGAATGAGCTTAGAAGGGAGTTGGAGAGTATAATATTGACACATGGTATGGATTCATGGGTATGGATACAAGAACTTATGAGATTTTTTTTTTGTCAAATCTACATATAAGGTCTTGAACACTAGCTAATAGAATTAGTGGAAATGAAGAGAGAGTCTACAATTTACTATGGTGGTTAACAATATCACCTAAAGTCATACACTTTGTATGGAGGCTTTTTTAGCAAGGGTTGCTAGTTAAGACTGCATTGAGAAGAAAAGGAATATAGTTATATAATGACCAATATAAGTGTATTTTTTATGAGGAGGAAGAAGAGAATTTGTCAAGTGTGTTTTTTAATTGTAGAAAGATTTACCAATATAGATGACATATTATAGGCAAGTGGGAGCATAAATGGTGTTACATCAAGATTATCCCAAACAAAATTTTATACATGTCAAATTGAGGTTACAAAGACTAGATGTAGAAGCATGGATGACAATGCGGTGTTCAATCTTGTGGAATGTGAGGAGAATAAGAAATAACATTTTTAATGGTTCATCATTCGATCATGATGGTATTATACATGATGTGATATTTTTTTTGCTTGTGGTGGTTGTAAAAGGTTAATAGGGACACAAAATTTAACTTAAGTCAATGGGTAAGCAATATTTAAACTTGTATTTGACTTCGATGAAATGATGAAAGCTTACAATGAATGTTGATGCTTAATATTGGAAACAATATATGGTTCAATAATCATATTTATTGATTCTTAATCAAGAATATCACACAATCATATATATACATAATACCAAGGATGACCTTTGTTGAGGGGTATGGATAGGTTATTTTGAAGTGACAAATTTTAGTAGTTCTTAGTAATGTTGCGTCTTTGAAACAACAACATTTTATCAAGTATGATGTGGACAATTTAATAAGAGGTCAGACACGGAATCATGAGAAAATTTTCAGGTTCAAGGCAGAAACCAACAAAAAAAAACATAAATGATTTTTATTGATAATTATTTAATGGTAGAGTAAATTTATGTGTTCTTTATTATGTGTTGAGTGCAAAATGCATGAGGATGGAATATGTAAATGGGTTTATGTGTTTTTGGATGGTAAAGACTTTATTGTAATTCTAGTTTGGAATATTAGAAGACATGTATTCTTATACTTGTATCAATTAACACTTCTTCTACACAATTGGTTTTAATTAATAAAAGTTGCCTAAAACAATTAACACTTATTACAGTTCATGATCATGTACTTTGATATATGTACAACCTGATCAACCTACTGTTGTCGAAACTATGGCGGACGCACCAATTATAACATTTTCTTCATTCTCCATTTTCAAACCGATGTCTCTTGGCGAAGTTAATTTTCAATCAATGTTTAGGTCGTTGATTGTAATGCTTGTTATAGGTGGAATGATTGCGTTGAAAGCCACACATTAGGGTTTTCGGGGTTGAATATGGATGGATGAAGGAAACACTGATGTTGGAGGTCATTGTTCATGTGTAATCATAAATTGTATGAAGACATACTATATATTACATCTTTTTATGTAGAAACTAAATGGTAAATCAATGTCAATTATCCAAATAATTATTATATATATTAACAAGAATGTAAAAAAATCTCAACTATATAATTCACATAAATAATTAGAATTTTATTTATGTATCTCTCTGTATATATATGTATGCTTTTGACCGATATCTCACCCATAGTCCGCAACATTAAGTACAACTCTACTGTTTTGAGTGCGGTTCGGCCTTCTTTTCTTGGCCTTTATGCTTTCTAACCTGGCAAGATTATATATTTAATTAACTTTTTCTTTGTAACAATTTTTGTTTAGTTTAATGAATATCTTAGCTTATTACTTGTCACTTTTGATGGATTAGGTTTATAGGCACGATACAGAATCGTCTAAACTGCTCAGAGCTTGACACACGTACTGCATACCACAGCTTGAACATGACACTTAATTCACGACCATTGGTTCCTCTCATCATCCTCCATATAAAATACTTCTTTTCAGTCTCAAACTTATCTTAACTTGTTCAATAAATGGGGCACATGATTAGGGCACTTGGCCTTGAATCTGAGTGATGGTTAATTAACATGGATTTTATTGGTTTAAATGGATTTCTTTCCATTATACAGTGTATCAGCTAATCTTTGACCTTGTTGGAGGACAAACGTATACGTAGCACGTGTTGAATTCAAATCTCATGAAAGTTGCTTAGCTACGTAGTATGTACGTGAATGATCATTACAATTTACATAATTTTATAACGCACAAATAACTCTTTCAATATATTTTTTTTCTCTTTCTCAATTATCTTCTCACTTTAAATCCGGGATATTAATTCATGTGAGCATATATATATATATATATATATATATATAAGTGACATTATTTATCGGATATTTTAATCCGTATTATTTATTGGATATGATTTATTCTATATCGTACCTAAACTAAGTCACGAGTTTGATTTCTAATCAAACAAAGTCAAGATCTTCACTTAAAAAGTCTATTTAGTTAAAACAAATATTTCTATCATTAATTAAAAAATATTTTAGACTTAATATAAGCTAATTTTCTTATTTTTAATACATTTTATTAGTTGACCATGTGAAATATTTTACTAAATATTAAATTTTACTCCTAAGAGTAAATAATCTATATGCACTAACCGTGAAATAATTTTATATTTATTTAGTCACAAATTATTATATATGGTAAGTTTGTTAATTTTTCCGATAGAAATGTTATGGATACAGATTTTTTAAAATTTGACGCACAGTTCACACTCTTAATTATTAATTAAAATTTATTAAAACCGCAATTTTAATATGAGTTTCACGTATTATTTAATAAAGGAAATGTGCTCTTTTTGTCCCTTTACTTTTTAGTCAAGTTTCTTATATTTTCATGTCGACAAATTTATCCTCAAACATTCATAACATATGAATTTAATACATCTTCTCTAGTGTCTTTTAAAGTTACGAGAGATCTTTTTTTCAATTTGGGTACCAATCACCAATATGAATATACAGGGAATATATATATATATATATATATATATATATATATATATATATATATATATATATATATATATAAGAATACAATTTTTTAATGAATTTCTCTCACAATAATGTAATTTTTAAAAAATTAAATTAATAAAAAATATTTTTTAAAAATATTTTCTTAATTATACCTTGTAAGTTACTTAAGAAAATGGATTTATCTATCTAGTTTTAGTTATTTTTTGTAACTGTTTATGGGTAGGAGTATCTCTTGTACTCCCTTTTAATATATTTCATTTTACCTAAAAAAAATATTATTTTTTTAAAATAAACTTTTTAGTAACATCTATGTTTTTATCTATAGTAAAAAAAATATTTAAAATATACCAAACATATGTTTGTAATTTTTATTTTTGATGAATTTTTGCAATGTATTTTTTGTTGTATCCTTGTCTTAACAAATGGTTAGATTAAGGATCCTTCAATATGACGGCATGGAAAAGAAGATTGCGAAAGGGGGGAATGGATAGGCAAATGTGGGGTGTGGCCTTACTTATGATTTGACATTCAACTGAAGAGAGTACACATTCAAGCCCATTAATGTCATTACGGCTAAGGATCTTTCGACAGCTAAGTACTAACCACAAAAACATAAATATGATATCCCTGTCCTATTATTTTATAATAATTTTACAATATTATTTTCTCTTTTAAATTATTTCAATATTTTTAAATATTTATAAAATAATTTGATTTTAATTTATTTTTAGTATAAATATATATTTGAAAATTATTTATTTTTAGTATAAGTATATCTTATAAAATTATTTTGAATTTAAATATATGTTTTAAAAATATTTATTTTAGTTATATTTTATTTCTCGGTTTTTGTTTAAAAACTTATATTTTAAAATTATTCACAGATATATGTAAAATATAAAATTTGTAAACCTCATACTCATATCATACAAGATAGATGAACAGGTAACTATTACAGTTAGTTGTACGATTTCAATTTCCAAGTTCCAATTATGAAAATTTAGTCCAACTTTCCTCTCCTTATAATCAAGTGCATTTTTTTATTTTTTTTTAGAATTTAAGAACTTTAATTATATGACACTAGTGTTAGAATAGTGGATTAAAGCCTAACTCAACCCTACAAAACCGGCTTGTAAGGTGAGGGTTGCTTTCCACTTATATACTATTCAATTGCCTAATCTCTAGTCGATGTGGGACTTGGGTTTTTTCCAATACACCCCCTCACGTCCAGCACTATTGGGCTTGGTACGTGGATAAATGGTAGGTGGCCCTTTTTAATGATCTAGGATTGGCGGGACTTGGGTTTTTCCCAATACACCCCCTCATGCCTGTGAGGCATGCATCAATGGTGGGTGGCCCATTTTTAAAGTGGATCTAAATGGCTTTGATACCAACTTAGAATAGTGGATTAAGCCTAACTCAACCCTACAAAACCGGCTTGTAAGGTAAGGGTTGCTTTCCACTTATATACTATTCAATTGCCTAATCTCTAGTCGATGTGGGACTTGGGTTTTTCCCAATAACTAATGTAAAAACATGCAAAAATATGGTATGTGTTGAAGATAAAAAATGAATCCAAACTGTTGAAGTTTACCAACAATACTAAAATTATTGTCCGAAATTGTTAATGGCGTTATTTGGTATACAAACAAAAATTATATGATATATACATTAAACGGGGAATCATAAATGCAATTATATTTACTAGTGTTTAATTCAACAATATTGATATATATTATATTAATTAACATTATTATAACTAATATTAATAAATGTAAATTAATATTATATATTTTTTGGCATGAATGAGATTTAAAACTCATTCTCATAATTTAACACACACATATATATATATATATATATATATATATATATATATATATATATATATATATATATTTGTATGAAATAGTAAAATTTTAATGTGTCATATTTTTCTTTCTTTCTTTTTTTAACAATGATATTGATATAAAATATTTATTATTGTTGAAAATTATGAGTACATATGAAATGAATATTCTATTTTCAATATAGTCTATTTTATTTTTAATATCAAAGGAATCATAAACGCACACAAATTAATTATTTCCCTCTTAACATAATCTATTTGATATTCAAGATCATAATTCAAACCCTGAATATCTTAATTAAAAAATACAATCTACTACTAATTATGTCAACCAATACTGATTTCTAATGTTACATTATCACTATATTAGCACTTTATAATAATTAATGTCACATTAACTTATATGTCATCCAACATATTATTTTTCACATCAATCACATTAACAAATTCATATATTTGGAAAAGGTAAAAATGAAATAAAAGAAAATAAAGAGAAAGAAAAATGCATAATACAATATTTTTTTTATTTAGTTGAAGAAAAAATAAAATAAAAATAGAGAAAAAGTTGAATTTAAGAAACAAAAATTCAAAATTTATTTTTCTTCTATCTTTCTTTCAATTTAATTTATTTTTCTTTTCTCTCATTTTCCATCCACCCAATCAAAAATAGGGAATTAGAGGAAAATTTAGGGATGATACAATTGATGCAATTGATTTTTAGAGAATCAAAATTATATAATTACGTTAAAAATACAAGTAGATCAAATATAAATAAGGAGTTAGAATAATATTAATATATAATCACGTTGGTTGAGTGCTAAAATTGTAATATTATCTATAACTTTACATTAATTAACTATGTCAAATGATAATTAATATTTAATAATTTTTAGAGTAAATTACACTTCTAATTATCATTTACATATCTTATTTATTTTATTATTTTATAAGATAAAATTGAGAACTTAAAATACAATTTAGTCTAAATATTAATTTTCATATTATATACTTAATTATAGGTTATAACTAAAATTAATTTTAACTTAATAAGTATAATTTAATAATAAAATTAAAATTACAAATCTTTTAAAATTGAGACATTAAAATTATAAAATTAATTATTATAAAAAAAATAAAAATATAATTTAACCTATACTAACTGTTGCACTTAAAAAGTACATGATAAAATGTATGAATAAAAAAAATGATAAAAGGTTATTAAGGTTGGCGACGAGAATTCTATTATTGTGATTTGTGGGTGTAGGCTTGGACAATGAGAGACAAAGACCTTACCAAGTATAAAGCAATCCCTGGCCGTTGGATGCAGTACGGTACCAAGCTGATAGGTGTACGGTTATGATTAGTGTTTTAGTTACTTTAACTTTAACGACTACGGTAGTATCTTTAGCTCTTGAGATTTCATAATAGCTAGAACACCCACCATGATAAATAAATCAATAATTAAATCTTTACATATATTTTTTATTATTTATTTCCATGTATAATTCTGATTTCAGAATTCTCTTCTTCGGGTTTGGAAATGTTTTTTTTTTTAATATAAAAAACTTTAAGACAAGTGTAGTAATAAAATCTATATTTTTACATTACATAAAAATATTCTGATTAAATAACAAACAGAAAATCAAGCTTTTATCATAATACTAAAATAGGTCAATTATTTCCATTTTTCTCTCTATATGCATTAACTAGAGAATAGAGAATAGAGAATATTAATAATACCTACTAATTTTTTTCTTAAAATAAATTAATTTAAATACCATTTTTTTTCTTTGTACTGCCCCCGAGTCTCATGTTTCAGCACACATAAATTTGATAGAAACATAACCCTTTTCACTTTTCCTGGCAACACCCCAAGGCTTCTCTGCATTCTTTCTTAATTCACCAAACCAAGCAAAAGTTATAGGACTTTGACAAATAATTATTCTTTCTCTTCCATTACATCATAAACACAAAAGCAAGAGGAATCGAAGCTGGGATCGTAAATTCTCTGTGAAACTGAAGCCTTGATCCATTCTTGTAAGTGCTTTTTGCCCTCTTGTTCATTGGTGCTTGATCTGTTTATTTTGCCCTTCCTTTTTTAGCATCACTAATAATTACTCTTCCATTTTCAAAATCATCAAGCATAGTCTCCTTTCAGCAATGCCGTTGACTTACGTTCAAATAACCTTCTATTTGCGTTTCCTTCTATATTCTACAAATACCCTGCTTATAGTTATAAGTCAGTTCTTATCTTCTCTATACCTTGCTCTTGTTTAGTGTTATCACAAGCCGGATTCTTTTCCATTTTTTTTTTCCTGTTTTGAATTTGTGCAAATTTGTGAGAAAAAAGTGCACTTTTTCAATGGATATTGATTGAGATCTTGAAATTATTTCCGAGTCTAAAGAGGAAGAAGAAAAGGTAAAGAAACCCAAACCCAAGCCTTTTGTGCTTCTTTAATCGTTCTTCCCCACACTATTTTCTTATATGTAAAGCAAAAACTTTTTATTACTCAAGCAAAAGGATGAACCAAGCCTTTTATCTATTTCTCGTGTATATTATATGCTTTTTATTTTTATTTTTTTGGACTCAGAAGCTGTCTCTGTTTCCCCTGCAACTAGTTCTTTTATTATTGCCGTTGAAAATCACTCGACACTTGTTTAAGATTTTAAACATTTAACATAATTTTCATCATTTAGACAAATAAATATCTAGACCCACGTAATTTAATTAATTTATTTTTTCCCATATATGACTTCCCCTTATTAATACAAAATTCCTCAAATTGAATTATAAAAACATTCCCTCGTGGATTTGGATAATCTGGATCTTGCTCTTTAAAATTGCGTCTCGTATATACCCTTTTGTGATCATTTCATTGCTGTCTAATTTGCCTCAGTTTTAAGTCATCTAAGGTGGAGGAGCAATGAGGACAGAGTCGAAGAAGATATCAAAGGTATGCGTAAGAAGACTGACTCGCCATTTTCTCATCATCTCACGGATCGTGAAATGATTATTTAATTTTTCGTTTTCGGGTTTCAGTCTTCGTGGCCCAAATTAGCCGTCAGGAAGTGGCTCAATATGAAAAGCAGTGCCGAGAAGTTTCACTCAGATTACGAAGCAACAGGTGAAACGTGATTCTTTAATTAGTGTGATTAGTTTCGTTTTGCGTTTCGATTTTCACGTTTTGGGTTGAAACTCGGACTTTGCTTCTTCTTTTTTTGTCGATGTGGGACTTAGCAACTGCGAATGAGAGGAGAAAGAGCTGTTCAGACCAGGATCGTTACGCCGTCGTTCCGGAAGATTTCTCAGGTAATTTGCGAACACTTTCTTTCACACATCTACGCCGTCAGATCAGATCAACGGCTTGTTCAATATCATTGGAAACCTTCCAGTGGGCCCCTGCCACGCGGACGGTTGATTTTCTGGGGATCATGATATTGAACTAAGCCTAACAATAATATGATTAGGTTTAAAATAGCACTTATTATTATTGCTATTACGTCATTAATACCGTATCATTTATTCTTTTGGTTGCTAAATGAGTGATGAATTTGGGTTTTGTTTTCAAAGAGGGGTGGGTGATGGATGCTACAAGTGGAATGAAACGTTCGGTACTTGGGAAGAAATCAAGTCCTGACACTGGGGCGATGGACCTTAGGTAAATACTTGCATCATACCCGTTGTTGAAATAATATGTGGCTATTGACAAGTTATGGTGAAAATTTTCTCGAGTGTTCTTGACTTTTAGATAAAATGATTAATTATTGAGGGTGTGGTTTTTTGTGTATAGGATGTTCGTGGGGACGTGGAATGTCGGAGGGAAATCACCGAACGAAGCCTTGAATTTGAGGAATTGGCTGACGTGTCCTTCCCCAGCTGACATATATGTTATTGGGTATGTATTTTTTGTCCATATATTTTTCTTATGGTACTAGTAGTAATCTCTGTTTTAATCCCAACAACTTTCATTAATTTCTGATCTATGACCTGTCCACGGGTTTGCCTTTATGCACAAAATAGTCGCTTTAAATATTCGACGGGTACAAGCTGCTATAATTACACTGCCATTTTCGTAACCTTAAACTATTTTGTTATTGGCCAACGGTTCTGTTCTGGCTCGCATATCCATGACTGACTCATGTGTCAGAACCAAGAAGGACGATTTCACCCTAGCCTTTTCACCCACGTGTCGCATCATGGTTTTAGAGCTCTAGGAAAAATAAAATAATTTTTGACAAATAAATTTAAATAACTAGTTTCATTAATTAGGTTATAAAATTAAAAAAAAAATTATGCTACGATATAAATTTTTTCTCATAACTGATTTTTATAAAATTCGAGATCAATTAATTTTTGTACTAATAAAATGGGTTAGTTATTTAATTAAAAAATTAATTATGCATAACACAACGCGTTATTGTTCAGACCCGTTGTGCATGCGAAATTGTCATTTTGTTGGGAAACAAGCGGCACTATTTATAGGATCCATTGACAATTGCATGAGGATAACTGATATCCGTATAGTCATATCATGCATTAAGGGTAAAATGGATAGGTAGCTAGTAGCTACTTTGCGTTTCTTTCTTTCTTTATTTTGTTTTTTAATTTTTGGACTTAGGGTCTTTGAGTTGTCTAAAAAGATTTGGAGGAATTTTCATGTATAGCATTATATTTTGATAGGTTCCAAGAAATCGTACCGCTAAACGCGGGGAACGTGCTTGGGCCTGAGGACAGTGGCCCAGCAGCGAAGTGGCTGGGCATTATCCGTCAAGCCTTGAACAGCAACAAGAGCGAGCGTGAAATGTCACAGTACTACGACAGCGATCCAGAAGGAAGCCCGAAGTGTAGGCCCAGTTTCTCGGAGATGCTCTCATTAGAGGAAGAGTTTGGAAATGGAGAAAGCTCTCCTAGGAGTGCGCAACGCTATTGCCTAGCAGCAAGCAAACAGATGGTTGGTATATTCTTATCCGTGTGGGTAAAAGAGGATCTTTGCAACCATGTTAGCAATTTGAAAGTGTCCTGCGTTGGCAGAGGCATCATGGGTTATCTTGGAAACAAGGTTCGTTCCTCCAATGGTGCAAGTGAGTTTTAGCGCACGTGGTATGATATGCTTACACTTTTATTGTTTGTTGCATGCTGATTGCTGACAGGGTTCAACGTCAATCAGCATGACATTGTACAACACCACGTTCTGCTTCGTTTGCACCCACTTGGCTTCTGGGGAGAAATTTGGTGACGAGTTGCGAAGAAACTTTGACGTATCGGAAATCTTGAAGAAAACTAAATTTTCTCACTCCTTTAAATCTCAGCTTGCTCCCGAGACCATACTGGAACACGAGTAAGTCCTTCATTAGTTTACATTTTTTTTTAACTTATAGTTCCTTCCTCTCCGTGGCATGTGTTCTGATTGTCGCTTGAATTTTTTTTGGTATGTTTATAGTAATGTTATTTGGCTTGGCGATTTGAATTACCGGCTAGCTGCTGGCTACGATGACACACATGAACTGCTAAAGAAGAATAATTGGCAAGCATTACTAGAGAAGGATCAGGTAATTATGTTTGCTAGCTATGATTTGTGTGTGTGTATATATATATATTTATTAATTATCTTTGTTGGTGTTTCAGTTTCTTACTTAATAGTACTTGGGATGTTTTTTATGGCTTGCCCTAACACAATGTTGTATTGACTCGGGTTGGCAGCTAAGGATAGAGCAGAGAGCTGGTCGAGTATTTAAAGGTTGGAATGAAGGGAACATATACTTTGCTCCTACTTACAAATACTTGACCAATTCTGATCACTATGTTGCCCAATCCTCCAAGGAAAAACGACGGACTCCTGCTTGGTAAGATAAAGATTTTCTTGTTAATCTAATGTTTGCGTTTTGTCATCCATGTAGGGAACATGGTTTGAAACATCAATTAGATCATTGTTTATTATTTCCACTTTACGTGCTTTAATTTGTTATGAAAGGGCATTACCCATTTGAACCCAAACCACATAAATTTATCATCTTCATACGCTCATGTCACTTTTAATGATGCCATTTGCAATTTTTTAGAAACTGGTGGCGTATGCTTTTGAAATGGACTCACTCGTGATGTATGATATGTTTAGCTGATTGATGATGTAACCCAAGAAGCATTTTATATTCAGCATGGCATTTTATATTTTAATGATAATGATGTAAAAACAGGTGCGATCGAATTCTCTGGAAGGGGGAAGGCCTGAATCAGATGTGGTATGTTCGAGGAGAGTCCAAATTCTCAGACCACAGGCCTGTGTACTCACTATTCTCGGTTCAAGTGAACTTGAGAAGCAAGAACATAGCACCATCCACTGGCACTATGCCAAAGTCCTGTCCCTTAAAACCGTTGACAAATGTTGCGTTGTCATCGACTTGTTCTGCTGCTAAAGTCCAGGCAGAAGAGCAACTCTTGTTGCTAACGAGAGCACAAAGTTGCATAGACACTGTACCCAGGTTTGTTTGAGTCCATAAGACACTAGGCAGACGAAGTTTCCAAGTTGATACCATTACCACCTTCAAGCAACCGCACCTCGCGGTATAGTGTGGGATTCGATGGCTAACCATGAAGAGGAAAAAATATTTTCTGGTGAGGAATTTTACGAGTGAAAAAAACTACTTAGGTATACATATCCATCTCTTTTGGGTATTCATATTCATGTCCCAAAGCAACTCCGAACTAGGTAAGAGTTTTTTTGTCGGAATTTAGGTCGGAGTTCTCACCTTGTTAAACACCTCTAGTGACTAGGATAGCTGTCAAATTGCTACGAGTCATAGCAAATTTTGAAGGAGTGGGAAATGCTAATTGATCATATTTGTAAATTTTAAATTGTAATCATAACAGTGATTGTTATTATGATAGATTATAGATGATTTTTTAATGCAATGTGCAACTTGTGTTCATATAAAATATATGACTGATTGATTGATGATTGACGATGCTTGTCACCTTGTGCCGGAGAAGCTTCGTGCAATTAATATACGTATGGTGGTTTTTTCTTTGTTGAATGTTCATGTAATGTTTTTTTTTTTGTGGTAATTGCATGTGCATGTAATGTATTACCATTATATGGCAGTTGCCACTTGCCATGATATTATTATTATGGGCGTAAATAAAATGTCAAACTTGTGGTCAACCCCCCGTTGCCATGCTATTCCGTGTCTTTCAAGAGGATTGTTACACGAGCTCAAAATTGCAAAGAGGATTGTTGCGCGTGAGCCCAAAATCAAAAGAGAATTGTTGCTGACTTGCTGTCGTTGAAACTACACTAACATTATTCCAAAAGTATTTAAATTAAGATGAAAAATGTTGGCTCACAATTTTTTAACAATATCTTATTAATACCTTTTTTTTATTATTGGTTAAAATTTATAAAATTTGATGTATTTTATACTAAATCAAGAGAGATTCATTAAATGAGATTGAATGCCCATAAAATTTTTCTAATAAAATTTTATCCAATAAACAAGAGTGTTACAAAGAGCTTCACTAGATTCACTACTAGTATTTTCGAAAGATAATACACTAATTAATAAAATTTTAAAAAATATGAATATAAAAATGAATTTAATTTAAATATTTTAATTAAATATAAAATATAAATACAGTTTATTATATTTATTAAAGTATTTTTTAAAAGGCTATAAGTATAATATTTCTTGTAAAGATCAAATATATTTTAAATAGAGAGATACCTTAAAACTTAAAGTTTGTATATATTGTTCTCTTTAAAGCATAATAAATAATTTCATTAAATATTAACATAAATAATTTATTTAGTTTTATTTAGTTAACGACACGCATGTTACTTATAGAACTATTTTTTTTTTCTAAACATAAAGGACTTAAAACATCTATAATTTAAGATCAAAGAATTATGCAAGATAGTTCGGATCAAGACAAAAAATGTAAGACCGTATGCATTAATAATAATTCTGAATCCAACTGAATACCACATTCATGCTATAGAAGAAAAGATTTTCCTTGGTAAGGGTATGCATAGTGCAGATACCTTCTATCTTGCGCTCCGAGTCCTAAACGCAGCGTTTCACATTTCTATTTCAATGCAGATCAAAACCCAAACACATACCGATAGTGTTGTTGTTTTCTGCTCCCTCGTTATAGAAGCCTGTCAAATTGCGTCGCTACCTGTATGAGAATATTTTTCAGCTTCCAAATTCATTTTTTTATTAATTACATACATGCAATTGTTTCTTCTGAACTCGGCAACAAGTGTTGTGGTTTGTGGCTTACACTTTTTTTTTCCTTGTGGAAAGGGAAATATATAGTTCTAGTTCATGAACGACGAATTTGCAGTGAAGAAGGGAATGGTACGTTTCATTTGTATTATTTGGAACTTGAGGTTCCGAGTTACATCCTGTTGAGAAGTTTGTGTATTTGTTTGTGGTGTTGAAACTTGTGATGTTTGATTTTGGAGGGGGTCAAGGCTTTTAAATGCGATAAGCATGATTGGGAAAAATGAACTATTCCACTTTACTAAGGGTGTGACTATCCATGCTAATCATAGTTTATTCTATCTATTGCATAGATATGATTCCTTCTCGTCCTCTCCTATGAACCAACAGTAAAATTCTTTTACCAGGGCATCTTTTTGGGGGCGTTGCTGTGATAATCTTTCCAGTTTCCAGAATCAGGCATTTTGGCTAGCAAAAAATCCTAAATGTGTGAATCGTAGGGACCTTACGACGTATTAGAACTCTTCTAGATTTGATCCAAGCATCCTCATCTTTTTCTCATGGAAAGCTCTGTATTGTAGTGCATCTGTTTCCCAATATGATACAGGCAGTTGAGGTTTCAAACAAGAATTTCTTGACAGGAAATCCCAGCACCAACACTTCTTGGGGAAATTCTTCATGTTTCAGTTCACTGGTCATTTTATTGAACAATTACTTGACCCAGATCCTGCAACAAGGACTGCGAATTCTGAAAGCCGAAATTTCGTTTGTAAGTGCAGTTGATACATTTAGTGTGGATAATGTATCCTTTGAGAGTGATTCTTTATTTGGTTTACCCATAGCCACTAGGACAGAAGATCCTATATCAGATTTAATCATGTTGGAATTAGAAAAGTTAAAGCTAGTGAACTATTAGAATCTGAGAATGTCATGTCTGTTCATACAAACAATTGCTGTGAGAGTGAGATCATAGTTAACAACACTGTCAAACTCTCACGCTTGCTTACAAGGGGATGCTGATATAATATTGATAATTTGATGGCCAATGCTTACGGCAGAACAGATAATAATTTTATTTCAGTTTGTCAATTTTATAACATGGGAGATGACAAATAATCTATAGGTGAAAGCTACAGATAGATCTGTGAGCTATTGCCCTAGCCTACAAGAAAGCAGATGGCAATTCTGTGTCAAGAGATCATATGATGAGGGGGAAGATAGCACCATATCAATGGGTCAAAACTACCAACAAGAGTAGGAAAGTAACATGCCATTGGTTGCTCATTCTACTGCAAAAGGAAAGAGCATTATGGTATCCTTTGGAGGCTTTGATGATGAGGATGATACAACTCTCACTGGAAAATTCATTTCCAGTGTCTAAGAAGGCTCCTTCAAACACATTTCCTTTAAATGCAAGAAGTTTGCTGCTCACTGGTATTCTGGATGAAATTCCTGTAAAGTATAAGACTTGGTCGTGGCAGGTAAATTTAGTATCATGAATTGATCTTGCACAGTAGCTAAACCTCAATTACTTGTCTTGTTCCTATGCTTGCTAGAAGGAACTTTGAGGTGTCATAAAGGTTCCGGATATTTATGTAGCTGTCAGTCATGAAATTTTTAGAAGGTAAGCCTGTTAAAACCTGATTCCGGATGCAGAATTCTTTTTGAGCTAAACTGCTGTTTCTGATTAATCTACGTATCTCTACTTCTCTATTCAGTGAGATGGTGGGATTCTAGCCAAGCGCATAGACACACATTATGAACTTTCATATCTTTGTTGTTTGTCTTTATGGAAAATCCTGAGTATAGTTAACAGTTTCTTCCTTCTCACATTGGAAGATGCTTGTTTGTAATCGTTTGGTGTGTGCTGACTGACTATCAAAAGTAACTTAAGTGTTTAAATATTTCCATAACTGTGGACAAGTCATCCTTGTTGAGAATAAAAGGGAACTCATGAAACAAAATTGAACATAGGTATCTGTAATTGGGTGTGCAATGATTGTAAGTAGTCAATAAATTTCATAGAGGGTAGTTGATTGTGATACCATGGTTGGGATTCCCGTGCATGTTCTTAGTCTTGTATACAATGGAGTTTATTGCACATTTGTACAATTTGAAAGATAAAGGATTTTAGTCTATCTTCTATCTGCGTTATCTTTTGAGGGACTGTTTTCCTCATAAGGTAGAAAGTGTTTTCATCTAATCATGTTTCATAGTATTATATATGCCTGCTGGGCCATTTACTGTTTTTGTTATATTGGATGCACTTGCTAATTCGATGGTGTCATTTGAAGTTAACTGGTATATTGAGTTGATTAGAATATATCTCCAACCTCGGAAATATCTAGCTATTGTGAATTAATAATTGATATCGAGCTCTGCATCGTATTCAAAGTTGCATCGTCTTCTTTTGTTAGGATTTTCTTGCCTTATATTAAAACTTTCCTTTTCACATACCAGAGTGTTATATTAAAAACCTCTACTACAACATAATTGAAGGATCAAGCAACTAGGAACCTATATAGTTGCTGTTGTTAAATACACATTTGGACGGTTCATTGAAGGTGAAGTATTCCTGATTGCCGAAATTTAGATTGAATTTGGTATGTTTCCTCATACTTGTTCATCTCGTTCTATGTTTCCTGCGCCTAAGTTATTGATAGTAACGACCTGGTAATTAGAATGCTCATCTTTGCCGTTGCTCTCATCTATTGTTTGCTTCGCTGGCAATACAGGCTCTTTAGTATCTGTACTTGATGACTCGTAGTCATTACTTTTACCCCAAATCACAAGATACAGCCCTAAAATAATTACAATAGCTCCGATTGCCCTGTAAAATTTGTCAGATTTTTAGTTTATTTTCATAAAACTTTTTGAGAAATTAGTAGATAGTCTGAGATTGATTGTTATGATCCTTACTAATCTCCACATGACTCATACTTGAATATTATAAAATCTTTCTCGAAATTTAAAGGACTTGAGTATGTGTCACGTAGAGAATGTAAGCATTATAAATATGTGCCGGTGTTGAACTATCTAATAATTTATGTTTACATGAGTTTTGGTTTGAACTCGATTTTCAATTACCTCCCAAGGTACATTACTTCAGCCAGAAAGAAGGAGCCCATGACAGCCACAATGACCATGCAGAGAGGGTTAAAAGTTGTTACAAAGACCGGGCCTCTATCTTTCATCACTGCTCCTTGGATGTAATAAGCCATTCCTGAGCAAACTATGCCCTACATGATAAAATTTTGAAAATTTATTGAGAAAAAAATAATTAAAAATAATTATTGTATGAATTTCTTCTAACAGCATAAGTAGTTTATTTACAAAAGGCTTTCTTATTATTTAAAGTATAATTAAATTTGATACTTCGTACCGAAAGGTTCTTCTGTGATGACACATCTAAATTCACTTTTAAAGCTAGTATGACCATGTGAGCAGTTAATATATGATTTATGAATGGCAATGCTGTTCTGGTGAATCCTCTATGAGGACCTACCTGATGAATTCATCTTTTTTGTTTTAAGTTTTTGTTCAATGCCTTTGAATGTCATGGTTTGTCTTAGTGACTTTCTTGGATTCTCTTAAACTCTGGTTGATGTTTTTTTTTTCTTCTCTCTGGTTAAGATGGTGGTTGTGTTTAGTATAAAAGTAAAGAACCTACACTGTAGACAGCAGCCAGCAATTTTGTATCCCATTGCAAAGACCAAGCTGAAAGATTTTTCCTTTCCATAATCAGGGCAACTATGCCACCTTCAGCTGTTCCCAATAGGCATATCCATGCTGTAAGAGAGAGCTCAGCAGGGTAGGCTTCAATGGTAATAGCCTAGAGCAAAAGATGAAACTGTATTAGGGACCCCATAAAATCAAAAGAAAAAATGTCATTGGGATCCCGATCTATATTATTTTATCAATAGCGATAGATAATAACTCACTTGGAGAATCATGAAACATGCACAACTAAAGCAGCCAATTGTGATCATTATTGATCCCTTTATTGCATGTTGAAGATTTACCCCACCATTTTGCTGGTTGTGGGAATTGCTTCCGTTTGTTCCAAAAAGGTCAAGTACTGGGCCCTTTATCAGTGTCATGACCATGGCACCTGCAACAGTGGCTAAAGTCCCCACCACCTTTGCTTGACTGCGTGCACTTTTTAGTTTTACCTTCTCAAGCCTGGGATTATCACTTAAATTTCAGATAGATTTCTTAAAAGCGTAGACTTTGCTACTTCATATAACGTGTTTTGAGTTTTACAGAAAAATATTGAAGTAGATCCTAATGCATCAGTTACATACATATCTGGATTTGCAGATTTCAGTATTAATTGGGCTATTTCAATTTTTTCTTATTCCAGCAAACTAATTAGCTAAGTTTATTGGAAAATAAGTCAGCTCTATGCCTAACTCTTAAGGTTTACAATAAGTAGAGAAAATAAGTTAACTCTTTCTCAAACTCTTTTCTAGATAAATTCCTGTTGATTCATATAAACTCTAATAAACTTTTCAAGAAGATAGTGTTTTATTATAATTCAAACGATTTGAAGAAACTAACTTTGTTTTGAAATATATTCCTTTGGAACTTATGTTTCTTGTAAATTATACTACTTTCATTCTTATTTATAATTAGTACAGTTAGTTGTTCCTTTATATAAAACTTAATTTATAATATTTGATGTATTAATTATTTTTAGACTAAGATATTCCGAATTAAAATATGTTCTCTTAATTTGATATAATACAATAATTATATATTATTTTAAAAATATGCATTTAATTAGTTATGATAATAAGTAATATTAATTATGAGAGAGAAGTAATATAGAATATGCGTTGTAATTGTTAATTGATTAAGAGAGATGTGAGTATTAATTAAAAAAGAAAAGTATACAATATTATTTTTGGAAGAAAAATATAAAAGTAAAATAAATTTATTATTATCAATCAAATTAACTACTTTTTTTTTTGTAATCATTTTATATATAGGAAGGGAGGTAATATATAATTTGTTCATTTATGTAGCTTAATCTTATTTAATACTATAATTCACTTATAACAATTTATTATTGTAGTTTACTTCTTTGCTTTTTAATGGAGTTAGAATGTTAGAATTGTCATTGTGTTAATAATATTATGTTATACATATTGTTATTAATGGATTTTTTAATATTAATTTTATAATAAGTAAACTTTTAATAAAGTTTACAAGTTGAGTCTACAAGTCAAGTTTACATAAACTCCAATGGTTACGTAAACTCTAGAGTTTATTTTTTTTTTAATTATGTTTTCGCTTCAAATATTAGCGAGACACGGAAGTTATAATTAATAGTTTCTTTCTTCTCTTCTTTCTTGTTATTAAAATAAATAAAAACTTATACAGCCTTGTGCGAATATAATTTCTCATGTCTTTTTATATATAGCTTTGATATCCTTTAATTTATTGAACGGCATGGGAATATTACCTAAGAATCCAAGCCATGAGAAAGGTAATGGCAGGGAGGACATTGTACATGGAAACGGCAAAGGTTGCTGTGGTGTACTTCATTCCCAAAAAATATAAATTTTGGTCAATAACTGGCCTGCCATAACAAAGCAACATCAGGGTTAAGTAAGTGCATCATTAATCGTATAAATATTGCATGACTAGGACCTAGGAGAAAGTGTCTAGGCATGCAGGAAATTACTCTAGCAGGCTGAGAACCATTATCTTCATGAAGATTGAAAATGTCATCTTAGGCCTTTCTTTCCTGTTAAAAACATGTAGCATTACTTCAGTAACATGTTCACACAATTACACACGCACACACACATCGAGGGGGAGAGAAATATACTTCTCCAAAACCACTGCAAAAGGGGCCATGACAACAAAGGCAAAAACATGTCGGTACACGACAAATACATAGTTACTCATTCCCTTGTTCAGTGCAGCTTTGGATAGAACATCCATACCAGCATATCCAAACTGTAAGAACACTACACCTATGAATGGCTTCAATCTGTTAAACAACTTTTGTTTGTAACCGGCCATCTTGTTTCAGCTCGGAACTAACCTATTTCTTGAGCCACAAGAATTAAGATAGCACACCATGCACCATAGAAGGCACGTGTTTATATAGGAGTTGGGGTAGTGCTTAGAAAATCAGTATTATACATACATTATATTTATACCTACAAATATAGGAGCTCTGCTGTTTCACGTAACCAAGTGGGGGAGTCACAGTAATCAAGCGAACTCGATCCTCAGAATTCTTTAAAATGTCGGTATCTGCTTTGAATTATTACTATCTTTTGCATAGTTGGAATGCTACTCATCACGGGGTACCTTTTATAATATCGTTCACTTGTTTCTCCTTTATTGTTTCTTTCGTGATTCGTTTATTTTACTTGATTTTTACGTGTACTATATATATTTGTGAAGATTTTTCTCCAGACAAGTTTTCTCTGTACTTTGTCATAAGATGGGGAAAAGTAATGCCCCAATATCTGATTTCAGATGAAGTGGGTGCTTGTTCACTTTTGAAGAATGAATGGAGCTATGTGACAGCTCCAATTGGACATAGAATTCCTGTATTGGAATGATAAATATCCTTTTTATTTTCTTATTTCTGCAAATTTCGGATGTTTCTTTCCTCTTAGGAGTTAATGGAAGAGGATGAAATGGCCTAAAGTTATGGATAAAAAGGGTTGTGAATTATTCAGGTGCATTATTGAATTTAGTCCAATGAGTCAATAGTCGAGGGCGACGTATGAAGGATGATTAGCAAAAGCATAAATAATGATCAATAATCATATCCTCTGATTTAATTTTGTTGCTTTGGTCGTAGGTCAAAACTTCAACGTATGGTAAGCACTGAGGTCCACTTCGTAGCTGGTGGCTTTAAGGCTTTTTAAGCACGGTTGTTTCTTTGTGCTTTAAATCTTTTATTAGCATGAAATTTGGATACTGCACCTCCTTTCTGGTCTCTGCTATGGTACCCACTCACAGTTTATTTTTTATATATATACAAGTGGGTCTGTGCACCCACTCATTGTTTAAAACAATTGCTGTTACGTTTCTCCTTTGTTCCTTGAAGAGATTTAAAATAGAACACAAGAACGGTTTTCTTTCGTTCTTGATGTCTGTATATACATGATATTTATACATAACACTGAATATTTAAGAGAATTTCAAAGTTCCAAGCTATCCTATACCTCAGATAAGAGGACAATGAGGTGAAATAATAGCTATTTGTATCATGCACAATGTTTATTACATTAACTTTTTCAACAATGAATAATGATATTTAAACATCTTTTAATTATAAATGGTATTAATGTCTATCATTTATTTTCATCTTTTTATTATCGTTTTATATCACTTATTATACTTATATTCTTTTCTCACTTTTCTATTTATAAAATAGCATATAGTGTCCACAAACTACTTTTTAACCTTTTTAAGGTTATCATGTTATTAGCGAAAAACATTTATCAGTTTTATTGATAATTAAATTCTACCAGAAATTTTGATTAACTAAATTTAGTAGGATTTTAGTCAATTATTTTTTTCTATCTATAATGTTTGAACTTGATACATTACTTAAGAAATTTGAATTTAGTTCTAATCCAATAGAAATTTGTTAATTTATGATATTTATTTTGATAAAAGAGGTTAAAAATAGTGCTCAACTCAATGATGTTTATGGCACTTTTAGAAATTTAAAATTAACAAGCTAAAAAATCGTAATTAAATATTTAAAACTCCTTCATTAACTTGATTAATATAAGAGGAAATAGAATTTTCTATTGTAAAAGTTGAAAATGAATTTTATATTTTTAGTTCTAATATAATCTTATATAACATAGATCCAAAATGTGGAAATCAAAAAGTTAACATATATTACTAAAAGAAATGTTAGTAACACACTTTCTACTCTTAAAAATGCATACACATTTTTATTAGTTAAAATTTATTTAAAAAATATAACAATCATGCTCCTAAAAATCTTAAAAGAGATTTTTAGAATAGAAAGCTTATAAAAGCTATGAGAGAAATGCTTAGCATACATTTTCTTACTCTTCACTCCCACTCAGTTTTTCTTCTTTTCTCTCTTCAATTTTTATCACATCATTTGACATATTTTCTTTCTTTCTTTAAATTTTTTTTGGGTCTATTTCTCCCTTCTTTTCATCGATACACCTCCTTTTTCACACGTATACCACTATTTTAATACCACGAAGATATTTAAATAGAATGATTTCCATTAACCCTAGATGTGTATGCATACGTAAGGATATTTACATACAACATTTAAAACATGACAATCAATACAATACAAATTGATTCAAAAACTCAGAAAAAAGAAAAATAAAAAATATCCTCCCATCCTATGCATATGAAAAGGATAAGATTGGGGGTCGGTTCAGTCCTCCAAGGACGCCACCAATCTCAAAGAATTCATTGGCGTTTTGATGCGCTAGTCAATGGAATCTTACTCAATGCGGGTCCCGTTTCACTTTGTTTCCTGCATGGCAGAAAAGAGAAATAATCAAATACTTCTGCTTTGTATGCCCTAATTTTTTTTTTATTTTTTTTTTTAACTATGATATCGTTATAAAATATTTATTACTAAAAGGAGTAATTAATCTATATTAGAGATCATGACTATACATTAGATAAATATCTTCCATCTTGTACAGGTAGCTAGGGACGTTTGGTCATTCCTACATCGGCCACCGAATGGAAGAATTAGGTAGCCGAACGCCAATCGGCCACCTGAATCAGCCCATCATCACTTAACACTTAATCTAGGCTTAGGGGATAATTACTTGATTAAACCCTAAACCCTAAACCCTAATACGGTAAATACGCCATAGGGCCCATAAGGCTCAAGGCCCATAAATGTCAGTATAAATAGCTCAGGTCAAAAGATAACGTCACTGTTCATTAATTACCCTAGATTTCTGTGCCCGTGCTAACTTGAGCGTTGGAGTGCCTTTTGCAGGTACAAACCCTTTCTCTCATATTGGATAGGAGCGTTCGTTCGACCTTCAGAACACAGGAAGACTATTGGTGTATCCTTATACAGGTACATTTGGCGCCCACCGTGGGGCCGAACGAAGTTGGTTGGAAGTTTGTTGAGAAGAACGATGCCGATAACTAGGAGAACAAACACGCAAGATCGTCCCATTGAGGAGCATGTGGAAGTGGTGGATGAAACCGATCTCTCTGAAACAGTGCGTTTGCTGAAACAAGAAATGGAATTAATGAAACAACAAAGAGAGAAGGATGCAAGAGAGCTTTCGGCCTTGAGGGCTGAGAATGAAGTATTGAAAAGTCAGGATACAACATGGAAACCTACTTATGTTACTAACACACAAACTCAGGGATCGTACCAGTCTCACGCGATACATACGTCAGCTCCTCATGCTTCGGCAGTAGCCCCTGAGAAGTTTCCTTCAGCTTTACCCACTGTAGGTCGTCCGGCAGATATGACCACTGTCGGATCACACCGGCATCCTTTTACCCCTTCCATCTAATATAATATATCTTCCATCTAATATAATTTACTCTGTACTCAAAAAATTAAAATTTGAACCCTCAATAATATAATTAAAAAACACAAACTACTACTATGTGTCAACTAATGTTAGTTTGTGTAATCAATTTAATCTTGAATTATGTAAAATTCTTTCTTTGTTCTTTTAACTTTATAAAATGTCATCCACTTTAGTCGTTTTTAGTAATAAGTCACAATATAAAATAAATTTTAAAAAAAAAACTAAAAGAGATTCTTAAAAAATCAGTGACTTAAGTAAAATTTTCTAAAACAACGATCCACCCTCTCTCTTGTTTTATTTTTCTATATATTGCATATAATATTTATTAATTAAAAGTAATTCTGATCGAATCAAGTGAAATTATTATATACAATAAAATTATTTTTTTTGAGTAATTGTGGAAATAAGTTAAGTTAAATTTTGATAGGACTAAGCTTGACCTACAACAAAATTATTAATTTTGGGTCTCGTCATTTTTCTATAAATAGGCTAATATAGACCTAAGAATTAAATATATTATTATTAATAATTACATGTTAAATATAAACTATAAATTAATGTATAATATAATATTATTTTAAATATATCCGACTTACTAAGCTTTTCTAAATGATTTAGAGTTTGGCTTTTTTAGTTAAATATTTTTTTTTCTAAAATTCTAAGTTTGATCTCTTTAATAAATATGTCATAAACTTCTTACAAGTTGTCGGTCTTATTTTTACCTAAAATTGAGTGTTTAACATAATTATATATTTAATATTTAAATTCAAAACTATTACTTAAACTATAACAACTCTTCCAAATAATTAGAAAAATAAGGAAGATTCAAATATATATATATATATATATATATATATATATATATATATATAAATGAATCTCATACCTAGAACTACTACTTTAGAAGACATATATACCTTTGGTCCTTTTTAATTAGAATTTTGACTTTATGGTGTCTTTTCTTTTGTAATGATTTGAAGGAACAAAACACATATGATTGAAAGAAAAAAAAAACATTAGTATTAATAGAAGGGCAATGAAAAACAGTGTTAATTAGCTTGAAGATCAAAACTTACGTGTTTTCAATTCAAATAAAGAAGAAAGGACAAAAAAGGAGGAAAAAGTATGCTTGGTCTTGCTTTGTATATTAAATGTAAAGAAACTCGCAAGCAACTGAAAGCACCAACTGGTTTCGTTGAATTTGGGCCACACGGAGGACCAGCGGATGCATTCATTATTTTAATTAGTTCATTTATTAATATATATTTAAAAATATTATATTTTGCATCTCCTAATTAATTTCCGATACTAAATTTATTGATGATTATTTTTATTAAAAAGAATATTAAATAACATATAAAAAGTGTCATTATAAATTATAGTATATATATATATATGACATATAATTATACATAATTTTAATATTAATTTTAAATAAAATTTAGTAACATATTTTTTGTATTATTATAATTTATATTCACACTTTTAATAATATATCAATATATATTATATTTTTTATGTAGATAAAAATAATTTTTAATAATATATATTATGTGATAATTTTTATATAATGTGTTCTACGATTTCTATGTACGATAATGATTTGTTAATTTTTATTTTAAAAAGAATTGTTGCCACTCATTTAAAGTCTTGAATTCCCCACTGACCCTAAGTCCCTAAGTCATTACGCTTATCCTAAACCGACACATTTTCTTCCTTCTGCATGGTTTTAGTGCTTGGTTCCATATCCAATTTTGGAGTATACAACTCAAAATCAAACTCAAGGGTATTAATATGACTTTTATAATTATTTTTTTTTACATTCTAACAATTTTTTTACAATAAAAGTTTAAATTAAAATAAGACATAATTTTATGTAAAATCAAAATCAATTACTTACCTTTTTTTTTATAATTTTCAAATCCTGATTAATAAGAATAAAGAGACTTATTAATCAATTGTATCACACTCATATATTACCCCATCAATAATTCTCATTCTTTTTTTATTTTTATTTTTCTATTACATCAAATCATTTGTCGTACCAATATTTCTATCTCTCTTTCTAGATGAAAGTTTATCATTTTATCTTATTTGGTAAATTACATAAACAAGTTTCTTTGAGAGAAAAAAACTATTGCACTGAACAATCTAAATTATGTACATCATCTCATTATTTTTAACGGCTATTTTCTCAAAATTAAGAATTGATCTCTTAAAATATTAAGATTCATTTAAGAGAATCATACATTATAAGATGTTTTTTTTTAAACATGGACCAAATATCCAACCTTAACCACATATTTTAGGGACGATGTTATCTAAATTACTCCTACTCTTCATTATATTTAACATTATTTTAACAAGAATAAATTATATATTTTATTTTAATTGTCATTTCACAATTATAATAAGATAAATATTTTTTATTATATTCTTAACCATTTGTTGTAACGTGAGAAAACAAAAAAGAATATAGTTTTTCCAATATTTTTTTTATAAGACCTAAATAAATAAATAAAAATATTTCCTTTTTTTTATAAAAACTAATCCAAAGTATTTTTTTTATTAATTATTTTTGTGTACAACAAATATTCTAACGGGTGCACGACAAGATCTCCTCAACAAGACAACAGGAGCAAGATCTCCTCAACATTAATTCTTCTATCGGTTCACAGCTTTTTAACGGAATTTTAAGACGACACAAAAAACATGGTTATTAGATTTAACCTAATAGTTTCATATTTAAAGGAAAAAGATATTGGATTTATGAGGACAAATCCATAGAAAACAAATTTATTTCTTAACCAATTATTTTCCTAAATAGTCTTTTTTATTTTAAAATTCAATTTCAATCCATTAACCTTTTATTTCATTTTATTTAATTAAATATTTTATTTTACTTTATTTATGAAAATCGAGGTGTTACAACTCCTTCCTCTTGAATTAAAAACAAAAATTAATTAGACTATAAATACCCCTTTATTTATTTGAAATATTTGTAATTGCATGATTAAAAAAAAATTTAATTAGACTATAAATACCACTTTAATGAATTAAAATTGTAGAAATCATAGAACTCATATTTGTGTTAATTTGCAAATTATGTAGAAAATATTATTCTTGATACCGCATCGGGCGGCAACTTAAGCTCAACAAGCGCAAGAACCATGAATTTCTTGCAAGCTTAACCACGTTGGCTGCGGAAGCCCAAAATGCTTGCGACAATGTTAATGTTGAACTTGGTCACATTGGATGCAAGAGCTCTAGAGGCACTCTAGATGCATTTCGTCAGACACGAGTAGAATCACGTTGGGCATGATCCTTTTAGAGGCTCATGACCTCACATGCATCAAATGCCAAGTGTGCCTCACTAAGCATGGCCCTGATTTAGATTATGAATTTCATATGTGTGTTTACGTGTAAGTGATACTCATACTGTGCAAGTGACAAGAGATTTGTGCTATGTTAATGTGATAAGTAACAAATCATGAAGTGTTGAGAATAATAGATTGATAGGTGATTTATTGTTAAAAGTGGATACAGTCTTGAATGTCATGCATCATGTGCATATGTATTTTGTGATGGGTATGATGTAAAATACATTACTAGGGAAGATCCCCTTGTGTAAAAGTTTGGAGATTAGTCCTTAGGGATAACTTAGTTTGTGAAGCCCCAATCTTGCCCATTGTATCTTGCTTAGCTCAACCATCTTGATGAGACCTTAATAGTATATTCTTCTAGTGAAAGTGTTGTGTTGAGTTTATCCAACGTGTACTTCTTAACTATTTAACCTTCAAGTAGGAAAAATGTTTTTACTAGTGTCACATGCATATAATTAAGAGAGTTTAGTCTTGGTTTGATCATAGCATATTATCTGCATTTGAGTTATACATACATACATATATATATATATATATATTGATTTATATTGTGATGAGATGAAGTATGAATTGAGTTGTATTAGTTAAAATTTTGTCTAGTTACTTATGTGTTATTTGATGAAATATATGATTATTTATTTAAGTACTTTGTTTATGTGTGACTATCCGACCTTATTCTATATTGAAAATCAAAATGAGATATATTTTGACTCCCATATTTTTTTGTGTGGATATTTTTACATGTATTTATAGTAGAATTCCTTTTTGAAAGAATTTAGTTGATGAAAGGGATAACTCTAATATGCAGAGAATATATGAAACATATTTTTATATCATTGGTTATAAGAATTATAGTTTATTTCTTTACACGTATTTCTTAAATTTGTAATAGCCAAGTATTTAGCTTGAGTATGAATTTAAGATATGGTATCTTTTACCTTTATTTGAAGTTATTCAATACAGTATTTTCTTTTCATAAATATCATATAAATTTTATTATACATGAGGGGTAGAGGTGCATAAGAAGGGAACTCAACAACATCGTAAATGATATAATAATGAGAGACATAGTGGGAGTACAAACAGTGAGATATGCGAACGTGGACACCAAGAAAAAGAACAATAGAAATACAAACGTGAGGCGCGTAGGAAAACCTTATATTATTTTATATAATAGCACAATATTTCTATTAAGAAGCACTCTCTATATAATCCAATAGAAGACATTTTTCTCAACAAGCACTCTCTATTTTTTTTCCAGCTATAATATTTTAAAAAATTAAATAATTAATTAAAAAAACATTAAATTAAATGAACAAAAAGTTTTTAAAAATAAATAAAATCAAATAAACAGAAGAATTTTTAAAATGAATAAATTTAATTAAATTAACATAAATAAATTAAAATAAATCAACAAAGGAATTTTTTTAAGTTAAATATACATAAATAAATTAAATTAAATTAACAAAAGATAAAATATTTTTTTAAGTGTTCTTTATATAAAATGTTATAAAAGATGCTTCTATACATAAACGTTTTCTAATTATTTTCATTAGAGAATATCTTTTTGGAATAGCACTATAATATATTTTTAATAAATAAAATAAGTAAGAGATAGCAATTTTTTTTTGTTAAGCACTATATATAATCTTATTATAGTGCTTAGTATCTTTAATTTTGAGTTTTTATAGGCAACATTTTATTAATTAAGCATCTAAGTACCGTTGTCTATTCCAACTTTTAACATAATAAAATTAATTTATATATAATTTAATTTTATTTTTATAAAAAAATTATTTTATTTTATTTTCTTAAAAATGCTTATAAAATAGTTTATCCAAGCCTACTCTTTCTTATTTATATTTTTAGCTTTAATGATTGAGGATTAATCTCGTTAATGTTGGTGGATTGATAGGAACAGACATTGCACACATGAGATGTAGTCACTCGGCTTCATTGTGGCCAACAAATAGTCAAATAATATCAAAAGATTCGAAGCACCCAAGTTTGGATTTGTCCTTGCTCAGTGCGTATGATTTCTTTCCATGCAAGTTTTTGGGTCCAATGACTACATCTCATGTGTGCAATGTCTGTTCTCATCATCTAGTGGAATATATAAACATTGCCTACAACATGATTTTCAATATACTCTTACAGTAATTTTTAATTAACATATTTATTTATTGTTTTGTTACTAATATTCTTAAAACACTTGCTAGGATGATCGTGTAATATTATATATTTTAGGTATTTTTCTTTTATTATGTGACTTATATAATTAATGGTTAAATGATTGTATTTTTAATGTTTTTTATAATTCTAAGGGTCAAAGATCCTTGAGAGTAAAATTTTTTCTAAGTCAATTTTAATTAAAGTTAATTGAGTAGCTGGGATAACATATATTAAGTTTTTCTTAAAATATGAATCTCATAAGTTCATGTTTTAAGAAAAACTAGAGAGAAACTAGATAAAGGTTCTCTAAAACTTGAGAATAAACCTTTTTCAAAACCCTTATTTCCTTATTCATCTCCATATCTTCCTATAGTTGATTGAAGTGGATTATTGGTGATTTAAAGCTTGCAAAGCCAAGAACATCAAGTTGGAGTCGTATGGAGTTCTTCTTTTTCTTTTTCGCTTGGAGTAGAAGTAAGGGAAACTTAGTGTTTGAATCATGAATGAATTTCGATGTTTATTGGTTGTTTGTAATCATCACATGTTGGCTTTTGAATGGATTCTTGTTGAGAAATTGAGTTGAGCTTATGAAAGTGTTTTAAGGTGTAACATGGATGCGTGTTGATTTTGATGATGGAATTATGTTTTTCATGTTGTATATAAGTTGTATATGGTGTTGCATGTTGGAAGTTTTTTTTTGTTTTCAGGTGGATTTGGGAGATTCAAGTTTTTACCAAGTGCAAAAATTGATATCGTATCAAACATTAGGAGAGAGAATTGTCTATGCTTAGATTAACGTTGGCCGCCAATGGAGTAGAGTCGGGTGTGAGTCAGGTAAAGGCCATTTTCCTAATTGGGGTTGGGCATGGAGTTTTACCACACCAAGCGTGAGAGAGTAGGAGGCTCTATACCTTAGCTACATTAGGCGTAGGTGGCACAGAAAGTCCTCTGCCTCAATGGCGCCGAGCGTCTATAGGATGGTATTGGATGCAAGTTGCGTGATTATAATGTGATGTTTAAGTTATTTTATGATTGAATGATGATGATTAAGTTGTATAATGAAAATGGTATGATGATACTCATTATATTTTGAGTTGATAGACTATTTAATGATGTTTGTTATTAAGTTGTATGATGTTATAGTTGATTAGTTTTAGTCATGTGGTGTAGATATATGTCTTTGTTGAGATATATAAAAATTAGAGAAGAGTAAAAGATGTTTTAGAAATTAAAATATTCCGTTATATGGATATAAGTTGTTATGCTTTGAAAGCCCAGTTAAGAACCCTTATGTAAGTAAGTTGACTTTTGATTGAATCGTTGTTTTAAGTTGTCTCCTCTAAGTTTCATGTGGAATCCGTATGTGGGCAACGTCGATGCATACATGTATTATGTGACCAACCAAGTAAAGTACAAGGTCAGAGACTTAATCCTTAATCAAGTATTGGAAGGGCATAATATTTGAAGGGTAGTCAACGAACTAATTCCATCTCAAGCCAATGTTCCAGCTAATGTCATGATAGACTCATACCTAAGTTATTCTACCCTGACTAGACTTCCAAGTTTAAGTGATGAAACCTGAGAAATCAAATTTAAGTTATAAATGTGGCATTCTTTAAGGCCAAACATTGTCAATACTTAACCTGATTGTGATAGGTCAAATATTGTATTTTAACAGGGTCTAGCCACTTAAACTAGTCACATCTACTGTAGGAGACCTCCTTAGTTGATATGTGTGACAATGTATTTGTATATTATTATTGTGTTGAATATGTTCTTGAGATGAACTTGTCAAGTTGTACTACATGGGTTGTATTGTTGTTAAGCTCAAAGTTGTTATGTTAAGTTGCACGGAGTATTAAATTAAATTAAATCGTCTATGTTATATTGTTTTAAGTTGCTTAATCGTGATTACTATGTTGATTTTGTTTACAAGCTTTTTTTTTTTCTTCTTGTGATTAGAACTGTAGTGATCATACTTTATATAAGAGCAGGTTAGGATTAGCAAGATTGGCTTGTCCAAATTTTTGGAGGATCATATTGAAGATGATTAATTTTGTGGTGACATTACTTTGATGCAATTTTGATTGTATATAAACGTTTAATTGACAAGTAGGATCACCACATGAGAAAATTTACGATTTCAATTATTTTGTTTGCTATTCTATAATGTATAGATTATATGAATAATTAAATAATTACTGTATGTGAATCATAAGTTAATTGTTTATTGTTTAATCTTTCCACTATTTAGAGACTAAACTATAATATGAATAGTAATTTGTAGATCATGTAATTTATATTACAAATTTCATAATTTTTACTCATTAAGCTATATAGAAAACTACAAACCCATATCTACAAAAGATAAAACCAACCAACTAAAATTGACTCGGTAATAAACAATTTAAGTAGTTTATATGCAATTTTAAGTTTATTACTATTTATCTTACAATAACAATAATAAAGATTAAATTTAAATTCTTATGTATCTACTCCCAATTTCTTAGAACTAGAACGATGATAATAGCTCGATTATTATTACTGTTGTAAAGAAAGAAAGAAAGAAAAAAACTTGTCAAAAAGAGTTCCAGACAAAAAGTTATAAATTTATAAAAGGTGTACGATAATATAAAAATACCGAAGTGGATCCCTCCCATCCTAGTTTGTCTTTGCATTTTAACCTATACTTTTACAAAACATTGTGATGCGACCACGTGCCTTTTTCCTCCGGGGCCCCGCCAAGGAAGTGGTGAACACGTAAGTGTATTATTATCTCTATAATTAAATAAATTTTAATAAACAGAAAATATTATATAATAACAGTATACTAATATATAGTAAATTTGTTAAATTTTATAATAATTACTTCAAAATTATAAAAATGATTATTTTTAATTAATTAATGATCTAAAAAATTTACACCAAACAATACATGATTTTAAAATTCTAATAGTCAACTCAATCATAAATTTTTATAACTAAAAAATATCAAATTTATAATAATTAATTTATAAATTATATTTGTAGTATATAATTTATACTTATTTGAATGTGTAATTCTTTTATAATAGAAATTTACCAAAATTGAACTCTCTTTTCCTCTCATCACATTTAGCACATTAATTTCTATTTTTCTCGATGTGTACATCTAAAAAATGCGAAATGAATTTTATTTTAAATTTGCACGCCTTAAAGTAAAACAAAATATAGCTGTAGTAACGAGTATGCTCGTTAAAATTAATAAATAGAATATTTTAGTTAAAAATATATAATAATAACAATTTAATGTATAAGGGTTTTTTTTATACCGATATTACATATGATGAATTTGTTAATTTTCATAATAATTATTTAAAGGTCATACTTGAGATGATTTATAATTAATTCACAATTAAAAAAATTTATGCTAATATGGAGTATTTGTATATAAATATCAGAGATAATTCTTTTGATTTTTTGCAAGTGAACTCTTTCACCCATCTTGGGAGAGAACAATCAAAGAAGAAAAATGATTGAATATGAAATATGAATCTATCATATTAAGAAACACAGTACAAGAATATTTATATATAAGTAGAGAAGACAATCAAACTAACTTAGAAAATAACAACTTTGATACTAATTCATTCATATTGAGATAACAAACTATAACGATTACAATAAAATGTTGACTTTATATCTTTTTTACATCTAATTGTTGAGATGAATAAGTGTTCCATTACAAAACAATTTTAAGGATTTTAACATTGTTTGTATGTAATAAAAAATCTAGGATCTTGAGTCAATAGGGCTAAATTATTTTGGAAAATTATTATTATATATAAAGACATAAATATTACATGAAAAAAAGAAGAAAAAAAACTCATTAGTAACGAAAATTGAGAAAAAAATAAATCAAATTATAAGAAAGAAACTAGTTAATAAAAGATAAAATTAACAAAGAAATTAAGGAGAGTTAATTATTATAAATTTAGAGGACGAAAAATGAAGCATACATGCATCATCTTCAAAGTCATGGAATATAAATGCACTCCTTAAAGTATACATAAGTCTGCACTGCTTGTCCGAGTACCTTATGGATGTCAAGAAAAATTTGTGGTAAGTTGTATTGTGTGTCTTTATTCATCCTTATTTTTTTGTACTTGCTATATCTCCCAATTATATTATGAAGGACAGAGTTTGAAGGGATCATTGTCATGAGTAGATTATTTATTCTCCCAAAGGCAAGAGTGACTTTAAAACCCTATTTGGACAAGGGACGAGGCTTAGGTTGGTTTTGTTGCTTATTGGGAAAAAGAGGAATATTGAAGGTCCTCATTCCAAATTAAAACAAAACCAACTAATTGAGCTTCAACCAACAATGGAATAGTCCACAATGCAACTTGTAGTCGCGGGTCTCATGTCGAGGTCACATTAGACTTGGAATGTGCACACTCAGATATTTGTTTTATCTACTTCATTATCTTTAGAATTTGTCATATTTTTATACTAAAAATTTGTTGCTATTTTTGTTGGACTGGTTGACTAGGGGAGCTGATAGGGATTCAATTTCCTAATTATGCATATGAAGAAAAATTCGTTGAGAGAGATAAAACTTACTTCCATAATCTTGACACCTTAAAAGAGAAATATTGTGACAGCAGGGAGAAAGTTGCTTCCTTGGAGCAACAATGTGCACTATGATGGAGTGCATGAAAGCTTTGTAATCCAGTCGAGTTCCTATACTGAGAGTAGGATGCTTGGACATCTGCACTATCAAGATGATATAGGCAACCAATCTTTGTTTTATACTTTTTTTTGTGTAATTTGATTATTGTAATACATACATGTGGATAGTTTTGTATGTGACAATTATTTTTACTTGCTCTTTGTAATTATTCATAGTATGACTATTATGTTTTTATAATTTTAATTTTATATAGATAAAAATAAAATGAAAGCACTTTAAGATGACCTAAAAAAAAATTTCAGTTAATTAAAGAAACAATATTGAAATGTATATTTAAAAGAAAGAAAAAGAAATTAAAAGTGTCTATTTGAAAAAATGAAATGAAAAAAGTTTCTTATTTTATAATATAAAAGTTAGTTTTTCTGTCAAGGAATAATTGAACATCTAACAAGTTTGCTCCCTATCAAAAAAATTGAGATCATATATTTTTTTTTTAAAAGATAAAATTTTATTCAGCAAATAAAAAAATTAAGATCATATATATTAGTTGAGCTACAAGCTCATTAGCGAATTGCAAGTTTTGGCCCAACAAAATAATTGTTTTCAAACAAAGATTTATTCGTGTTTTTTTAAACAACATTTGTTTTTCCTTGGTATTTTTGCATGTTGATATTGATTTAATTTACTTTAACTGTCCTTATTTTTTTTCCTTTCATGCGTCTTGAAATATTGATTTCAACATCAGGTGACACGTGTCGGATATCTCATGTCATGAGTAATGATGATTTACATTTTCATTGACTCAAAATATGTGAAGCAAGTCGAGTGTGTCTGATATTATGTCCCTCCTTTCGTATCCAAATCAACAAAAAGCATTTTTTGTGCGATTGCGATGTGATTGCCATTTCACGCGGTTTATCCGATTCAACTTTCATACGTGTTTTCAATAACAGATTTTATGGTGGATCGTCTTTGGGCCCGTCCTTGTCTTGAATCGGATACAAAGATGGTAAACGTTCAGCCCCATTTCAGACTTCAGAGTATGGAAGGAGAGAAATAATGAAAAAAACAAATAAACGATAGAAGATGAAAGTGATAAATGTTGATAAATGTGATATACGATGACGATGATGATGAAAAGTATAAAAAGAGATAAGAAAAAAAAATATGAAAGTGAGTTGAATGAAAATGGGTGTATGTATGTTAGAACTTAATTAGATGTATTTAATCAACAAGACATTAATATTTCAGTGATATTGAACTCAATTCTCTTATAATTTTAGGTTTAAATTTAGTGAATAAAAAAAATAGAGAGAAGACTTTATTAAAGATAATTAATTAGATTTTGATAAAAACTAATCATTAATAAAATTCATAAATATACATACCAATAATATAATTATATAAAAATAAATCTTTAAGGATGTGCACCATGAAAGTGGATAGCATTAATCCAGCGTTCTCTCCCATTTCATTAATTCTTGTCTGTATGTGATGTGATGCTTACCTTCTTAGCATGTTTGATAACAACTGGTGAAAGAGAGAACTATGTTGCCCCCTTGCCCATCAAGATGATGAGAGTGAAAGAATAAAGAAAAGGAAAAACGTGTTCGTAGCAATTGTTCAACGAAAAGTGGATGCTTAAAGCCACAATTGTATGATGAAGACGTTCAACCGAAAGTCATATTTGTTATAACATAAAGTTTGCCGATGAACGTCATATTTGTTATAATATAAAGTTTGCCTAGATTCATCATAGTTGAAATATTGTTTATTTTGGTGTTTATTGAGTCCTCACAATTTTATCTTTGAAAAAATACATTGATAAATTAAGGGAAAGGTGTTTATAAATTATTCTTAACTTAAAAATTAAGGGAAAGGTTAAGGGATAAAGTTCAGGTTGGTCGGTCGGATGGAGACCAGAAAAGTATGTGTTGTTTGGCCTGTTCGACTAATTGGAGACCAAGAAAGTATGTGTTGTTCAGCCTGCTCGGTCGATTAGAGACCAGGAGGGTACATAGCCTTCTTAGCTCGAGTATTAGCGATACGAAGAGTCATTGATTGGTCAACTTAGTAAATTAGAGATCTGGAAGGTACAACTCCATATTTTAGGTGTATCGTCCAAAGAAAAGAAAGATAGAGTAAAAGAGTAAGGGTGTAAAAAAAAGTAAGGAAGTGGAAAAAGTAATAGATGTGACGAATATAGAAAATGAAAACAGATATAAGAATAAAAGTGAGATCAAAGAGAAAGTAAGGCACACCATTAAAATGTAATAATTATTTTTATAGTATTTATGGTTGACGTTTTTTATTTGTCATGAATTATTTCATTTTAAAATCAATTTTCACCGTACTGCAGTTAGCAAATGAACAACACAAATTAGCTAGTTCTAAATTCGGGAACGATTAATCTTGCTAATGAAATTATACGATTCATACCTAACGGATCAAAACAATATTACAAAAATACGGTAATGAAATTTTAGAACAAGTGAGGCCCACTTTTTAATTGTTGCACGTTTCCATTTATTCGACAATTGCTCAAGTACCACTAAATTAAAGTGATTTTGACGGGAAAGACATTATGTTTGGTAATGTGGTGGTATTTAACGTTTTGTATGAACCACATTTGTTCGATCGAATTGTGTATATTATCACGAGTAGACAAAACTTTTTTTTTTTTTTTTTATCTCGTCTGTAGTGTGTCTTTTGATTATTATTTTTTATCCTTCAAAAACATATACGTCCTGAAAAATATGAATGACATCTCGTACATTTTTTAAAATTTTAATGAACATTTTGACATCAACCAAAATATTTGATATATGCCTGTATACAACCATTATTTCTTGTTCTGGCATCACGCGCACATGCGTTAGCCTTTTTCTTTGCTCTAATAAAATTAAAACATTTAATCAAGATTTTCTAGAAATTATGGATAAATAAAGATATAACAACTTATAAATAAGATAGGTGTTTACCCTCACGAGAGTATCAAACATTGAACAACGAAGAAAAGGTACCCGAGGCAGAATTTGTCCATTCAGAAGTGCTTCTATTGCAAACTTCTATCTAATATCCTCTGAGAGTATCAAACCTTGAAACTGAGGAAGACCCATGTAACGTAGCATTGAAAACAAACTAATGTCAAATTTAAGAATATAAACTGTGTTAAAATAATATTTGGTTAATAAAAATCACATCTCGTAAACATATATTAATTTTTTGTTATCAAACTTTAAAATACTATATATTCATAAATAAAAAATATTTAAGAGTACAAATGAAATGCAATGCACGTTGTACATTCTACAACTTTCCAAGCACCCTAACATAATAGAAGATGCACTGAGCTAGCTCAAAAGTCGAAACACACATCATATAAAAAAAGTGCAATGCTATTTTAACAAATTGATTTTGGGTCATAAAGCAGCAACCTTACGTTGCATCAAGGCATACCCTCAATTGTTATAGAGTTACTATTTGGGGGAAAAATAATTACCATTAAAAATCCATGATTAAGGACCAAAATATGCCAGATAATATACATGCCAAATCAAAGTAAGCAATAAGCACAAGCAAACTCAATTAATTTGATGTAGTCAAGATGCTGGAAAGGCCTCAGATAGACAATATGCAAAACCAACTCTGTCATGAAAGTCTCAAACAACACCGGAATTATGTTGTAAATGAAAGTATCTGAGTATGACAGCATAAACATCTCAATAAAAACATAAGCACATCCACAGAATTAAATGCTGAAAGATTAAATCAAATTTCCAAGTATCTTCAGGATAACATGGTAATCAAAGAAATAAAAAACACAACCCTAGCATCTAACAAAGCTTATTTATTATATTCTAATTACTCAAAAAAAAATTCTATTGTACATTCCTCGTCATAAACATCCTTGTCCCCCAACTCACCAAACTGTTAGTTGTTCAACACATTCTTCAGTCTCATTCAGCGTCTTCGATTATGCCTCTTCTTTCTTCAGCTGCTTCTATCATCAGAATCAGAGTCTGAAGCAGAATCTGGATCAGATGATTCTGAGGATGTACTGTACCTCATGCGTCTTCCTCTCTTCTGCTTCTTCTTCCTCCTCTGTCTTCGTTCTTTCAACAAGTATTTTGGAATCTACGACAAAGGTTAAGCGTTTGAAAGGATTGAAATAAAAATCAGAGATCGCAGCACTGAGTTAAATTTAGAAGAAGCAGGGAGAGAATGAATCGTCTAAAGATCTCACCTCACAATAAGGATTGAGCAGGAAGTTGCATTTTCCCTCCGATTTCAAAACTAGATGCAGCGTTTAGGATTTGAACAGGGCTTTGATCTATTTAATCAGCACATGTTTGAGCAAAATAATTAGAGTTCATCCGTTGATGATTGTAATTGTAATCTCTAACAAATAACAATAACAATTTACAAGAGAATCTTCTTTTTTCAAATTATTTTTACCATTATACACTTAATAATAATATTATGTCTGCTTTCATTTTAGCCTCAAGACATGTGACGAAAGCTGTCAAAAGGGCCAAATGATAATTTATGTCAACTCAACCTAGCCTAAATTATTTTCAGTTTGCTGCTTTCCCATCAAGCCAAATTGACCTTAATTTAAAATGAATAAAAAATATTTTAGATCCAAGAGGAAATTAAATCTGCTTTTGTAAAATGAAAAACATGACAATAACTTCGTAAGATAATTGCTTTGCTAACTTTCTAGTTTCTGTAAAATAGGCTTAAATCACAATAGATATTAAATAATAAAAAGTCATAAAATAAAATAAAAATAGAAATTTAAGAAACATTTGGGCTTCAACTCAATTGTCAATTATAAAAGAAAAAATTGGGTAATTGAACAGTTATTTATTTGAAAATTATTTCCCTGCCTTACAGTTTTGTGTAACTTATAATAATAATAATAATAATAATAATAATAATAATAATTATTATTATTATTATTATTATTATTATTATGATTATTATATATAGAGAGAGATTTTGACATAGGGTATCTAATGGTTTATGGTAAACACATCGCATATTAACATGTCATTAATTCGAGTGGTACTAGACTTAATTTCTTTAAATAAAATCTCAGTTTCAAGTCTTCTATTTGAAAAAAAATGCGGTTGGAAAGAGATATCTTATAAAATATTTGTAATTTTAAAATGCATTTTTGTGATTATGCTTAACTACCAGCTATATCTCTTTTTTTCCCTTCTAAAAAATGACAAGTTGCTAAATAATTTATTTTATGTCTTGTTCTCGATGACAGGGGAATAAAGCCATAAACCTTAACTCAATGTCAATGCACGCACAATCCAAAATAAATTATTCAGCAACAAAAAGTAGTATAAAGGTCCAAACAATGCAATCATTTAAAAACCTTAAAAAAAAAAATTGAAACACATACATGGTGAGAGTAGGGACTAGGAGCAGCACCAACAGCCAGCTGAGGCAACAGAGGATGACTGAAATGACAAAGGAACAAAGCAATAACCTTAACTCAATCTCAAAGCACACACAATACAAAATAAATTTTTCTGCAGCAAAATGGCATAAAGATTCCCACAATGCAATCATTTTAAAGCCTTAATTATTACATGGAAGCATTATTATATAAATTGCATTCTCAGGCATTTTCTAGGTCTGCTTGCTGCATGCATATGCTCTAAAGCTTTACCAAACAGGAGAATATATCAACCCCTATAGTTGTGGTTGGCATTGTGCCATGTGTTTGGAAGCTAAAATGTATAGTGTTAGCAGCGTCTGTTTTTCATCGAACAGCCATTGTATGCATATAGTATCAAATACTCTTTGAACAAGTCCAGTACAAAACAAACCATTTTTGTATAAAACAAGCATCCCCTTTATGGACTTGATATAATCATCGACCATAATGTAGGTATAGGATGTAACGGGAAATTTATATAATAATTGGTAGATATTATTAACCTCTTAACTATCCTAATTTCTTTTCTTTCTGATGGGGTTATATTGTGGTATTTGTCTGAGAGGATATTTTATGAGTTATTTTTATAAAGTTATTACACAAACATACTCCACAATGATGAGATATTGTCCGCTTTGGGCCTTAGCCCTCACGGTTTTGCTTTTGGTCATCACCCAAAAGGCCTCTCAATCATTGAAGTATGTTTGTATTATATAAGTTATTATTATTTGTCATATTTTATCGATGTGGGACTTGTTTGTATCCCAACAATCCTCCTCTCAAACAAGGGACCTAACCTTTCATGCACCTGCGGCTCTGATACGGGGTTATTGGTTGTCACCGAATCCAACCTGCGGCTCTGATACCACTGATGGGGTTATTTTTATGGTATTTGTCTGAGAGGATATTTTATGAGTGTTATTTTTATAATTTTATTACAAACATACTCCACAATGATGAGATATTGTCCGCTTTGGGCCTTAGCCCTCACGGTTTTGCTTTTGGTCATCACCCAAAAGGTCTCTCGATCATTGAAGTATGTTTGTATTATATAAGTTGTTATTTCTTGTGTTATTTTATCGATGTGGGACTTGTTTGTATCCCAACAATCGGAATATCTAAAGGATCATGACTCTCAAATCGGCAAAAACAATTTGGGATTATCTAAAGGAAGAATATGCTGGAGATGAAAGGATTCGAAGCATGCAAATATTAAATTTAATGAGAGAATTTGAAATACAAAGAATGAAGGAGACAGAGACAATCAAACAATACTCTGACAAACTGCTTGGCATTGCTAATAAGGTACGATTACTAGGAACGCAATTTCTTGATTCTAGAATTGTTGAAAAAATTCTAGTAACTATACCTGAAAGATATGAAGCTTCAATAGCAGCTTTGGAAAACACAAAGGATCTGAGTAAGATCACTTTGGCAGAAGTGTTACATGCATTGCAAGCATTAGAACAAAGGAGGCTTATGAGTGAAGAAGGATCCGTGGAGGGTGTATATTTAGCCAAATGGAAGAACAAAAATAGTAGCAAAAACAAGAAGAAGGAATTGTTTCAAGAGAACAGTCAACATAATAACACTCAAATTTTTTCACCATGTCCTTATTGCAAAAAGACTAATCATCCACAACAAAGATGTTGGTGGAGACCTGATGTAAAATGTGACAATTGTGGAAAATTAGGACACCTAAAACATGTATGCAAATCTCATGAGCAAGAAGAAGCCAACATTGTTGAAGATCAACAAGAAGAGGGAGAAGAAGAACTACTTTCAATGTCATGCTTTATGACCAAAAAACCCTCAAAAGTTTGGATTATTGATAGTGGTTGTACAAATCATATGACCTATGTTCGAGAACTCTTCAAAGAACTCAACAAAACTGATATCTCTAAAGTTCAAATGGGGAATGGAGCACACCTTGCAGTAAAAGGCAAAAGAACACTTGCTATTAAGAGTCATTCAGGTTTTAAATTAATATCTGATGTTTTATATGTTCCTGATATTAACCAAAATTTGTTGAGTGTTTCTCAATTATTAGGAAAAGGCTATAAAGTGTTATTTGAAGATAAAAATAGTGTGATTAAAGATATACACAACAAAGAAAGTATTCAATGTTCATATGAAAGGCAAAGTTTTGCTTTAAATTTGGAGGAGGATCCACTGATGGGGTTATATTGTGCTATTTGTCTGAGATATTGTCCGCTTTGGGCCTTAGCCCTCACGGTTTTGCTTTTGGTCATCACCCAAAAAACCTCTCAATCATTGAAGTATGTTTGTATTATATAAGTTATTATTATTTGTCATATTTTATCAATGTGGGACTTGTTTGTATCCCAACACTTTCTTATAAAACAAAGTAGCAAACCACTTCAAGGGCTTTTTTTCCATAACGGCGGAGGCCTCCAATAAGACCCCTATTCAAATTATTTACTATTAAGCCATTTCTTAAAGACTATAAATTAAGATCAAACAACACTAAACAAAGTCACTCTCACTCTTCTTCTTTCCTTCTTAATCTTATTGACCCATATTTACAAGCATGGTGACACTAGAAAAGATCCTATCAACAACATTAAATGTTAGAATCATAGGATCAAGTGTGCAAGGAAATCGATGGGATAAACCAAAGTGACAACTAACCATTAGTTTTTATTATCTATCGGTCAATGATTCAATGTGTTTATGCTGTTGTGTAGGAATTGGGATTGGCAAACGAGATTGCCATGTTGAAGAAGCATATGTTAGAAAAATTACTAGAATTGGAACTAAGTGAAGAAACCAAGAAGCTGAGGCTTTTTTTTTTGACATATCTAGCTTCTCCAAAGCCACCAAATCTCCAATTGTGGTGAACCTGGTCAAGTTCCACAATCAAGTTTGTGCTATACAGATAAAACAACTTCAATTTGCTAAACTTGGTCAATTTCCATGGCAACTTCCATTAAGAAAAGACTAGGGGACAACTCCAAGTACTCAAGGTTGGACAAGTTATCAATCTCAGCAGCAACAGTGTTATTCAATTAGCAATACTGAAGTTGAAGCTGCCTCACTTGCTGTAACCTGCCAATACTAGGTGGAACATCACCAGCAAAGTTGGTGGAACAACTGAGGTTGATTTATCACAAATTCGTAAAGGCACCAAATCCATATAAATGGAAATCAAAACACCAAACAGATGAACAAGAAAAAACCTATATTATAGAAGAAATCAGAGATGATAAGAAATAGAGAGACAAATCAGGGATAAACCAAAAATAAATCACACACACAACCCTAGATTATGAGAGAAATCAGGTAACCCAAAATGCGCGTGGAGAGAGAGCTTGCACGACAGCGAGCGAGGGAGCGAATGACGCGAGCAACGAGCAGGGAGGGTCGCACGCAAACGTCGAGATTTTGAAATTCTAATTTTTTGTGTTGGAAATAAAAATCCCCTGCGTTTAGCTAATTAAAATTCTTACCGAAATTAAATTCCTCTTAATAAAATATCCAAACATGGAATTTTATTACAAAACTAATAATTATAATACAAGAGGCTGTATTATTTTATATCGGTCCATGCATAGGATATGAAAGCTCACCTTCGCCACATGCGACTCCAATGCTATCCACAAGCAAAATTCAGGACCAGACTTGAACAACTGATGACGCTAACCACACCTGATCCTGACCATGTCCAATATCCTTTGTTCTCACTCGACCAATCAAAAATTAATTTCCATTTTCATTTTTTGGCACCAAAACTAACAGAATCTTAGTTGCAATGCACGAACGTTACAAACGCCGTCACTGTCAAGGACGGATCCCTGCCCTTGTCTAGGACACCCAATCAGAAATGAAAATTGCCATCACGCTTCCTATTGAAAACTGCTTTCGTACAGTATTTTATTATTATATACAATAGAACGGAGATAATTTGTATCTTTAATAATTATATATAAATAAATATTAAAAATTATGAAAAAGTATTTTTAAAAGGATATAAATTTTTATTTTTATATCTAAGAGAGATAATAATTAAAAAGTGAAATATGATTATCAAAATATATCATATATATAATTAGATGTCAGTAGATCTTTTTCTTAAATATATTTTTAATTAATTTAAATATAAGAAGTTAAAAATATATTTATTATTAAAAATATATTTAAGTTTTTTATATATAAAATATGAAAAGTTAACGATGTAATTTATACTTATTATAAAAGAAATATATTTTAGTAACTATTTTTATACTTTTACTTTTTAATAAATAATTATATCTTTTAAAATATTAAAAAAAATATTTTTTAAATAATTATATATAATTTTTAATATTTATTTATGTATAATTATTAAAGACGTTAAGTGTCTCGTTCCTCAATAACCTTTTTATTTCTTCTGTAAAAGAAAAAAGAATATTTCTTTTTCCACGGCCAGTCAAGCAAGTTAAGCAACGACGGAATAGAATTTTCTTATTTGAATATTCCTTTTTTATCGTAAATAAATATTCTTTTTTTTATTCCTCTACTTGTGCTCTTCTTTCTTTCCTTTACTCGGAGAATAGCAAGCAGAGCCCGAAGGTTTTCACCTCAATCTCTTCTCTTCTATTTTGCTTTTTGCATACACACGGATTAACTTCTCTCTCACACTTGATTCGTATTTTCGAGATCTGTGCTTAAACCTTCACTTGCTTTGCCTTCTTCTGCAGACGTGCTTTACCTTGCGCCGGTGAGTTTCTATTCTACCTGCTTTCGCTTCACACTCGTACGTCGCCGTTTTGCTAGTTTTGCTTTCAGAACTGTATGCATCGGGTTTTGTTCTGATTTCGTTCACGACCTCGATCACTTCCTTTCCTTTTTCAGTGTTTGCAACTTTATCAAATTTTTCGCATGGATACTCGTTCTAAATTTTTTGTTAATTTTCTAAATTATGTTTTGAATCTAAAATGTAGAGCACTGCTCATCTGATTCCTTTGCGAAGCACGTTTGTTCTAACAATTTGAGGTGTCGTGTGGTGGTTTATCAAAACTCCGTTCCGTTCTGCTTAGTGTATGTTTTGGATTCGATGTTTCAATTTGATTAGATCTGCAGTCATTTCCGATTTTTTTTCCCCGATGGTTTCGCCCTGTTTTCGGTTCGTTTTTGTCGGTTTAGAAACGGAAACGTAAAACGTGTCCTGGATTGATTAAAAAAAAAATAGAGTGCGTGATTCATCTATATATTTTATATGAATAAGAAGTGTGGTTGATGCTCTTTGAATAGCAGATTTATTTTATTTACTGTTTCAGAAGGGCCACCTGTCATGGTTGAGATCGAGATGGATACCGAAACTGTAAGTAATTACTGCAAACAATATCACATTTGTGACTTTGCTTTGTTTATTAAATTAGATTGGAAAAAGAAACTCGGCATCCATATCTATATAATATTATTAAGATTTTAGTTTTGTGGCTTGTTCGCACGTCAAGTGGGTGATGTCGTTATAATATTAGTTTTTAGATAAGGTGTTTTTGATTATCCCAGAAAGGTTAAATTGGAAAATTATTTTTTATCTTTAGGTGTATATAATATATATATATAGTTGTGATTAAGAAATTGTGTTAAGCCATTCTATTATTGATGACTATTTCAGGCTGCAAATGCAAATGCGGCTCCAACCAATGAGACTCCAAAAAATGTTCCCATCTCTCATCATTCCTCACATCCTCCTCTTAATGAGAGGATTATTTCATCCATGACCCGGAGATCTGTTGCTGCACACCCGTGGCATGACCTTGAGATAGGTGAGAGCCAAGAAATTGGTGGAAAAGGTTGACGTGTTTCAATTATGATGAGTTGTGCTTCTTCGTTTCTTTTTCTTAATTGGTTTGCCATGGTAACTCTGTTTTCTTTCACAATGCAGGGCCTGGTGCTCCAACAATCTTCAATTGTGTAAGCATCCCTCAGTAGTAAAGTACACATTATAATGTAGGACACTTGTAGGGTTATAATGGTTAGAACCAAGGAAAATATTGGAGAACCTATATTTTCTGAGGGTTTTAATATGGTCAAGTAACAACAACAAAAAATGCCCGTTGCTCTGTTTTTGCTCCTTGCAAGCTACCGAAGTAATAGTTACAGATTTTGTTGTCAAATTCATAGCTAATGAAACAATTTTTTTCTTCTCTAACTTTTGATGCTATTCTGGTAGCATTAAATTGTATGTTAAGTTGTGGAGTTTAGTTGTGGTATTGTTATATTTTCCAACGGACCAAAAAAGAAGAACATAGATTTTTTTTCTTCCTAGGATTACATTTGAGCAGTTTTGTTATGCAATTAGACTGAATATTGCAGGTGATTGAGATTGGAAAAGGGAGCAAGGTGAAATATGAACTGGACAAAAAATCGGGGCTTATTAAGGTTGTAATAGTTGCTTAGTTATTTTCATTTTTACAATTACCGAGTCAAGTTGCTAAACACTAATCTATGCACAGATCGATCGTGTCCTTTACTCATCAGTTGTGTATCCCCACAACTATGGGTTTATCCCCCGCACAATTTGTGAGGACAGTGATCCCTTGGATGTCTTGATTATTATGCAGGTATCTTTTAATTCGTTCATTTATCAATTATTCCTTATAAATCAGTGGCATCATGTATCTCTTGGAAACATTCAAATTTCATTGATATACGTTCCTACAATTGTCTGCATCTCATTTAATTTATATTATGAAATAATCTTTCTTCACTTCTAATCCATTTTAAGGATGGACCCTACCTTTAATACTAAGCTACGCTCTGATCAAACTTTAACCAGTTCAAGTTGATATCATATAATGAATTTCTCAATTTCAACTGATGAATAGATCGAACAATGCTTGCCAATCATCCTACAGTTATGGATAGTCATCTTATATTGAATTTGTCTTAATTTATGTCATGTATGGTTTGTAAGATTCAAAACTTTACTCATACTTGAACAGGAGCCGGTTCTTCCAGGTTGCTTTCTTCGGGCCAAAGCAATTGGTCTCATGCCCATGATTGATCAGGTATATTAATCAGACATTCACATTTCCCACATGGCAATAACTCTTGATTATTGAATGTTGAGCAACCACAAATTTTAATGATATAAAGGGAGAGAAAGATGATAAAATAATCGCTGTCTGTGCTGATGATCCTGAGTATCGACATTACAATGATATCAAGGAGCTTCCTCCACATCGTTTAGCTGAAATTCGTCGTTTTTTTGAAGACTGTATCCTTCCAAAAATTCAAATTCTAATGTTTGGTTCACAATTTTTTATTTGTTAACATTAGACATGATGAAACCATTTAATCCCTTTGCTGCAGCATGTGAAATGAATGTTATATTTGTTTTCCTTCACAAAGGATTTAGACAAGAAGAATGAAAACAAGGAAGTTGCAGTAAACGACTTTTTGCCTGCCTCAGATGCTTTTGAAGCGATCAAGAGATCCATGTAAGCGACTTATCACTCATGAGTCATGACCAATCTGGAATCTAAATTGGTTCAAAAGTTTTGGATTGATTTATTTAGCTCTCTCCAATTCCGCATAATTTCCTATTTTCTTTGAAATAGTAGTTCTTTTATAAATAAAAAAAATTAAAAATTAAAAAAAAAGTAGTGGAAACTCTTTCTCTTAATTCCCGACATTTTGATTGTAATATTTTTTTAATGTAAAAATAACCAGATCACAATATTAGTGTCTTATAACATTTTTCTTTATTGAGAAGGAGCTTGTATGCGGACTACATAGTGGAGAGCTTGAGGCGGTAGCCATTGATGAATGATGCACATCAAGGATTTTATACTGTTGAAGACATTTGCTTGAAGGGCTGCATTATTATTATTATTGGAGGAATAAAAAAAACACTTTTTTACGTTAGTTGCATGTACCTTCCTCTTAGCACATGCGTATTCTACAGGTAATCCCAAATATTTTATCCCTGCAATTTAGTCATATTAGCACATGCATATTCTAGTCGTGTTTAATTTCAAATGTTTTAAGCACAGGGATGTAAAAAATCCATCCCAAACGCCATCGATAGAAAATAGATTTTGTAAATGAATGGAGTCATAGATATGGATAATTTTTATACTTACATGTTAATGGAACAGGTTTCTGTACCTGTGGATACTTTTTAGCTATATATTAAATTTGTTTAAATTTATGAGAATGAAATACTTTAACAATTAAATTCAGTAGATAGAAAATAAATATTATAAATGAATATTCATAAATAATGAGTATGAATATTATCTATACTTGCATGTTAGCGGGATGGATATATGTTCTTGTGAGTATTCGTTAATATTTAATTACATATTAAATTTGTTTAAATTTATAAAAATAAAGTACTTTCATAATTAAATTTAATTTTAAATTGAAGGATCTTAATTAATAAAATAGTGTATAATATTTAAATAATTTAAGTTTTGATTTTTAAGCTATTATTTTTTTATAAAAAAATAGAATAAATATAAATTATTATTAAAATATTTTTAAAATTTATTTATTATTTTAAATAAATGTTTATGAATATCTGCATATATTTGTGAATATTGGTTAAAAAAAATATAGGATATTCGTTTAATAAATATTTATACAAATATGAGGATGAATTAAGTGGATATTTATCCAATAGAATGGATAACGGGGTGACTACTACTCATACGTATTCTGTTTTGTTGAGATCCTTATTTATACTTGTATAGTTTTTTCTTCTCGCCATTTGAATGTTGATTTTTTTATGGGTTTTGTTATGATGTGAAGAAAATAGAAGTAAAAAAATTGACAAAATATAAAATTTATTTAATTTTTCTTTTTAAAATAAATTAAAGTATTTGACAAAATATATTTAATATTTTTTATTTATAAGTTTTTAAAATTTATATTAGCAAATTTGATTTTTGTTACTGTAACAAAAAAGTTGATTTTTAAATTATTCTCATGATGGATATATGTTAAAAGAGAAATTCTATGGTACCTATTTTATTTGAGAGGGTACCGGTACAGTTTTTTTATATTTTATATTTTTAATAATTTATTTAAATAATATTTATGATATTTTATTCTTTCAAATTTTAAATTATTTAGTTATTTTACTTTTATTTTATATATTCTAATTTATTTGTAATAATATTATTATATATTTAAATAGTTTAATTTTAATAATTTTTTAAGTATATTTTTATCTTTTCACTTAAATTTTTTGAATTTTTATATTTTATTTTAATAATTTTTTAAGTATATTTTTTGTTTTTTTTGTCGTAAATTTTTGAATTTTTATATTATAATTTTAATAATTTTTTATTTCTATTATTTATTAATTTTTTCTTTTTTTAATATTTTATAATATTATTGAAATCTTATAATTTTAATCTCTATAATTTTATCTTATTTTTTATTTTATGAGTTTACATAGAAAAATGTATTGAAATCCCTCGATCTTTGAGGGTACCGTAACAACTCCCAGCTAAAAAATGGATATTTTTTTTATTGGACATAATTAAATTATCCTCACGATGGATGCCTATACACTAAACTGAAATCCATAGTTGCTTACACGTTTTCCTGATTTGATGTACAAAATAAAATCATATTCACCACAGGAAAACTTTGTAGTACAAATGTACAATTATTACCTGCAATGTTATATAAAATTGAATGTTAGGTGGTAATAAAAATTTCAAGAGAATAAATTCGATTTAAAAGAAAAGAAAATGTTAGGTTAGATGAAGAAACGTATTTAATAAGATAGAATTAGGAATGAGAAACGTTAGAGAAATTTTTTGAAAAGAATCTTTTGCAAAAAGATGGTAAAATCTTGTCTTTCAGTGGTTTGGATACGTATGGAGAAGACTTGTATAACCCACGTAAATCAGATCGAGGGTGGTCCAATGATTATTATAACATAAATAAATCAATAACTAAGAATGATTTAGAAACCAACAGTTTTCTACATAACTTAATTTCAACTCAACTTAACATCCACGTCCCATGTTTTCCCCTGCATGCATTCATCAAAGCGTTGCAAGGAGATCGAGATTGCAACCACGCAAAATCTTATCTATTTTTCTTCTTTTTAAGTTAATTTCCCTTCGCATATCACTTCTAAAAGAAGAGTAGCTCTATTAGGGGAGAAGTTACCTCCACGAACCCCATAAGGCTTGATTACTTCATTAAAATCTCCAACTATCATCCATGGGTGATGGATCATATTATGCATGTTTTTAAGATTTTCCAACGACTGAACTCTAAAAATAGAATGAGGACTAGCATAGATATAGCACAACTCCAAGAGAGATTCCTGTGTGTCCCTGTAAAGGAGATTGCTTGGTTGAAGCTTTAAACCATTGTGGTTTGGAACGTCTTGTTGATTGGGGGGCAGAACACAAATGCCTCCAGTATGTTTGGCATCCTCCACAATATGGCACGCTTCATATCCCATTGAATTTTAGAGCTTTATCGTCGGATGCAAATAAGCAATGAGTTTCAAGAAGGATAAAGATATCTGGTTTGTATAACTTAACTAGTTCACAGACACACCACCTCCTTTTAGTGTTTACTGCTCCCCAAATATTCTAGAAAATAATATTCATATCTTTAAAACTATCCATAAAAGCTAGTGGGAGGGAATGTAGCCCAAATTTGAGATCCATTTCATCATCGATAGGTGATGAGTCCTCTTGAGCCATAAGTGACTCCTTCATAGGTTGGTACTTGTCATCGGGGTCATCATCCAAACTTGCTGCAGCCACAAGCTCCTTGGATGTCCTAGTATCATCCCCTAGATTAAGGATATACCTGTTACCCTTGGCATGAATGAGATTCAGAGATGTCTTAATATCATTTTTGGATACGGAGCTTTCACCATGCAACCCTATTTTCCCAGTTGGCTCATGGATAACAATTTGTATTATTCATGGTTATGACTGAGAAGTGAGAACCTCACCCAATTAGGCTATTGAATTTTCTTGAGAGATAAAGGTTGCTAGAGGAGCCTTTCCTCGATCAACGGTGTCTTTCATTCTTTTTGCCCACTACACACCTAACCTTTGTCTATTGTTGCCTCCGTAGCGACAAAGTCTACAGAACCTTTCGTTACAATTAAGTAATGGTTCAAATATCATCCAAGGGCCACCGTTCACAACCTTATCTTGATCCACTTCTAGGTCAAAATTGACAATGTAGTAACCATTAGTTACGCCCATCAATTCAAAACCTCCTTCCAGTTTCCAGATTGATTGTATTTTCTCTCTCATTAAGAGAAATCCAATATTCTTTCCTAACAGCTTCACCACCAAACACTTCTTCCATGGGGTACATAAATCATCAAAGGTTGTTGGTTCAATAGTAAATTTGGGTAGCAACCCGTTGCCACTTTCATATTATAATTTCACTTCTCCATCCTTGATAAGATTCCTCGGTTTTTTAGGGCTAGAGTTAGCCCCAAGTAGTTTTTCCCTAAATGTCTTCCTGCGTTGATCCTCCATGTCTCCATCATCAGGTGATTTCGCAGGGATGTCACCATGACTTTGGTTGTCCCACTCTATTGTCACCATTGCACTAGTTAAAAATATCCAGACCAATAATTGCAAGTGTCTTTGAAATAAAAAAGTACTTTAAAAAAATTAAAATTGACAAGTGTATGGGACAAAATGATAGCTACAGCGAGAAATTCTCAACAAGTTTATGAGGACTGCACGAAGTTCACCAATAAACTTTTTGGAAGCCCAATTCCAGTGAGGATACCAAAAATTTTGACAAAGGCTGAGGAATTATGACATATATACACCTCCATTCTATTTTATGATAAGTACACTTTTTTTATAAAAAAAAAATCTTAATATATATATATATATATATATATATATAAATTAAGTCAACCTCCTTTTCCTTTTTTAATAAAAATAAATTCTTAAAATACGAAAAAGAAAAGGAGAAAATTATAAAGTAAATAATAAAGGAGTAAAATTTAAAAAAAAAATACAGGATAAAAAATATAAAAGAAGAGATGTACTTATAATAAAAGGGTGGTGTATATATCATGAGCCAAGGCTGAGGTGGTGTTGACCTTCTAGGCCCATGTGGTCTACGGAATGGAGGTGGAAGAGAAGCAATTGTTGAGCAGTTAATATTGGGCTTGGATGTGGGAATGCAAAAATCATGATATTTTAGGAACCAAAACTAGACAATAATTTTGTTTCATTTTTATTTTTATTTTATTGTCTTTGTCTCCTTTTTCAGTTCTTTAAATTGTTATATTTTTAAAATTAAAACTGTTTTATAAATAAATAAAAAAAGGGGGAAAAGAAAAGGCAAAATAAAATAGAATAATAATAAAAACTTCAACAAAACCAAAAAAAAAAGAGAAAAAGAAATAGCATATTCAAGTGATATGACTAATTTTGTTTGAATAATTAAATAAATTAATAATGTCAAAAATAATATATATATATATATATATATATATTATAGCTACTATATAGTGCATCAAATTTAATTATAATAATTCGTAATATAATTTGTTTAAAATTATACAAAAGTTTTATTTTATCTCTAAAATTTTAATTCATGAAAGATAATTTTAATAATATATTCAAACGTGTGAAATGAAAAAATTCCTGTGAAATTTTCCTAGCATTCAATTGTTTTTTTTTTATAAAGAAAAGTGAAATAATAAATATATTCATTACATTAATTTTTGCATCATCAAGCAATATAAATAAAAGTCAGATGATAAAACTAAAATGACAAATAAATGACAAGTTTTATAATAAAACATAATCATTTTAACACATCACTAACATTATTATCCTTTTATATATTTAACAATTAACATATATGCATATAGTTAAACTAAAATAATAATTAACTCCGCGTGAGAAGGATGGGGGCTGACTTTGATCATTGTAGAGCCATAACACTTATAATTTTTATGTTAGTTTTTATGTATAATTAAAATTAAATTTATTTATTATGTGCATTTGAGTTTTTAAAAGACGTTCATAACCCAATGAATTATAAATTTAACCATTAATATTATTATAAAAATTACATTATTTAAAAGGATACAAATAACATAAATTTCACTTTAAAGTTTCGATACTTATATAAATTAGAAAAGAATAATTTTATATGTATTTGCATTTTACAATTTGCACTCAACTTTTTGCACTAACTCTATAAATTTTAAATTCAACATTATGTATTTTAGCTAATTATGAATTTAAAAAAAATAGAAACCTAATTATCAATTGTTATATTAAAGCTTTTAAGTAGCAATGATGTTTAGAAAATAGTAGTATTTTATTTGAATATAAAAATCTCTATAATATTTGTATATTGTTCTAGTTATTGACTTATAATTATTTATAAAATTAGTTACTAATTTACAAATTAAAAAATAAAAAAAAAAAGTAGAGAGGAAGGCCCAACAACGAAAGTGGTGAAGCAGGGTGACAGATATCGTGGAGGTGACGTGTGGTGTGGATATAAAAGAAAAAAAAATCCATAAACCCTTTCACTGAAACCCTTTCATTCTAAAAACCTTTCTTTTGGTCGAACACCATGAGTGGCTTCCGAAGCAGCTCCAACTCCAATTTGGACAACCTCCTCCTGGAGACCATGATGGGAAGGCTCCAGCTGCGAGCTCCGATCAACAACCCCTTGGTCACGCAGTCCCTCGAGGATTTCCTCTTCAACGACCTCGACGACGAGGACGACGACGACGACGAAGGGAAATCGGAGCTGATGAGAGAGGAGGCGAAGCTGGAGAGGGAAGTCATCAAGATCATCCTCCGCGGCGACGGCGAGACCCTGCTCAAACCTAATTCGGGCCAGGCCGTGTCGGTGCGCGACCACCACATCTGCGTGGGGTTTCAAGACGAAGAGGCTTCGGGTTACAGGGTGTGGGAGTGGCACGGCCACATCATGGCCTTCGATGATGAATTCGGGTACAATCCGGAGTATATATATGGGAATTACTTTCAGTGGTTTAAGCCTAGACCATCTACTGGTGCTGCTGCTGCTGGTGCTGCTGCTGTTGAGGCTCTTCAGAAGGAGAATGAGGAGGAGGAAGAGGAAGAGGAAGAGGAGGAGAAACAGGAGAATCAGGGGTTGAGAGAATTGATTGATACCAAGGATTCCACTGAGGCTCGGATTCTTCATAGGAACATCAACGCTGCTTCTCCGAGGTTTGCGTCTAAATAACCCCTTTTTTCCTTTTTTGCTCACAGATTAATCGAATGTTGTTTAAATAGTTAGTGGGGTGATTGCTTGAATGGGGTATGAGGCAAGTCACACATTCATGAATGTACTCCTGGCAGTGCCAAGGTTTTTCTTAAACTAGGGTAGGTATCGTGTTCTCATATTTATAGTGGATCAAGTGTCTCTGAACATGTTTGGATTCACGCCAATTTTGGTTGGACGTGGATCAGGGGAACCAACAATTAGTTGCTTTTGTATTAATTTTGATGTAATTCCTGTCTAAACATGCACTCTGTCAATCTGCGTTCAAGTGTTGGTTAGGTTTTTTCTTCTCTGACTTCATATGCACATTGCTTGTGTGTTTGAGTGAATGTTTCTAAAATTGTTTTTGAGTGAATTGTATAAGCAGATTAGTAATAAAATCTCGGTATAAATTTGTTTATCCAATGCAAAAGATACTTAAAGATAATTTGTGTGTGTTTGAATTGGCTTTCCATTCTACCAAAACCAACTACAAAACAACGATGAAGGCAAAGTAACAAATAGTCAATTTAACTTTTTCAATGTTTCACCTTGATTTTGGGTGTCGAATTGATTATAGGAGGTATCCAAACACACTAAAAGTTGTTTCTGGAATCTGGATTCAGAATCAAATTTTCAACATTGAACCAAGCATGTAAATATTTACCTAAAATCATGTTGATTGGTATTTCAAAGTGATTTTGAGTGATAACATGAATCCAAACATGCACCAAGTTTTAGATGCTGTCTGGTGGGTGCAAAATTACAAATTATTTCCATGAACATAGGAATGTCAGATGGTGCAAAATCCAAACATGCACTAAGTTTTAGATGCTGCTGGTGAGATTGTAGTTTTGGTCCTTCTAATTTTTCCTCAAGTTGATTTTGATGCTCCTTATTCCAATTATAGGGTGGATTCACGGTCTGGCATGTCTAGGAACAACCCATTGACTATGGTGTTTGGCATTGTGCTAAACACATGATTTCAAGTTTAGACTCAAATCTAATTGAAGCTATTAGAAGTAGGTTTTACAAAACTAACTTGAGTTATATTATATACGTTCCATGTCTACCCTTCGTTAGATTCAAGTTATTTTGGTAATTGCGCATCTAAAATCAATTTTCATAGCAAGATTCTAAACAACATTGTGTGTCAAAATTATTTTTCTAATATATGTTATTAAAACAATAACCACACTACTATAAACTCGTGTTTACTTAGAATCAATTTTACAAAAACATATCCAAGCACGCACATAATAACATCTTCCAGTGGTTTTTAAATTGATGCAAGTCAGTTGTTGTTGATGCGACTTCATCTCTGTTTGCATTGGTTTGTCTTTTTCTTTTGCTGATTTAGCTGTAAACATTGTGAGATATCAGTCTTTAATGTCGACTTTGCTGATGTGAAGATGAGATTGCTTTTTGCCAAATCAGTGACAGTGTGACAAGAAACATTGTTGCTTTTGTAAATATGAGAGACACCAAAGTTAAGAGAACAACACTAATTAAATTAAGCCTGAAATTTCAAATTTAAGGGAAACACTCAAACTATACTTCTGTTGATTTGAAATTATATACATAGTTTCGTACTGATCAATCACCGGTGCTTGATATTAACATCTTTGATAACTCACGGTTCGTGCATTGGCTTGTATTCAGTTGAAAGCATTGGAGGTTAAAGGAGATGATTTCATTAGTTAATAACTTGCTTTTTCATTGTATGGTTAACTTGGTGTGAACTTGCTAAATACACCAGTGCCTTCTTTTGGAAGTTTTTGCTTCTAAACCAAGTGCATGTTTGGTTTAGAGTCTCTGAACATTGGATCATCACCAAGCCAAAAGCTACTACAAATAGCTTTTATCTTTCTGTCTTGGTTTGATGTGAAAATATAATAATAAGCTTGCTAAGGACACTGGCCAAATCCATACACTTGCAAATGTCGGCTTACTGCTGTGAAGATAATACAAAGATCTATTCCTTTCGTGAAGTATTTTGCAAAAACTAGAAGATAAAATAGGCATAAACTGCTTAGTCATTTAAAGAAGCTGGGAAACTCCATGGAATATGAATTGGGAATACATTTCTAAATACTAATAGCTTTCAATTTCACTTCACCCATTGTATACAACAGCAATTGCTGTCAGTTTTGTTTGTGCCAGCACTTTCTTAGACTCCATCTGCATACGACTGTAAAACTTTGTTTAAATAATTCTGCATTGGCATCGGAATACTTTTTTTTTATTCATTAGAATCGAATTTGGTATCAAGAGAGATTTATAACAACTCACGAGCCTTACTCAACCAATCGAAATATACTTCCTTCAATTACTTGGTATCGGAATACCCTTTTGGGATTTCTTTATCTGATTTGTCCTTGTGTTATGCTGTGATCTGACATTTTTATTATCTGTTTGATTGCATAATGTGCAAGCCTTCAACTGATTTGAATGTTTTGTCATCCACGTTTGACTTCTCTCATGTTTTCCCCTGTTGTGGCAGGTACTAGATAAGAAATGATTCTTCATCGGAAATTCAAGTTCAGAGGGTTGCGAGCAGAGGTTGTAGTCAGCGTCTCATTTCATTTGTTAAGCAAAGATTGATTTCCCCTGCTTTTCACAGTTTAAATCTCAGAAGCCCACTTCCATGGATCTGTTTTGAGCATTAAATTGCATACTGTAAAGGATGTGATACATTTCTACAATAATACATTATCTTTGCTCAGCTTATTAATCTTATAGCAAATTGTTTCTTTTCCCTTTTGCACTAAAGCTGGCTGTTGTGAACTTGTTATGGTAGATGCTTCATTTACGGGTTTAAATGAGGTCAAAATGCAGAGAAAAAAACATTGGGGACAACTAACCCACAATTTTAGCTGATTCACGGAGAAAAAAAAAGTTGTATGTTTGATTTTAAAGTTAAGTCAATAAATGAAATAGACTAACATTTATAAAATTAAGTCATTATTATCAGTATTGTAGGCATGTTAAGTTTAAAAATTGTGTAAAATTTGACCCTTTTAATTAAAAAACTTTAGAAAAAAATTGATTTATTTCGTAACTAGGTATAATTTAACTTAAAGTTAGGTCAAAAGTCTTGACAAATGACTTAATATGTTTTCACACTTCATTTTGGATTTAGAAATTTAGATTTTTAATCTTGATCTTAACGATGATAACTTGTCATCCACGGGTTAGTTTGTTGTCTTGTGAAAAATTGGCAGATTGACTTAGATATTTTTACTTGCCAACTCACTTAACTAGTCGTCGGGTCAAATGATGGGTTGAGACAAATTAATTCGTTGATCCTTCTAACTTTTTTACTATCATTATAATGTTAAGTTTAAATAATTCGTATGATATTTATTATGTAAGTGATATGAGATTTATGGTGCAACAATATGTTATACATTTGATTTATTTTATTATATGTAAATTGAGATTTTTTGTGTTGCAAATTTATTGGAAAAGTTGTTATTATTATTATAATTACATATCTTTTATTATATAACGAATTTAGGATTTGTTATGTAGCAAATTAGGCTAAATATATTGTAATTTGTGATTTATTTTATTATTTAGGTAATTAATTTATGTAGGTCCTTTAGATCTGAAGAAAGAAATATGTTAGAAGAAATATCCAGAATAAATATGTTAACTTTTGTTTTTTGTAGACTAGCCTGTTGGTCGGTCAGCACCCTAAAATAAGGTAGGTCAAGACATCCAACTCGTTTTTACTTGACAGGTCAACCTATTTTTGGCAGGCTAACTATAAGGTAAAATCATTTTTTCACCCCTACTTGATCTCACTTAAAGTCACTCTTAGAGTCCTTTTTTTTGTTACTCTTGTGCTTAGTGCAATGACTTTTATGCTTAATGTCAAAGACATTGGTGTTCTTTATGATTATTGTGCTTAGTGAGAATTTAGTCATGCTTAGTACTAACGGTCAAGGAGCAAATTTTATCCATTGAAATCTTATGCTTGGTGAGGGTAATAATTGACGATTATGCACAAATTAAACAGCGCCATAATGACTACTATTGTCGTGTTACAATCCAAAAATTGTTATAATTATTGTCACTAATATCATTGTCATAACTATCATTGTCACGAATATCATTGTTATTATCATCGTTGTCATCATCATTGTCATCATCATCATTGTCATCATCATCATTTTCACCTTGTTACAATCACCAACACTCATCATTGTTGTTATCATTATCACCATTTTTATCGTCATTATCACCATTATCACCATTGTTAATGATGTTGTCATTATCATTGTTATCACCACCACCTTGTCACTACCATTGTCATCACCACCTTGTCATTGTTGTTATCATCATCTTTTTTGTCATTGTCGTTATCGATATATCAAAATGGTTGCTACTATCATTGCCACTAAATTCACCACCACCATAATTTATTATTCGGTAGATATCAAATACATAACAAACTAACATAATAATATTTATTTTGTATCAAATATCAGATAAAATTAAAGTTTGTCATACTCTTATATCCTATCATATTGACCACCAAACAACTCCAAAAAACATTATAATTTTTCTTTAAAAACTATGGATTGATACACATTGGATTTTGAAATTAATTAAAAATTGAATGAATGATGTTTCATGTTTTTATAACCTTTTATATATTGATTAGAATAGATATTTTAAATGGTAACATTTTAAGAGACATTCTTAAATGGGAAGGCTCTTAAAATTTTTGTTTCTTAAATGATATTAATGTTTTTAGATTTTTCAAAATCTCTTTCATTTCTTTTTTACTTTTCTTTCTAAATAAAACTTCAATATTTAAAAAAATATATTTATCAATAATAAAGATCTATAAATTATTTATCATAAATATAATATTTATATATTTTAAAATATTTATTTATTTCAATTTTTATTATAATATAATTTATATATTTAAAAATATTTATTAATTATAAAATTTAGTTATATAAATAGATATTTATTTCTTCGAAATATTTACTTCTCGTAATTTTTAGTTAAAATATTAATTACAAATGTGAAAAAAAAACACTTTAAAAATTCCCAGTTTTTTTTTTTTTTGTTAATACATTATTTATTCTTAATCACTAAAAAGCCTAAATAACGGGTAGCCGTAGCTCAAATAAATGGGCCAAAACTCACACAAATGAGCCCACGCGAGTGTCAAAGACGGAAAGTGCAACGTGGGAATCCCCATCATTCATTCCGCACGTAAAAGCAAGGCGCAATCTCCACAATCAAAGAACAACCAACATCAACAAAACCAAACACCTCGTTCCCCAATTCAGCAATAGCTCCCACAAAGGCCAAGAAGAAGCCTCACTGATTAATCGAATCGTCGTATATAAGCTCGAAGGTTGTGACATTTTTTTAGGTCAAGAACTAGAAGAGCGAGGCAAGTCTTATTTAGGGGTTTAAGAATCGTATCGGGAGTGCAACGAGGGTTTAACGGATCTCCATAACCTCTGAACTTCGAGGTCTGCTGTATTTCATCCGATGGCTTTTCTGTCTGGAGTTCAGCGTCTGCTTCGGCACTCACCTCTTCTTCATTCCCACTATGCTTCCATTCGTCTCAGCTCAACTCTCACTTCCCCTAAACTTTTCGTCAGCGGTTAGCAACCTACCCTTCATTACTATGCATGAATCAGTACTTCATACTCCCTTTCTTTATATACATATTTGTGATGCGTTATGATGTGCAATAAGCTGCATTGTGCTTGTGTCACTAATAATGATTTTTTCCAACGAGGGTTGTCTTCAAACCTTCACTTATTTTCATTACCGTGCAAATTCGACATACCCATGTTAAAACCCATCCATTACTTGTCATCCAAAATTTAACTTGCAATTTTCTCCTGCCCTAGTTGTTATGTTTTGTCAAATTGCAATCCTTCCCACAAGACTTTGTTTGCTTAATCACAAGGGGAAGGTAAAGGAGAAGTTGCTGTGCATTTAATTTATTTTTATCACTATCTTAACTGCTGTTATTCTATCTGCACTTTAGAGGAGCCGTATTCACTAGAATAATACATATTACGCTGAACATGTTGCATTTCAGAGTTGATTTCTCTTGCTTCTCTGGTTTGAGATAGGGGTTTGGGAACATAATTGTTGAATGAGGTTTCTTGTAAAAATATCCCTTTCAAATTTAAGTATCACCTCTAAGGCTAAGTCATCCATTTAGACAATGGTGCTTAATAGGACTAATAATAACATGATGCAGATATGTGGGGGTCTAAGGAAACTTTGAGTATGCCTGTAATGTATTTTTCTAAGGTAGAAACCCGCAGAACATTTTTTAAAACATTGTCTGGAAATTAGTCTCATTTGGTTGGAGTGGCTGTTCGTTGTCTTCGGTAGGTCATGGATTTGTCCATAATCGTACAAGTTTTCTTTAGATTGAGGAGAGCAACAACTTATGGTTACATGTTCTGTAGTCTGCACTACTAAGGGAAACTTTTGGTGCTACTGTTGCTTTGCAACAGTTTTCATTTCATGGTGTCTCTTTGATTTTCCACATATGTGTCTTTGCTAGGTTTCTCCTTAGTTGAAATGCATGTTCTATTGAGCCCCTCCATCACGATTGCTTTTATTTGTCTTATTGCCCAAGTATTGTATTTCCTTTTTCGTGTTCACTTTTCCCTTCTAATGAAGCTTATTTTTTTTATTTTAAAAAAACAGTGGTGAACCTAGTCATGAATGTAGATCAGAAGAATTTAGAAATTGTGGAAGACTTGTTAGCTTTACAAAACATTGAAAAGCAAAACTGGAAATATTCTAATATATTTATCTAGCATATTGTAATATATATGATTCTGTATTTAACATTTTTAAATGTGAATATTGTGCATTCAAATTTCAAACAGGTCTTTCTAGATTGACAACAGATGAAAAACTTAAGGAAGCGTTTTCTTCTTTTGGTCAGCTGGTTGAAGGTAATAATTAGCTTTTTTTTTCAGTTTGAAGTATGTTGTGCTTGACCTTCAATTGTCCTGAATTTTTCACTATACAGCTAAGGTGATAACTGATAGAGCCTCTGGAAGATCAAAGGGATTTGCTTTTGTAACTTACACAACCATAGAAGAAGCTGAAAAGGCAAGAGAAGGAATGAATGCTAAATTTTTGGATGGGTGGGTTATATTTGTTGATCCTGCCAAACCAAGAGAACCCAGACCTCCTTCGCAATCACAGTCTCAACCCTCTGAAACAGGTCTCACTGTTAACAAAACAGTTGGGTGGTGTGGTTAATTATAAAGTAACTTCGATTATGCTCACAATGTTTGAATGATTTTTTAAAGACTATATCATTCAATTCAATCAACTATACTGCAATTTGTTGAGAAATATTTGGATCAGTAAGTCGTAATTGATGATTGAACTTTGGCCATAAGGCATTACTATTAATTACTATTCATGCAAATTTTGATGTCCAATGGAAATTAATCCTTCCTTTGCTGACACGATGCAATATTCATACAACTTCTTTTCCCTGGTATTATGTCTTGTCATTTGTTTCATTACTAAGGTCGTTAGTTGTAATTTGGTAGGGGCTTTTTATTTACAATTTGTTCAACATGAATTATTGTTTTAGAATAAAGTCAATTATTGATTTCTAACAAAACAATGTATTTGGTTTTATGTCAGAGAAGATTGTTAGAGCAAAGTTAAACTATCTTTTATGCTTGAGATTAGACCCACATGCTCTGGACATTAAATCCTCTAAAAAGGTAAATGATGCAAAAATTATAAGGATTAGCTTTTAATCATGGTTACCCATTGAAGATTAGTTGTTGATTCGGCAGTTGATGCTTCCCATATAAAAAGCCATGACCCTTTCACTTGAGTTGAATGAATTGAGTGTGTATTAGTGTTTCATTCTAAGAGTCTCTTTCCTTTGAATCTAATTAGGTGTAATGGCATGAGTGCATTGGATTCACGTTAATTTTGGTTGGACGTGGATCAGTGGAACCAACAATTAGTTGCTTTTTTGTGTATTAATTTTGATGTAATTCCTGCCTAAACATGCACTTTGTTAATCTGCGTTCAAGTGTTGGTTATGTTTTTTCTTCTTCGTATTCATATGCACATTGCTTGTGTGTTTGAGTGAATGTTTCTAAAATTGTTTGAGTGAATTGTATAAGCAGATTAGTGTGTTTGAATTGGCTTTCAATCCAATGCAAAAGATACTTAAAGATACTTTGAGTGTGTTTGAATTGGCTTTCAATTCTACTAAAATCAATTATAAAACCACGATGAAGGCAAAGTAACAAATAGTTGCTTTAACTTTTTGAATGCTTCACCTTGATTTTGGGGGTCAGAATTGATGCTTGGAGGTATCCAAACACCCTAAAAGTTGTTTCTGGATTCAGAATCAAATTTTCAATATTGAACCAAAAATGTAAATATTTACCTAAAATCATGTTGGTTGGTATTTCAAAGTGATTTTGATTAATAACATGAATCCAAACGTGCACTGAGTTTTAGATGTTGTTTGGTGGGTGCAAAATTGCAAATTGTTTCTGTGAACATAGGAGATGGTGCAAAATCCAAACATGCACCGAGTTTTAGACGTTGTATGCTGATGGGATTGCAGTTTTGGTTCTTCTAATTTTACGTGGAGTTGATTTTGATGCTCCTTATTCCAATTATTGGGTGGATTCACGTTTGGCATGTCTAGGAACAATTTTCCCATTGACTATGATGTTTGCATTGTGTTAAACACATGATTTCAAATTTTAGAATCAAATCTCATTGAAGCTATAAGTAGATTTTACATCAAAACTAACTTGAGTTATATTAAATATGTACCATGTCTACCCTTAGTTAGATTCAAGTTATTTTGGTAATTGAACATCCAAAATCAATTTTCAAAGCAAGATTTCGAACAACATTGTGTGTCAAAATTATTTTTCTTATATATGTTATCCCAACAAAAATCACATTACTATAAACTCATGTTTACTTGGAATCAATTCTACAGAAAATATCCAAGCACAATCATAATAACGTAGTTAGTTGTTATTGATGCGACTTTATCTCTGTTTGCATGGATTTGTGTTTTACTTTTTCTGATTTAGAAGTAAACTATATCAGATATCAGTCTTTAGTGTTGACTTTGCTGATGTGAAGATGAGATGGCATTTTGCCAAATCAGTGACAGTGTGACAAGAAATATTGTTGCTTTTGTAAATACAAGAGGCACCAAAGTTAAGAGAACTACAGTATAATTAAATTAAGCATGAAATTTAAAATTTAAGGGAAACACTCAAACTATACTTCTGTTGATTTGAAATTTGTATACATAGTTTTGTACCTGTGACCAGTGCTTGATTTTAACATCTTTGATAACTTGTGGTTCGGCATTGGCTTGTATTCAGTTGAAAGCATTGGAGGTTAAAGAATATGATTTCATTAGTTAATAACTTGCTTTAGCATCGTATTGTTAACTTGGTGTGAACTTGCTAAATACACCGATGCCTTCTTTTGGAAGTTTTTGCTTCTAAACCAGGTGCATGTTTGGTTTAGAGTCTCTGAACATTGGATCTCGTCAAGCCAAAAACTACTACAAATAGGTTCTACCTTTCTGTCTTGGTTTTATGTGAAAATATAACAATAAGCCTGCTAAGGGCACTGGCCAAATCCAGACACACTTTACATTTTTATTACCTGTTCGGTTGCATAGAATCCAAGCTTGCAACTGATTTGAATGTTTTCTCATCCACGTTTGACTTTTTTCATGATTCTTCGTGGGAATTCAAGTTTAAAGGGTTGCGAGCGGAGTTATGCTCAGCATCCCATTTCCATTGTTAAACAAAGATTGATTTCCCTTGCTTTTCACAATTTAAATCTCACAAGCCCGCTTCCATGGAGCTGTTTTGAGCATTAAATTACATACTGTAAAGGATGTGATAGTGTGATACATTTCTACAATAATACATTATCTTTGCTCAGGGTATTAATCTTTAGGCATTTGTTTCTTTTTCCTTTTGCACTAAAGCTAGATGTTGTGATGTTAGATGCTTGATTTGCGGGTATAAATGAGGTCAAAAAGCAAAGAAAAAAACATTTCGACAACTCCCTCCACAATTTTAACTATTTTACGGAGAGAGAAAAAAGTTATTTAAAAAATAAGTTGTATGTTTGGAGAAATAGATGAAATTTATAATAAAAAAAAAGTCTATTTTCTTTTGAAAATTATGCTATTTTCATGTATTTAATAATTTAAAGTTTATGGTTATTTTCTAACATTTTTTCACCTTTGTACATACTTTCTCGATATGTCAAAATTGATATATATTTTTGTGCGTAAATAAAATTATCTTAAAATCATTTTTTAATAAATTTACCGAATCAAAAACTCATTTTAATTATAATGAAATTTCAAAAAAAAAATTTACTTAGAGTATGATTGGGTAGCTGTAAAAATTAAATTTATTAGCTATATAATTTACAACAATAGATAGATCGATACCAAGTTTTGGTTAACACAATTTTTTTTCTTTTTTTAATCTTTTATTTATTACATGAAGAATATGTTTTACTTATTTAATATCAAGTGTTTAAATAGTCTCCCTCCATATCAAGGGTCAGAACCACAAGTGTCATGTTTTCATTCATATAGATAATTGTTAAGTGTATTACCATGTTTTCATTCATATAGTGGTTAAGGGTCGAAAGTAACTTTATTTATGTATTATTTTAAAGCAAATAATGGGTAAAGAGTATGAGAAGTTGTGGTAGTCAACGGTTAAAGACAGAATAGAAAGGAAATCACGTAACATTTTCTTTGACCTTTACATGTGTTTACAATTACAATTATGTAGCGTATAATATTTTTGGTATAATTTAAGCATTATAATTATAAAAAAAATTGTAGTATTAACAAAACATAAAACATAAGTAAAAAAATAAAAATAAAAAACTTTATATTTTTTTTAATATTACAGTATTATACTATTGTGATATGCATTTCAATTCATCAATGAAAAAGGAATTATAAATATCAAGTTTAACATAATAAAAATACATTATCTATACCAATAACAAATTAGTCCAACATTGCTAGTATCAAATTATGGAAATATACTAACACTTATTTAAAATCAAACAATTGTTATCGATATTTGTAGGCATGTTAAATTTAAAATGATTTGAAAATTGTGTAGAATTTGACCATTTTAACTAAAAAAAAAATTAGAAAAAACTATGATTTATTTCATAATTAGGGACAATCTAACTTAAAGTTAGGTTACAAATATCAATAAATGATCCAATATTTTCACACTTTGTTTTGGATTTAGAAACTTGGATTTTCAATCTTGATCTTCCTTAGAGTCACTTTTAAAAAACATTTTATGACTTTTGTTTTTAGTGCGAGGACTTTTATGATTGGTATAAGAGATACTAGTGTTCTTTGTGATTAATGTGTTTAGTGAGAATTTGATAATGCTTAGTATTAGAAATTAAAGAGCAAAATTGACCCTTTGGAATCTCATACTTGGGGAGGGTAGTTCATACCTTAATCAGGTTAATTGATGATTATGCACAAAGTGAGTATCATTATCATGACAACTTTTGTCATGCTACCATCACCAATGTTTCATAATTGTTGTTACGGTTGTCATTGTCACAACCATCATTCCTACTAGTACAATTGTTATTACCAACAATTTACGGTCATTGTCATTAGTATTACCATCTTTATCGTCATTGTCATCGTCGTTAATGATATTGTCACTATGATCGTCATTGTCATCATCGTTAATGATATTGTCATTATGATCGTCATTATCACTACCTTGTAATTGTTATTATAATCATTGTCATCATCACCTTTTTATCATTGGCATTATCAGTATTGTCACTAACATCATTGTAATCACCACCATCCACCACAGACATTTATCATTATTTATCAAGTATCAAATACATAACAAAATAACATAATAACATTATTCAATATATACCAAATATTGATTAATATTAAAGTTTATTCTAGTATGATATTTGACCACCAAATATCTCCATAGAGTATTATTATTTTTTTTTTTTTACAAGCTACATGTAGATATACAAAAGAGTTTAGAATTAATTAAAAGACCGAATGAGTGATTTTACATTTTTTTAGAATATCCTTTTACATGTAAATTAGATTAACTATTTTGAGTGATAATATTTTAAGAGACATTCCTAAATAACAAGGTTCTTAAGATTTTTTTTTATTAAATGATATTAATGTTTTTAGATTTTTCAAAATTCATTCTCTCTTTCATTTTTTTTCTAAATAGAACTTCAATAATTTTTAAAAAAACATTTATCAATAGTAAGATCTATAAATTATTTATCATAAATTTAAAATATATTTTATTTGTCTAAAATATTTATTTATTGCATTTTTTTATCATAATATAATTTATATATTTAAACATTTATTAATTATAAATTTTAATTATATAAAGTAGATATTTATTTCTTTAAAATATTTAATTTTCTTATATTTTATTTAAAATATTAATTAAAGTGAAAAACACTTAAAAAATTTCCAAAAAATAGTATGATAAATTTTGTTGATACATTATTCATGACTAGAAAGCTTCAAACAATAACGGGTAAATCAGATAAATGGACCAAACCTTACAAAAATGAGCCAACGCGAGTGTCAAAGACGGAACGTGCAAGGTGGGAATCCCCATCATTCATTCCGCATGTAAAAACAAGGCGCAATCTCCACAGTCAAAATACGCCCAAATCAACAAAAGCCAAACACGACACGTCATCGATCCGCGCGACGCATTCCGTTCCAATGAAAACCGATCTCTGAGTCCTATAAATACACACATTCTCCGGATCTGAGCCTCATCCCACACCACACTCCTTCTCTCTCGTCAGAACATCTTCTTTTCCTTATTCAACAATGGCTCCCACAAAGGCAGAGAAGAAGCCCGCAGAGAAGAAGCCCGCGGAGAAGGCCCCAGCCGATAAGAAGCCCAAGGCCGAGAAGAAGATCTCGAAGGAAGGAGGGAGCGACAAGAAGAAGAAGAGAACGAAGAAGAGCGTGGAAACCTACAAGATCTACATCTTCAAGGTTTTGAAGCAAGTGCATCCCGACATCGGGATCTCCAGCAAGGCCATGGGGATCATGAACAGCTTCATAAACGACATCTTTGAGAAACTCGCGCAGGAGTCCTCCCGATTGGCCAGGTACAACAAGAAGCCCACCATCACCTCCCGCGAGATCCAAACGGCGGTGCGTTTGGTCCTCCCCGGAGAGCTCGCCAAGCACGCCGTTTCTGAAGGCACCAAGGCTGTCACCAAATTCACTAGCTCTTAGATTCCTTCTCTGCTTTATGTTGCCCCCATTTGCTTTACATTTAATTAGGGTTTCTTCGTGCTTTCTTATCTTCAGGTTGTAGATGTAAAATAAAACTTTATATTTAAATAATATAATTTCTGTTTTGCTATTTTGTGTCATTGTGGAGTTTTATTCCATTGTTGCGTGTTTTAACAGTGTTCTTTATGGGCGATCCGTTAACAGTGTTCTCTACCGGTAGCCGCATCTTTAATAGCGGAAGTGTCTGGTTAGTAAGCGAATTTTTAATGTTTTCTGTTGGTATTTTGGATTGTGTTCTTGAAACTGTCTTTTTTGTGGATATGATTTGGGCTTAACTTGCTCATTTGTAGAAAGTTGTCGAGTTTTGTTTGATTGTTGTTGGTTCTGGTTCTGTCTTTTGTGAATAGGGTTTGGTGGGTTAAATGCTCTTGGTGTGCGTTAGCGGCGAAGTTATGATCTAATTTAATGCAGTCATGTAAAATCAGTTTATGTTTTTGCTGTTGTGAGAAGGGCACATTTCTATTCAAGTTTGAGTGTCTCTTAAGAAGCATAATAGTTTTGATATGTGCCTTGCAAATGCTATGTCTTCGATTCTTCATAGTTATATTTACAGTTCGGGTGTGTTTGTAAAAGAGTTACATTCAAAGTTTTGTGAATTGGATCAAGTGAAAGTTTGTTGAATACCATCCTGATAATAAACCAAACGCACACTTCTGTTTCATTTTTGAACCTCGCAGAGCTTGTTATTCCTGCTTGCTTTAGTTCTGTTTTTCGATAGTTTCTGTTTTTCGATAGTTGGTGTTATAATGTGGATGATATTTTGTCACTTGTTTCAACTTCACTGTTGGTGATGACATTACTCGTGTAATGTCACGTAATTTGGTTTGTTAACTTGTTGATTTGTGGAAGGATGGTATAGCTCACTCAGTCTTGTATGCATTTTGCTTTTCCCTGTTTAAATTTTTGGCTCTATTCTTTTTATGTTTCCGCGGTACACTCAAATTCGAAGGGGTGGCACTTTTGGTTCAGTTCAGGGTTGTAAAATACAATAGGAACTTTTCTGATCATATAAGACACTGATATTTATTGAAAAGGATAACCTCTCTGAACAGCATATACTCTTTTGTACAAATTAATTTTGGTATCGTATAAATGAGCAAAAATGAGCAAGACTTGCGCTAATGCTAATGTGATTTGGGGTTTTCGATGGTTGCCTGGTACTCCTGGGATGAGTGAGAATAGTATAAAAGTATGCTCAATGATGTATTTAAATTGAATGTTCTTGATAGAGTTTTTAACAAATTTGTACTCTAATAGTATAATCGTTAAAAAAATTAAATGAGCTTTGCATATTATTTCTGTTGTTATTAATCATATGAAGCGGTTTCTTACATTCGGAGCATCTCTAATATGGAGAATATCTTAACCAAGTTCTTATAAGATTGGGTTTTTATATAAGAAAATTTGCTTTTATGGGCAACTGTAGCTTACATTAGAATTCATTGCTTAATTGAATGAATAATGAACCTATAAAGCATTCTTTTAAGAACAAGTTAGTTGTAAATTGGTACTTAGCAACAAATTGGAATGCATTTGTTTCTTAATTGTGAGAACGTCGAGCCGACTAATAATTCTTTTATTTTTTGTTTGGATGAGAACTTTGAATTGAGTGATTTTTTTTTTCTTGAAAAATTCCTAATGTTTAGGGGTGAAGTATTTTGTTTAAATGAAAAAGTTATAAAGAATTCGAAATTTAAGTAATGATGAAAATTGAAATTAAAATTGAAGTAATTTAAGTTTCAAGAATTTTGAATTTCTTAAAATTTTAACATTTCTTATCTAAACATATTTTAAAGAACATTAGTGTTGGAGTGAAAATGCATAAAATTTTTAAGTTTGGCATGACATTGTAAAATCTACATTACGAAGTTAAGAACTTGCCAAAAAATCTTTTTCTACAATAATAAGTTAAGAACTTGCTTAAAAACCTTAACATCATATATGCTCTTAAAAGTCATTTCAATCATATTCCATTCTTTCAATAAATATTTTTTCAAATATATGGATTGAATTCTTACTGTTGACCTCTTCTTACAAATGTATTTTCTATACATTAAACTAAGAATTAAATTTCTAATTAGATGTTTAAGAAATATTACTATGTTACGCTTTGTTAGTATATATTTTTTAATTGTTAACACATAGACTATTTTAAAAAGCATAATTTTTTTTACATTTTATTATACTTCAAAATATCATAATTTGTATCGTGATTTTTTTCCAAATCAAAAGGGATTGAGGTAATTTAGCACTGAATACTTATTTACAAGGAAAATAAATAAATTTTAAATTTTTTTTTTAAAGTAAAACATTTATCTTTATAAAAACATCATTAACATTTTTAATATGATTTCTAACATGTCTTTTATTATTAATTTTTAAAAATAGCTATATACAAAATGAATAAGTTAAGAGAACAATGCTTTTAAGAGAATCAAGTGTAGTGTTAATAGCAAAAGCACTACAAAAACCGTAAACAAAATTCACTTAGAAAGACTCACAGCCAGTTATAATTTAAACATAATATAATCCCATCGTTTAATTTACATAACCAACCTTACTGATAAAAAGAAGCTCAATGTCGTCCTTTGATATATATAGGCAATCTGCACGTAACTGCAGATGTGGCTTAGATCAAGATTTAGATAAGATGTTGTTATCAGAGTCGTATTATAATATAACAGGCCCATATTTGTTATTGGGCTTGACCTAAGGCAATGGGCTTGTGAGCGGTAAAAAATATCTAAGGTGATCGCGATGATCGAAACGTGTACGTGCTAGATTCGGTCTCGTAAACAGACAACACAGCAGGATCCTTGACCTTATAGATTCCCTTGCTATAAATCCATTTTCCCCCTCCATCGCAACGACCTAATCCAAATCCAGTACCGTTCTTCCTCCGACACATTTTTCTCCGATCCCCAATTTCTCCTCCTTCATCGTTGTCTTGTTTTTTTTGTTATATCAAACTGAGATAATAGATAGATAGATCTCTCTATGGGTTAATTCCGAATCCGATCTAACTATTTTCGCTTTAGGTCTTTTAATTTGGATTTGAGGTCTTCCAATACTCTTCGATTCGTTTCTCCCTTCAATCGAACGCTGTTGTGTTCAGGTCTCGTTTTGTTAGGCGTTTGAGTATTAGGGGGTTTCGAAGAGCATAGAATAATGCCTTCGCTGCCCGTTGATCTTGACTTGGTTCCTTCCTTGACCATTTTCAATGGTGCATCCTCCTTTCATCGTCTGAAAAACCTTGAAAAAAGTGATCGGCGTGGTAATCTTAGTTAACAATAGGACTTCCGTTTTCTCCCTTTCTTCTTCGTTTCTCTCTCTTTATTCCTCTTCTTCGTCGTCGTTGTTGTTGTTGATATTGTTTTGCTCTGAACGAGGTGCGAGTTAATCCGTCAACAGATCGGGGATCAGGGGATTCGTATTGTTGTTCTTTCTGTGGTTGCTATTCGCAGTTCCTGTTTTGATATTGTTATAGTTGCAGCACCAAACGTCGTTTTAAGGTATGTTTGTGTAATATTGTTTAATTTGATGTTTTTTTTGAAAGAGCTTTTTTGGGATATAATAGCTTAAGTGTCATATGTTTTCCGATTTGTGTTTGTAATGTATGATGTGATTGCTATGATGTTTTTTTTAGGACGAAACTTAGATGCAGTTATATAGGTACTGTCGGTGCTGGTGTTGATCTCTGATCAGAATTAGTTTTTTTATCTAGGTAATATAATTAAATATTTAATGCAGACCATGGTAATATACATTTACGCAAGATGTAACTCTAATTCTGATTGAAAAACAGTATCAGTACTATCTATGGTAGTGTAACTAAGTTTTGTCCTTGTTTCTAATGAGTTTTGCCTTTGTTATCTATGTAGAACATGTTTCTAGATAATATGTATGCCTATCTTGTATGTTTGTATTCAAAATCATGTTAGTGTGAACAGATCTGGCTCTGATTGTTATCTTTTAGCTAACAACAATGGGATTATGGAAATGGTTCGACAAGGTTGGATTGGCTGTGTTTAACTGTTTTATTTTATTTGTTGGTGTACTTTGTTTTGGGGGTAATTTACTCTTGAATTGTGATACTATCTAAGTCATCTTGAATCTACTTGAACTGACTGACTATGCTCGGGGTATGAACTCTACCTTGTTGGTCTCAAATTTTACCTTTAAAGGGAAATATTGAACATTTTCTTCTTAGTATTACGCATTGCCGTGGCACTTCTGTTTTGTTTTATAGGCAACTTGATTAAATGTCTATATAACTTAACTGGATCCTTGCTGTAATTAAACGGGTATCCTTGCTCCTGTTCATTGAAAGGACTATGTTTTAATAAGATTTTCCCAACTGAAGTCGGATAAAATGTTATTTGCAAAAATAGAACCTTCAATATGCGTATTACTTACATTTTTATTCTATTTGAAGGATTTTTTTTATTGGTAAATATGTTTGCCCCTGTATTTATGTATATTTTAATATTCAATCAGGTATGTATGTCATAGAATTTAATTCGAATACATTGCTAGTGTAATGTTTTCCATACTGCACTGTAATCTAATCATAGAATCCCATATAATTAAAAATGTTACATTTTCTAATAATTAATTGGGAGAGACCAGCAACACACTTTTTGACACACACACACACACACACACACATATATATATATATATACCTTTGAGCACACTCTTTTGAATTTTATAATATCTAAATTATATGGATTTCACATCTGTTTTATTTATTCTCTCTTATGATATAATGATTTTCAATAAATTTCAACCAATGGAAGGGAGTTGGGTTAAAAGAGTGTGTTAGAATCCTCTAATTAATCTAAAGGTTTGTTTGGTTCAAAGGAGGGGAGGGAAGTGATTTTAATGGAGGGGTGGTGTTATAAATTCTGTTTGGTTGATAAGAAGGGAGCTAGTTCTTTTCTTGTTTGGTTCACTAACTATTTTGTCATCTTTATAGAGAACCTAGTGGGGGACTATTGGCTCTTATCTGCTAGTTCATATTGGTTTGTCACGTATCATCAATGCAAAACTTTTATGATGCCCTTTTAATTTAATTATGGTCCACAATATACGTAGACTATGTGTGGAATGTTTTATTTAATTTATATGTGCGGAATGTTTTATTTTTTATTTGCTTATCATGTGGTTTAGCGATTAGTTATAATTGTGTTTTTATTATTCATCTGATATGTTGTTTCTTTTAGTTGCCTCTTAGTACCTGATACAATTGATGGACACGAGCTCCAATATTAATGTGCATGACGACAACTTCATAAGTAATCTTGGAATGACTTTTTGTGAGTCATTACATATTCAAGATGCCCAGAAATCTGCAGATGCTTCAGAGGGGATTGATAAAAGTAATGTGAGTGAGGAAAAAATGTGTGAAGCAGTTAAAAAGCAAGAGACAAAACTTAATATGATGTGCTTGAAAAAATCGGCAACCTTTCCAATTTCTTCAAGTTCCTCTGATATGGAGGCTGATACTTCAGTTGCAGAAGCACTCTATGAGCATTCTGCTCATCAAACTTGCTCACGCTCGATTTCTCTGCCTGTAAGTTTTCTGATTTATATCAGTAAACCTTTAATAATGTTTGAATGTCTATTATGTAAGCAATGTATGCTTTGTTCGATGAGGAAATACTGAAAGATTTAGAAAGGATTGTTTACTTGTGTTTCATTAAATAATTTCCTGTGTTCTACATCAAAATTGCTCTCAGACTCTGTTGGTACATTGTGCATTCTTCTTTTATACCAGCATTTCTAGTTATGTAAAGGGTGACTTTGCCCCTCCCACCTAGTGGTGCTTAGGGCAGATAGATGTATAACATATGCAGAAGAGGTAGTTTTCAGGATCAACTTTGACCTAGGTCACTATCACAAAGCAGCAACCTCACTGCTGAAGACTTGCACACAAGTGTTTCTGGCATTTTTGCCCAGAGGCATGGGATATGAATTCATTGCAGTTAATTATCTTATTTTAAGAGTATCACATGTAAGGTTAAGGTTATATTTCGTTTCTTGTGTCCTATGGTTTTGGTTTGGTTGTTGAGTTTCTATTAAAAATTTTCACCTTACTATATATGCATTCTAGACAGGCGATAGAATCAAATTCTGTGAAGTATATAGTTATTGACTCATCATACGGACTAATATCTATCTTAGCATGTGCCATTTTTTGTTTAATGGCTTACACTATTTTTGTATTTTATATCACAGTCTCCTTTAAAGCTTATATCTGCCATGAAAGGTAGCCGTGAGAAACATGGGGTATCGCAGGTGAAATTGAATGTGAAATGGGCCCCTGATGTGTATGATCCGGTACCTACATTATTATCACACACTGTCAGAAACAAGAAGCCGCAGAAATCTAGGAAGAAGAAGTCTGACAAGAAGAATGGAAAGAAGGGACAAAAGGGAAATTCATCTCGAGGGGGAAGCAGCAAAGATAAGCAGTTTCGCAAGCTAAGTGGGACTCCGAGTTTGTGCTATAAGTCAGTTGATGCTTGTGATAAATTGATTGGAGCTGCTACTGAATTAGGCGCTCTTGATGTTCCTAATTCTTGTGATAAAGTGATTGGAGCTTCTACTGAATTAGATGCTTTTGATGTTCGGAGCCAGGACTCATACTGTGGAACTAGTTTCTTGAAAAAATCAGTTACAGAAGTGCACTACTCGGTTGCACAAGCTTTATGAGTGAAATGCTTTGAATGTTTTGTACTGTTTCCCCCAATGTACATAAATAAGTAATGTTTTGCTGTTGGCTTGTATGGTGAAAAAAAAAGAAGACATGGGATTGTATGGTGAAAGCTGTTTGATACTCTTAATTGAGCACATGTAGTCTAGAATGGCTTTTTTATTTGTAATGTGTGACAGTTTTTTGTAGATGAGGCCATGTGACATTTTTTGTTCTATCTTTGGATTTGTGATTTGATTAGATTCGAATGGTCAATGTTGCTTCTAAAATCTAGATTCTTAAAAAAAGAAAAAATCTATATTAATCCATGTTAAGACGGGAATTGATTATTTTATGTTCAAATCACAACCTGCACGTGTACTAGTTCTGTCAACCTCTTTTAGTAGTAATTGAAAAATTGTTTTGTTCGATTGGCACCACTTTTATAATAGTTGGGATGGAAATAATGGTATGTTCAGTTGGCAAAGGAAAGTAGAAATAAATTATTGTAAATAAAATAAATTAAAAAAAAAAGTATTGTGTGATTGGGAAGAAATTAGAAATACAGAAAATTTAGTTGAATAAATTGATAGAAAAATGTCAAATTATGAATATCTTCATTCCAATTATGCAAGGTAAAATAGTATTTTTATCATATTAACTTCTGTTTCAATTAAATAAGTTAAGGACTAAATTAAGGAATAAGACATAAATAAATTTTTTTCTTTACTGCATGATATAAATCAATTTAAAACCTACTTTATACTAATATCTGTTAAATAAAATTAAAAATGTACCTTTAGAAAACCTGTATATATATATTCAGATATCATGGCATATGAGGTTATTCTTCCTAATGTTTTTTTTTTTTTTTTTTATCAAATCTAAAACTTAAATTTGAGACATTGAAGCTCGAGGAACAACCACAATATTAGTCAAACTAACAAACATGTTGAATTCTCTAAGTATAATTAATTATCAAATATATAAAAGTTTTCTAAATTTGCTGAAATTTATCATTTTCATTTAAATCGATTTATAAAAGTCTTAGCTATCTCATTTAATAAATACTAATTTATATTTTTCATAAGGATGACAAATTGTATTCAGATATTACAAATACCTACAAAAATACCTGCAAGCGAAGTAAAAATTTACTTGTAAAAATACCTACAAGCGAATTAAATATTTATCCGCAATTTTAAGCATAAGGCATATATATATATATATATATATATATATATATATATATATATATATATATATATATATATATATATATATATAAAGTTCAAGTTTGGATGCATTAGTATCCACCTTACTCCTCAGCTACTATATATTGATATAATTAAATAAAATAATAAATATAGCTTAAATATGTAAAAATTAAAAATAATAAAATAGTTCAACCCAATTCATCGTTACTCAATTTAAAATGAGTTAGGCTAAGTTGGCACGCCAATTTAAAATAGGTTAAAAATCTAAATTAACTGGCTAATGTATTAAAAATAAAAATAAGAAAAGGAAAACGGTTGAAAAAATATTTTTTTATAAAATTAATTTAAATAGAAAGATTTACTCAAAAGATGTAATATATATATATATATATATATATATATATATATATATATATATATATATATATATATATATATATATATATCAACATGTTCACTTTAATATAAAATATTTTAAAGAACGTGACTCCTCTAAAGTGCAGTAGAGTAACACTAGTTGAGATAGTGATAAAAATCAGTTAAATGTATAACAAAATTTAAAGTTAATTACACAACTCTCCTTTACTCCCTCGCTTATGATTATGCAAACAATGTCTTGTGGGGGAAGATTGTAATTTGACAAGACATAATAACAACTAAGGCAAGATAAAATTGCAAGTTAAAATTTGAATGACAAGTAGATGGATTGGTTTTAACATGGATATGTCGAATTTGCAATGTAATGGAAGGAAATGAAAGTTTGAAGACAACCTTATTTGGAAAAATTCATGATAGTTGTATATAAAGAAAGGGAATATGAAGCACTAAATCATTTATTTGATCTAGTAATATAAGGATAAAAAAGAATAAAGTTTTTATAAAATAAATGTATAGTAAGGAAGGGTAGGTAGCTAACCGTTGATAAAAAGTTTAGAGGAAGTGAGTGTTGAGCTGAAACGAATTGAAGTGTGTTGGAAATGAATAAAAGGTGAATGTCACAATAAACATTGAACTCTAGGTAAAAAAGCTCTCCAATGAAATACAATAAACCTTGGAATTCAGAGGAAATGACAAAAAGATCTTCGTTACACTTCCAATAATATTCCTAAACTCCTAAAGAAGACTCACTTTAATCTTCTAATTCCAGACCTAAAAAATTACACAACTTCTTACTTATATACTTATTTAGTTCAGATTTCAAACTCTTTATACCTGGTTAAACTTAATTTTTTTTAATAATTTTTATCTTATGTGTTTATTTAAACTATTTTTTTTTAAAAAGTAATTCCTATGTAATTTTAATTTTTTTTATAAAAAATATGTCTATTTTTTAAATTTAAACAAGGAGATCAATATATAGAGTATAATTCTTTATTTATATAACTAAAATTTATAACAATAAGTTAATAATTTTGAATATATAAATTATATTTTAGATCTTTAATAAACAATTTATATTTATTTTTACGTTATTTCGCACTGTATTGTACAATTCCTTTATTTGTGTATTTGTGGGATTGATTTATTTCTCATACGATAAATAATTTAATTATAGAATGAATTTATACTTATGCCTAGATCTCGGATAAATGAAAATTTTATTTGATACTAAATTTATTTTAAATTATTAATTTTTTTTGAAAATATATAAAATAAATATTAAAATAGTGTATTTAAATAGATAGATTAAATAAAAATGGAAACAAATTTAAAAGATATACAAATTAAAAATATCAAAGTAAATATTAAATTAATGCAAATGGATTGTATATTATATTCATAAAAAATTCAAATAATAATGAATTAGAAAAAAATGTGAGAAGAATGAAACATTTAAACATAACTATTTTTTAAAAATAATATTTTAACTATAAGATAATACTTGTCTTATGATCTTACAATTTTTGAGTTAAAATATGTTTAGTATAAGATGTTAAAGAGACACAAATATTTTCAAGTTATTTATCTTGACTTATAAGTGATGTAAGATTTTTTAATATATTAAAAAAAATGATTGTTTTAAATCAAGAAAGTCAAAAGTTAATTATTCAATATGATTTTTATTAAGAAATTAATTTTTCCTAATAGATATCGTTTTATATACATCAACATGAAAAATAAACTCTAACAACATACTTAATGAAATGGTTGATTTAATAAATAAATGAATTGCAAAAAAAAAAATATAAAGAAAAAACTAAAAAATAAAATTATATTTTAGTTTGTTTGCTTGAATAAAGTGAAACAGAGAAATACATTTAAAAGGTGAAATAAATGTCTTTAATAGGAAAAAAGACATGATACTTTTGTGTGTGGAACTTATTGACATATTACTTGTATACTATGATGATGTACAATGTGGTGATAAAACCTAAAACACTCATTCTTTTATTATATATATATATATATATATATATATATATATATATATATATATATATATATAATGGTAATTATTATAAGAAAACAAATGATAAAATATTAACGAGTATTGAAACTAAGAAATAATGTTAAAAATAAAATTGTTATTTGACTTAATTATATATTTCAGCATACATACATCTCAATTCTCAAATATACAACACTCCAAAATTAAAATGACAATTCAAATCAAACGTTCAGTGTTTTTTTTTTTTTTTTTTTTGGTATGGATGGAAGCACATGAACACAGAAAAGAGAGAGGCCGCAGAAAATAAGAGTGGAGTGAAGTCGGGCCAACCCAATAAAAAGGCCCATTGATTTAGAATTTAGAATAGACAGTCGAAAGAAACTCTACTTGCTTGTGTTCCCATCGTCTTCTAGGGTAACCACGGCGCCACTCCACCAACTGCGCCCATTCACAACCATTCTCTTCTCTTCCCAGGTTCTCCTTTTTCTCCTTTCTATCTCTATCTCTCCCTATATCTTTTCTCCGCCGTTTTGAAACCCTATCGCTATATGTGACTCTGCACATTCGCCACTGGCAGTGACGGTGGCGCACGATAAAATCGTCTTTCGCCTTTTCGATTCACCAGATCCCGATAATCGTAAATCCTTGTTTGTTCTATTTGGTCCTACAACTGTAACAGTCTTTCTAGTTTTAATGATGCTCAATTCGTGTTTTTATCTGCTGTTTAAACGCTTTTGGCTTCCTTTATTCGCTGATTCAATTGTCGTATTTGTGAATCTGTGTTTTCTTTTTCAACGTCGATGCAACGGTTTTGTTGTTAATGGTTAATCCAGCTCGCTCAGCTAAGCGAACCAAGGCAATTTTGATCGATTCTGTTTATGAATGTTCTCCCAATGTTTTGATTCCAATTTCACTGTGAACCATTGTGTAGACAATTAGACAATTCCACTTTAGATGTGTCTTATATTGTTTTGGCTGAAGTTTAATTTAATTTTTCTTCGTTGTTATTTGTCATTCTTATCTGTTGATTTTTATGTGTATTTGAACAGGGGAGCCGATTCTTGTGAGTTTTCAATATGACGTCGTTCTTGAAGCCTGAGAATGCTCTTAAAAGAGCGGAAGGTTTGTTCAAGAGAATGATTATCTTCCTTTTGTAATTTGTGTTGTTTTTTCCCTTTGTTTCTAAAACTTGATTTCATTTGTGGTATATGTAATGATGCAATTGAGTGATTATACGTTAAATTATATGTGCAGAATTAATCAATGTTGGGCAGAAGCAGGATGCTTTGCAGACACTTCATGACCTCATTACTTCGAAGAGATACAGAGCATGGCAGAAGACACTTGAAAGGATTATGTTCAAGTATGTAGAACTGTGTGTAGACATGCGCAAAGGACGGTTTGCAAAAGATGGGCTCATTCAGTACAGGATCATATGTCAGCAAGTGAATGTTAGTTCGCTGGAAGAGGTTATCAAGCATTTCATGCACCTTTCAACTGAAAAGGCTGAACAAGCTCGTAGCCAGGCTCAGGCGTTAGAAGAAGCCCTTGATGTTGATGATTTAGAGGCAGATAAAAGGCCAGAGGACCTCATGTTGAGCTATGTCAGTGGTGAGAAAGGAAAAGACAGATCTGATAGGGAGCTTGTCACTCCATGGTTTAAATTTCTTTGGGAAACATACAGAACAGTGCTTGAAATATTGCGGAACAACTCAAAACTGGAAGCCTTATATGCTGTAATCTTTCTTCTTCTCTCTCATTTTCCATCTTTTTCATGTTATAGTGGCTTCATATGTAGCTGTTTAATTTTAAAAAAATCTCATTCTTTAGCTATCAATAGTTTTGGTTTAATGTTTGACTACAGATGATGCCTCACTTGACACTTGCTATTTGTTGTTATAATTTGATGAGGAATTATTCTGTGTGTGTGTGTGAGAGTGGGGTTTAGGTGATCTTGAGTTACTGACAAATATGTGCCTCTGTGGTAGCATTAATTTTTCACATTCATGTTTTGTATACTTCAGTGTTTCTGAATTTTACAGTGTTACTAAATTTAGACATTTAACAGTGGCATGCATTCCTTAGTAGTAGTAATTAATCAATTAGTTATGGGTATTGTTGTTCTTATCGTATTCTTATTTTTCTTTGTTGCTTTCAAATGTCATATGCTTCTTTATAATTATAATAATTTAAGGATGATCATTTGCTTTTTATAATCTTGAATTTTAAATAGATTCTGATGCCATGTGCAGATGACAGCTCACCGAGCTTTCCAGTTCTGTAAGCAATATAAACGAACAACAGAGTTCCGCAGACTGTGTGAAATCATAAGAAACCATTTGGCCAATCTGAATAAATACCGTGACCAACGAGATCGTCCTGATCTTTCAGCTCCTGAAAGCTTGCAGCTATATCTTGATACAAGATTTGAGCAGCTGAAAATTGCCACTGAACTTGAACTCTGGCAGGTTGGCCATTTCTCCTTTTTGTTTTTGCAACTATTACATGTTTGTTTTTTTAATGTTTTAAGTCATGATTGTTTTTTGGCAATAAAACCTGACATTTTGTCTTTGCATGCAGGAAGCCTTCAGATCAGTGGAGGATATACATGGACTGATGTGCATGGTCAAGAAAACGCCCAAACCATCTTTGATGGTTGTCTACTATGTGAAGCTGACAGAAATATTTTGGATCTCATCCAGTCATCTTTATCATGCATATGCATGGTTCAGGCTCTTTTTGTTACAAAAAAGCTTCAATAAGAATCTGAGTCAGAAGGATTTGCAATTAATAGCTTCATCTGTTGTTCTGGCTGCACTTTCAGTGCCTCCTCATGATCGCACCTATGGTGCATCTCATTTGGAACTGGAGCATGAAAAAGAGAGAAATTTGAGGATGGCTAATCTTATTGGCTTTAATCTTGAAACTAAACCTGAAAGCAGAGAAATGGTATTTTATTTCCCCTCAGTTGTTCTCCAGAGATAGGATACACGTCTGTTTTGTAAATCTTACTATTTGTTTCTGTTTATTTTTTGAATTGTCCCCAGCTCTCAAGGTCATCACTTCTTGCTGAACTGGTAAGATATTCTCTTTAATGTTGTCTTTTTATAATTTTTTTAAATGTATGTTTGTGCATTTGCTGCATTTCACTTTTCTTGAGTTTGAGTGCTCTATGAATTCCTTCTTTTAGCACTGCCCTTTTTAATATGTGAATAAGATCTTGGTGGATGCTTTTGTAGTTACCATATTTTCGCATGGATGATGTGTGGAGCAGGGTTTCAGTTAATTTAGGATGTCTACCTTTTCTGATTAACTTTGGTTTTGGGTTATAGGTTTAGTTTATTTGAATGTGCCAAATTACAAATATATCTTTCTCTTTTATGTTGTAGCCCATGTCATGTTTTTTGCGCACATCAATATTCACGGTCATTTATCTGTATTTCACCTGTTACCTGTAAATAGTTGCTGCATGGTAATCATTTTAACATCAATATTCCTTCAGTGTTATGACTGTTTAGAGAATGGAGAGTAGATAAAAGTAAGAGAATATAAAGTATTGTTAGTGGGATGTTACTTGTTGAGGCAATAAATACTAACCAAAAACTACTATATATGTTTATATTCTAGGTAGTATACTACACTACTATTCAATTTCATTTTGTCTTAAATTGTATAGAGCCTATTCATTATGTGGTTTGGAGGTTGAGTGGACTCGGTTACCATAACTAATGCCAAATTAAAGGCAATCTTTTCAAAATATTGTTGGTAGAGTCGGTCTAATTTTTGTGTCTGTTGGATTATAGGCATCGAAGGGGGTGATGTCTTGTGTAACTCAGGAAGTGAAGGACATTTATCATCTTTTGGAACATGAATTTTATCCCTCAGATCTTGCATTAAAAGCGCTGCCCTTGTTAACTAAAATCTCAAAGTTAGGAGGCAAGCTTTCTTCTGCTTCATCTGTTCCAGAGGTGCAATTGTCTCAGTATGTCCCATCATTGGAAAGGCTAGCTACCATGAGGTTGCTGCAGCAGGTGTAGTTTCTTTGTTCAGCTCTTTTATTTTGGATGTTTATTTCTGTGAGTAAATGTATTTTTCCTTCTGTTCAGTTATGATTATGCTTGCTAACAAGTTGCCTCCTGGTCTTCTAGGTGTCTAATGTGTACCAGACAATGAAGATTGAGACCTTATCCGGAATGATTCCCTTCTTTGATTTTTCTGTAGTGGAAAAGATTTCTGTGGATGCTGTTAAGCAGAAGTTTGTATCAATGAAAGTTGATCACATGAAAAATGTTGTGATTTTTTGCAAGACGGTATGTTTCTGTTCATTCTAGTGTGGTTGCCTCCCTTTAAAATTTATGATGCAGTAGGGATTTTTTGTTGTTGTTTGGTCTAAACTCATCTAAGTAACTTTGCAGATACAATTGTGCTGATTAATTGTGTTTCTGCAGAAGTGTTATACCATGTAGTTTTAAGATGAATTTTGATAACAATGTTCTAAAATGTGTAGAATTATTTTAATTGTATCTCAGCACAGGTTCTGCCTGAATTTATCAATTGTTCTTATGTCAATTGCTTGATTTCTAATGCAGAGTCTTGAGTCTGATGGCTTAAGGGATCACTTGGCCAATTTTGCTGAACAATTAAATAAAGCAAGACAAATGATTTATCCTCCTGATAAGAAACCGTCAAAACTTGGAGCTTTACTTCCAACTTTGACAGAAGTTGTGGCCAAAGAACACAAGAGGCTTCTTGCTAGAAAATCAATCATTGAGAAGAGGAAAGAAGAACAAGAACGACAGCTTCTTGAAATGGTATAATTTTAGGAATTGTAACGTTTTTTCACACTGCCTGCTTAATTTTGGGTAATTTTTTTTTAATGTTCTCTTAGGAGGCTCTGAAAATGGTTCTTTCTCTAAAATAAATTATTCCAAGAATGCACTTTCTATTAATGTTGGATGTTAAGAATTATTTTTTTTTGTAATGATTAAACCTTTTCCTTTATATTTTATTTAAAGGAACGGGAGGAGGAGTCAAAAAGGCTAAGACTCCAGAAAATAACTGAAGAAGCCGAACAAAGACGGCTTGCCACTGAGTATGAGCAGAGGAAAAATCAGAGGATTCTCAGGGAGATAGAGGAAAGAGAAAATGAAGAAGCTCAAGCTTTACTCCAGGAAGCTGAAAAGCGTATCAAAAAGAAGGGGAAAAAGCCAATCATTGAGGGGGTAAGTTGAAGTCTGCCTTCCATTAAATTTTTGATTTGTTGAGTCTGCAAATGCTGATGATAAACCTTATTTGTAGGAAAAAATTACCAAACAGACCTTGATGGAGTTGACTTTAACTGAACAACTCCGCGAAAGGCAGGAAATGGAAAAGAAACTGCAGAAGTTAGCAAAAACCATGGATTATTTGGAAAGGGCAAAAAGAGAAGAGGCTGCTCCGCTGATTGAAGCTGCATATCAACAGCGTCTAGTGGAAGAGAGACTTCTTCATGAGCGTGAGCAACAGGTATGTGTTGGTTGTAGTAATTGAGTGATTTCATTGTGCCCAGATCTTTACCTCCCACAACTCCATTTGAACCAATTTGTGTCTTACGCAGCAAGAGGTTGAAGTGAGCAAACAAAGGCACGAGGGAGATCTCAAGGAGAAGGAGAGGCTTATTCGAATGATGGGCAATAAGGTTATTATCCAAAATCTCTTTAGCTTTTCTGTTTCTTGGCAATCATCGAAGGCAAAATGTGTTTTCTATCCTTTTGTCTATTTCAAACATTTTTGGCAGATGTTACAGGCTATTTGACTTGAGACCTGTTGTTGACTATAAGATAGTCATTTGACACCAGATTATTAGAACGATCATTATCTAATTTAGCTAATAAAAATTACTCTCTGTTTCTTTACCAGCCTTGCACTCTGGCTGATATCTTTGTCTTGTGATTGATTATGCAGGAGATATATCAAGAGAGAGTTGTGAGTCACCGGCAAGCAGAGTTTGACAGATTGAGAAGAGAACGAGAGGAGAGAATCTCTAGGATTTTACAGTCCAGGAGACAGGAGAGGGAAAAAATGAGGAAGTTTAAGTATTATCTCAAGTTAGAAGAAGAGAGACAACAAAAATTGCGTGAGGAGGAGGAAGCCCGGAAGCGGGAAGGTAATCTTTTATTTATTTAACTTCATTTTTTTAATTTCACTAAGATCGTCATATTTTGCTTTTCACTTTTTGTATTCCATTCTTCGATGGGAAATTCATATTTCACTTTATACATACTATCTTTTTACACACAATGTAGTAGTAAGCCTATCGTTTGTATTTTTCTAATTTTTGGTTTCTTTGTTATTCAGAGGCTGAAAGGAAAAAGAAGGAAGAGACCGAACGCTTAGCAAAATTGGCTGAGATAGCTGAAAAACAGAGGCAAAGAGAGAGGGAACTTGAGGAAAAGGAGAGACAAAGGAGAGAAGCATTGTTGGGCAGAGCTGCGGAACCAGCTCCTCCTGCCCGTCCATTGGAATCGGGATCTGCTGCTGCTGCCGCCCCTGCTGCTGCTGCTGCTGCTGCCGCAGCTCCAAATCCAGGGAAATACGTCCCTAAGTTCAGGCGAGAGAGAACTGAAAGCACAGGAGCTGCTCCTCCCCCTGAAACAGACCGCTGGAGTAACAGCAGGCCAGATGGTGGGTGGCGTGGTGATGATCGTAGAACCTCGTTTGGTTCTGGTGGGGGTTCAAGGTCATCTTCTACTTGGTCATCTTCTAGGAATGCCCGTTGATCATTTTGTGCCCTTATTTATTGCTGGTGACTTTTGGGAGTTCTTTGTACTTTTCCCAGTTTAGGTTCCAGAATTCTTTTTGATGCCGAGTTCTTAAATTTATTATCTTTTTATTGCGCACGAAGTCCTCTGTTGGGTTGAGGAACATGCCAAGAAAATTTTCTATTTATGATCGAGTGGATTGCATATGGTAATCGAAATTTTAATTTAGACGAGTACTTCCGACTTATATTATCTACTTGTTGGTATTTAGTTTGGCAATCGTAGAACTAGAAAGTGATCTGTAGCCTTAGTTTGTGGTTTTGTATTCAGCTTTACTTATATTTGATATTCGAAACCTGTCGTTGCCATTAATTTCTAGTGTATTTGAAATTTGACCTCCATTGCTCCTGCGCCTGGAGAAAAAAAAACGAAAAATCGAAGAGAAAGATGAGAGTAAGCCAAGTTTTAAAGTGAGATAGAGGCTGAAGAGGATTCCGCTGTACTGGAACCAGAATTCCAGATCCCGAATATTCATGAATCTGTTTTTTAATCCTGGGATATGCAATATGTATGAGTAATATTCAGTAGAATATAGGACTAACCTAAAAGCTAGGCGTTGCTATTTAGGCAAGTGAATCTAATGATAACGAACCCATCATTCTTCCTCGTAGAACTGTCCTATTCCTGTATACATTTTTATTATTGAAAGAATGGTCATTGCCTTACTTTCCAATGGTAATAGTAGACACTGTTCCAACTTTTCTAGTCCAAAATTTATTTTTCATGATCCATATTTTATACACTAACTAATATTCAATCCAAATAATAAATTCACAAGCTACTTGGGTTTGTCTTGGTAAATGTGTAAGGACTTTTTTTTTCTTTTGGTTCGTTCCTGAAGTATTAACTGCCGATAGCAGTGATTAATCTCCTTGTTATGTTGGAGGCACCTTGGTGGGATAGCTGGTCCTAAGATTTAACGCGGTTGCATACACAAGGCAAGATTCGAACTTCTGATCTTGTTTAAGCGTGGATCAACCCTTACTACTAAACTACACGCTTGGGGTTAAATGTGTAAGGACTTGAGTTCCTTGTCTTTGTAATATTTTTTTTATGAATAAAAAAATACTAAATCAACAAGTTATATGGAATTTCATTCTTTCTTCCAATAAAATTACATAATAAAGGAACTTTTCTTACATAATTATTTTGGAATTACGATTTATTTTTATACTTAAAGTTATGATTTCTAATAAATTTTAATCTACAATACTGAAGAGGGATTGATAATATTCTTATATTAAATATTAGGTAAAATTATTTTATATAGTCAATTAATTATGATATATATATATATATATATATATATATATATATATATAAATAAAAAAACTAGTGGTTATATGTGTTACATATAATTTTTTTTATATTGAATAATGGTGTAAAAGCGATTATATACTATTTATCTCTGTAATTATTGAATAATGGTGTAAAAGCGATTATATACTATTTCCTCTTTTACTGGATAAGGATTTCTATTTTCTTTAAAATAAAAAGTTGGATTAAAATATTTTGAAAAAATAAATACCTTAATTTTAATGATCTTACTTAAATAATTGTTGAAAGAGATTTTAAAAGAAATATCTTTCATTTTTTTTCGTTGCTTTCTGTCTTTTTCAGCTATCCGTTTTTACCCTCTTCTTCTTAATGTTATCTCTGTTTTTTTTTTTTTTTTTTTTTCGAATAATTTCTTCTGAAATAAAAGAAATGAAAATCATAAAATAATTTACGCCTAATTTTTAAAAATATGTTTTAAAACAAAAAAAACATTTATGATGTCATAATTGGGACCAGATCCAATTATGAGAAGACCACTTTTTCCCGCAATCAATGGATAGAAGAATCTCAGGATGGTATCTAATTTATCTATTGTTTTGGTAGCCCAACGGCGAGTCATGACATAAGTCACTCAACAAAACAAACTGTGGCGGTATTTTAATCTCTGAGATGCGTCTTGTAGCGTGCGAAATTGGGGCCGGCTACACTCTTTTTGTGATTGGACGTTACTCTCATGACGTCTGACGAAAGCAAATTTAAAAATATTTATAGCCATCCATCCAGCAATCGGGAGATACAATTTCAATCAATGGCGCTCGCAGTTCCCGGCGACGAAGAAACGCCACTCGTCGGCGGCGACACACTCGAATCGCCCAAGAGCCACCACACGAGGGATATTCACATCTTGAGCTTCGCCTTTCTCTTAGTTTTTCTCTCCTTCGGTGCTGCTCAGAATTTGCAGAGCACTTTAAACACTGTCAGTCTCTCTCTCTCTCTCTCTTTCGATTTTTCAGTTTTTGGATTTTATTGTATCTTTATTGGTGTTTGAATTTGAATTCAGGAGGATGACTTGGGTACCACATCGCTTGGGATCCTCTATTTGTCTTTCACATTCTTCTCCGTGGTTGCTTCCTTGGTGGTGAGAGTTCTCGGCGCCAAAAACGCTTTGCTTATTGGGACAACTGGCTATGTGCTTTATGTGGCTGCCAACTTGAAGCCTACTTGGTCATAGTTACTATTCATCTTGCTTTTGTGTTTTTATTTACTTTGCTGCTCTATAAAACATCACTAGTACTTTGTTTGATGGATTTAATATGGATTATATGCGTTTTTGGATCTTGAGGATTTGGTCAAACTTAGTCTTAGTACCTTTACTTTAAAATCCATAAATTAGAGTTAGAGTTCTACTATGTTAATGAAGTCTGCATTAAATTGCAAATGCATATTAGTAAGATAAAACTCTAATTTTGATCGTAGATCACCTACACATAAGGAAATGTACCCAAATTTTGTCCTTTTTGATATATGGTTGTGGTATGGGTGGAATTGTGTGTTGAGTTTTGAGAGTAACATAAGATTAGTTCTAGTTACGAGTGTACATGTTACGGTCCAACATATGCCTCTAAATCAACTATTTGATTTAGTGCTCAATCTATTATTATAAGGAGACTGTTTAGATAAACTTCTTTAGAAATACTAAAAGTCCGCTCACATAGAAGAAGAGTTCAAGGAAGCAAATAGGCCCAAACGTAACAAGAGGCTCAGCTGGCTTGATAACTTCATTAAATATTTTAAGAGTTTCTTTATTATGTTTCATTTATTTTGTTTACTGTTGGTGTAATGGCACTTTAGTCTCCAACTTGTTTTAAAAAGGGCTAAGGTTTCCCTTGACCGATATGATAAATGAAGTGTATGCACTAGATATTTGTAGTATTTTTATTATCGTTAGAGTCTTCCTTTTAGCATTCGTAGATAGGTCTACTCCTATCAAACACTTTCAGAAAAAAAAAAGGAAAAAAAAAGAGAAAAAATGAAATGTTTCTTCATAAGCTAAATCTAACTTATGCGTAAGTTAATAAGTTTTTGGAGAAATTAATATGAGAGAATTTCTACTAATTATCTTATGCACAAGTGTTTATGAAGAAACTTTTTTTTTTCTTCTTCTTATTTTTCTCTCCTAGAAGTCCTTTTGAAGAAATTTATCCAAACATGCCTTTTATCTATGGAGTGTAAACTTAATGGGCAAACCTGTTCATAGATATGCTATTATATCTGAGTATCATTTCTGTTTTACCTTATGACTATGTATGCTGTCATAATGCAAATTTATTATGCATATCCTTGACCATTGAGGGATCTTTCTGCAGGTATACATTGGTTCCTGCTTCTGTGTATCTTGGGTTTTGTGCTTCCATAATATGGGTTGGAGAGGTACATTAACATGTCAAGGTTTTATGGCTCCTTCAAATTGTCATTAGTCTTCTGTATCTTTATTGACCGTAGTTTGACTTGCCAGGGAACATATCTCACTTCTGCTGCACGCAGCCATGCTACAGATAACAACTTGCATGAAGGTGCAGTAATTGGTGACTTCAATGGGGAATTCTGGGCTGTGTATGCACTCCACCAGGTGATCATATTATTTTTTACTATTGATCACTTTGTTGTTTTTTAATCTCTTTTAAAATTTGAAATTGATTGAGAAAATACCTGTTTTGCAGTTTATTGGAAATCTTATTACATTTTTTGTACTGAGCGATGATGAGCAGGTATGTGGTGATTAGTCTTCACATGTGGCATATTTTCTTTTAATCTTTTTGTTTTAACTATCAGTTCATGTTAGCTACTGTGAATGAAGAATATCCTCTTGTGACATTTCTTCAGAAAAGGAAGCAACTTAAACTATATGATTGATGGAACTCTAGGTCCAAATTGTTGAATTCAAATAGTATAAACTTTTCTACTAAAGAAGTTCTTAACTTGTGATAGACCACTATTTATCTAGCACTCCTCTTTATCGAGTATTAGGCTTGTTTTGATTTTAAAACTAAACACTAGTAATGGTTTTCCAAGAAGGCTCATGGTGTTCACACGGTAGTTTGGCATTTCCATGTTATGTTTTTAATTTCCTTTTTGTTTTTTTTAAAATGTTTGATTAATATGTGAAAAATGTTAATTTGTATAGGCAAAATATTTCAAGGGAATGTAAATATGAGCTCCGGTTTTCCTTGTACCCCTTCAACAACAAATTATCATCTCACATGCTAACAAGTTTTGAGTTTTGGATTCAAAATATATTACACATTTTCAGGATTTGATTTTGTTTCTCATCACTGCAGGAGGGAATGTCCAAAGGCTCAACATTATTGTTTGCTGTATTCCTTATCATTATGACCTTTGGTGCAATACTAATGTGCTTCTTGCGCAAACGGCGTGCTAATAGTAAGGGACAGCATGAGCTTTCAGGTGCAGATGCTGGTGCGTGTGCGTCCTTGAAGTCTCTATCTAAATCACTTGCAAATGCATTGTCTGATGTTAAGATGTTGCTGGTCATACCCCTTATTGCATATTCTGGTCTACAGCAAGCATTTGTGTGGTAATTTCTTATGAATTGAGTCATTCATCCTTGTTGCCTTTTAATAATTCTATGATTTATGGTGTCCTTTTATTCACGTTAGATCTTGCTTGTTGATGATATACTTTTTTGTAGGGCTGAATTTACCAAGTACGTTGTGAAACCTGCAATTGGTATTTCCGGTGTGGGTAGCTCAATGGCAGCTTATGGGGCTTTTGATGGAATAGTAAGTACAGGAATGCAAAATTTGTATTTCCTTGCCATTGGTGGTTGTTTTAAATTAACTTGATTATATCATGCTAACGAGCATCTGTTTCTTATTTGCTCTTTTATTTGTTTACATTTTGAAATGACTTTAGCAACTGATACCAATATCTATGAAAATGTCAGTGTTCCTTGCTTGCTGGTCGTCTCACCTCTGGTCTCTCGTCTATTACGTCTATAGTTTCTGTTGGAGTTTTTGCTCACGCAGTCGTATTAATCTTACTTCTGCTAGATTTCAGGTCAGCAGTAGTTAATTTTGCCTGAATGAAGTTGATATTTTTTAATTTATTTCCCCCCATGTAATTTCATCTCGCCTATATCTTTCTTTGCCACTTGTGATGCAGCATAACTAGCGGATGGCTTGGTACTCTTTACATACTCTTTTTGGCTGGTTTATTGGGCATCGGTGATGGAGTTTTCATGACGCAACTTAATGCATTGATTGGAATACTATTTAAGCACGACACGGTATACAAATGTTGTCCTATTAACATGTTTACCTTGCTTGTTCATGTCTCTTTGCTGATTACCATAAATTTGATTCATAAAAATTTCACATCCCCCGGTTATTCTTCTCGCACAACTTTTTTGGAAAAACTAATTTCATTTTTTTTCTTCCTATAAATACTCGTACAGAAGTTTATCCAAATATGTCACTAGTCTAAGTCGCCTCTGATGTCAAGTATTCTTTTCCGTGCAGGAAGGGGCTTTTGCGCAGCTAAAGATATGGCAATGCGCTATAATCGCAATGGTGTTCTTTTTCGCCCCGTTGATCTCCTTCAAAGCTGTGGTTGTGATTATGCTTGCGTTCCTTTGCTTCTCATTCAGCATTTTTCTATGGCTTGCTCTGAAGGTGGGGAAGTCATCATCATCACCGTCCAACAGTCAGTGAATTTAAATCTCCTTCAACTGCAAACATTGTAGATTTTCTTATACATCCTCTGTTTGTCTTCTCGCGTGTAACACGTCCAATCGTTGGGCTATGTCTGTATTTTATGCAACGAGCTGTATAAATTAAATTGTGACAAATATCCGTGTGTTTGGTAACACATTTGTTACCACTGGACGTGGATCCGCGAAATAATTAATAGTTGCTTTTGAATTGTTTTTACGTGAATTTCTCAAAAACGTTGATCTTCAATGCTGAAGCAAACACTCATTTTTACAGTTATTCGTTAAAGAATATTTCTAGAAATAGGTACTATTTCACATGCTCAAAATTCATACGAAAATAGTTGGGGTAACTACCACATTTGTCAGATATGCTGTCAATGCGAATAGATTTCAGAATTATTCAATTGTCAGCAATCCCTCTGAAATTACTGTTCTTTCTTTTCTCTTTGGGGTATGCTGTCATTTGGGTTCTTGTCTGGAGTGTTAGACTCAGGGCAATTATCAGTTTTTTCCCCAATGAGAATCAATATTTCATACAATAATAATGTAATTCCACGACTGTGATTTTGATATCAATAAATAAAATTGACAGATCACTTGGCGTAAATCAGATGACATCAAATTGTTCTAGCTTAATCCGTAATTTCGCGTTTGAAATGTGCATATGCAGCTGCCGTAAAACAAAACTTTGATATTCATAATAATTTTAGTTGAACAAAACTATCTTCCCTAGAAAATACATGTTAAAGAAAAATTTGGCAGAGTAAAAAAAGATAGTGACAACGATTGCTGAAATGAAATGACAACACTGACAATGTCTGATAATGTATTTTTGTCTTTTAACTGAGAGATCCTCAAAATCTAAAATATATTATTATATAAAATTGAGAGCATTTTGTGATAGTCATGACAAGTACCAATTATTGTCAGACTATTTCCGTTCGATTTCCACTCTTAAATTAGTTGTATGCACGATATGTAGGTTTGTAGGTCGTGGAACGACTTAGTCATATTAATATTTATTACAAAGATATTAACTTAGTAATATCATCATATAGAGCAATGTAATTTTATAGAATATTAAATATTTCTCTCTTAACCACCAAACGAGCCTCATACGACTTGTAGACTCAATAATAATACTGTTAAAAGATAAAAATAAAAATAAAATTACATAATACTGATACTACTATTTATTTTTTTCCTATGAAGATCTCAACTATATATATAAGGTCACCAGATGAACTCCAAAGTAATACATAACCAAAAATTTCTAAGATGGGAAAGGTTTTTTTCGTTATTATTATATATTAATTTCCTACAGCTACTTATGCATTAAAAATAAAGGGAAGTATAGTAACGAATGAAGTTTGTTTTTTCTTTGATTATAAAGAATGATAGGATTGAGATACTATTTCCAATTTTCCATTTCTTTAACGGCACTACTAATAGAGATCTAACCCACAAGATCATTACATAAACTTAACCTAGTAAATCGTAAATAATTTTATTTAATTATAGCTACTTAACTAACTTCTGGGCCTTTTGGATGAAACGAAATGTTTGATACATAAGTATTTGGATGAAAGGAACGAATTTAGGAACATCCTCAGAAAATGGCAAATTGTAACTATAACTGTAACATGCTTCTTATTGCATAAGAAGATAGTTTTGATAAATTGGTGACCACAACGAGGGCTTTAACTAGCTAGGAACATCCTCAAACCTTTGAAATTGACTCGATCAACTCGTTACTGAAATCCCATAGTTTCTTTGCTAACTGTTTGCTTTTGCCAAATGCACTTGGTTTGCATTGATTGCAATCCACAAAGTACTTCCCCGTGACACCTTTCACGCTTGGGTGGAGAGCAACATAGCATGTCGTAGCTGCTCCCTGCGGATTTTTTTAAAAAAATAAAAATAAATAATGATTAGTGACAATATATTTGGAATTTAGGACCCTTTCAGATGTAACATTTTGCACCTATATTGGACTAATCCTAAAATGACCAAGTGAAAGAAAATACCTGGGGAACGTTCTTCCATATGTAGAATGTGAATACCTTCAAGAAGTCTGCAAGAAATCACATTATGGAGTTACAAAGAAATAAATTAAAAGAAAATAAACGTGCATATACTTGTGTTGTTTTTTTGTGTTTAAGGAGAATTAACATACGCATAAGGTAAGAAGAATGTCTCATAAGAGGAGTCATGATAACTCCTGGATGGACCGAGTTGGCTGTGATGTTCACACCCTCTTCCTGCATACAAATATCAGAAACCATAATTAAAATAATACATACTCAACAATTACTCAATTTCCGATTCATGTTATCATCAAGAAAGGAAAGGACCTTTGGTAGTTTCTCTTATTAATATGATCAAAGCAAGATATTCGTGGCAAAAACAAGAAATTAAACAAGTTGTGGCATTATCTCTCTCGTTTATTTATTTGTTATTATTATCTATATTGTAATTTATTTAAGGTTTATAGATAAGGTTAGAGAAGCATAGCACGAGTTGGAAAACCTGCAGGCGACGAGAAAGCTCATTTGTATGTAATATGTTAGCTAACTTGGATTGTCCATACGCCTTCTTCTTACCATAACTGAAAAGTTATAGCAGTTTGTGAAGTACTAATAATCAGAATCACAGCCATGGTGCAGTAAATTCAGGGCAGAAGCAATTGGAGTCAAAGTGAAAATTGAAAAATACCCTTTTCGCTCATTGATCTTATTGAATCTAATCCCCTTTCTGTAAGTGTAGTTATGAGCAATTGATGACAGATTTATGATCCGGCCCTCTATTCCAGTGGCTTTTGCAGTTTGTTTCATTTTGTCAAGTAGCAGGTTTGTCAAGAGGAAATGGCCTGAAAAGTGAAAAACATGAGAAAAGAAAATACTACTAGTAATAACACGACTAATGTTGATGTTTTTTAATTAGAATTGAAATTTTAACTTGGTTAATACGTCTTAATATTTAATGAATCCTTTATTACGCATATCACTAAGGTGAAATTCCAATTTTAATTATTGTTAGGACAAATACAATACCGTAAGTATTATTGATATTGTTCAATCAAAATTGAAGTGTTATCTCGATAATATGCGTTACAAATAATGGTTTGTTGCAAAAACCGTAGGTACCATAACCAAAAATGTTATGCAGAAATGCTGAGACATTACCAAGATGGTTTGTTGCAAACTGCATCTCAACCCCATCCTCTGAGAGCTTGAAGGGGCAGAACATCACTCCAGCATTGTTTCTGACATGAAAAGCCAATACTATGATCCATACTTGGAAATGACTAATGCAACTCAAGGGTAATTGATGAACCTAAAATTTGATGATGAAATAGAAGGTGGGGACTAAAACATTAAAAAAGGAAACGAACATTAAGATGTTGAGAGGAAGATCAAGAGCAATGAAGTTGTCGACAAATGATCTAACAGAATTGACTGAGCATAGGTCAAGCTTCATTATGTCTATTCGGGCAGACTTATTGTCCTCAAGTATATCTTGTTTGGCTTTCTTTGCAGACGCCATGTCTCGTGCTGCAATGATGACATGCACCTTCCGAAGAGCCAATACTCTTGTTGTCTCCAACCCTATACCACTTGCTCCTCCTGCATGTGTTATTCTTTGAGTGCTTAATTAGTACAACAGAACAATGTTATGTTGTCAGCATCCTATGCAATATGCATTGATAAAGGTCATTCAATTAGAACAAACAAGGGCTCAGCATATTTGTTATCACGCACTATTAAGGAACATCATTTTCAAACTTTTCGTGTCTAGTCCTGCATCTGTGTCAATGTTAGCACGAGATTTATTTATTTATTTTTGGTTATTGGAACACATGTACAATCCAAGAAAGCAATGCTACTCGAACTAGATAAGATCACACCTTGTTCTATTAATAATATAAAAAAAAATCTGTAAATATTTAACATTATATTTAAAGTTCGAAGTTTAAACTACTTGATTTTTTTTGTTCTGTTATACTACTTGAATAACTTTGTAGCAGTTGAATACACTAAAATCATTCACTATTTGGTATAGAAAATTATTTATTGGTTCTCAGAAAAAAAAATATTAATTAGTTTGTATAAGTAAATAACATGCATTTTGTCTCATTGAATTTAACCTTACTTTGATATTTACTTTATCACACTAAACAGTAAACACAACATAATTAATTAGATTTAGTGTCTTAAGGTCAATAATTATTTATTTATATCAGTCTATTAATTAATTTAATGTATACCAAATATTACGTGATTTTATTTTATTGCAAAGAAGCCAAACTCTACAGCCACTGATGTGCATTGTTTTTAGTTAATGAAAAATTTGTTGAAATTTTATATAAAATTAATTTAAGTTTTGTTAGAATTATTCAATTAAATATTTTTTAACTTCAATTAACAACATCGAACATTTTGAAATATTTACAAACTATTTATTAATATAATTTTTAAAATTTAATGAACTATATTTTTAGGCTTAAAAATATTTTTAATCCATCAAATCTAGGGTAAATTGTTTTCAATCCGTCAAATTTAAATCTGTTGTTTAGTTTTTATAATTTTTAAAAGTTTTATTTTAGTCATTCAAGCCACCAATAACATATATGAAAGTAACAGATTTAGACAATTATACACCATCAGTTAAATTTAGTATAATGTTTTTATTAACAGAAACATCAATAGATCAAATTATGCGACAGTATTGACAAATTTTTTAACAAAATTTAAGTATAAGCACTGAAACAAGATTTTATGAAATTAAAGGGACTAAAAAATCAATTTTAAATTTGAGAGACTAAAAACAAATTTACATTAAATTTAAGAGACTAAAAGTATTTTTAATTTTTTCTTTTATATTTTTTACAAGCAAAAATATTTAATTAATAAAATTAAAATTTTTAAAATATTTTTAGTTTATATATCAGTACTCATGTAAAGTATGTGTTATTGTTTACTTTTATATATATACATATATATATATATATATATATATATATATATATATATATATATATATAGAATCTTACTGATAGAAGTGTTAAGGGAACTTTTAAAGAATAAGAATATAATGTATTTAATAAAAATATAAAATTTAGTATAATACAAAATAAATATTTTTATTTAATATTTTTTATTTTTAAATTGTTAACAGATGTCTTAAGAGCACCTGTAAAAATTTACTTATTTTAATAAATTTGTTTATTAATTTTGGTGCAAATATTATATTTTCACACTATTTAATAAAAAAAATTACGTTACTGCATAATAATTATTTTTTTTAATAATAAACGATAAAAGAAATTGGAGAGTATGAGAAAACAAAGGCCAAATTCTCTACTGTTTTTCTTTTTCAATGAATGCTAACGAAACTTTAGTTTTAACTTTTTATTGTTGGTTGATATTTATTAAAAATTATTATTGGTTTCACGGGTCTTTCTTTAAATTAATTTAATAATAAAATCTATTAACATTTGTAATTTTTCAACTAATAATATGGAAAGTGTTAATAAGAGAGTAGGTGTCGTCATTATTTTTCCTTTTTAAATCTGCAGAACATCTTAACTATTACTTATTTTAATCTTAACATAAAATATACACATGAATTCTTTAGTAAGACTTTCATAAAGTATTGTATACACATGTTTTCCTTTTGTTTCACTCTCCCAAGTGGTATGGACAATTTTCCAAAAAAAATAAACAATATGTTTCATTCACCAAGGCGGTGCGACGATTTTTATTATGTTTCTGCAATGGTTGATTCATAAATGTTTGTCTTACATCCTGTAACTGTAACGAGTGGTGAGAGAAGAGTAGAACCAAGAGAGGTCGAGGTGGAAAGAAAATAAAATAGTGAGAAATATAATAAGAGAAAGAGAGAAAATAAAATAAAATAAAAGATTAAATATGTTTTTATTTCATTAATAACTTTATTTTCAGTCTTTCAAATTTAAAATAAATATTTTTGCTCTTATAATTTAAAATATTCTTGTTTTAGTTTTTAATTATATTTAAATTTTGTTAAAAAATTATCAAATATTGTATTAAACCTAATCGATATTAACCCCAAGCGTGTGGTTCAGCGGTAGGGGTTGATCCACGCTTAAGCAAGGTCAGGGGTTCGAATCCTATCGATATTATATAAATGTTTTAATATGTCACCTTCAAATATGTAATTGATAACTTGAAGACTTAAAACAAGATTTTTAAAAATTACATGAATTAAAAATATTAATTTTTTAATTTGAAAAATTAAAAATAAATTTATTTTAAATTTAAAAAATTAAAAACATATTTAAGTCTAAAATAAATATATGAAAAAGAAGAGTATGAAAAAAAATGTTAAGTGTACATTTAATTTATTTTATTTTAAAGAATTGATTATTTATTCTTTTTTAGATGTTTAAAAAGCGATATTTTAACAAACAAATTGCTTCATAAAAATAATCTATATCCCTAAAAACAAGTACGTGGTAAATTGTGGAGTGGAGAGACTTCATTTTTTTTTTGTAACTATAGCATTTTTACTATGTATTTATCATCAAAAAATATATCTGTTGAAGACAAAAACATATATAAAATAAATACTTTTTTTCAACATAATGTTATTTATACTTATAATTCAAGTTGCTACTACTTATGTCGGTCAATGTTAATAAAAATTGATTATTTATTAGTTTGATGGAAATGATTTTTATGAAAAATACTTATTATTTTAGATATTTTTTAAACCATTAACAAAACATAACGGTTATTTTCTCTTTACTAAACGTAGCATATCTTCCAAAATCCTTGTGTAGGAAACTGATTCCTCGAGGGAATTTTTTTAGTACGTACTTAAAAACGTAGTTATTTTATTTTTAGTCCTATTAGTGTTGAGAAGTAAGTATATATTCAATAGTTTTATCAACAATCAACTTTTATAAAAAAAAATTTACTATCTACAATCCGAAGAATTTTTTTTAAATCACTTTTTTATTTATTTATTTACGAGACTTAAACTCAAATGAATGACTTATCAGCAGAAACATAATTATTTGCCAAATACCAGCCCTGAGGTATACGATACCACAGCGTGATATATAGTTAAACAAAGTAGTTATATTTCTACAATATGGTGAGCTCACATATTGATACGAGAAGACATAAAGAATGTAACAGTATCGTTTATATTGCTTTGTATATATGCACACAAGAAGTGAGATCGATAACATAATCTGGAATAACATGAATCTTATAGAGTTTAATGGCGATAAATGACCATCTAAAGATCACAATTCACAAATATACAAGTTTGTCCACATTAAAAGCCAAAACTTGTGAATGATTAACTGTGTAGAAGTTTTTACACTAATAGTAATAATGTATGAGCATTAATATGAAACTTAAAAGGTATATATATATATACAATGAAATTGCCATTAAAAATGAACTGACCTGTGATGATTGCAGTGAGGTTGCTGGCATGAATTCCTTGAGTAACCTGTTCAGCAGTGGAGGCTGAGCCAAACCCACTCGGACCATGCATCCCTGTTACCAACGAAATAACACCCACCATCGTAAATCTACGTGGAAACTTCAAACCTTTCCTTTCTCAGTTTTAGTTTTAGTTTTAGTTGAATCTTGTGACACAATAAGAATATAGTATTTATATATGTAGACACACTTGTGTAGGTGCAGGTATGTAGCTAATGGACTATGGACAATGAGTTAATATATATGGGGCCAAGCCAATTGGTGTATTTAATAAAGTACGAAATGAAGTATAAATTTTATCAGTGCAGGGCAGTTGCAAGGTTGTTAATGCTCTTTATTTAGATGTGTATTTAATCATAACCGGTGAAACATTGTTAACACCTTCAACCACTTACGTACGTCTCAGCTCTTCATTTATATACGCTCAGATAAATTTTTCGGAATTCTAATTCAGGGTCATGAGAAATTTGAAGTTTCGAAATAATGGAAGACAACATGGTAGTTTCGAAATAATGGAAGGACAATGCTAAGATATGGTATTCTAGTTATTTTCGGCACAACTACTTGCTAAACACACCAACACCACCTTGTTTCACCGTATTAATAAAATCTGATAAATGGCTTTTTTAAGCTTATGCTGTTTTGTGATATGTTTTTTCAAGATTTAGTTTCTTATGTTTGTTACCAAAAAAATTTAAATTTTCAATTTCAAATCTTTAAGATATTATTTAAAATTTAAAAGATATTAATTCTTTTAAAATATTATTTAGAATTAAAATATATTTTATTTATTTTAGAGATTTATTTTTCTTTTAAGATTAAGATATTAGGTTAATAAATAGATACTTTTAATATGAGAAATGTTATCTAATCTATAAAAGGAATCACCATTTTAAATGAGAGAGAATGTTATATGAAGAAGAGTTTCTAAGTTTTGTCAGAAAATTTGTGAAGAATGAATTTTCAAGTTTTATCCATAAAGTAATTTTTAAGTTTTATACATAAAACTTGTGAGAAAAGCTTTCAAATTTATGATTTAGGATATAGAATTGAGGATTTTAATGACATGTATGGATGAGCATTAATAGGATCATTTTATTTTACTTTTGTTGTTATTTTTTAGATATTTTTATATTACATTGTTTATTTTAATTACACTGTTTATATTATTTGAATTTATTATTTTAGCAATATACCTTAAGATATCGATAATGGAATAGTATAACAATACTAATATTTATTGGTATTTAATAGTACCCAATGTTATAATTACTACTTAGGGCTTTATTCATTTATGGAAGGAGTAGATTTACATAGAGGTTTGCTACAATAGCTTGGGAAGTTGTTACGGTAATAACGTTAATTAATATATTGATTAACATAATTAAAGTAGGATCTCTACTTAATTAAATATTGTTTTCATTTTATTTTAAAATTGATCCAGAATTTTTTATTATTATAGTGAGTGAAAAAATTTATAAAAAGACAATGAGAATTAAATTTAAATCCTCTTACTTCTAGTTACCTTAATCACATCCCTCCAACTACTAAGTCCAAGAATATATTAACATAAATGCCTCTTTAATACAATAGCATTTTTTTTTATATAAAGGTAACAAAAATTTTCTTCCAAATATTTAATACAATTATGTACTTTTTATTTGAATTATAGACTGTTAAAATATTTTATACCAATTAATTTATGTATTTGTCGGTATACATGATTAATAGTACATAATATGAAGAAAAAAATTAAAACTAAAAAAATGTAACTAAAATATTGATAATTAAAAAAAATTACATGAATTCAAATAGTTAAGGAATTAAATTTATAACTATATAAGTTTGTGTAACGTGCATCATCTATCTTAAGTCAATTGTCTTAATACGGTATTTATTGTTTCTAAGCGTTTCATCATTCATCGTTATTGTCTTCCTTAGCAAAACTACCAGGCTCAGACTTCTTTAATATTGGCGACACCTTTTTAAGGCACCAAAACACTTTTAACTAGAAAAATGATAAAATTTGTTCTTTAGAAAAAATGTGACCAATACAAAAATTGTTTTAGGACTGATAACAAAAATGCTTCATTACTTCTCGTAGAAAAAGTTGATTAGCACCCATCTTTTGTCTTATAATAAGTGTTATATTAAAAATAAAAAATAAGTGTTATGTTAATTTTTTAATATATTATTAATTATCTCTTTTTCATTCATATCCCTAATAATATTATGTAGAAATTGAGTTTTGTCTTATATTATGTTTAGTATAAAGAAGATTAATCATAAAATTAATTTTGTAAAATCATTATTTTCTTTCATATATTTATTGGTTTTTTCTTGATTGATATGAAATAACTTAAGATGACATTTATTATGGGACAAAAGGAGTAGTATCATAAATCAGATAAATCAGATAAAAAGTGACTATTTTGTGAAATATTTAGTAAGTATTTATGACACCAACAAACACTTATATACTTAAGAAGAAATATGAAGCAAATATGTAAGTGCATCTTGAAAGATTTGCAATAATTATTTTCAAAGACTACTTATAAATATGAAATTTGATCAAAAGAGAACAAGACAATAACTCAAATATTGTAGCAATTTTTTCTCTTATGATTTTCTCTATAAAACGTTGATTTGTACCCTTAAAGTAGTTTAACTTAAGCATTTTAGCTGAAAAAAAATCTACAGAGACTTTATTTGTAAAGAATATTTAGATATTTTAAAACTTGAAAAAACTTTGTATGAAAAAAAAATACATAAATAATTGCTTGAAGAAGCAAATCAAAAACTACTTAATTTTGAGTCAACAATAACTTGTGAAATAATACTCTTGTAACTTTTAGTTATTCTAAATTATGTAGAACAACAATAACATTGAATTTCTTTACATTTAAGTGAATAAAATTAAAGATGAATATTCAATAAAAAAATTCATACTTTAAGTTTTATAATAAATAATTTATATTGTGATATAAAATTATTTTTAATTGTAGATTTTTTTTTAAACTTTGAAATTATATTTATAAACAAAATAAATTTAAAAAATTAAGAAGTTAATTTTTTTAACTGAAGAAGAAAATAGTTAACTACATTATATATCAAGATAAGGCAATTATTTTAACTTGTATATGAAAAATTATATTTATTTTCTTTACATTTAAGTGAATAAAAAAAATTTACATCCGGTAAAGAAAAATTACTAACATCGTACTTCCATCCTTTTATGTTTTAATAAAAGAATAGTAGAAAAAAGTAAAATTGATTATGAATATAAAATCAAGAAACAAATGACAATTTCTCAAACAAATTGTAATAGTTAATTTGAAATCTTTAATATCGTTGAGAATGATGGTAAATTTAAATGGTGGTGTACGCATTCAGATGATATGGTCAGTGTCTTTTAAATTCAAGTTAGTTATATATTTATTTACTTATATAAAATATTACTTTTATATACTAAATTTTTTATATATGTATATGAAAAATTATTACTTTTTATTAACATTAAAAAAATGTTACATACAAAAAATATTACTATAATATATATATGTATAAATTTATTTATGACATATAATTATATATAATTTTAGTGTTGATTTTTTCTTTAAAAAAAAATTTAGTGTTGATTTTGAATGAGAATTAATATGTATTAGGTATCATTATACTTTTTACCTAAGGTGTTAATAAAAATAATTTTTGACAAATATTATATTATTATATGATGTGTGACCACATGATAATTTTCTTTTATAGTGTAAGTTATGTTTGTCTCTGTGTTTTTTTTTTTTGTCATATCTCCCTATTCTTTAGAATAAAATTAATAATTAAAAAATATAATAAATTTAGTTAAATAAAAGTGTTGAAAAAATTAAAATACAGGGTTTATGAAAGTCAACAAGCAGCTAAGACGAAGGGAAATTGAAGGGGAAAAAACATATTTTTGTATACAAGTGTGCAACTATGCAGCCACCACACCATGCACTAAACCAAAACCAAAACCATTTGTATCATTTACAGCTTCATACAATACTATGAACTGAACTGAAGGTAGTTGGTTTTGTTTTCGCTTCAGCCCACGTTATTTAATGGATTTTTTTTAATAATATTTTTCATACTTGAACCTAGATCCAATCATAAACACGGCTATTATATTTTTCAAAAAACAAAAAATATAGGTTTAAAGGGAACTTTACTACGTTAGCATGAAATATTTTTAAACCAAAAATTTAAAAAAAAATGTAAAAATTATTGTATTTTTATTAAAAAAATGTCTTTCAAAAAATATTGAATGCAAATTTATTTACGAAATTATGATAATGAATTTCGTAGCCATTCTTTAGTGAAGGAAATGTAGCCATTATTAGGATCCATCAGGAAAAGGTGTGGCAAGTTGGCGCCTGGCGGCGACCAGAACAATGGATCGGTGGCGCTTCACAATATTGCAACTTCTGAAATAATGATGCATTATGGTGCTCATTCAATACAAGGCTCAAGGCTGGACCATATTTTATGCCACCGAGTCAAATAATAAATAAGATTCTTTTATATTAAATATTGGGAAATATGCATAGATATATATTATATATAAAAAAATAGATAAGTGAGTTATAAAATGATTTAAGTGTAATATATTCATAGCATAAAATAGTTTTATATATTAGACTTTTTATAAACATATCATTGTATTAAATGTTATAAGTAATAAAATAGAAAAAAATTAATTATCAAATTTACAAGGATTTATATAATAATTAATTAATCTAATTTAATATTAACTGAAAAGATAAATTTATTTGAGGAACAATAAAGATATTTTTTTATATATTTAGAATAAAAAAATTAAAAAGATAATTGATAATTTAAAATAAAAAAGAGAGAGATTGATTTCATCCATCTTTTTCACATGTATAATTTTTTATTATTATTCAATTTTAGTAATTATTAAGTTAATTCAATAATCAATAAAAATATTTTAATCTTTTAAATTTTTTATAAGTGTGTTTGAATGAGGATTTTAATAGAATAATTTAATTTTTTTGAAAAATTTTAAATACTTTGGTATAAAATGTTTTATCTGAATGAAAAATTTACAAATAATTTAAAATTTAAATATTTGTGAAATTCTAGTAAAATTTTAAATTTTGTCAAACAAGTAAGAATTTAAAATTAATATATATATATATATATAATAAATTTTATAATTAAAGTCCAGAAAATAAAATAGATAAAACTTCAATTATCTAAAAAAGATATAACAAAAATAAAAATTTATGGTAAGTAGTTTAAAATCCCCAATAAATAATAAGAAAAATTAAACAATTTAAAATATTATCAAACTACCGAAGTAAACTGATGTATCAAATAAAGTTGTTTAATTTCTGTTATAAACTATTAGAAAGAATGTCCAAATACTAAAATAGCTCTTAACTTTGTAAACATTTGATGGCTAACATTTTACACAATTAACCTCATTCATGATAAGCAATGGTTGCATTCGGAATTTATACACCGCATCTACTTTAGTCAACAGTCAACACCTATGTAAAACATTCCTATCCCCCACCAACAACATAATTCTTTTTGTTTGGTAATAACCAACGACAGAATTAGAAGTAACCTTTCCTAATGTTATATACTCTATCTACTCTCTATTTTTTATATAAAAAAAAAAATCATGTTAAAAAAATTAATTACTTATATTAAATTTTATTAATATTATAATATTTTTTAAAAATTGTCTTTATCATAAATATTAAAAGAAATAATACAATTGAAAAGTCATGTATTAAAAAAAAATTTATTAAATAAGATAAATGTAGTTAAACTTTGTTTATACTTAAAAAAATGTTTTTTTTTTCTTGTAAGAAGTAGCATGCAGCAGCAGCTTATTACTGCATGCACACAGAGATTAATTTAACGCAGAAATTGCTTGCAAATTGTAACGTCAATTACGTTTTAGCATTGGATATGGGTGTCTCAGCTAGCATTGATCAAGAAGACCCTTCATGATCTTCCTTACCCTTGTCCTTGTATGCAAAACGTTTGAGCTTTCAAGTGATTCTCAATCTCAGCACATATCAAGTGCCTTTGAATGGTGAAATGCAATGTATAGAAACATTCCAAATTGCATTTGTTGAATTGATTAATGTTGCAATGGGCAGGGAATAGGGTTCCACAACCCTGACACTCACCAACATCCGTTGTATTAAGATTCACTTGAACCCATCCCTATCTGCCAACTGCAGAGTGCAGAGGATATCATGGATCACTATTCCTGAGGATTAAGACCCATGAACAGGCCAAATCAATCACGCACTCTATTTAATTCCTCACATGCTCATGCCTCTCCTTCAGATAGCATCACTAATTCCCTTCACCTTCTTCAACACTGAATTCCTCACAATCACAATCATAATGGACGACAAATTTGAGCAACATCAACAAAACAAAGGTCATTTTTTTGTGGAACATTGCCAAGGAAACGCCACGTGTTCAACTAAATAATATTTCACACATTCTACTTTATATTTAACATTATTTATTGATTATTTTAAAATTATGAGTAGATTTTTTTTTAGAGTTAAAAAATAATCTATCAATTAATTAATTATTATTAGTTAATCTATTTTTTATATATAACTTTTATATATAATTTAATTATGTAATTCTTTTTACTTTTATGTCATATAGGTTAAAAATATTTTTCTTGGTGTGGCTCCAAAATTTGGGCCTTCGACTCGTGATTAGGACAGCTACCGATAGGTACACCAAAATATATGTATCGGTTGGTGAATTTATATATATATTTTTCACCAAATCTATATATTAATCTTATACTCTAAGACAAACCAAATCCATCCTATTTTATTTTCTCTTCAAAAGAGTTACATGTATTAACAACCTTCCAACCAGAAGGGAATACTAGCTTTATGAATAAACGAATCTGCCAACTCTTCTCGAGTCCCATAACTTGTGAATTTTTTTTTCTTGCAACTAACCCACATAACCATAAACATTTGACTCCAAACCATATATAACCATATCACCAGAAGAGTTATGTTTACTCTTTCTAAATTACTTATTGTATTATATATAAGTTATAAATTAAAATTCATTTCAACTCTTAAAATAAATTAATTTCTTGTTATTTGCTAAAAATATATTTAATGTAAACAAAAATAATTAATAGGTCTTTTTTAAAATAAATAAATAAACAACCGTCATATGTGCTAAATTGAAGCTTAATAGACGGCAGATATTAATTTTACCTTTTTAAAGAAATTTAAAATTTATATAATTTTTTTTATCATTTACATATTATATATCTTAGTTTATACTTTTTATTTTAACCTGGCTATAAAAATGTTTGTTTAATAAATTGAATATTAATACTTAATTTGCATGTGAGATGGGGAAAAGTATCGAGTTTGAAGGCCAAAAGAAATTTATATAACACTTTGTCCCATCTAAAACAACAAAGGGTCCATAGCTCAGTGGTAGAGCATTTGACTGCAGATCAAGAGGTCACCGGTTCGAACCCGGTTGGGCCCTAATCCTTTAGTTACATTTTATTTTCTTTTTCTTTCCTTGTATTTTTGCAAAAGGCAATTCTTCTTACATGGGCCACAACTCGAGCCCAACTAAAGATGATACTATACGCCCAAAACTTCGTTATCATGGGCTTCACACGAACCCTTGCTGTTAATATCTTTACTCGTACGATTTCATCACAATTTTAAATTTTATGGTTATTTTTTGCAATACTATATCACTTTTAATCATCAAAGTGTATTTATTATGGTTTAGAAGAACATTTCATAATGCCCAGTTTTCTTATATATCCATGCAATGGTTCTTATTATGAGTTAGAAAAACATTCCATCTACCCGAAGAGATTCACCATCTTGTCTGGGTAATAGATCATGAATGTGTAAAATGAGAAACAAATGTGTATTTATATTTTAAATTATTGGTAGCCTTACTTTCTCATTTTACACATTTCCTTAATAGTTTGTTTGGATGAAAAATTTTACAAATTCAAGGAATTTGAAATTCTTGGTATTTAAATTACTTTGATTTCAATTTTTAGTATTCTTATAATATTTTGTTTGAATAAGTCAATTTAAAAAATTTTAAATTTTAAGTTATTAGGTTGGATATGATAATTTGATTCCACAATGATAAAATTTATTTTAAAAATATATTTATATGTTGATATTTTTAAATTAAATTTTATAAAAATAAATATTAGTTAATTTTTAAATATTTAATAATTTTAAAAATTAATATTAGATAATATTTAATAATTTTAAAATATTTTGAATATTCAATAATTGAAAACATGAAGAGATAAGAGATGAGATAAAATATATAAGTGAAATAAGAAGAGAAAAAAAATGAGAAATTTCAAATTCTTACTTTTTTGAAAGAATTTTAAATTCTACTATTTCAATAAATTTTAAATTGCTTGAATTTTAAATTCTTTATAAATTTTTCATCTAAACAAGGTATTTCACCTCAAAAAATTTGAAATTCTTCAAATAAATAAATTACCCCATTTAAATTTTTCATCCAACCACACTATAAGCAAAATTCATTCTTCATGTATTTTATTTCAATAGAGGTACGTACATATTAGCTTAACCCATTCCATGTATGCCCAATGGGCCAAAACACATAGACCTTCAACTAAATGAGTATGTTATGCTTGAGTCATTATTAGGTCCTAAGTTCATGAATTGGTTTGTTGCTCAATCCGCATGCACTTTTAAATATATATATATAAATTGATGCTTTTTCATAAATGGGGAAAAACAAAAAACTGAAAAAGTTAGATGCAAATTAAGCATTGAAAAAATCACTTGAACAATTAAGAAAAACAATTAATTATATAACCTACTCCATGAATAATCCCATCAACATCAGACCAAATAATTTCTTATATCAACTAAATACCAGCTCTATGAGAGTTGTAACTTATAAAAATGGAAGCCTTTGTGCGAGTTGTGCAATGCTAATGACAATCAACCCACCCAGCTATATAGCCAACCTTTTTATGCGAGTTGTAAAAGGAAATCATGTGCAAATTGTTAGTTTCATACAACAAAATAAAGATGACGACACATGTAAATAATAAGGTTATTTTTATAAACTTTTATTATTATTATTATTTAGTTTTCTTTTTGTTTTGTACAAATATGAAGACAATTATGAATTAGTAAAAGTATATTTTTGTGTCGTTCTTTAATTAAAATTAAACTTTTACTTAAAAAATTTGTATTCACATTTAATTTAAATATTTATTACATGTTATATCAAGATGAAATTTTTATTTTAAATTAATAATAATAATAATAATAATAATAATAATAAAATCACCTATAAAATTACATCTAAATTTTATTCTTGTCCTTGAGTTTTATTATTATTTTTTAATTTAATACATTTTGAAATGTCATCGATAAGTTAAGTTATGTACGTAGAACAACTTGTGTAACTCCAACTTTAAAGAATTCATTATTTTTTTTAAGAATAAACTTGTCAAGTTCTCATATTTTGCATACTAACTCGTGTGATTAAAGATAGTGAGTATACCCAACTGTACTCACAATTCATTTGCTTTCTTAATATGTGCTTGTTGTATGTAAGTTTGTCCAAACAAAGATCAAAAAAGAAAACTTTTTATTAATAAAATGAGTGTTAGAATTTATTTTAATTCAATTTAAAAATTATGAAACAAATTCATCTTAATTTGTGTGTTAAAATGGTTTTGCAAAAAACTTGATCTACTATAAAAAAAACTATAGGCAAAATGTATAAAGATGAACAAAAAACGCTATCATCTGTGAATATTAAAAATGAACATTCAAAATTAAGTATTTTGTCAAAAAAAAAAAATATTAAGCAGATTCGTCAATTATTTGAAAATTTTTTTAAGTAGGTCCTTGATCATGTAGTTTTCTTTTTAATTGAGTCACTAATTTTTTTAAAACCACCACAAATTATTATTATTATTATTATTATTTGGCAGTTTCAAATTACCAAAAATTGAATTCAAGAACCTACTTTGTTTTAGATTTAGAACCAACTAAAAACATTAGTTTTGAAACATATTTTAAAAATTGAAATAATTCAAAACGAACTTAATGATTTTAAATTATTTGTCAAAAGGAAGTCAAGTATTTAAAGGTAGTTAATCCCACACTCACACCAGTGTCAATCGGACTGTTAAAGGAAATCCTAGTAGGTAAGGATAAACAACTTTTTTTTTCTTTCTAAACAGACATTTTATTACTAGCTATATTAATCATTCAACCCTTTAATATTTTTATTAGATAACTTTAGTTAAATAAAAAACATTTATCATATAAACTTTATATTGATATAAAATGGTTTACTATTCCATTAAAATATATTAAATTTGATATATATTATAGGAATCTTTAATTATGTAGCTATTCAATTTCAACAAAAATGATATAACATAAAAATAATACATAATTATAATTAAACAAAATTCATCAAATTCTTTGTAGCTCTCCTAGTCCTACTCACAAAATCCATGTTTGTTCACGTTACAAAACGACAATAAGGAAGCATATGGCTAAACCGCCGCGCTTTCTCTCCACTGCAAAAATAAATAAATACTAAAAATTTATCATCAAATTTTAAGATGAATAAAAAAACAAACCCAAACGTATGATTCGGCAAAAAGAATTTATCCATGCTTAAATAAGATTAGGATTCGAATCTTATCTTGTATATAGAGTTATGTTAAATCTTGGGATCAGTTATCTCATCCTTTGAAGTATCTCTAACCTAACGAGAAAATTAGTCACGTCTTTAACGAGGAGATTAGTCACACCTATCACCCTAGATATTTCATGAGCGAACCCAACAAAAGATGAATAAAAACAAAAGTCTCCCTACAGCCTACACTCACATTCAGATTCAGGGTGAGGAACGGTTAAAGAAAGAAATTTAGAATTAAAATATAAATATATAATTAGTAAATAATAATCATTAATAAAAGAAATACATATTTAAATAATTATTTTCGTCTTATTTTTTCTTTTTAAATTTTTTTTATTCAATGGATTATGCAATATATTTTTATAGATAAAGATAAATAAAAAATATAAAAAAAATATAATCCTGTGAGAGTTACGAAAGGCAAATTAAATAATAGTTAGTGAAAAATAGCATCCAATAAACCCCGTTCCCATTTGACGGTGTCGGTGATTCCCCAAAATCAATAATACTGGTTCCTTCAATTTCCCCTTCTCCTATTTTCTCAATTCGGATCTTTAGAAGAAAAAAACCTAATAAAATCCGATGGCGGCGTCGCGGCGGCTCCGGGACCTCCAATCCCAAGCGGCGAACAAGATCTGCGTCGATTGTTCCCAAAAAAACCCGCAATGGGCGTCGGTATCCTACGGCGTGTTCATGTGCTTAGAGTGCTCCGGCAAGCACCGGGGCCTCGGCGTCCACATCTCCTTCGTGCGATCCGTCACCATGGACTCCTGGTCCGAAATCCAGATCAAGAAGATGGAAGCAGGAGGCAACGACAAACTCAACGCGTTCCTCACACAATATGGCATCCCCAAGGAGACCGACATCGTCGCCAAGTACAACTCCAACGCCGCCGCCGTCTACCGCGACCGGATTCAGGCCATCGCCGACGGCCGCCCCTGGCGGGATCCCCCCGTCGTCAAGGAGGCCGTCCGCTCCGCCTCCAAGGGCAAGCCGCCGCTCTCCAACAACAACGGCGGATGGGATAATTGGGACAACGACGACGGATTTGGATCCGCCAGGAACTCCGATTTGCGCCGGAATCAATCCACCGGCGATGTCCGGGGGTTCGGCGGCGGCAGCCATGTCGCGAGGTCGAAGTCGACCGAGGATATTTACACGCGGTCGCAGCTGGAGGCCTCTGCTGCGAACAAGGAAGGGTTCTTCGCGAGGAAGATGGCGGAGAATGAGTCGCGGCCGGAGGGGCTTCCGCCGTCGCAGGGTGGCAAGTACGTTGGATTCGGATCCAGCCCTGCCCCGACCCAGAGGAATATGAATCAGCAAAACGATTATTTCTCTGTCGTTTCTCAGGTCCCAAATGGAACCTCTTTTTTGTTTTTCATGTATTTATATATACCATCGAGACATATTCTACTAATGTGATATTTTTATTTCTCTCTCTCTCTGCGTTCAGGGGATTGGTAAATTATCGTTGGCGGCTGCTTCTGCGGCTCAATCTGCTGCTAATGTTGTTCAGGCTGGGACTAAAGAGATCACTGCTAAGGTTTTTTTTTTTTTTTTTGGATTATCTGTTTAGTTTATTATTCTGTGGTTTTACTTTCTTTGAGAATTAATGTGTTTTGTTTAGATTCTCTATGTTTTAGATGGAATTCGTGTTTAACCGTGCATCTTTTGGATGCGTGGCTTCTCCTATAGTTCTTTCTCTATTAGCTAACCGAAAAACAATATAATAAAGGTTTAGTACATGAGATGAAACGGTGTTCAATGTTTTTTCATGCACCACATGTATGCATGATTGATTGGGTGGTGTTGTTGGGATTGACAGTACGTACTATCTTTGCCGTATGAGGTGTGAGTGGCAAATGACGATAGATTATTTATATATAACTTTGTGTATCCCTTGAGAACAATAGGGTACGAAGGTTAGACTGATTTGTGAGTTGCTGAAATTTAAATGAGAGCATACGATAATTTACGAACACTTTCTAGAAATTTTTTTGCAATTCGTTTTACAAGTTAATAGTAATTGGTAGTATTCCCCATAAATATGTTTGGTGTTTGTTTCTACTTTCTGTCAAAATGAATGTGTGTTTTGTTTAGCTTCTGTATGGTATGGATGGAATTTGTGTTTAGGGTATTCCAGCGCCAACTTGGATAAGTATTTTCTCCTATAGTTTATCTTTCAAAAAGGGCACTCGTTTCCCTGTTAGCAAACTGAAAGCAATATAATAGAGAAATATGCGAGATGAAACGATGTTGAATTTTTTCTCAATGCACCACTCATGCACCTGTTCAATTGGATTTTTTTGTTGGAAATTGAAATTGAAAATACTATCTTGGCATATGAGATGTGTTAATGACAATAAATTATTGATATATTACGTAATACTACACTATAACTTGTTTCTTATAAAAAAGATCAGAAGTATTAGTAATTTTTATGCATCTTTTGAATTCTTTAAACTTGATTCTGAGGATTGAGAACAATAGGGAACGAAGGGTATACTGATTTCTGACTTACTGAGATTTAAATCAGAGCATAAGACAATTTCCAAAGAATCCAAACTCATTCTCATAAGTTTTTCCCAAGTTATTTTACAATATAATAATTGCTAATTAAATCCTATAATATGGATCTATCTCTCTGAGTCTTCTAAGTCGGTTGACCTTGCCTTGTTCAAGTTGTTTTTGATATTCCCCACTCGGCCGAGTGTAGGCCAAAGCAAATGCTTAGATGAGAAGAAGTAAGGGCAGAAGTATGAACAGAGGAACAGAGAGGTATCTTCAACTCCTCTAGAGGTTGAAGAGGAGGAAGTGATGCGTGCTTCCTATTATTGCTTTCTTGTTCATGGTCATGGTTCTGAAAGTGGAAGACTTTATTTATTCCCCCTCATTTATTCTTGTATTTACATTGAGTTGATTCTAGGTAAAAAAATATTGGACTCAGCCTATACTAACTTGACAGGGTATTATTGTTGTTGTGACCCTTCATGCTTTATGCAACACTTGCTCAAGTAGAAGCTAGCTGTGGCCCTGTTTCAAACTGCTGAAAATTAGATGGTTTAACATTTCATATGCAAATCATTCTATACTTGCTTAATACTGCAATAATAATAATGGGTGATTAAAAATGAGATGCACCTTAGACTTTACTTTTACCCTTTAACCAACCAATTGTTGTTTTTAATTATAACTATTAAATGATGAAAAAATTGTCATTACAAATTCACTACATATTCTCATCCATATGAAGTTTGATTTTCTCTTTCACCTGCATCATGGATGCCTTATGAATGAAATTGATTGTTAACTGGTTCTAACTTGGAAAAAGTTTGTAATTCTTGCTATTATTGCAAGTGATTCTAACAAGGGTAGTACTATATTAGTGCTTTGCTTGAGGTGATCTGGTGGTGATGGAGATTGTGGATGAAGGTTGGTAGTTATAACTGAAATTGCTCAGGCTGTTATAATTTTGTATTTAGGATGAGTAGAGGGTGTGCTTTTTGAAGTATATGTGGAATAATCCCTTTTTGATTGGGTGTCAGATTTTCTAAATGGTAACTTGATGAACATTGTTGGAGATGGTAGGTAAACAACTCTTTGGCTTTGCAATGTAATATAGTTTGCTCAATTTTTTTTTTTCGGGGCTTTCATAAGACTGGCATTCATTATTATATGCGGTTTGAGTCATGAAGGTTTGGAGCTTTTAGGCATAAATCTCATTCTATGGTTCAATCCCTTTCAAACTTCACCAAGCAATTATTCCTGAATTAACTATTTCTTGCTTCAGGTAAAAGATGGTGGTTATGATTACAAGGTCAATGAAACTGTCAATGTTGTCTCTCAGAAGACATCAGAGATTGGACAAAGGACATGGGGTATAATGAGAGGGGTCATGGCAATGGCTACACAAAAGGTTGAGGAATACACTAGAGATAACCCAAATTGGCCATCTGATAACCGGCAACAAAATGAAAATGATAAAAACGGTTTCTATCATGAGTTCAATCAAGAGAATAAAGGCTGGAATTCTTCCACCAGAGAAGGGCAGTATTCTTCAGGTGGACAAACTAATACTTATCAATCAAGTTCTTGGGATGATTGGGACCATAAAGGTTCTAGGAAGGAAGAACCAACTAAAGGATCAGCTCCCCAATCATCAGGTGGGAAGTTTGATACTTATAACTCAAGCTCTTGGGATGATTGGGGCAATGAAGATTCGAGGAAGAAAGAACCAGCGAAAGGGTCAGCTGCCCATAGCAGTGATGGTTGGGCTGGATGGGATAATGCCAAAGATGATGGATTTGATGATATGTATGGGAGTGCATCTAATAATAAAGCTGTTGGTCATAATGATAAGTCGGGTGCTGCCTGGACAGGAGGAGGCTTTCTCTAAGGTTTGTATCATGCTATACTCTTATTTTGTTTGAATGGCTTGCACATGGAAATATTTTTAGTTTTAGCACAGTACTGTCGTTTACTTGAACAAATTCTTGACACAACCCAGAATCTTCTTTCTATGTGCCATTAGAAACCATATTGACTCACTTAATTTTAAATGGCTCAGAATCTTCTTTCTTTGCCGGTAGTAACATTTTCTCACATGCCAGTCCAATGCATCAATGATTTCATTTTTTAATTTTAACCAGCATGACTTCTGAAACTGTTGAATTTCCAAATGTGCTACTTATATGTGGTGTATGTTGCTGAAAGGGGATGATTTGCAATATTAAAGTAGTCAGCATCTTTAGTTTTCATTTAATTATTTTTTGTTTTATTATGTGTGATTATTGTGATGTTTTTCTTTATTATAGTCTTATTTCAAATACACACTTTCGAACTAGAATGTAACTGGTTATATGTCTTGAACCAGGTTTACCTAATCTCTATCATCAGGATCGAAGTTTTGTTGCACGTGACAACAATACAATACAATACCTACCGCATGGTGGCATTAGTCTATTCACCATTGTCTGCAAGTCTTTATTTTTCATCGTTCTCCCCTCCTCCCTTGTGTAATTCTTTTTATGTATTTTTTTTCTTTTTTGAGGACATCTGTATGGTTGGAAAATTAGTTTTGAATGTAAAAGTGTCCAAAGAAGGGGTCAATTGCCCAAATTTAAGATTTACTTCTACCTGGAAGTGTGACGAAACATTATTGTGACATGAAAATTTCATAATTGTTTTGAATTTTTGGCAACTTAATTTGCCTTGCCTTGTGTTATTGTTTCGTAAATTTAAATTGAACACGTGGTTCTTGTTTTATCCCCTTAATTGGTCATTACCGATTGCGCCATATGCGTAAAGCATAGATAGCGAAATACTTCCACCGCACTATGACTTATAATATAAAAAAGTTCAAGGGGGAGCAAGAAATAGATTGATTTGCAGGTTACATCGAACAACCGAAAATGATAAATAGATTGGTCTCAGATGGTACTGTTAATCACAGTATTCTTGGCCGTTGCTGTCTTAACGAGAGTACTTTCGTTTGGATTTATCAAATGCCGGTCCTGTATAACGAGCAATGAACTGGTAATGCCGCTCGAAGAGGCAAAGAGATCTCCAATGAGTCCCAGCTCGGTATGCTCGGGGCGAAAATCTGGGTTTGTCATCATGGTTGACTCAAGCTGTTGTTGCTTCCCCACAATTACTAGGTCGTAATCTTTACCTTCCCCAATTGATAACACCTCATCTGTTATGTTGGTTGTGTTCTTTTCAATGTACTCCACTGATTCCTGCCATTTAGCCTTGAACTCGTTCACTGCTTCCTCATCCAACTCCTGGGCAAAATTAAGACCACATCCTTACTGCCAAGCTCTAATAAAAAAAATGTTTGACACTTTTCTTCCTAATTTTAAATATAATCCATTAAATGTGTTATAAAAGTAAAATAAGAAACACTATTATTTGATTGGAAATTTTGATGAGGGTCATAAGAAACTTTAAGTTTTGTCTAATGTTGAAGGGAAAATTACCTTCTCTTTTTCCCAGTTGTTAGTGGATATTGGTGAGTTGTGGTTGCGTCTCTCGTCCTCCGTTTCTTTGCATGAAGTGAATCTTACAAAAAGTAGCCCAATTGCTGGATGCTCAGCCATTCTGCTACCTAACTCCAAAACCTTGCGATCATCTGGTCCACCAATGAAAATTATGCACACCCTTTTCCTTGCAGCAACACTGGTCTGTGGTCCTTGTTCGTACCTTCTGCCACCCCCACGCTTAACTAGAACTGCAACAGAGCTGGGTGCATTTTGAAGCACCCTCTGATTGACTTCCCTCCAACCCTGACCTAAGTCTTCTGTCACTTCTTCACCTTCCCCTCCCCACCTTTTGTTGAACGGCAATATGATCATTGCCACACCTTTCTTTTTTGCAACATGGCATATGTCCTCGTGCATGGTTGACAACAAAGATATGGATGTCAAATGATGCACAGTAACCTGACCCACTTCACCATATGCCTGGAATGCTATGGCGATTTGCTCATGCATCGCTCCCCTTTTGAGTCGGTTGATGAAGGGAAAACCATTCTTTCTGCTGCGTTGAACCATCAAGATGGAGGACGAGCTATCAGTGAGTTCAGTAAGTTGCATCACGTATAGTTTCAGCCGAGACATGTTGGTGGCACGAATAGATTCAATGAAGTTTATTAAAGAGGGTATGTCGCTAGTTCCATGGATGCAAGCAAGAATGCGAAGCTTCTCTTGCAAATCTGTTAGCCGCGACGGATTTTGCGAACCGTTGTTTACAGTAGAAGGTTTATATATAGCCAAGACGAGTGGAGTTGTAATGAAGGTGGTGAAGAGAGCCATGAGCACCAGAATGGTGAACATCTCGTCGTTAAGAACCTGTTTAGCCATGTAGTGCAATTAAACTTAATCCATCATAAACAAAGGAGAAACACAAGGACAAGCAATAGTCACCTTTTTCTCCCTGCCAATATTGAGAACGATTAGCTCTACCAAGCCTTTGGTGTTCATCAACACTCCAAGCGTCAAGGATTCCCTGAGCGGCACCGTACACATTACCGCCACCGCGAACGTTCCGAAAATCTTGCCGGCGCACGCTGTGGATGTAACCAGCAAAAGAAGCCCCCAATCCAGCATGCTACGTAACTTGGTCACATCAGTTTTCAAGCCACTGGAAGCAAAGTACAAGGGAAGCATCAACGTGGACACAAAGTCCTCAATTCTCCTCGTTAACTTGCTCGCAAATTCACTCCCTTTTGGTATCGTTAGCCCGAAAACAAATCCTCCAAAAATTGAATGCAAGCCTATCATATCCGTCACGAACCCCGATAGCATTACCCCCGCAAGGGTTAAACATACAAAAGTTTCGGGTAACACTTCGTGTTCGCCGCAACACTTGCGAGCAACCCGGTTCATCACCGGCCGAACCAGGATCATCATGGCGCCAACAAATGCCACTCCTGCAAGCATTCATACAATAATTACTAACACTGTTGCTCCGCTTCTCCATCAGACTTATACTTTCACTTTTACGTACATGTCTATTAACAAAAATATTATCGTCATATAATTCTATTTCGAGACTAATAACAACACTTATAAATCTTGTAAGTTTTTTGTTTTTGTTTTTCTAAACAAAAAAACATTTAGAAAAACTAAATCTTGTAGTACTTTTACATTAATTTTCAAAACTAAGAAACAAGTACTTGTAAATTTCCTTTTAGTTTTTTAATTTTTTTACTGTATTTAACATTAATTTCTTTTACGGTCATTTCTTAAACCCTAAACATAATCATTGTCATCATTATTAACAATATTATTACAATTATTATCACTTTTAATATTATTACTGTTAATAATATTTTTGTCACTATTATTACTATTGACTTTGGCTTTTCTATTATTGATATTCAAACTATCACTACTATTGAAATTGACATTGTTATGATCTCTACAATATTTGATATATCCATCAAAGAGATTATTATTACTATTAAAATAATTAGCATGAGAATTATTATTATTAAAATGATTAGCATGACGATTATGATCGCCAACGTCACCATCAATAATATCGCTACTCGGTCATTAACATCCCCCTCAAAACCACTAATTGTAAGAAATATTTGACACCACCTACATTCACATAAACAAGTAATATCACAGCACTAGCACCGATATTACTGTGATGGTACTAATTAATACACATTTAAACTAATGTTAAGATGATAAGAAATGTTGAAAATATGTTTAAAAAGTAGAAAGAAAAGTAAATGTGAGTTTAGTCCATGGTGGTAATTCGACTTGAGTACCTGAGAAGAGCACCCATATTGATGTCAAGAGGGTGATTTTGTGTTCTTGACCAGCCAAAGCGACAGCCAAGGCCAACAAAACCCAGGCAGCGACGTCGTTGAAGGCTGCAGCTGCCATGGCCGTTTCTCCAACACGTGTGGTGAGCATCTTGAGCTCCGCTAGGATGCGCGCGAGCACAGGGAAAGCTGTGATGGAGAGAGAAACCCCCAAGAAGACGAAGTGCTGAATGTAGCCAATGTTAGGGTTTTCAGAGCGGATGGTTCTCTGGAGAAGGAAGGTGACTCCGACGGCGAAGATGAAGGGGAGGGTTATTCCGGCGACCGCGATGTTAAAAGCTCGCTTGCCGCTACGGCGAATGGTGCGGAGGTCGAGCTCAAGACCGACGAGAAAAAGGTAGAATAAGAGGCCAAAGCTTGCGACAGATTCGAGCATGGTAGTGCTCCACCATGGGAACACCGTCTGCATGAATTTCTTGTTGCGCCCAATACCTGAAGGTCCCAGCAAAATCCCACCCTGCACCCATCACATGTATATATATATATATATGTTCAGGGATAATAACTTCAAACATTATTTTTTATTTTACTTTTCAAACTAACTAGTACTTTTATTTATTTATTTATTTTACATGAACTAGTATTTTAACTTAAAAATTCGTTTTTCTAATGTTCATTTAGAATTAAATTCGCGTTCATAATATTTATGCAGTTTATAATACGTGTTAAATAAAAAAAAATACTTAAACATTGAAGAGATTAAAGTAATATGGGAGATTTTATTATGTTTAGTATTTCACGTTACTCATTAGTGTGTCTGTCACATTTAACAACACGTAATTTCATGTTTAAACTTTAATATTGTCATCATAATTTTTATGGATAAAAAAAATAAAAAAAAATGACTAATAAGTATATCAACAAGAATAATATTTATCTAACAAGTCAATTTCTTAATACCAAGTTAGATTTAAACTCATTCATAAGATAATATTAAATTTTTTCATAGCAATTCAAGCCACTCGATACGAAAACAATTATCAAATCACTTATTTATATATATATATATATATATATATATATATATATATATATATATATATATTCATATTTGACATCAACTAGATTTGTAATAAATAAGTTTTTAATATATAAATTATATTTTAAATTATAATAAAATAATTTAAATTAGTTATAAAAGGTGTACGGAAGTTATACTTCATTGATAGTTTATTTAAAAAAAAAGACTTTAAAAATAAGAAGTGAAAAAATTCTAAAAAACCTTTTCACCCAAGAATAGTTCTTCGGAAATGCTTTTATTGAAGCAAAATTCTTAAAAGTTATTGTTGTTTAAGATAATTATTTTATTTTATATTAAAAAAATACAACTCAATTCAAATCAAAATTATATATACTAATATATTTTGTTTATAAATTTAACAAGAGAAATGTTAACCAAGTTGAGAAACTAAGTGGTTTCTCTTTTATCAAATCCTTAGTCCTTTTTAAGTTGCTTTTTTTAAATCCATAATAATAATTAACATTTTAGAACTTCAAATTTTAAGTAATACCTTTCAATCATATTTCTATTTAATGTTTTTACATTAAAAAAACTAAAATCGAAAATTGTTTCAATTGATTTTTTTCATTTGATTATCCTTTTTTATTTCTATAATTTCTTAAGTTTTACCTTTTAACCTTTAGGTTTAAATATTTTTTTAACCTCTACAGATTTAGTTACAGTTTCAGTTATTTTATTTTTTAGTTTGTATAGTTTTGAAATAGATATTTTTAGACTTAATATTTATTTTTTCAATTCTTTATAATCTCTGTTAGTAGATTTTTTTAATTTTTATACAAGATTTTATAATATTAATTTTATTTTATTTTTGTAATTTTATCTCTCTTGTATTAAGGTTAAAAAAAAATAGTGAATTTGAACTTACAATAATCTCGGCGACAACTTTGGGTTGACGAAGGGGTTTGAGGAAAAAGGCAAGGGTTCGGCTAACGAAGAGAACGACCATGGTTTGAACGATCAACAATGGCAGAGAGTGGTTCAGCGGATTATCGCCTTGCCAGACTCCATCCGACGCCGTTTTGATGGCGCTCGCGTTCAACATCATTTCCTCTGATTACCAAATCATAAGATATGAAGAACCTTCTTAGTTGTTGTATGCTTCAGTGTTAGAGGCATAGCTTCTTTTTATAGATTCCTTCGATGTTGGGTCCGGCCCACACTACTATTAAGCGTGGACATGTGTTCCAATTTCAATGGATTTATAACTTTTTATAAATTATAACTATTTTTCACTTTTACTACCACTTATGTATCTAATATTTATCATGCCAATGTCGATGTCAAGGAATTAAAGTATGCACTACTCAAATTGGTGGCAGGTGGAGACAAATCGCATCACACAGGTTAATGGATACTACAGCACTTGTTAGTGGAGAATAGTATAATCATCTTAACACACTAGTGAGTGGAGACTCGACACTAATCCATTCTATTTCTAGTTTTGAAAATAACAAAAAATTTAAATATTTTTCTTTCATTCACAATTTGTATATGTCTCAGACAATTAGTTCATATAATGAAACAATTTTTGATAACAAAATTTAGTATTTTCGATAATTATTTAATAACAATAAATTAATTACCTCTATTTTATTATTTAATAAAAATATTAATGACTATTATATAATAGTCACTAAAAATATATTTACATCACATCAAAATTTATTATTAACGACAATTATTTGTTAAAAAAAATTTAAGTCTCACATCGACTAGAAATAAAATAATTAAAAAGTATATAAGTGAATGATAACTCTCACCTTACAAGTATGTTTTATAAAGTTGAGTTAAGCCTATAACTTACTATTCTAAGTTGGTATTTAGGATATAAGATAATTAAATAAATTAAAGAATATATATTTAGAAGATAACCTTCATCTTCTAAGTCTCACATCAATTAAAAATAAGATAATTAAAGAGTATTTGTACTCATCTTACAAGTCCTATATCGACTAGAAATAAGATAATTAAAGAGTATTATAAATCTTTTCTTAAACTTTTAGCGACAATTTTAAATACTAGTAACAAATGACATAAAAAGTTATACACTTTTCTTGATCATTATGAGGGTCTTTACCAGCATATAGAATAATTGTCGGTAAATATTTTAGCGACACTTCATAAAATGGCTAATGTGTTAAATGCCGGTAAAAGATTTTGTAACAATTTTTATTGTCACTAAAAGTCATATTAAATGTCACTAAAAGTTCATTTTATTGTAGTTCTTTGAAAATAATACAAAAGTGTATAATGTTATTTTTACTTTGAAAATAATATGACATAATGCATATAGTCAGAAGAAGGAGAATTTATTCTATCTTATTATTTTCTAATCCAACTTCTCTCTTAGGATTAAAAAGTATACTAAATCAAAAGGATATGATAAGAGATAGAATAAGATTATTATATTATATTTACACCACAAATACTATATTGTAATAGAATAATTATTTATTTGTTCACCAAACAAGTCCTATAAGTAGCCACTTGCATATTTGTGACTCCTCAAGTGAGACACAACCTTATTGGACACCTAAAAGAAAACTTAATTCAAGAATAGCTAAATTTTATTTTGTTGGTAACCTCAAATGCTCTTAGAGAGAGTTTTAGGTATTATTTTCGTCAAAACCCTTCAAAGGGTGCTAGTCTTTTTCGTTCAACCACATATGCATGAGCAGGAAGTTGTCATTATGACCATCAATCCCACTTTTTTCCTCTCTATTTTTAAATTGACGAATAGTCATAAAAATATTTTATACATTCATTTGAATTAATGAAACATAGTATTAAATAATTTTCAAAATTTTCAAAATTTTGAAAACTTAATATATGCATTAAAAAAATTTAATTCAACAGTTGGATTGTTGAAATTCGATATAAAACATAAGTTATTAAGTAAATTAAGTATAAGTACACTTACTCTTAAAGTAAATAGATCCATTTTCTATATATAAATCATATATAATAAACTCCCATGAGTTATATTAATAATACGATTTTTACTTAATTTAAATTTATAACTTAATTATTTTTTAATTAATATTTTAATTCTAATTTTATTACTAAGTTATAATGTAATTAAATAAACCCAAAAATTATTTTGGGTTTACTTAACTAGTTGATGGGTATCTATAATTTTTTAAGTTAATACTACAATAACAAAAAAAATTAACTTACATTTTGTAACTCATAATCTAGTTAAATAAATTCAAAATATGTTATGAGTTTATCTATAACAATGTGTAAAAAGAATACACTCATTTAGTGTCCACTTTTTCAAAGAGATTTATAATCCTATTTCATATTTTAAAAAAAATAACTGCTTACTTTATTAAAAAGTAACCACCCATTTGTTTTCTTCGTGGAGGTGTGTAGTGCCTTTTTTGTTGCTAGTTTAAATAATCCCTTAAACCAGTTATATTGTCAAGTTTGTAAAATTAGTTTGTCACACAATTGACAACTAACATATGTAAGTCAAATCATCTCCCTAGAGCTCCAAAGTATGCACCAAATTAAAAAACTTTAGGAATACTCAATTAACCCTAATAGCTAAGCATCATAGGAAGACCACAAACAACTCAAATTAGCAACATATAGAGCCCAAAAACAACTTAGTCAACAACATATAAAGCCTAAATCTAACCATCAAATTCACAAACTTAACAATATGTATGAGGCAAATGAGTTCACAAAAGTCCTAAAATAAGCAACCAACTAAATTCCAAGTCAATCCGAAATTAACTACCACGAGATCAACACCCAGTCAGCCTTGATAAATAACCCCAACTAGTAGCATATAAACAACCATAAAGCCCCAAATTTGGCACATGCATTTCACTAGACACGTAATGTACATTAATATAATACAAATAATAATCAATCTCAATAAGAAGAACTCAATTAATGACCAAAAAGTCATATGACATTACAAGGCTAAAACAAAGAAAGATATGAAAAAATTAACAAACCTAGAGCTTGTCAAAATTAACGTGACATCACCTTGAAGTGTCATCGAAAGTCTCTGGAAAAGGAGAAGTTGTATCACTCTTGGTCATCGGAGAGAATGAAGTAGGGGAGAAGGAGAAGTTGTTTCGCTCTTGATCGTAATTCCTATTGATGAACAATACGCAATTTGGGAATTCTTAGGACAATTAAGAGGCTTTCTATGTCGAGTGTGACTCTACCAGACATAGAAAGCACTTTTGGTGTCGCATGTAATTGCATCCATCATTAAAATCAACACATTTTACAATGAGTGTGATTTTACCCGTCATAAAAAAGTTGTGATCAACTTAAAAGTTGGTCTCACCAACACATTCTATGACGGGTGCAATTACATTTGAAAAAAAAAAAGAAACATATTCTATGTCATGTAAAGTTACATATGTCATAGAAAACTTTTTCATATTTACGACTTTATCAATACATCACTAAATTTCTATAACATGTAAATTAGACCAAATATAAAATATGTTATAAAAAACTCTTTTTACACCGTAAATAATTATAAGAATAACAACATATAAACATAGTACAAACAAAGAACTTCATGCACATTATTTCAACTTATCCTTTCATACAATGATCCATTAGATTTCAAAGACAATGAGCAACAATAGTTATTATTTTTTTTTTTGTGATATATTTTCTTATTTTTTATGACTCTATTTATTTATTTTCTCCTCTGATTCTCTCTAATTTGTTCTTCTTTATGAAACAAACCGTTGGTATCAAACATATAGTGGAAAAAAAACATTACACTATTTTGTTGTTTGTTATTGAAATTGCTACCCTATGGGATGAATCATTATCGTTGACCTTGTCGTCCTCATTATGCACCTCGTGTATGGGAGCATCATCTACTATTGTTACATCATGTTGCTGAATAATCAATATTGATGAAGTCACCTCATCGTGTTCCGACGACGTTAGAACATCCCCAATAGGTCCTAACTCTGCGTGCTCTGCTTGCCTTTTCGCCAATCCAGCCACCATATTCGACAGAAATCGACCCTTCCCAACTACTATAACATCATAATCCCCACTTTTCCCTATTGCTACTACTTGTTCCACAATGTTCTCACTAACCTTCTCAATATATTCCACCTTCTCATTCAATTTGCTTCTAAACTTTGCTATGGCCGCCTCATCCAACTCCTGTAATTACACAATTATAACGTTATAAGTACATTACCATGACCTGAATCCTAATGCATTATTACAACTATAGTCTACATTAAATATAAATGTTGTGGAGTTGAAACTTGAATTCTAATACTTGCAATATTGTACCAAAGTTTTGTGATTTACCTGTTCTGTCTGACGGTTCATGTTAGCAGTGGAGAAGCTGTAACTTTTGTCACTGTTATTGTCATTTGAGAAGCTTAACACAATGTCATTTGATTCGTTTCCATTCAGCCCATCCTTTTGAACGAACCTTACAACACGTACTTCAACTGTTGGGTGTTGAAGCATCATCTCCCCTAATTCTAGAGCCTCGCGATCATCGGGCCCACCAAAGAAGATGATGCACACTCGTTGGGCCAGTGCGGCAATTGGGCTTGCAGTCTGAGTTAAATTGCCACGGTCCACTAACACTGCGACCGAGCAAGGAGCCTTTTTAAGCACCTTTTGGTTGACCACTCTCCATTCGTGGCCCACGTTCTCCAATACGCGACGGCGGTTATCGTTCTCGCAATCCTCATCCGCTTCTAAGCGCCAGTGTTTGTGAAAGGGCAAGATGATGATGGTGACCCTCTTTTCCTCTGCCACGTGGCAAATGTCCTCGTGCATGGTGGAGAGAGAGGAGATAGCGGTGGTTGACCGGACTTTGACTTGGCCCTTTGGAAAGGCTCCAGCGAGGTCGAGGTGGCGGTTGCGGCGGTTGAAGAAAGGGAAACCGTTCTTACGAGCGCGTTGGACCATCATGATGGAGGATGAGCGCTCTGAGAGCTCAACGAGGTGCATCAGGAACAACTTTATCAAGGACTTGCTCGTGCCGCGAGTTGATTCGATTAAACTTATGATAGAAGGGATGTTGTTTGGGCCGTGGATGCAGGCCAACACTCGGAACTCATTGCCCATTTTGTTGGCTCCTAGCTTTCGCTGGCTCTTCACTGGGGTGCCACCAGCTGGTTTGTACACGGCCATCACTATTGGAGTTGTCATGAAGGTGGTGAATAGAGCCATCAGGACTAGGATTGCAAATATTTCATCGTTCAAAACCTGTAATTCAATCAACATGTACACCATGCATGCCAAATTCCCAATATTATTATAACAACAACTGTAACGTACGTGTGAAATAATTAATACCTCAGAAGCTTTGTCAACAAAAACTCATCATCTAGTACCATAAATCCAACACAATTAACTCTTTTTCTATGCTTACGTACGCATCTGTGTCTTCATCTTAGGAGGGAAAACAGTTTCGTTAATTAAGTGGAGGGAAAGAATTCATCCTAGGTCTGGATTCTGCTTTTACATCATTATTCTAGTTACGAAGAAAAATATTTTCTCATATAAATAAGGCTGTTTATATTTTAAGATGGAAAAAATAAGAAACAAAATATTAAATATAATACGTAATATAAGAATGAAAGAGAGAAATAAATAAAAAATATAAAGTGGGTGTTAAAAATGAGAATCATTCTCGATATAGGATATCAAAGTAAACACGCACGCACGTGGGCAGGAGGAGTAAATAACAAAAACACTAATCAATCTGGCCTGACAAAGTTAGATCCTAACTTATCACTAGAGGTTTTAACGGGTAGAGCGGGTATCGATGGCTCCTCGCTACTTGCTCCCTTTCGTATCTATTTTTATATTTATATAGGTATTATTTCTAAACTTATATATAAGTAAATAAACTTATGTATTATGCATAATTAATATAAAAAAATCAATTTTAGAATTAAATTTAATTATTACTTCAACCCTATGAATCAAATCTTATATATTAACATGAATTTCTATTTTAAGTGAGAGTATTTTAAGAAATTTTTTCAACACAAAAATTTGTAGAAATTTTTATAACTTCTTATCTAATTTATTTTTTATTTATTATAATTATTTACTAATTAAATATTAATATTTTAGGATAAATTATCAATAAATAAATAATATATTTTACAATACAAATTATTTATCATAAATCTAAAATATAATTTATATGTTTAATAGTTTATGTATATTTATTTTAAATATAAATTATACATTCAAATATAGTGTTTTTGTACATATTATTTATATTATTTTAATAGTTTATGTATATTATTTTGTGATATCAATTGCAAGTATATTATATATGTACATATTATTTATATTTTAAATTTGTATTAGTATACAGTTTAACATGTAATTTTTTTATGTATTTTTTTACAAAATAAAAATAATTTTAAATAAGATAAAAAAATTGAAATTTAAAATAAGATATGAATTTATTAAAATTTATAAGTATAAAATATATTTAATATGAATATTTTTTTAATAAAAATAAATAAAAATCGAGTCATGCGGTTTAACTAGTGACTCATCAGTTCAACCTTTGACCCACTAATCTAGTACCTTAACCGGTTCAATGACCGATCTGAATTTTAAAACTATGCTGAAAGGATGTTATATATATGTTATATATGCTCAAAGGGTGGGATAGCTGGCCCCAAGATTTAACGCGGCTGCATACACAAGGTAGGATTCGAACCCCTGACCTTGCTTAAGCGTGGATCAACCCCTACCGCTGAACCACACGCTTTGGGTTATATATGTTTTGTACTTAACACACCAACACGTCTGTTTTTTATTTTTTTTTATCAACCCAACACGTCTATTTTTGGAAAGTTAGGCGGCGCAATGCTTTGTATTTGTTTTATCAAAAATAGGTGTTAGTTGGATGAAATCGTACGTGGACAAGAAAGAACTAGGCATGATAAACAAAAAAACCTATTCCATACCTAGAAATATTAGTATAATGAATGACATAATTCCATAAAAACTAATTTGATTGAAAGAGATAGAGAAAAATGATAAATATTAAAGAGGTGTTTGTAAGTAAAGAGTGTTGATTACTATAATAGTACAGGAGACGACATTTCAACGTTCCCATGTTTTTTTAAAGTTGGCCCTTAGAAATGAAGAAATCGTATGGATGGAAAAGACATGCAATTGGACTAGTCAGTGGGTTGATCAAACTTTCCCATCTTACACGGCTTCCATAAGCAAGGTAGAATTGGACATAAAGGGGTAAAGAAATATAGGTTTTAAACTAGTAGTAAAAGTGAGGTACGTACCTTTTTTTCTTTTCCAATGTTGAGGACGATAAGCTCTACAAGGCCTTTGGTGTTCATGAGGACGCCAAGTGTGAGCGATTCCCTAACGGGTATCATGCAGAACATGGCCACAACGAAGGTGCCTAGAATTTTCCCAGCACAGGCCGTGAATATCACGAGAACCAGAAGCCCCCATGCGGAAGCGCCACGTATGCTAGTTACGTCCGTTTTCAACCCGCTAGAAGCAAAGTAGAGAGGTAACAACAAACCCAAGACAAAATCCTCGATCCTCTCCACCAACCTCTTCGCCATGTTCCCCTCCTTCGGAACAGTTAACCCAAACACAAACGCCCCGAATATGGCGTGGATCCCAATGAAATCCGTCACGAATCCCGACACCAAAACCCCCGCCAGAGTCAAACACACGTAAACCTCGCCAACGGCCTCGTTTTCGTTTTCGTTTTCGCCTCTCCGCGCAACCACCTTCATCAATGGTCGAACGACGACCATCATGAACACCACAAACCCAACGCCGGAGAGAAGAACCCAGAGCGACACCAGAGGGCTCTTGCTGCTGCTGTTGCTTCCGCTTCCGCTTCCGCTTCCGCCGGCGAGGGCGACGGCGAGGGCGAGGAGGATCCACGCGGCGACGTCGTTGAAGGCGGCGGCGGCCATGGCGGTCTCCCCGACGCGCGTGGTGAGGAGCTTGAGCTCCGCTAAGATGCGGGCGAGCACAGGGAAGGCGGTGATGGAAAGCGCGACTCCCATGAAGACTAGGAACTGCGCGAAGGCGGCTTGGTCGGCGCCGGGGAGGGTTTTGCGGAGGAGGAGGGCGACGCCGATGCCGCAGACGAATGGGAGGGAGATTCCGACGGCGGCGATGGTGAAGGCTCTTGAGCCGGAGCGGCGAATGGCGCGGAGGTCGAGCTCGAGACCGACGAGGAAGAGGAAAAAGAGAAGCCCTATGGTGGCGACTGATTCGAGCGTTGGCGTGCTCCATGAAGGGAATATACGGTGCAGATACTTTTTGTTTCTTCCCAGTGCCGATGGGCCCAGCAACACTCCACCCTGTTCAATTTCTAATTCATTAATGAGTCAAAAAAGAAAAAGAGGGATGGATGGATATTACTATTATTACATACGAGAATCTCAGCGATGACTTTGGGTTGTCGGAGAGGTTTGAGGAGGAAAGCGAGGGAGCGGCTGAGGGCGACAACCAATATGATTTGGACTGTTAACAGTGGGAAGGCATAGTCCAAAGGATTGTCACCTTCCCACACTCCATTCGAGGATGTCTTTATGGATGTTATGTTCAACACCATCCTTCCTTTCCTTATCACACCACTTCTTCCTTCCTCATTTCTATTTATACACTTTCATCCCAACTCTCCCTCTCTATACTAATTTAAAACACCTTAATTAACTCCAAAAATCTATTTTACAATAATTATAATAAAATAAACATCATATCTAACATACAACATTAAATCAATCAAAATAAAAGAAAAAATATTATTAAAAAAATTTAAATTATAAACATTAAAAACATAAGTAGTAAAATTGCGAAAATTAAAAATATATTTTAACTTTTTTTATTATCAACTCTTCATAATTTGCCTTTACGAAAACTTAAAGACTTATAAATAATATTTATTTTAATAACTTAAAAAATGTTTTAAAAATGTCATATACTAATATAATATCACTAATAATTATGAATGATCAAATATTTAATAATAATTAAATAATAATAATAAATATTATAAAAATAATTTTAAACTAAAATTAAAACTCGTTCAAAGACTTAGTTCTATAAAATAAAATAAAAAATAATAGAGAAATAAGACAAGAAGTAAAGCAAGCGCAGGTGTTGGAGAGAGCTTGGCTGGAGGATCCAGGTGCTCTCTTTTTTTACAAGTATATTCCTACTGGCGGTTATTGAAAATTTGAAAATCAACTACTGATATGATTTAAATTTCTTAACATTTTTTTAAAATGATAAACTTGACATCGTGAAATTATTTTTTTTAACTAGCAGATACATCGCACAGTGTTGATTTTGAAATCGGATGAATCAATTGCGTGAAAAGGATAACAACAACCATTGATTAATTTTGAGGAAGAGATTCTGTTTTTGATAATGATTCCACAGTCTATTTCAAAGTATTTCAATAGTCGTGTATAAACGTTTGAATGTGGAAGAAATAAATACTATAAAAGCCGGTGTCGATGATAAGATAGAACATGATTAGTCTCTTATTGTTATAATGAGTGATTTATTGTAAACAGGATAAGATATTTTATCATATTTTTTTATAAGAAAAACATTCTAAAACACTGCAGATCTCTAACAGAAGTGTTGAAACTTTGAATGGGTTAGGATGAAAAAAAAAATACAAATAATTGACTTGATTAGTGATATAATATATATATTTTTTTACACCTCGATATAATATAATTAGAAGATAGAGAAAAATAAATCATGTGACTTGGGAGTTTGTAAATGTTGGATGTCTCTTTTTTTGTGAATTAAATGCTGGGTGTCTAAATACTCTATTTGTATTGTTATAAGCAAAACAAATAACAATATAAAAAATTAATTTTATATATGTTAAAAAATTAATTATATGTATTAAAAAAATAATTTAATAATATTTTAAAAAAAAATATTTGATATAAATATAAAATAATTAGTGCAACTAGAATGTCATGTATTATTAAAAGATAAATATTTTATAAAAAAATATCGTTAAATGAGATAAAAAATAGTCAAAATTTATTTGTATTTAAAAATAAAAATATGTATTTTTTATAATAGAGAATAGAGAGAATATTATTATTTTTATTTTATTTTATTACTCTATTATAAACTTATTTGAATACATTTATAAGTATTTTTAAGAGTTTTTTATTTAAAAAATTATTTATATATATATATATATATATATATATATATTATAAAGGAGTTATATAGGTATGTAACCGTTTTTAGTCTTTATCTTTTAATGAACCACTATATCCATTAGATGTAAACAAAAAAAACTTATATCTTTTTTAAATAACTACATGCAACCTTCTAATATTCTATGTATAATTATTAGAAACACGAAGTACCTCGACACATATAGTATATATATAAGAGATCAAATATCATCAGTATAATTTTTATCAACTATTATACTGTTTAATAATTTTATATTAAAAGTAATTTATAAAATTTTATCATTAGATTAAAAGTTCTTTACTATCAAATTATATATGTAATTCTATATTAATTGAAGATAATTTGATATCTCATCCATGTAGATCCAAATTGACGTAATATATGCATTTTAAAATATACAAAACATAAACAATTTGATTATCTTATAATTATTGTTAAATTTTACATAAACATATAAGATGACATGTATTTATAATTCAATTGATTAGATTGACAAAATTGATGGATGATACGTTTTTATAATTATCCGTTAATTTGAATAAATAAAATAAAATATCAAATAATTTTTAAAATTTTTAAAAAATTGCAGATTTGATCTGTGCATTAAGAATTTTAAATTTAAGAATCATTGAGATTTGATATAGAACATGAGTCATTAAACAAAATAAGTCTAAATACACTTACTCTTGAAGTAAACAGTTATCTCTTTATATATATATATATATATGTGTGTGTGTGTGTGTGAATCAATGCAGTCCAATGGTTGATACTTGCCCTTGTAAGGAGAGGTTGTAATCCAAATTATCGATGAACATGAAAAGGAAAGAAAATTGGTTCTAAATAAAGATGTGAATAGGTCAAATTTTAAACATGGAACTGTGACTTAACTTGACCTGACTTATTTAATAAAAAAATTATATTTTAACTTTAAAAAATAATTTATTTAAAAAAGTTAGGCTAAACTCTAAATCCTAAACTTATAAAAACATATTGTTACACCTAATAGGCTAGTCTATTTCTTTATATACTATAAAAAAAATACACATATTACATTATTAATGATATAATTAAATAAATATATTTTTAACAAAAAAAACTAAATTATTAACATTTTGATATTTTCACTTAATCTTTTTACATTTCCTGTTCATACAAAATAAAGAAATAGGAAATAAAAAATAATGTGTATAAAAAATTTATAATAAATAATAGATAGAACTTATATTTTATTTTTATAGAATAAATTTAATTTATATATTTAAAATCTAAGTTAAGTTGACATATTTTCATTATTTAAAAAAATAATGTGACTTTCATTTAATCATTATTATCATAATCACAATATAGGAGCGATATAAAGAAAAACACGTTTTTTTCACTTATTATCTACAAAGAATTATTAAGAACGATATTATAATAATAATAATAATAATAATAATAATAATAATAATAATAATAATAATAATAATAATAATAATAATAATAATAATAATAATACCAAAAATATATTTGGGAACTATAAACTACCTTTTGTATTTTGAAGAGACATTCTCTGACTTTAAAACCGGACAATATGATCATGATAAAAGAAAAAAAGACAATATATAATCATAACTAATACAGCTGTGAGACGAATGATTGGTGGACGGTTTTCCAAGTAATAACATAACCATAAAAGAAGGAAAATAAAACAAAAATTAAAACTGCATTTCGTTTTTCAAGTAACATGAACCAAAAAGAAAGGGAAAAAAAGGCTGCTAAAAGAAATGCGGATCAGAAAATTCTCAAACAAGAATAATATATTTTTTTTAAGTTTTAAGTTCAAATCTTATAAGTAAAAATAAAAATAAAAATTATACGTATATTTATTCAAACTTAAAAAAAAAATATTTTTAAATAAATATTTTAAACAATAATTATTTAAGAAATTGATAGAAATTTTTTATTAAGAAAAGTAAAAAATGTTCAGTTTTTAAAAAATTAAACACATAAAAAATGAAAAAAAAATGTTTATTTTATTTAAAAAAACACTATTATAAGAAAGAAAAAAATTAAACAAACAGACCTATATTAATAAAGTGCCAGAAAGTAATGAGAAGTTGAAAAATAAAGTGGATTTGAAAAGAGGAAACAAAAGGAAAGTGTAAGAATTATAATTTGAGACCCATTACTTAATATAAACTTCTAATCTAAATTGAGGAAAAGTGTGTAAAAGTTTTCCTTTTCAATATCGGAACCATATTGATAATAAAATATTAAAAGTAATAAGTAAATAAAATAATATTTTTTATTTATTACTTTTAAATAAAATTATTTATAAAAAAAATTAAACTTTCATTCTATTTTCCTTCTATTTCTCTTTTATCAAATAATTTTTATTTATTTATTTTTCTTTTATTTCTTTTCTCTTTATCTAACACAGTGTAAAGGTCAGGATTGATTCGAAAGTAAAGCAAAAAATGTCACATATATCAATAAAAAAAAGTCCAACATACAGTTCTTTTGTTTCATGCTTGTTTCAAATTTTGTTTTAAACCTTTGTGAGTCAACCCTTAGAAAGGTAGCATTCAGTCAAATTTTTTAACATAATTTAGTCATCAATAAAATATGTGAATATTTTACATTAATTACATAATTATATATAAAAAATATTCGTGGAAAAATAGTTATAAACAATATAAAAAATGTTTATTTTTTTAATTAAAGTCGCGTGTGGTGATATTCAATTGAGAAATAATTCAACATTAAAAAAAAATGTTTAATAGAGTGATGGACGGCATTATTATTCATTGATATGTTATATGTTTATCATTTGACATTTTTAACTTCAACATATCTATATCGATCTTTCTATATATTTTATTTTTACTTTAACATATCTATATCAATCTTTCTATATATTTTATTATTAATGAATGTATTTGAAAAGATGTTTGAAGAATTCGTAAGTTATTTTAATTAATTAGTTTGTTGGGTGCACGATTTTATTTTATAAATTTATCATTTATTTTAATAAATTAATTGAAGTAGATTATACTTCTCCGTCCCAATAATAGTTGTGCTTCAAAAATTTTATGCATAGATTAAAAATAACAATAAATATATTACTTTTTAATACAATTTTACTAAAATAATTTAATCTCTCAATTACTACGTAATACATTATATTTGATTGAGATACTTGAATAAATTATGAAGGGACAAATAAGAAAAATAATAATTGACATTACATTGAAAAATTCAATGAGAACACCATTCATTTTAGACACTTTTCAATGATAAAAATGTAGTCATTGTAGATTGCGATAGTAGCTTATAATTCTTTTTCTTCTTTTTTCTCATTTGTTTATCCTCATTAATTTGTTTAAAATCTTTTTTTAGCCTGTTAAATTAGAAAGTATCTTAATTACATGTTATTCTCTCACTCTCATCATAAAAGAAATAAATATATGTCATTTTACATTAATCAATTAATTTATAAACTATCGTGCTAAACATTTTTAATTTAATCAGCTAACTTATTAGCTAGCATTATATCAACTTCTAACTTATAACATAAACTTTTAACTAGTTTATAAGTTTTCAACTAACTTAAACTAGTTTTATCAAAGACTGTCTTAGTAACTTAAGTTTTTTTTTCTTTCAATAAACATAATATATCCAATATCTTAAAACAAATAAATATAAATTAATTTACAATTTTTGTAAATAACTTCTGCTAATAAAATATCGTTTTAATAATAATGAGAATCAATCTTAGAAGCATTAAATCAACTTCCAGTAACTTAAGATTTAGTAACAACATATCGAATAAGAGTGTTTATAAATGAATTCAAACGAATGAAGAAAAAAAAAACTAATCCTATATTTTGAAAAATGATTTAACAAACCAAAAACCAAACCAAACAAAAATAAATAAATAAAAACAATTATTTTAGTATATTAAAGCAGAAATATAATTTGATTTTAAAAATCAATCCAATCCGACAGAGATCAAATTTATACGTGCTTATATATTTTTATTTGTAATTTTTTAATATTACTCATGCTTGTATTTTTTTGCTTCTATATATTTGTAAAATTATCTCATAACTTATAAAAAAATACATTTACTTAGAATATTTATTATTAACTATTTGAATAAATAAATATAAATATAAGACTTAAATATGTATTCAATTTCTACAATATATGGCTTTTCTTTAATCTTTGTAATTTTTTAATTATTAATATTTTCTTAATATCTATTTTTTAGTATTGACATGAATATAAAAATAAAAAAGTATTAATTAAGATAATTAATAATGTAACAATGTATGTTTTAGGTATTTTAATTAATTATGTGTTATATATACAATTATTTAATTATTGTTTGTTATAATTGTTATTTTAAAGTTTGAGGGGTTGAGGGGTTGAGGGGTTCTTGAAAGTTAAAGTCAGAGAGATAGGCTTTTGGAGTCAAAGATATTTCGTTATTCTTCTGACTCGTGAAAGCATTCTAAATCACTCCCTTAATCAAGAAGTGGTGTTGGATTGAATATTCAAATTTGGTGACTAAGAATCCATAGTCAAGGTTGTCATACGAGGGGCTCTCAAAGAGCTTTATTCTTTGTCGTTCCCTCTTCCTTATCTTGTTTTGGAGCAATCCGAGGTAAAGAAAGTTAAAACTCAACTCTTGATGCATCTATTTGTGCATATTGCTTGAATTCCTTTAAGCTGTATGACTATGTTGTTCAAAACGAATTTGGTGGCAAGGAGATTTGGGGTTTTGGCATTCTTGATGAAAATTTGAGAAATTGATTATTTTCTCGAGGTGTTGTTGAAGCACGTGTATTATCATTTGATTTTTGAGTTGTGTTGTTAAAATTGAGAGATTTTGGGATTGCATGCATGGATTTTTGCATAATTATAGAGAATTTAGAGGTTGGGTGGTATTCATAGCTACTGGGGATGATGGCTATTGAGTTATGAGATTAAGCGTGAATTTTCACACCCAACATGAGAAATGGGGAGTATCTCTAAAATGTCGAGGCTTAGTGTGAGATTTCACACTTAACATGACTAAGGTTGAGTATGAATCTTACGCTTAATGTGAGAATTGGGTGGGCCTTTGGGAAGCTGATGTTGGGCATGAGATTCTATGCTTAACATAGGAATTTGAAAATTTTCTTATATAACTCTTTGGAAGCCTTAGGCTAAGCGTGAGATTCCACGCTCAATGTGGAGACTTAATAAATTTTTTTTCTAATTGAGTTGGTTATTTATTTGATGGATTTATTTGGTGGTGAATACTTGTTGTTGGAGTTGTCTCGTGCTTAAATGATGATGAATATGTTGTATATCGAGTGATGTTAATAAACATTAATATGCTACATTTGTATAATTGAAATGATGATGAACATTGATATGCTTTGTATGATTGATATGCTAAGTATGAGTTTTTTTAACAACCGATTTTCAACTATAAAGTTTTAGATGTTTTTCTTAAATGTTTTTAAGATTTATTTCCCCCCTCCTTAATTTCGTATTTCTTTTTACCTATTATATTCATTTTATTTCTAAATTGGTTTTCAATTTTTTTAAAAAGAATAAACTTATATTTCGAACAAGTACAAAAAGAATAAATATACATATATGAAAAGACCATATATTTAATTTTTCAAAAGAAAAAATTATTCTAAAAATGACTTTCATAAATAATTATATAATTTCAAAATTTTCTTTAAATAATTAATGTTTATTTCCAAAAATAATTTTTGAAAAATAAAATGAAAAAAATAACGCGGTTGAAGATTATTTTAGAAAAATAAATTAAAAAAAACTTATATATATAATTGTATAATGTAGTTTCCATTTTTAAAAGATTTTTTTTCTTAAATTACTTTTTCACTTAACCGTGAAACATCAGTAATTATTCATTCTATTTTTTATTTTTTTTTCTTCTCACATTCTTTTAATAACCAATCATTTTATTATTTATTATTTTAAAAAATAATTAAGAGGCATGAAATGTCTCATTCATCTATTATATATATATATATATATATATTAATCTATATTAATATATAAAGGGGATACTCTCCACTTTTTTAGACCATTGTACTCTTATTTTAAAAAATTAGAAAAAAAATATTTTTTAATCAAATTTAAGAACTTGAAACTAATGAATCTATACTAATACTAATATATAAATGGAATACCACTTTCAATAACTATTTTTTGTTTTTATTTTTACATGAACTATTTTTTTCTTTATTTTATTTTTTAATAATTATATTTTTTATAAGTAATTTTTCATTTATTTCTTTTTCTTTTTTAATATAATACAAGCACAAAATATCTTTTTCTTGCTAGTATATTATAAAGGAAATTTGTATCTAATAAATAAAGAAGTGTAAGTAAAATAAAAAAGATTGCAATGAATCTAAAGCCCAGCCCAATGCAAGTTTTTAATAAAAGGAATAAAAAAATATGTAGGGATAAATGAGAGAGGGGTCTGGTATAAATAATAAATTCATTAAATTGTAGGGAAGAACGCTATTCACTTTGAAAGGGTTATTAGGTTTAGAGAGACAACACCAATCGGCTCCGAGGTAACCCCTCTCTTCCTACTTTCTCTTACATTTCATTCACTTCGATTCCCTTTTCACTTTTCATATATGCTCTCTATCGAATTTTTTCTTTGCATGTTTCTCGCTCTCCAATCTCATCAATTCCCGATTCAACAATTCATCGATTTGTTCGTTTTCACCGACTTAGGTTTAAAATTGATTGCAAGTTAGAAATTCAGTTTATTTATCCACCATCCATTCCCGTGCATTTCAATTTCTATTATCATTATATGAGTAAATTTGAAAAATTGTGATGGGTAAAATGGTCACCGAATTGAACACTATTGACATCGGTTGTTCTTATTTGTGTTAAGTAAGTGTGGGGGAAACACTGCATTGAGACCTAGGAATCACGACTTCAACACTCGGCCGAAGGAAAAGTGAAGGCCACTGCCACCGCGTCCAAAGGTAATCTCAACCCCTCTCAATGCCTTCCTTATTCTCATGAACGAATTCTTTCTCCATTTTCCGCTTTCGTTTTTTCCACCATCACAAATTGACCGTGCCAATGCCGATTGCGCGTTTTCCTTGACATGCTTCCGTATCAGTTTTCAGATCGGGGCTTATTGTTTCTGTTTATATATAAATCTATAATATCAGTATGATTTTAATTAGTCGATCTAGAATGAGGGTTGGGACCAAAATTCATATATAAATTTCCTTCAATCTTCTCGAGGTGAAATGGACATTAAATTGAATACCCATTTTTGTTGCATCTTCATGTTTGTTTTTAATTGTATACTGCTATGTCAATGTCACTGTTGAATCAAAATTTCGTGGGATAGTAGGATTAACATTTTGGATTTGATTTATGTTGTGAATCCGTTTTGTGATATCCCAAACCAGGGTACTGAAATGTGTTCAATTTGTTGGTTGTGATGTTGCAGATGATTGATGATCAAGATCTGGGTTTCTTTGCCAATTTTCTTGGCGTCTTCATCTTTGTACTGGTGATAGCATACCATTTTGTCATGGCTGACCCAAAGTTCGAAGGAAACTAGGAATTTGAGTTCAAGATGTAATTTTTATGTTGTAGACCGGGATGCTTTGCAAATGGAAATCAATTTGATACAATCAAGGACTCAGATTTGGGAATGTGAATTTTAGCTTACTACTAAAACTTTTATAAGCATCAGAGGAGAGCTTAATACTTAAAATTTAGCTATACCTATGTGTGTTTCCTTAAGTTATGTTTTGCAGTTAAGGAACTTTCATTGTGAAACTAGTCAAAATACTGAATTTGGTACAGCTGGGAGATGGGTTTGCTAAGAGATATAAAGCATCCACTTCTCATTCAACATCTTTTATTGGATAGGCGATCTAGTAAGCATAAGTTGTATGCCTTTTTTTTCCCCCCTTATTTTTTCCTCTTCCTTTCTGTTGTTAGAAGGCAGGTTCTAACATGAAAATATATTAGGTTTGCCGAGAGTAAGTGCGGGTTGGTGGGGTTGTATTTCATAGGTTGCCAGTGTTCTACATGAGAATGTTCAATCATTTTTACTTGCTGTGAAGGTAGCAATGTGATTGTTGCATGTGATCACATCTTTTAGTTAAATGAGGACTGGACCATGTTGGAGGATTTTGGGAGATGGTTAAAATGGACTAGTTAATAGTGTTCTAGGATTTTGATAGATAGATAACTGAATATGGTCGAAACGTAGATAAGACAGTTTTACTAAGACTTGCTTCTTGCTGCTTTTCTACAACTGTGCAACAAACTTTTTCTACAAGAGCAGTACGTGATCCATGAAAGAAGTTGCACCAGACCTAAATGTCTTGCACTGTGTGAAAGTGGGGGAGCCTTTACTTGAATTTAAAGATCGATGCAACATACATGGCGCATGCAGAGGCGGTTTATTACATGCACACATATCGTATTTTGTTTCAGCCTTTTTTTTTTCTTTTTTTAATTATTTACATTTTATCTTCTCTCTTTGGGAGGCGCCATCAATGAAGCATTTTGCTCGACAAAAGTAGGAGGTTGGAATCGGTAGTTGAACAGTGCAAGCAAAACAATTAGTAGAGTGCTGTTGTAGTTAAACTATTCCTTTTCTTTTCTTTCACTTCTTTTCCAAACTAAAGTATCAAACATACCTTAAGAGTTGTTTGACATCAAGTATTGGATTTCTTTTTTAGTGCTTCAATCACCAGTTGGAGTTGAATCTTCTTTCTTTAGTTGAATATTTATAGAGATGCCATATACTTGTTATTGGTTAATTCAAAGGGTGCTAGATTTACTGTGAACACCGAGCTTGATGTTAACAAAAAAATTTGTCGAAGTTTGTTTGACTTGAATTCTCCCACTTAAGTAGTTCTTTTACTTCACTCTGAATCTTCATTGTTTCTCTCATCAAGTTACTAGTACAGAAACCTAAGCAACTGTAATGGAAAACCATTTGACCTTTAAGCATCTCCTCATCTATGTTGGTGTGAGTTTTGGTAGCCATCTCCTCCAGATGTTTGATAAAAGAGCTTGTAATGCTATTGACCTCTTCTTCTCCACTCCAGTCCCCAAATGCATTTGTATTTGGATATTCTTGTGTCTCAACATCACAAGGAAGGTTGTCATTTTCAAGCTTCCTAGGAGATTTTATCCTTGTTATCTCTTCAAGGCATTTCAATGTGGGGCTAATTTTGTTATTAAAAGTCCTCACATTCTCATTTACTTGATCATGGAGATCCTTCCAAAATGCTCCATTTTTCTGTGACAGTAGCATGACATTTTCCATTGAGTATGCCACAAAAATTAAGAGATCTGCCATCTTTGATAGTGATTCCAGCATCTTTTTGTAGCATTCATTATGGAATGGAACGAACAAGAAATTTGGTTCCAATTCAGCCTCTGCTGTGAACTCTTCTAATTGATCCGCTAGAGATTTCAGCTTTTTCTGGCATTCTCTCAATGCTGGACAGCTTGAAAATGACATCTCTTTCTTGGTTGGAGTACTAATGTCAATCTGCTCAATGCAATCTTGAAGTGATTTCAAGCATTGAGAAAGTTCAAATTTTGCAAGAGTTGCAGCTCTGCAAGGATTAAAAACAATCTCTACAATAACGAAGCAAAGGAGTCCAATTGTGGCCTCGACCATTCTAGCAAGTGCAAATTGAATTGGAGGTTCATTGTGCTTCATACCAATGACCAATAAGGCCCCTGTAGCTGCTGAAATCCCACCAGCTTGACCATACATTCTACTATACTTGAGAAAAGAAGAAAAAAAGACCCATGGTAAAAGAGCTAAGAAACTGAAACGCAAATTTTTTTGGAAAATGAAACAACAAAGGATCCCGTAGATCGATCCCATTGCTGTTCCTTGCCCTCGTGCATTTGCTAGTGAGAATGTTGGATGGCGTCCAGTCACGAAACATAGGGAGATTAAGAGTCCCGCCCAGTATCCATTTTCCTTGTTATATGTCAAACCGAAAAACACAGCGAGGCCTAGCGAAAGAGAGGACTTGAATGCAAAAGCCAAGTTGTGGTTGCTGGGAATCAAGTTCATCACAACCTCTCTGGTGCTCCAATTCGGATCACCACTTTTCTGAGTTTTCCCCAGCAAATGGTCATTTTTCTTTGCAATGGGTGAGTCATCTAGGAGAAGATGGACACAGTATAAAAAGAACGAGGTTGGTAGATCTTTATAGGCTACCGACAGGTTTTTGGTCAAAATGTCTTTTTTTATCTCTGAATTTATGGTTGTATCAAAAGGTGCAAAGCACTTGGCTTGCTGACCTAATTTTTTGCTGAATTGTCCTCTGCAATTCAGCAAGACACCTCTGAGCTCCTCATCAATGACCCCAACAGGAAAAGAAGTAAAAGTTGATAAAGCAATGCCCATAGCTCTTATTGGTAGCTCCAAGTCTTGCAGTTTTTCTTCTGGGTCAATCCAATGGGGGTTGAAAATTTTTGTTTGTGGCCGTTCCCAATGCATGCCATCCTGTTTGATGAAAAAACCAAGACCAAACATTTAGCTCATTGGCAAGTATAGCGTTGAATTGCATGATTTAGCCTTAGGTTACCTTACCAGTTTGGTTCTAATACTTTGGAGAAGCTTGGCTCCTGTTGTGGAAAGGGACTTTGCTTGAGTGAAGAAACCTGTAGCAGTTGAGTTGTCTGAGGCAGAGATGGCCTCTATGATGCAATTGAACCTCTCACAAGTATTCTCAGCGTATAATCGGTATAACTTCTTTGTCTGAAAGCAAGGTCAATTGAAAGTGTTTTTTTTTTTGCTCTCTTATAGCAGTGAAAACAATGACTAAAACAATTTTTTTCTTCTTCTGTTTGATAAAATAGCAATTTGCACATTTGCATCTGGCATCTTCCAAAAATAAAATGTTGAGCTCCTAGCATTTGTTGAAATATATACAGAACGAAGGGCCCTAGTCGTTAGTGGTTTCCATTTTTAATTTCCTAATAAGCTTTACCCTCCGAATCATTTTTGTTTGATACCGTTGTCTTCTGACAAAGAGTTCAGTTCTTATCGTTTTGTGTTCTTATTCTGTCGCTAAGTTAACGGGGACACAAAGTGCTTCGGTGTTTTTACACTCTTCTGATAACTTCCTTTCATGAATTAGTTCACAATTTTGTTGCAAGATAATTTTGATGTTAAGTTAAAAAAAATGTGAACGGATGATTATTTGTGAAAGAATTATTAATTTAATTGTAATTTTAAGAAGTTTTAAAATACAGTACACAATATTTGGGAAATGTCACAAGAAAAAATTAATTTAAATATACTAATTAATCACACTTTTATCCGATCTGTTGTGTATAACATCATTCTTGACTTTTCTTATATTCTAAATTATAATAAATAATTTGAGAGTAATATTTTTATTTTATTCACTTTCTCAGTTAGACATTTTTAGTTCAATTAGCCAAAAGAAAATTATGTTTTCATTATTTTAAACTATTTTTCTTTTATTTATAGTGATAAACTTAATCATTTAAATAAGCTATTCCTTTTAGTTTAGTGTTTTATTTTTATATTTAAATTTAATTTCAACTTTTAAAATTATCAATAATTATAATGATCAATTATAGTTTATATATTTAAAGATATTTATTTACTATGCATTATTAAACTAAAATGTTGATTTATTTTAAATATCATATTTAAAGTAACTTCTAATTGACACCAATAATATAATTTAAAACAAAAAAAGGACAAAAAGGTGGATATCTAAAACAAGCATTGACTTTATTCTTATCTCTTCAGGTTTTATGGTTTATACTTTATATTATATATTGTGACTGAACCAAACAGGTGATGGGGCCTGGGCCATATACTCGCCAAAAATTCCCTTTATTCTAAAATATCACATAATCAAATTTCTTTAAGAACCAAAATTTGAATTTCTCACATTTTTTCATGATTTTAAAAATCATGGTTTTGAAAATCGTACTAAAATGATTGATCAGATTGGTTTGACGTAGAACTAGTCATCAATTGTTTAAGCAGGTTTTCAAAAGAAAAATGATAAATCGTACGAAATAACGTTACGAAAATCATTATAAATTATTAAAAAAAATTAATTTAAATAATAAAATATTAAATTAAACAAGTATTTTATAATATATTTATTAAAAGATATCAATATTTTAACGTTTTAAAGAATGATTCGAAGACCGTTTTAGAAGATATAACAATCCTTTTTTCAAAATCTTTTAATAACAAATTGGTAAAAAAATTAGTAGAATTTATCAAAATTGATAAAATTGATTTTGAATGGGTTTAATATTTTTTTAACGATTTAAATTAAAATATCTTTAATAAAATACATATTTTAAAAAATTATAAGTTTGAATAATTTATTTTTAATACTTGTTTTATAAAAATAATTTAATCATTTATCTTAATTTTTAACTTCTGATTTTTAATATCTTTATTTTTTACAATTTATATTATATTAATTTGATATTCTTTATTCTAAATATAAATTTGTTATTATTATTAATAGATATTATTATATTTTTATTAAATTTTAGATTTAAATATTATATTATATTATATTTAAAATTTAAATATTAGATGTTGAAAATTTATAAATGATATTTTATTTTAATTTTTAATATTATAAATTATAAAATTATATTTATTAAATATTATTTTATTATTATTAATAATTATTATTATTCTATTAATATTCACTATTCAATCACAAATAAACTATTAAACTTTGAATTAATGTTTGGATCAGTTGAATGACTGATTCAATTTTCATTTTTCTATTACAATTTATTTATATTCAGCCTCTCTTTTTTATTTATTATTTTTTTTATATTATATCATCTATTACTTTCTCTTCTTTTTTCAATCTCTTTCAACGTCACACTCATCTCACAATTAAAAAAGAGTGTGAGCATTGACCAATCCAAAACTTCTTCAATATTTATTATTATGCATACTTATATAATTATTAATAGTTTAGTATGTGTTATATACAATATAAATGTTAATAGTAGATAATTAAATTTATAATAAAAAATATTTTAATATATAGATTATATTATAATTAAAATCTATAATAATTAAATAGTTGTGATCATATAAATTATACTTTAGATTTATGCTAAAGAATTTATATTACTATAAAAAGTTTTTCTTAAGGAGAGGTACAGTGTTTTTTTATATTAATTATTGATAATACCTTTTAAAAATTATGGAAATTTAATTTAGAAATAAAGAAAATATAGGTTTGAAAGATATAAGAAGTTAAAAAATATTACTGTTAATGGAAAAATTCTTAGAAACATTTTTATTGTGTAAAATATTTTAATTAAAAAATTAATTTAATTTATATAGAGAAGATTAAAAGAGTAAATCTTAAAAAATCTATCATAAAATTAGCCCTTAAAATTCATTAATATATGTTATACTAGTTCCCCTAGCTGAAGCACATTAGTCTTTGAAAATAGCCAACATGACCTGCATTAATTGTAATTTTAAGATAAATTCCTTATATTTAAAAAAACTGACGTGCTTGTGCTCAAAATTTTCCAGAAATTAAATTGACTTTTAACTTTTATTAAAATTTATTTTTTCCTCTGTTTTTATTTTTTTTACGCGAAATCATCTTTTATTAAAGAAAAAGAATATTTTTACTTTTCCAAATTTCTTTGGTTGTTATTGGCAACAGGATCTGAGATTTTGACCCGTTTCATGTGTTTCTCGTGATGCTAAACTCCATGATAATGGACAAGAACGAATGAAATGTCTTTCTAATTCGTACATGGACACACACTTGAAGACAGAAATTGTAAAGATATCCAAAAGAAAAATGCTGAAGTTCCAACTGAACCGTGTTCTGAATTATTAAAAAATTGATTTAAATAATAAAATATTAAATTAAATAATTATTTTAAAATAAATTTATTAAAAAATATTAATATTTTAATTATTCGGAGAACGATTCGGAATGTCCTTCGGAAGCTATAGCAATTCTCTATTCAAAAACTGGAATAACGGCCAGGAGAAAAATTACAAATTGGTGTTCTTTTAACATTTTTTTAATGAGCAAGACATGACACGTTGAAAAAAATCGAAAATGTCATAAAAGATTTCTGAAATTGATGACTACGAATTCCGAGTGTTTAGGAAAAAATTTACAACCTCTCACTGCCAAAGAATTTGCCTTTAAATTTCTAATTTAAATTCAACCGATGAGATTTCAACATCTCGTTTTCATATTGTGTTCGTGCAGTTGATTTTCTCACTATAATGCAGTGCTGAAAGATTTATGATAAAATAAAAAAGAGAAATGATTAAAAAGAAAATTTGTCATATGGTACGACTATCTTAAAAAATTTCTGTATATATAGCTGAAGTTTTTAATTTATGAAAAAAAGAAAATGACGTACAATATCAAATAGAAATTATAAGTTTTTAATTTTGTTTTTGAAAATAAAAAATATTTTTTAATTAAAAAAAATTATGAATTTGTATTGAAGTGGAAGATAGTTAGTTACAGTACCTGATAGTAGGCAAGTCGAGGATAGGGAAAGAGCATGGCGACAAGAGAAGCGAGAGCTCCAAAGGCGGTGGAGCACACCACGTGAATCGCGTGCACGGCCACGCCTGTTTTTCCGCCATCCACGGCGGTGCTAACGAACACATTCACCAGCTGTCCAAACGCAAGCTGCTTAGTCACCAAGTGGCTCCGCTCCGGGAGCGCAACCACGAACACCGAGGCCGCCATGGCCAGCGCCGCCACCGCGTTCGTGAAGTTGCTCGGCCCTATCAGGTGCAGGCTCAGCAGGGACAGGATCATGACCTGGACGTTGGAACACAGCACGCGCCAGCATCCCCTTAGGGTTTGGGCGAGCGTTGCGTCGGACACTATGAGGAGCGTTGTGGCGTAGGTGAAGGATGGGAACTCCAGGTAGCGGCGGAGAGGCGCCGGGCCGTAGAGGGAGGTGAGGCCTACTACGGTGCATGCCACGGTGGTTCGTAGGGCGGAGCCTATTCGAGTTCGCCACTCCTCCGCTCTGGTGGCGGCGATTGAGGAGGATGTTGTTGGCATAGTGATGGAGATTGGAGACTAAGGGAAAAAGGTGTAATTAGTTTAGTGCAATTTGAGGAGTGCGTGCGTGGAAGCTATATAGACACATCGGTTGCGCAATAAGCCATGGGGAGAGGACGACCTTGCATTCGTCACCTACGCCATGCCATCGTATCTTCTACCATATTACTATTAACAGACCACTTTATTAACGTCATTGATATTTTCACATTTTACTTTCATGCAACACATTTATTTATCTATACAATAACTAATTACATATTAATATTTACACATACTCATTATGACTCCTTTTTTCTATTATATGCGTCACAACCAACAATGGCATAACATATCATTACAAATTCAGAAAAACAAAAAAAATAAAATATTTATTCAATATTTGTGAATTTAGATGGGTAAGATAATAACACATCAACAAATATATTTTAGACACTCGTATAAATAAAGTGCACTTAATCACTAAAATTAAAATACATTTTTTATGGTTACAATCTTTTTTTTTTTTAATTATTGATTGATATAATTCAACAATATTTTTTATAAATTTAAAAGTTAAAGAAGAAAAAGCTACATATTCGCTTTGTAAGGAGAGAGAGAGGGTTTGGAGAATCGATATAGATGAATTTTTGTTTCTTAATAATAGCTTGATAATAAAAACGAGTATTTCATTGTGACGGTGTGATTAATTAAGTTATTGTAGTATCGATCTAAGGTTCGATAAATGGATATCTTCTCCATGGATATTTGATTACAACCTACATTTTTTTATTATTAAGATTTTTTTAAAAATATATTATTTTTATTTTATAAATACATATGCTAATAGACATGAATAAAAATAATTATGCACAAATAAATGATTATAAAATTGGTATATATCCAAATAATCTTATATTTATAAATATCTCATTTTAAAAATTGTCTTTCAAAAATGTTTGTTTTTAAATATATTATATATAACTTCTATATACATAAATTTAACGATAGATACTAATGATAAAATAAATGTTTTAAATATCATTTTGTTAATTATTCATTTTCCTTTTAAAAAATGTAATTGATCTTCAAATCTAAAAAGGGTATAAATATATTGAAAATTGTGTTAAAAATACATCTCATGAACAGTTAAAAAATAATATGAAATATTTTTTAAATTTTTTTATTTTCACCATGTATATAATATTTTTACTTTGAACTTTAATTGCATTCAATAATTTTCGTAAAAGTCAATATAATGAAACAAATTTTAAATTTTTAACAAGTCAAAAAAATATTAAGAAAAAAATAAATTCACCTAAATTTTGAAGATAAAAGACCAAAATAAATATTTTAAAAAATAAGTGACCAAAATGAATCTAAAAAATAAATAAAAAAAATAAAAAGTTTAACTAAATTTATTATTATATTTGTAAATTTGTGATCAAGCAGAATTAAACTTTGGTCTAATGGGTTGAAGGGTTTGCGTAGCGGAAAAAAAAATTTAGTTTATGTATTAAATATTATAATAAAATATAAAATAATATTTTTATGAATTAAAAAATTAAAAAAATAGTGAAATTTGTTGTCTCATGACATCTATTCACTTGACAAAATCTTCATTTATAATAATTAAAACATTTTAAAGATTGTGATTTTTTAATTTATCAAGAGTGATATTAAACTTCATTTTTTTAAGCAAAATGTTGATGCCAAGATTTTAGATAAAAAAAAATCAGATGAGTCAAATTTTTGTAATTGTTATAAAAATGAAATGTGATTTTCAATTAGTATTACGATGACAAAATACATAATAAGACATATTTAACGAGAAAAAAAACATTATTATTAAATTTGTTACATCAATTTACCCTAGCTAATATTGAAATAGTACCCAATAAAATGGATTAAACTCTCCCAATAAAAGGTTTGTTTACTTCAGGGTCAAAGAATAAAACAATTAGTTTTCCATCTCAAAACTTTGGTTGTCATGAAGCGAGAAAGGTAATACGATTGATTTTTAAATAACCGTTTCTTACTTTACAATAATGAAAAAAACAAAATAAAAAAAATAAAAAAAAAATACAGAGTGTAGTAGGTGCTAGCCAATAAAGAGACACTTATCAAAGATGGTTACTCCTCATCGGTCTCTGACTCTTTGTTGGTATAACGACTTTGTTAAATTAACGTTTTCTAACTTAATAAGAATTAGAAAATAATAAGAACAAGAAAAAGAAAAACACACAAGAAAAGTAGTAGGTGCCAAAGGGTGGGGAGGGTACCTGCAAAGGCACTCCAACGAACACCGTCTTTAAAGGGTGGGGAGGGTACCTGCAAAGGCACTCCAACGATCAAGTAAGTGTTCGGTATAGAGCAATAAATGCCTTTATGTTGAATAGTAACGTACCTCATTTATGTCACATCACCTATGTATTTATAGTGATATATGTGGGCCTGGTGGGTCTTCCTTCTTGGGAGATGGGTAATACGTGATTATCCTTAATCGTTGCTGATTAAGGACGGTAATTATTGTGTAACAAGTAATTATTGTCGAAATCTCATTCTGTCCGTTCTTCGGCCAGGCGCGGGGCCGAAAGGGTGTTCGGCCTATCCTAGGGCCGAAGGGGGTGTTCGGCCAGGTGCAAGACCGAAAGAGTGTTCGGTCTACTCTAAGGCCGAAGGGGTGTTCGGCGTATGCCAATGCCGAGGAGGGGTTCGGCATATGCCAATGTCGAAGGGGTGTTCGGCATATGCCAATGCCGAGGAGGGTGTGTTTTGATACCAAAGGGATACTTGTCCTGTCCTTGGTGGTGGTGGAAGTATTGGGCCTATCCCAAGGCCAAGGGGGTGTTCGGTATATGCCAACGCCGAGGAGGTGTTCGGCCCAACCTCTAGCCGAAGGCGTGATGTGTTTCTTATCGGCTCGGGCACCTCTTTCGACCTATTGTCTGAACGGAGGAGTGCCAATTGACGTCCTATCGGATCGGGTACCCCTATCGGCCTATTGCCTGACCGAAGGGGTGTCAGCTAGTACACTAAGCATTATATCTAATAAGAAATGTCAAGTGAAGTTGGTTTATGTAATACAAAAAGTTGAAATTCTTTTAGTTCTATCTTTCGTTGAAAAAAATAAAATTTAGGTCTACGAATCTTTCACATAAAGTGTTGTGATTAGTTAGAGAAACCTCACCTCTCCATGCTGGAACCAAAAACAAAATACTATAGAATTCTAAAATTGTGAGTGGTGAGAAGAAATTTCATTGAAACAAAAATTATAAAAAATATAATATTAATTATTTATGAGTGATGTAACAGTAAAATTCATTAAAAGTGAAACCCGTATTGTAGATGTTTTAAGTAAGAAACACCGGAAGAGATACTTTATCAAGGTTGGTTCAGTACTGAACTTTTGACAATCCGTTTCTTATCCTAAGATGGTTGAATTCGTAAATATTTACAATCAACAGGGATCGTCATATTGGACTATTTGTTCACCATGTTACGAACACAGACCTTGATAAACCATAATGACTTTTAGAAGCACTTGAGCGTAAAACACCAAATATTAGCCAGGAGCCTTGCAAATCTGCAATTACAAATCAGTTGGATACTATATGATAAATTATTTCATCTACAAACCAACAAAATAAAAAGATTGCGGATAATAAAGGAAATGAAAATCTCCTATTCATTAATAACTTTGAATCAATATTGTTTACCTTGATTAGTTTTAAAACTTCCTTGGAGGCCACTTTACGAGCAGTGTCCTTATTAGAAGCTTTACCTGTATGCTTGTGAGTGATCCCATTAGCTACCACCTGGATTGTAACTGAAGTTTCATTCTTGTCACGAACGGGAGCGTATTCTTTCCTTTTGTAGCCTTCTTTTTGGCATAGTTCTTGCAACTCATTAATAGGATGCCGCCTTGCTGTTTCAGGTGTAACAAGGGGTTCCAAAAGGGGTCTTATGCTTTCGAAAACAACCTCTTTCTTGTACCCTGAATCAACGAAAATCGCTCCTGCTATGGATTCTATAACATCTGCAAGTGCCTATCATAAATAGAAACATCAAAACATGATCACTAAAAAAAACATAGGACAAAACTAAGATGCAGTTTCAGAATTAGAGTTTCACCTTTATAATATAAAACATATCAAAATAAAGTTCTAATTTTGATCGAAATACATTTCAAATAATACCTATAATATGATATTGTATCTAAAGTTTTGTTCATCAAGGTATGTGTAGTAATGTGAAGTGAATAAGCCTTTTTTGGATTGGAACAAGTCATGCACTGAAATATTAAACAACTGACCTCACAGAAATATGTTTCTAGCTCCCATCCAAAAGTTGATTCCAAAGATAACTTCTCAACACCTTTTACCGTGTCTGCAATTTTATTTGCTACTACTGGGTCACAGAGTATGTGTTCGTGCAGCTGAGCTTTAATTGCCGACAGTGCGTAGCACTCATTGTTCGCAGAAATAGACCTCATGTTAGTGAAAAATTCTGCTGATAACTTTCCTTTAGAATATTCCTTGTAGAAATGCATTGTGATGACATTGTCCAACACTGCATCGCCAAGAAACTCAAGTCGCTGCATGCAGTTAAGAGTTTATCATAGACACATAAAGTTCCACAAAGACTAGACCAATAACTAATTGTAGTGTCCCCGGGTATGTTACTTTAGATTGATAGGGAAAAAAAATGGAGATGAATGTAATATAATGGAATAAAGCTTTCAATCCACTGTGTGGACGTATTATGATGGAATAGATCAAAACTCTTATTCCATCTCAGTCCTCCTAAACTAGAGAAAAAGAAAAATGAAGGTGAAGAATAGAATACAAAGGAATAGGTTTCACTAGTTTCCACTTGATTTCATCCTTGTTTTATTAATTCTAACATCGGAGCATAAGGTTCTCAAGAATATATTTTTAACCATGTAGTGAAATTTGAAAGTACAAAAGTGATTGATGAACAGTTAATTACATAATTGACACCTAGCTAGAGAAAGAGGTAAAAAAGAGAAAAGTATAAATGGTACCTTATGATAGGAAAAGAAAGATAAAAATGATGAATAATGATGAGGTGATTGAATTGATGGAATGTGTACGATCCATCAATCCTTACAGAAACAATGAAATTATATCAAGAGTCTGTTTGAACACATTAAAAATGATTTTGAAAAATTTTCTATTTAAAAAAATCTTTAATTTTGACGGAAAAACTTGTAAAGATTATTCTAAACTTATATTTAATTAGTCTCATTAACATGGACTTCGATATTAAAAAGTAGTTAGTAAGAAATTAATGTTGAGATTACCTCATAACATCTCTGAACTTCTGGTCGTTTACAAGAACTATGGGTGAGAGCCTCAACCAAAAGAGAAGGGTCTTTAAACGAGTAGTAGTTTAGCCGGGATTCTAAAAGTTTGACATCCACAAGCTTCTCTGGGGCAATGCTGAGGTGAGTCTCATATGGTATAATATTAGTGTCAACCTTGATCCCAATCCAATTCATAAACGATAAAGCACCTTCTTCATCTTCCGTGCTTATAAAGGCACCAATTAGTGCCTCAACAACATCAGCAATAACTTTGAAGTCTATTTCTCTCGTTCTGCGAACGTATACTCCTATTCTATTGGAAACCAATTCTTGTTTTAGCAAGAGACATTTTGACTTGTCACCAGGTATATCCCACTGCTTTGGATCAAATGCTTCTTTTCGTATGAAACCCTGTAGCATGAATTTTTTTATTTTAGCTTTGTCAAACAAATTGCATTCTACATAAGTAATCGACATGAATCTTATAAAATGTAACAAAAAATTGGAAGAGATAATAATACCGGAAGTTTGCGAGTACAGCCATTCTTATACAAGGCATCATTAGAAACGATCTTCTCCCTCTGTTTGGAGAGGGCGCCCTCTTGATCGTTTTGATTGGTCTTGAAAAGCTGTTGACCAACAGCGTATTTTAGAAAAGAATCGCCCAGTGTCTCTAAGTAATCATAATCGTACGCCTCTAGACATTCCTTTGCCGTTATTGCTTGTAATACCTACAATTATCATTAAATCATCTATAAATTCATACCATAAAAAAAACTCATTATTCTTATCACCATTTCTGAATACTTAATAATATATAGTTATAAAGAAAAATTCCACTAACAATATATAAAAACTAAAATCTAATTTTATTATAGAGAATTAAATAAGAGATTAAGAAAAAGAAAAAAAAAAAGATTAAACGAGGAAGCCTTCATTAAGAATTATGTCAAACGAAGAATAAACATGAAACAGTAGTCTACGTAAAAGTTTGAAATAATATTTTCTTATTTAAATAAAATAGTTATGTTAGGCAACAAGTGTCAAAATACTATCCAAAAATTTGGTATTTTTTTATTTGTTGACTTAGGAGAACGACACATGTATTGAGAAATTATAGAATTAATATTTTTATTTTTTTATAAGATTACTTTTAACTAATTTTTTTATCTATCAAAATTATAAAAATGATACCAAAATTCGAGCTTAAAACCTTATGTATGCTATTGCAATTTCTTCACTAAGTCAATTTTAATGTTTCTTTTAACTTTCTAATATGATATGCATTACATTTTTTTCCTTTCCTTTATAATAGCTGTTTAAAATATTTAAGAATTAAATAATGATAAAGATATAATTAAAAATATAGTTTTGAATTTTTAAATTGATAAACGTTAAAAAATATTTTTTCAAAATGACCATATATATATATATATAACAGTAGTTGCGCTGAAATTTCAACGACTTATGACTATATGCATACTATTCGAATAGTCGATATACATACTATAATGTAATACAATTTTTAATATACATGATACATCATCACTCCTTCTACTAATAACTATAATTTTTTAGAATAAACATGGTTTCATTTCATCTATCAATTTAGAAAATTAAGATCACATTGATCTTTTTTCTTAATTTAATCATCATGCTAAATAAAATGAAAGAAGAGATTCATAAGCATTTCACAGGAAGAAGTTGCTTGTTACCTTGATGACTGGGAGATCTTTTGGCGTGAAATTATCCAAGAGCATCTTTTTTAAGTTGAAAGCAACGAGCAATGACTCAAGCCAATGCATGATTGATGGAATAAAAGAAAATGAATATATGGTATTGATTGATATTGGTGACATGATTACAGAACAAAGTTCTGGCGGCAATTCAACAGAGTTCATGCTTGATCCTGAAAGGGGTAAAAAAATTAATCAGGTTCCATTATGTTGGTAATGAGCTCGGTCAAATGGCATTAAAATATCTTCAATAATGTAGATGAGCAAGTTTTAAGAACTACAAATGCAATACTAGGAAGAATATTTGAGCAATGAATTGTTATATCTTGAACCTTTCTCTTTCTTTTGCCTGGCCTTCAGAAGGTAATTCCCTACTTTAGAAACACCCCTTCCATGAAGTAGAGATTGATGTTCAAAGCACAATTGAATCCCGTGGCTGCGATTTCGAAACAATAATTAAAATTACTCATGGTGCTCAATGGTTGACACCTAGGACACAAGTAGATAAAAAAGGTACAAAAATTTACTTGTTTTTGTAGTATTCCTTGTAAGTAGTAGTTCCCTTGCGTCCTAGGTTTAGAATTGAGTTTCCATTCAATTCCATTATACCAGTTACGATATAAATGGAACCAGTATGAGGAGTATAGACCACACAATTTTCAAGTTTGCTAGAGCAAACTGAACCATTTTGGATCCTCACATCACAAACATGATCCTTACATTCACAGGTACCTTCAGATGAAAAAGGAACAGAATAAACAGTCTTCCAATCTATAATTGAATTTGTAAGTCTCTGCTCTTTAACAGTGGCTGGGAGCAGAAGATAATCAATTTCAGGATTATCTCCCAGGCTAAAATCATCTGAAACACTTGTTAACTTGTTAATGTCGGGATTCAGGAGGATCCTAAAGAGGGTAGTCTGAAATCTTCTGCAACTTTGAACCTGTAAAATAAATATAAATCATAATATTATATTATATTTGAATAATTAACATTTTAAGATAGAAGGAGTTGCTTTTAATCTTAATCATGTAATGTATGTTCTTTGATACTAATAATGATTAAAAGAAAGAGGACATGAACACACCTCTTCTGGGCTAAGTTGAATGGGTTCTAAATGTGTGAGGTTCAATGACAATTTTCCCCTTTGCACATTAAATGATGTGCCTGATAATGAGTCTACGATTTCCGAGTCAAGTTCACTCCTAATTGCGAGTACAATGTCACGAACCGACACCGTATACGTGAAATCTTGCTTCAATTCCATCAAATAGCAATGGTACCTTACTTTGCAATCATTTGATGAACAATTGACCAATTCAGATGGGACATAACTCGGGTGATCATTCCCTGCACAAGAAAAATAGAATTGTCAAACCAACAACCAGCACAGTGAAATAAGAATCAGATCAAATTCCAAACAAAAGCCATTCATTTCAGAAAACAGATTTTATCTACTAAGACTTTGATAAAAATAAAAGGGTACAAAATTACACAAAGAATAAATAAAAAGAAAGATGTGTAAAACTTATCAAGTTACCTAATTCTTCCATGTTGATGACAATGTGAATAAAAGGATTTGCGAATGCGATGTCCTTTGATATTCCATTGAGTCTGTCAGTTAAGTTCCAATTTATAGCATTGGAATTGGAAGTAACTGTAGGGGTATATAGGGACCACTTTGCATGTACTAAATTCATAGGAAAAAAAGAAAAAGAAAAAGAAAAAGAAAAAGAAAAGCAGAGTACGAGAATAATTGGTTGGTCGATTGATGCCTCTCCTTTATGAACCTTAAACTAGAAGCTACTTGGTTACAAAGCATTTCGATCGTACCCAGAGGCGTAAGTAGTTTTAGTTTTTCTCTATTTTGTTATGTCTCTTTTTTTACTTTTTAGTGAGCGTTAACTTGACGTGAATGATGCTACGTTTATTAGCTGCCTTTTTCTTTTTGCCTTTTGTGATACGGAAAATGATCAAATGTCCGAAACTGCATTCCGAAATATACTCCGAAAGATTAAAATAATAATTTAAATTATAAAATATTAAATTAAATAGTTATTTTATAATAAATTTATTAAAAAATATTAGTATTTTAATATTCGGTTGATCGTTCGGACAAAACTTTCGGACAGTGTAGCATTCCTCTTGTGATACTGGCCTATTGCCTCGTATTACCAAAAACAATAATTATTCATAGTTAATTTTTTGGGCGGCAGGCAGTAAATAAAAATAATAACAAAATAGTCCTGGTTGCCTTGATTTCTTGAATAAGATTGTCTGCCACGGATATGATGAAAGATATTTCTGGCTTATACAAAAAATAACTATTATTAAAATAGTAATAAACAACTAATAAATAGATAAAATATAATAAATAAGAGGAAAATAGAACTCAGTTTTTGCATAAATTTGTTTCTTTGGTATGGAATGGTGGCCTTGAGAGTGCAGTTTTTTTTTTTTTATAGAGGCACACACAATTCCCAAAGGGAATTGCGGCCTGGTAGCAAGCAGCAGAGCAGAGCCTTTAAGGCTCAGCTATATAGGCTGTTTTGGCCTATTTTGTTTCGCAAAAATTTTCGGTGTAAGTTGCATTGCATTTGGCGGCTGAATATTCCGGCCTGAGCAGTTCAAAAAAGCCGCTACGCTACATCTTGACCGCTTCTCTGCGTTCGGGCTTAACACCCCTTAAGCCCTCTCTTCGCTTCGCTTTGCCTTCGGGTTTAAAAGAGGTAGTTTTGTTAGTTAAAATTGGATAGCTTTTTAACAGCTCCCGCTGCTGTCCACTCCTTTCTTTTCACTCGCTACTTCCCTTTCCGCGCCCGCATTCAAAGGGTTTGAAACGTCCTTCGGTCTTTCCAAACATAATAATGAGTCCTAAATTTACCAATTCGACTCCATTCTCTTGACCGATGGTGGACCAGAGCTGAGTCTGGCCCTCGTTCCGGAGGGTGTGGATTATCTTGCTAACCACATCCCTACGGCCTTTGTTTAAGCAGAAAAACTCAATCTCCATTTTGGAGTAGTAGTACCCTATTTAAAAATATGGAAATAAGGATTAGGTCTTATAAGATATAGGGTTACAATCCATTTTGTCTTATTTTACGAAAATTATGACTTTTTTCTACCCGGAAAAAGGATTTAAAAACATAAATTTAAGAAGTGCTAGTGCATTCATAAAAGATAAAGCGCTTTTTATACTAAAAATTGATAAGGCCTGATTCAATTCCTTCCCTTCGGTCGGGAATTTACGGCCTTAAAAACAAGAACAAATCAACAAAAATTGAGGGTTTCCTGGTTTTTCGTAGGTGATGTTCGAGATCACCAAGCATCCAGCTGCAAGTACGGTAACTCCGAGAACCAATGGGCTTACTATTAGCCTCCATATTGGATCAGCTTTTCCAGAAGGCTTAGTGCCTAATCCGCGGATCGGAGCCTTAGCACGTGGTAAGGTGCAAAGGCAAGGGTACCGGGGGGAAAAGCCAGCCTAAGGAACTGGCTTCCCAGGAAAGGCCCACCATGGAATAAAGGCTATTACTAAGTACATTTTCTAAGCATCCCTGAAGAACCGAGTAGTAATTATCAAAGAGTAGAGAAGAGAATCTTAGAATTTTTTGCAAAGCTCTATGAGAAAATGAGAAGCCTAAAAAGGCATAAAACTCGATTACAAAAGGGAAATCAGAGGCGGGTGCAGCCCTTTTACCGTAATGATCGAAGTACCGGATTTGGACTATGCTAGAAATACGGTTGCAAACCTTCGGGGGTGATTCGGAGGGGGGCATGAGAGTTACAAGAAAAACAACTGGATTTGGAAGAAGGAAGGCAGACAGGTTTATAGGTTGTGCTTTACTAAGAGCTTCAGTGCTCAACAGCTAGGGTGTTCCTTCAGGAAGTAAAGTCCCCAAGGGTAAATACCGTTAAACGGGGGGAAGAAAAGCCGAATTAAACCCATGGATTTTTTTAATTAAAATGCCATGGGCTATTTCATACATTGGAAATTTACTCATCTGGATTTTATCCTAAGGCTTACCCCGGAATAAAAAAGCGAAACCCTTCCTTTCGAAACCAACTCGGCGACAAGACGGCAGACATTGAGCTAGAAAGTGAGGGGTCGCGACCTCATACTACCGGCTCGCTTGGGGGATCCACCGGTATCCCCCACGGTTACCCCGTGTAATAGCAACGCTGGCGAAGAAGGTGGCTCTATACGATAAAGAATTCAAGAGAATTGAGACCGAATTGGTACTTTTAGGCTTCGTTACTGGTTTGGAAAGACAAAAAAAGGCAATATATTGGAGAGGTCAAGGCCTATACCATTCCTTTCCTTTGGTCTGGAATGGTGGCCTTGAGAGCGAAGTTTTTTTGGTAGAGGCCCACAACAGAGCAGCACAGTAGAGCAGAGCCTTTAAGGCTAAGCTATATAGGCTGTTTCAGCCTATTTTACTTCGCAAAAGTTTTTGGTGTAAGTTGTATTGCATTCGGCGGCCGAATATCCCGGCTTGAGCAGTTCAAAAAAGCTATTACGCTACATCTTGATCGCTTCTCTGCGTTCGGGCTTAACACCCCTTAAGCCCTCTCTTCACTTCGCTTTGCCTTCGGGTTTAAAAGAGGTAGTTTTGTTAGTTATAATTGGATAGCTTTTTAGCAGCTCCCGCTGCTATGCGCTCCCGCTGCTATGCGCTCCTTTCTTTTCATCCGAAGAGCAGGACGGGAATAAACAAGGTTCGACGTAGTTGAGGAAAGAGAGAGAGATGATTTTTATAGGATAGATAGTCGTTAGCCATGAAAGTTGAAAGTTGGGATATCCACTAGGTTTTTAGGGATATTCGGCAAAGGACTTCACTGTAGAGATTTGGTGGTAGGCCCGCATCAACGTATAAATATTCTCCAATCTATTCATTCATAGGAAAGGACATTGTAGATCTTCCTGGGTGAGGTATAATAGCTACTTTTTTTAGCCGGAGATTTGAATTAGAATTCGAAAGAGTAGAGCCAAAATCCTTTTCAATGAAGAAGGTGTAAGTTGACATAGAAGGTGTGGTTGATTCCATTTTACGGGAAATTCCATATGATGTCTTATGAGCAATTCGATCATATAAGGTTTGGAACCCTGGCCTAAGAATCTTGAGAATACTATATGGGATAAGTTAACTTGAATCGAAGTGAGCGAAGCTCTTTTCATTAGGAAGCGAATGTCCCAAGGTCGTATCATTGGGTAGAACTGTTCTAGTGAATGCAACGCAGCGGGACTCAGGGATTCAGTTATCTCAATCATGACAATGAAGTGAAATGGTAACTGCGTAAAATTTGACTTGATGTGTCTGCCCTAGATCGCACAACAACCACTTTGTCTGCGCAACCTAGTGCGAGAAGGGTGCGTGGTGACGATGGGTATGTAGGTAAGACGAATATTCAAGTTTTTCAGCTGCATGCTCCTCTACCCGTTGGGAAGGCATCTTACCTTACTCAGGTAGCTAAAACCACAAGTGGTAATTGAGAATGATCCTATATGTCTGTCCGCGGTGAATCACAGAATCTTGTCGGAAGATTGTAGATGTCCAAAGCCCGATGTAAGAACCAGCAAGCAACCTACTTACCTCTTTTTTATGTTTCCAAAATTCCTCCCATTACGAAATGGTTTCATAAACATGTGCTTAAGCGAATAGTCTACTTTATTCAGTTCCTTTAGGAATTTCAGGGAAAGTCAAAGAAGACAGCCAAGATCGAAAGAAAGAGTTTTATGCGTTGTGGCATTTCGTAGTGTAGGAGGCAATTGGTATAGTTTCTAGGTGGGCGCTTTGGTTCCAATAATTGTAGTTTCGAGACTTTCGTTTCTCATTCTTCCCAATCTCCGGCACTCAAAGACATAACGGGGCCTTGCTTTGGCCCTTCCACCTATATAAGTAGGTATATAATGCCTCAGGACAATGATGTATTTAGTGCGGCCAGCAGCCAATAATAATAATAGGATTCGACCCTGCAGTGGTAAAATCCTGGGTTGATACACCAAAAAGCCTACATGAGCAAGGAAATGGATAACCCGATTGAGAAGCAACCGACCTGAGTAAAGTTGTAGTGATCCTTCCGGTTGGAAACTCTCTGAGGCTGAAAGCCGAGGATGGGAATATGGTTGACCCAGAATTGACATAATAAAGACGGCCCAACTTCATCACCAAAGGAAGGAAGAGCTTTGCCCATTCGAATTATCAAAATCCGGCTACCCAAGTCAGAAAGACTTTGAATAACAAAGAGGAGAGCGGTCTACAAGAGTAAGCAAATGGTTAATTCACTCAAGTCTTTCTTGGAAGTGGAAAACCAAAAGATGTTATGCTGCCTACCCCCGCCAAAGAACTACGGGCGAGCAAGCGAAGCCCTAGGTTCATAAAGAATAGTAGGTACCGGAGTAGTAGATACCAGAATGATTCTTGAGCAGCGCTGGGAGAAGTGAAGATAAGCATCGAAAGTAAGAGAAGTGAGGCGTTCAGAACCTATTTTAGTAGAGGCCCAGAAAACCTGACCAAAAGATAGCCAGGTCCTTCCCTTACTAATGCTAATGCGGGATCAGTTACTTCCGAACAATCTATTGACTCCATGAATCCCCTTTTGCTTCCCTTTGTGGCCTATCCCAGACAGCTATGGAAGCTGCTAGCGACCTTCCATTCTTTAGTAGCCCAAAGTTCGACACCCGAAGTAGAAAGCCCTTCTAGATATTCATGTGAAACCTGTTCTTGCAAACAGCCTACTCATGCAAAGAGAAGATTTCCCATCCCCTGCACGAGATTCAACAGTTGCTCTAGAACTAGAAATAGTAAATGTCGATCTTCATATCATTGCCATCTTATTATACGATGCATTAAACCTACTCTTGTGATAGCGGAGACCCCTGCTAACTCTTGTTTTCCTGTCATCGCCCTTTCTTCCATGTAGAAGTTGATCGTTATATCAGTCCGAGTAAACGAACTAGATAGAAGGAGTCCCATCTAAACAAGAAAAAAGGGAGAACTGTCGAACTTTACAAAGCCTATTGTATGGATGGGGTGCTTGGTCGGAAGGGTACTCAACGGGGTCAGTAGCTATAAAGCACCTTTTGGGAAGCAAGCTTCGAGATTCACTCGGCTATATATCTGCAGGACCTACTCGTGATCTTGACTTAGGAACGAATTCTCCAAGTGCACCCTCTACGTCCCTTACTGCTAGTCTTGTTGGAATTGCGGAAATGATAGGACTCGTCAGTGTCGATGTCACTGTAACCAAGGTATGCGACCTCCAAAACCACCACTACACCCCATTGCTATCCTTTTAACGTAAGATATCCATCTTCTAGTTAGGCTCCTGTTTAAGGAAGTCAGTCTGTCCCATCCAACGAATAAGACTAATATCTATTTCGCACTCTCTTCCTTGCTGCCAGAACTGGCATTTCTCCTTCGGACTCTTGCTTTCACTGGCCTCACATGGACATGGCCCCCAAAAAGAGAACTAGCATTGGCTCATTGGGACTATCAACTAAGGAGAATAAGTAATAAGCTTTTTCCATCGCATACACACATAAAAGGACACTAACAGGTAATTAGGAACTGGGAAACCCCTTATATACGTTATACACTTTCTATTAGGAAAGCGAAACAACGTATTAAGACTATCCCCCTTTACGATAGGAATGCTAGCCAAGATATCCCTGACTTAGTCATTTCTTCCAGTTCCCTTTCTTATTATGAATATGAAAGCAAGAAAGAAGGAATCAAACTTCAATCCCCTTATCCAACTTAAACTTCAACTGCCGAGAACTAGATCTGTAAGGGCTAGAACAGGCTCATCAACAGGGAACTCCTAATGCCTAGAGATAGAAGCACTAGAAAAGGCTCTTCAAGTAAACTAGCTTGCGAAACCTGCTTTTTACCTTCTGAAAGGGCACAGAAAGGAGTGTATTGCCGTAAGTTTTTTCAATGGATTCATGACAGTGGCCTAGTCGATATGGGGTTTTCCGAAACAAAGTTTACTTGGGAAAGAGGTGGTGTCAAAAAGAGATTGGATCGAGCTTTCGCTTTTTGTAATGCTCAATGGAGACTTTAATATTTAAGGAAGCTAATGTGTTGCATTTACCTCAAACCAAATCTGACCATTCTCCATTGTTAATCAAACTTTTCCCTTCCGCTATAGGCAATCCTCACATGAGACCTTTTTGTTTTAGGTTCCAAGCAGGTTGGATAACTCATGAGAAATAGAACGAGTCAAAGATCACTGGGATTCAAGTTTGCCCCTGCCAGTCCTGAATCAGAACTTTGCTAAAGACATTCAGCAATGGAACCGGGAAGTTTTTGGGAACATTTTATCTTGGAAGAATAAGATTTGTAGCATCAACAACATTCTTGCATCAATTCAGCTCTTTATTTATGAAAGATGTCATTATGCTTAACACATAGTCTTCGAAATCCCTCTTTCACCCTTCACCATGGTCTGAGAATGATTGGATCCTGTCAGGCAGATTGATGTTAGCTTGTTCATATTCATATGCATCTGTTGACCCTTGCCCCATCATCATTCCCATTTGATTCAGTCAGTCTTCCTAAAGTTTTCACCGGACTTCAAATAGATAGACTGAACATAGGGAATTGGATATCCCTTTTCAGGGATAATGTAATCTACGTATCCTATGAATGTGCTGAGGAAGATGAGAGGGGGTCTCCTATTCTATGACTGGCAAGGAGAGTTCAAGCATCAGAACAGGAGCTAGACCTCTCAACGAATCTAAGCATATTTTACGAGATTTTAAAAGATAACATAAATTTTTAAAAAATAATATAATTAATGAAAATGATAACATAAATAATAAGAGGAAGGCTAGCCATCTGCCTATCTCAGAATCTTGTCCCTGCTGCTCTGCAACCACCAAGGATGTTATTCACGCCCTCCGGGATTGCCCCAAATCAAAGGAACTGTGGAATAAATTGGAGCTACTTGAAAAGAATTTATGGATGATAGACAATATTCTCACCTGGGTTACAAATATCCTAAAACATAAAAATACTGTTAAAATCATCACTACTATGTGGTGGGCTTGGAAATGGAGGAACAATCACATATTTGATGAAGAAAAGTGGGATATTAATAAAGTTATCCGCCATGCTTATACAATCATGGCAGACCTAAGTTTTATGAAGAAATCACAATGGGACAGTGATGAAAATAATCAATGGCAACCCCTAGCTAACCGGTTTGTTAAGGTTAATGTGGATGGCAGCTTCAACCCTTCATCTAGTGTTATGACGATTGGTGGATCTATTCGGGATCGCAATGGAAAATGGCTTTTTGGCTTCTCGAATAACATGGGAAGAGGGGACCATAGTCTAGTTGAATTATACACCATTAAACTTAGCCTGGAAGCCTGCTGGAATAATGGTTGGAGAAACATAATTTGCGAAACTGACTACCATGAAGCCATGAAGTGTATAGTCGAAAGAAATAACCTGAGACATTCTCATTTGGAGGTTATTGAAGAGATCAACCATCTCCGAAGAAGGGCCTAGAATACTAAAATTAACTACATCAACAGAGAAGCAAATAAGGTAGCAGACATACTTGCGAAGAAAACCTGTAACGTAGAAGATTTCACGTGGTCGTCACCGCCTAATGTTGAACATCTCACGTTGGACAACATGGGAATCACGTAGTAGTCTTGTCGGGGCCTATCTTTCCTTTGGCATTTCATTTTGTTTTTTCTCTTTTTAACTTTCCACTTCTACCAAAAAAAACTAAAGAGAAGTGAAATCAATACAAGTTTTTCAATTTTTTAATAAAAAATAATACAGTTATATATATTTTTTTAATAATACATAATCTCATTCAAGATCTTGTATTTAGATATGTCAAAACAGATAATGCTACTCGACTCATTATAGGTTGGGTAAAAGATTAATCCAATCCAACTCACTTTTTGGCGATCTTCGAAAAAAAAATAATTTGGCCTGACCCACAAAAGATTGATGAATTAAACAGGTTGACTCACTTAAATTAAAAATATATATAAAAAACTTTATCAAAAAATTATAATCTTATATTTTAAAATTACAACTATATTAATAATAAGACAAAAAATGTAATAAAAAAAATAGACATCAATCACAACCAACTTAATCAATTTATAATATCAAAAGTGTTACATAAAACATTAACAAATAACTAATATGTATAAAATTTAGTCAATGATATAAATTATAATTGCGTAAATTAATATTTGAGAACCTAAAAAATAAAAAAAATAAGTATATTATGTGGGTTAACTCATAAGTTAGGCCAAATTCTTCCTATAACTAAAATTCTAAATTTATCTGAGCCAGCTAAGCTTAAAAATGTGATTGGTCGGGTTGGTTCACGAAATCACTTTGACGCATGAAGTTTCCTATAAATTTTTTATTCGAATGATCAATTTTCTAAATTCAATCCGATCTATTAAATAAATTTGATTTATTCAATTTTTATCGTCCGGTTTTTAGTGTATTCATTTGAGAAAAAAAAATCACTTTTTATCTTTAGCAATTAGAATTAATTTTTTATTTATAAAAATTACAATTACATTAGTATAGTTCAAATATAAGAAATTTGTACATAATTCTCTAACCCTCAGTCACTAGGCGAATCTAATGGTTTATCAATTAAGATTAGATTAAATAAGTTTATAATACTCCAAAAAGTTTATATAAATGAAGTGTTGTGAGGTACATTCCAATCTTGAAAATTTGATTGTAGTTCTTTTAATACATTTGAGTTTATGTTTGATGATGAAATGATATCTTTTGACGCTCTTCTTGCAGACTTTTACATTTTCTCTTATATATATAAAAGTCATATACTTATTATACGTAATAATAATATTAATATATCTATATATATATAATATAATAATATATATATATATATAATTTTGAAAAGTAAATTTAAAGTATATTGTTAGTTAAAAAATTATAAATTAAATAATTATGAACAAGTATTTAAATAATAACTATAATTTTAAAAATTTTATGTAAGTTTTACAATTTTAAAAGTAACTAAAAAAACATTATAATATTATCTAGTGTAGTAAACATCAAATAAGATATTAAAGTGATAAAAAATACAATAAATAAGATTAATGCTTAGCATCTTTTTATCTTATCTTTTATACTTTTCTCATATCCTATTGTGGTATTGTTAAAGAGTCCAGAGTGCTAAAAATTTTCAAAGAGAAAAGGTGCGTTGAAAAAAAAATAGAGGAACGCAAATTGAATGGCCCAAAGTTATTTATCTAGGCCCGCCAAGGGCCCAGTTTGGAAAAACAGATCTGGGAACGTGAAAATCATGCATACCCAACTGGCGGCGACTACGACTAAGAGAACATTCTGGAAGGAATCCAAACCCTAACTATATAAGGTACTATTGCGCTCAGATCTCCATCGAATCACAGTGTTGTCGCTGTGGTTTTCAATTTTCATCGTCTTCCTCCTCTCTAAAATCTCTCTCTTGTCTTTGCCTTAAGCGAAACCAGTGAGATACAATGGCCGGAAAAGGAGAGGGTCCCGCTATCGGTATTGATCTCGGAACCACGTACTCTTGCGTCGGTGTCTGGCAACATGACCGCGTCGAAATCATCGCCAACGACCAAGGTAACAGAACGACGCCGTCTTACGTCGGTTTCACTGATTCCGAGCGTCTCATCGGTGATGCGGCAAAGAATCAAGTCGCTATGAACCCGATCAACACCGTCTTCGGTAAGATCTCTTAACCGCGTTATTTTATTGTATCATTTCATGCTATTATAAATAAATATCCATGTACATCTGTTTTATTTATTAATGTATTTGTATTTTGTAATATGTGTAAAAGATGCTGAGTTTTCAGATCTACCGTGTTTTAGTTTTTTTTTTTTTTTAATTATTCAACTGGTTCCTGTTGTTGTATATATTTTAAGCTTTAGCCTCAGTGAATATCGTATGTGTTAGTCCATGCTCATGCAATAAAAAGTCAAAAGTGTCTCTTATGTTTATACAAAGAATTTCAGGCGGTATAAAATTGCTACAAAAAATATTGTATGGACTAAAACCTTGCAATATTATTATACGGTGACTAGAGCTTAAAGTAGAGAGAATCATTAAGATTTAGTCAATAGTCTAACCTATAAATTTTGATTAATTATAATGACACATTTATCTTAATTGCTATATATATATATTATGAATGTTTGATTTATACTTCAAATTGCTAAAAAAAATATTGTATGGACTAAAACCTTGCAATATTATATACGGGGACTAGAGCATAAAGTAGAGAGAATCATTAAGATTTAGTCAATAGTCTAACCTAGAAGTTTTGATTAATTATAATGACACATTTATCTTAATTGCTATATATATATATATTATGAATGTTTGATTTATACTTCAAATTGCTAGAATGTTTCGGAGTAGATCTTAATTTGTGTATTTGTTAGTGTGAGATATGGGATGGCTAATTTGTAAGATTTTTTGTTTCTGTTACAGATGCCAAGAGGTTGATTGGTCGTAGATTCACTGATGCCTCTGTTCAGAGTGATATTAAATTGTGGCCTTTTAAGGTCATTCCTGGTGTTGCTGATAAGCCAACTATTGTAGTGAACTACAAGGGTGAGGAGAAGCAATTTGCAGCTGAAGAAATCTCTTCTATGGTGCTCATGAAGATGCGTGAGATTGCCGAGGCTTACCTTGGCTCTGCGGTGAAGAATGCTGTTGTTACTGTGCCTGCTTACTTCAATGATTCACAGCGTCAAGCCACTAAGGATGCTGGTGTTATTGCTGGTCTTAATGTCATGCGAATTATCAATGAGCCTACTGCTGCTGCCATTGCATATGGTCTTGACAAGAAGGCTACAAGTGTTGGTGAGAAGAATGTGTTGATCTTTGATCTTGGTGGTGGGACATTTGATGTTTCTTTACTCACCATTGAGGAGGGTATCTTTGAGGTGAAAGCCACAGCTGGAGACACCCATCTTGGAGGAGAGGATTTTGATAATAGGATGGTGAACCACTTTGTTCAAGAGTTTAAGAGAAAGAACAAGAAGGACATTAGTGGAAACCCCAGAGCACTAAGAAGGTTGAGGACTGCTTGTGAGAGAGCAAAGAGAACTCTGTCATCCACTGCCCAGACAACCATTGAAATTGATTCTTTATACGAGGGAATTGATTTCTACTCCACCATCACTCGAGCCAGATTTGAGGAGCTCAACATGGATCTCTTTAGGAAATGTATGGAACCAGTGGAGAAATGTTTAAGGGATGCCAAGATGGACAAAAGAAGTGTTGATGATGTTGTCCTTGTTGGTGGTTCTACCAGAATTCCCAAGGTTCAACAATTACTGCAGGACTTCTTTAATGGAAAGGAGCTATGCAAGAGCATTAATCCTGATGAGGCTGTTGCATATGGTGCTGCTGTTCAGGCTGCAATTCTAAGTGGTGAGGGCAATGAGAAGGTTCAAGATCTTCTCCTCCTAGATGTCACCCCTCTGTCTCTTGGTTTGGAGACTGCTGGAGGTGTGATGACTGTCCTGATCGCTAGGAACACTACAATTCCAACAAAGAAGGAACAGGTTTTCTCAACATACTCCGACAACCAGCCCGGTGTGTTGATCCAGGTCTTTGAAGGTGAGAGAGCGAGGACCAGAGATAACAATTTGTTGGGCAAATTTGAACTTTCTGGCATTCCTCCTGCTCCCAGGGGTGTTCCACAGATTACAGTGTGCTTTGACATTGATGCCAATGGTATCTTGAATGTCTCTGCCGAAGATAAAACCACTGGCCAGAAGAATAAGATCACTATCACTAATGACAAGGGTAGACTGTCAAAGGAAGATATTGAGAAGATGGTTCAAGAGGCTGAGAAGTACAAATCCGAGGATGAGGAGCATAAGAAGAAGGTTGAAGCCAAGAACGCCTTGGAGAACTATGCTTACAATATGAGGAACACTATAAAAGATGACAAGATTGGTGGAAAACTCGATCCAGCTGACAAGAAAAAGATTGAGGACGCAATTGAGCAAGCTATCCAGTGGCTAGACAGCAACCAGCTTGCAGAGGCGGATGAGTTTGAGGACAAAATGAAGGAATTGGAAAGCATCTGCAATCCCATCATTGCTAAGATGTACCAGGGTGGTGCTGGTCCAGACATGGGTGGGGCTGGTGCACCGGACGAAGATTATGCTGCTCCTTCTGGTGGAAGTGGTGCTGGCCCTAAGATCGAGGAAGTCGACTAAGTGGAGTTGCTTTCATCCTTTTGTCAATTATTTTTTGAAAAACTTGTTTGATGCATTTTTGTTGAATTTTAACTGCCAGGATGGATGGGAGGGAGGCTAATTTTTTTCCCATCTGATATGAAGGCAGGTGGCAGTAAGCATTATGTTGTTTCCTTTATTTCGTTAGGTGGAGGATACTCAAATATTTATTTACACCTTGCGCGGTAGAATTATTCTGTCTTTAGATGTTTGTCTTCCAGCAGATGTGTGCACGCCTAATAATATTAGCATGTTGGGGTGGGGGAGGAATACAGGTACATTTGCTCATTTCAGACATTTAAGATTTCATACGAATCAGAAGTATGGTTAACATTGGAATCTTCAAATAATTTATTGGTTCTTAATATTATTTATCAAGTATGATTATCATATTATTACAATTATTATTTGTATAATAATTTTTTATAAAAACTATATTTGGACGTCTATAACAATTATTTTCAAAAACATTTAAAATTATATCATCTTATTAATTAAATGTAAAGTTAAAATTCTGTTGGCTGTAGAAAAAAATTATAGAACTGTGATCATTAGTAGAAGTTATGTATTGACTTTGGTATTAATTTTTCACTATTGTTTAGAAAATATATTTAATACTAATTATCTAATTAAAATTTGTTAATGATGCTGAACATGGTTCTCTAGATTAGTTGAAAATTTTGTTTAATCATAATACATTACTTTTTTTAAGTGTCTAACGAATATATAGCGCAAATCAATAGAAAAAGTACTTCTGGTATGATTTTTAGTGGTATTTTATGATAGTAAATAAACTTATTATACATAGATATTTTTCAACTCAAATATACATAGATTAAAAATAATTTTTTAAATGATTTTTAGAGCACTTCTGATCTAAAAGTTTATCATAGTGGATTGTGGCCGAATTATATTTTAAGTGAGTATTTTTTTCTTATTATTTTATAGTAGTTAATACTTAATGGTCTGTAGCATGTTAGTTTCTAATCTCTATTTTTATATTTTATTCTACTTTTATTCTTCTTCTTTTTGACATAAGATTTGTTTTTATAATATCTCTTGTTTTATTACGTTATTTTCTCGATATTTTTATATCATACGGTTTATTTTATTCATTATATTATTAATTTATTATTTTTGTATTATACTTAAAAAGGTTGATTGTATAATACTATTCATTATTCATATTATATATACAAAGTTACAAACACTAAACCATTCCATATGGGTGTAAGTGAATGACGTCTTAAAGTTTGCTTTAGATCGACTATTATTATTTGGTGTGATATTTTTAATGACTGAAATTTACCTCAAGTTTTATCTTTAGGCGCTATTAATGTTCTTTAATTATAATTTGAGTTTTATTTTAGTATTATGTAATTGTATTTAATATAAATCTTATTAATATATATTACTTAAGTAAAACTTTAATTGTATTCAAATTTGTCCTTTTTGAATCCTATTTTAATTCAATTTGCTTAAAAAGGTAAGTTACTTTCTCCCAATTGTATTAGTTCGTTGTTTTTTCATATTTTATCGTATTATATTTTAAAAGAAAATTATTTTTGATTTTAACAAGTTTAATATATTTATTAATAATTCACTTTTATTTATATTTTTATTTTTATCTCATTATTAATTAATTTATACATTTATCATCTGTGAGGAAGAAATAACATGTCATGCTAGAAAGCTAAAATAATTTTAGTATAATACAAAGACACTATATTTTCTAATTTTTATTATCTCTCGAAATAGACAGATAAAAACAAATAAAAAAGAAACTCTTATTGATGATTGATGATCGAATTGGAAGTTTGACAGGCCCATTATATCGTGGGCTATATATATTTATTACAAATGTTAAGAATCAAATTGTTAAGTCCAGCTTTAACGCAGGCTCAATGATTCTTTACCATGATTCTGTGAAAAATTGAACTGTATAGTTACTTATCCAAGTAATGATTTGTGTTACAAATTTTAGTATTCAAAACAGTGGCAAATCTACATGATAGTTTTTGGGGGACAATTCACCCACTAACATTAAAGTTTTTCTTAATGTAATCTATCTATGTCATTATAAATTTCATCCACACTATAAAATGCAGTATACATTAAAGTTTTTCTTAATGTAATCTATGTATACGAGTATTTCTCCTACAACATAAATTTTTTAAATCCGCTCAAATGGTGGTGGTACCTATGAAGCTATTTTTGTTGTATAATTAATCATTGACTATGAATTATTTTTTTATTTTAATTGACTCGTGCCTTTGTTGTTTTACGGGATTTTTTTTCTTCTTTTTGTTTTTGCTATGTTGCTGTCTGTGTTAAAATTTATAATTTGAAAGAGTCGAGGCCCATTTTGGGCTATCACAGTTAATTTTTTTTATTTATGGTTGATGATAAACATACCTCCATTTTTTTAAATACATTTTTTTTAAAAAAAATATATTAAATCCTTAAATTATCTTTAATATTTTTTGTAACTTATAATTTTTCAGATTTGCACATCTTTTCTTCTTTCTTTCTGTGCACTTCTGTTCTTCTTTCTTTTCCATGTTCTCTCTTTCTTCTTTGTCACTTTCTTCTCCGACTTCCCTACTTCCCCTTCTACCCTTTTCAATTTTTGCAACATCTTTTTCTTTCAAGTAATTCCCCTCACTATCTCTACCTTCTTCTATATTCTTTTGTTCTTGTTGTTTCTAGTTTATTATCGCTCATTGTTTCTCTGTTTTGTTAACATCTCTCTCTCATCTCTACATTTCTTTTTAGGATTCTTTCTAGGATTTGTGTGTTTGAAATTGATTGATCAATTGTCTTTATATTTTGAAATTGATCGATCATCTATTATTATGTGAAGTTATGGTACGGACAAGAGGTGGTAGTGTTGCACAACAGCGTCAATGACTAACAAAAGATAGGTAACATGTGAATGTTCAAGTACCTATAGTCGATGGTCACGAGAAGCCTCAAGAGATCATGTTAGATGGTGTTGTCAATCCTTAGGAATTTTTAACACCATGTTGCAACTCGCTTATGAAGTGGTGAGGTAATTAACGTTGTTGGATTTTTTAAATTTGATGTTTAATAAACTTTTATAATGACAAGATCATAAAAACATTAGGATCTTGGTGAGCTTAAGATTGTCAATCACGGAAGATAATTAAGTACAAAGTTTTGTTATCAAGCACCACCAAATACAAAAATTGGTAGATAAGTTGCATCACTTCTACTTTGCAACTACAGATGGTGGATAAAGGTCTTGTCCAGAGACAAGCTCATTCCACTTGCCAATGGGAGAAATGACCATCACTCTTGATGATGTGTCATGTTTATTGCACTTACAATTAGAGGTGCACTTTTTAGTCAGTAGGTCATGGACTATGACATTGCATGTGTATACTTAGAGGATTTGTTAGGAGTCTCACACAACGATGCATTCCTTGAGATAAGGGCTACAAGGGATGCTGATGTTCGCATGAGTTGGTTGAGAAAAATATAGTATTTTAGAAAATAATATATAAGCAAGTTTGTGGATATGATCGAAAAAGGGAATAATAAGAAGGTTTTGTTCCAAAAAGTACTTTTTGGAATAGTAAAATTTTTGTTCCGAAAAGTACTTTCCGGAATAATAAAGTTTTTGTTCCGGAAAATACTTTCCAGAATAGAAATTTTTTATTCCGGAAAGTATTTTTCGAAAATGTTTTGTTACATAATTTCAAAAAGTACTTTCCAGAATACTAAAGTTACTCTTTTGAAAAGTTCTTTCCGAAATTATATAAGAAACACAGTTTCAAAAAATGTTTTCCAAAACAATAATTTTACTATTCTGGAAAGTATTTTCCGGAATGCTAAAATTAACATTTCAAATCTTATTTTTCGGAAGTATGACAAATTTAACTTACCAGTCTTTTTTTTATCTCTTTCATCTACTATCGTCGTCTACGATCGAAGTAGGTAATGCCAAAAATTTAACCAATTATATATTCTTGTTGTGCATAAGGAATGTTAAATAAGTTAAAAAAATTATAAATATAGAACGTAATTTAATATATTAATTTGTACCTTGTATTAAATGTAGAGAATAATGAAGATTGAGTGAAAAATTAAGGTTTAAGAAAGAATACAATAAAAAGTAAAAAAATAAAATTTAAAAGATAGAAAGATAAAATATGATTATGTTGATTGTAAAAGAAAAAAAATCAAGAATAAAAAATGAAAAAGAATAAAATCATCAAAAAATGACTAGAGTGATGAAAAATGAAAATGAGAAGAAGAAGAAAAATAATGAAAGAAAGGATGAATAAAAAATAATTTTTAAAATAAACTTAAAATAAACTTAAAATAAAAATTTAGTTAGAAAAATATTTTAGAAATTTTATTTAAAAATAAATAAATTAAAAGTGTATTTATAAAAGATAGGAGATGTATATATCATCTGCTTTATTTATTGAATGTAAGAATCCGATACTATTTTGATGTTTGAACTAACACAATTAAAAAAAAAAAAAAAATCCTCCTGATCCCAACCTTTTAATACGCCCTTCATTTAAATAAGCTTTTAAAATACTCTTCCGTTCATCTTCCTCGTTTTAACCCTTTCTAGTTGCATTAAATCCCCATTTTCTATTCCTCATGATCCTCAACCCAACCCTTTCTGGAACAATTGTTGTCTACTACATCAGTTCCTTTCTCGAGGCATCTTCATTATTCTTCATGTTTCATCCTCTTCGCTACAGGTAAGTTTTTGTGCTTTACTATTTTTTTTTCTCGGATATTTCGTTGATTTTGGATCGGGCAATTTGTAATGTATAGTACTAATTCGAATGCCCAATTCGGAAAACATCATTTGTTCTAAGTTTTATATTTCAGAATAGGTTTGATACATGTTTTGGAACATCCTTTTGAGAATCGTCTATTATAAGGTGAGTGTTCCGGAAGACATAAAAATTAAGGGTAGTTTAGGTATTTTAAGAATATGATAGGTGCAGAAAAAAATTTCCTTAAAAATTTCATCGAAAGAATCAAGGCCCATCTATGTATTTTGTTTCAAAAATATTCACAAAACTTAATTTTGAATCTGTCCAAAAACTTGAATAGGCCCATTTTTAAGCTCAAACCGTCACAACCCGACAAGATTGAATGCCCAACGAGTTGTAGACTTGTAGGTCCATTAATAGTGGGTTGGTGCTTTTTTGCCCAAAAGTGACCACTGTCCACTCTTATTTTATTTGCAATTACTTGTTCAATTATTTAGCTTCTACTGTGACGGATTTTAAGTGTGAATAACCAAGATGTAAATATTTTGTGATCATCCCAAGTGATGTAGTGAGTAGTGACTATTTAATAATTTTTTTAAAATTAGATGTCTCATCAAATCGATTAAAATATGTATTTAAAATTTAACGATTTAATTATAGATGAATTGATATTTCATAAATTATAAAAATAAAATTATATAAATATAATATTTAATTTTATAAAATAAAAATAAAAATAAAACATCTATTTATATATTTTATTTTTTAAAGTGTATATAAAATCTAAATATAGTAATTTAGTTTAAATTTTAATAAAATATAATAATATATATATTAAATTTTTTGCATTTAGAGTAGAAAAATTTAAATTAATGTAAAATAAAATATAAAATATTATGATGTAGAAATTTTAAATTATAAATTATTAAATTATATCTTTAGAAGAAAATTATTAAAAATAATACATAACATAATATATTATAATTTAATTTTTTTATTAAAATTACCTCACAATTTCTTTTTTTCAATTTAGTACCTAACGTTAGTTTCCTTTGTTAAATGATGACGTGACAAACAGATTGCCACGTCATCACCCCATAGTGCCTGCCACATCATCCAAGGGACTGCCATGTGGACATGGTGATGATGTGGCAGTCGTCTGCCACGTCATAACTTGACAAAGGGGGACCAACGTCAGGTACTAAATTGAAGAAGAAAAAAAATTAGTCAGGTATTTAAAATAAAAAATAATAAATTAATAGGTAGTAATATGAAAACTGACCTAATTGGAGGTAGTAATCTGAAAAACCAACCTAATTGAAGGTAGTAATCTAAAAATAAACCTAATTGAAGGTAGTAATTTGAAAATTGTCACTGAAGGAAATCTATTTTGAGGCCACCATATTTCGATTGCATAAATTACACTGAGTGAAAGGAGCGTATACGAATATTCATACAATCTATCGACTTCAAACTTTTTATTTATTACATATGATGAAAACGTAAAAAAAAACAAGATTTGAAGTGAAAGTAGCTAGAATTCCGTCCAGAGGAGACTTGATTTAGCAAATAAATTTTTAGTACTTCCATATAAGTGAAAAATACAAAATGAAAAAAAAAATATAAATATAAAAAAGTTAAGTGAATATTTGTGGCATTAACTTTCCTATCTTACAAGTAAAACTTATAAGATTTGAAATTAAATTTTTATTTAAAAACTTATTATTAGTAAATATAAATATTACACACACATATATTATATATATACTGAGTTTTAATATAATTCCATAATTTTCTTTTTTTATAATCAAGTGTAATAGTTTTCATACATGATCAATGAGAAACTAATTTATGTGCATTTGTTGCTTTTGTTTCTAGTTACATGTGTTTTATGTCTTTTTCATCTTATTAATTTTCACTTTTCTCCACTTCTTCATTGTCCACTATCTTTGTTGAAATTTTTGGTCAATTTTTTATGACAAACCAAAGTTTGAAGTCGATGGATTGTATGAATATTCGCATACGCTCCTTTCATTTAGTGTAATTTATGCAATCGAAATATGGTGGTTTCAAAATAGGTTGTCCTTTAGTGACAATTTTCAGATTATTACCTTCAATTAGGTCGATTTTTAGATTACTACCTTCAATTAGGTCAATTTTTCATATTACTACATCCAATTAGGTTGATTTTCAAATTACTACCTATGAATTTATTATTTTTTATTTTAAATACCTGACTAATTTTTTTTCTTTTCAATTTAGTACCTGACGTTGGTTTCCCTCAAAGCATCTACAATGGGGTTGCTTATAAGCAACCCCATGTGCCATATCACTACCACATCAGCTCTGGTCCATTTTATGGGTTGCTTAAATTTTAGCAAAATTGCTTATAGAAGCAACCTTGCTAAAATTTAAGCAACTCATAAAGTTGGCCAGAGCTGATGTGGCAGTGATGTGGCACATGGGGTTGCTTATAAGCAATCCCCATTGCAGATGCTCTCAGTCAAGTGATGACGTGGCAGACGGACTGCCACGTCATCACCCAACAGTGTTTGTCACATCATCACTATGTCCACGTGGCAGTCCCTTGGATGACGTGGCAGACACTGTTGGGTGAAGACGTGACAGTTCGTTTGCCACGTCATCTTTAATAGAGAAAACTAACGTAAGGTACTAAATTTAAAAAAAAAATTATCAAGTAATTTTAACAAAAAAAAATTAAAAAGTAGTAATCTGAAAATCGAGCTAATTCGAGGTAGTTTAAACATATTTAAGCCTAAAAATATATTAAAAAAACTTTAGAAAATAATTTTTTTTTAATAAGTCCGGTTCAACCAAATTTTCTGAATCAGTTCTTGATTGATTTTTTTTTTTACCAGTTTTGAATTCTTTCATCCAATTTTTGATCGATTCTTTTATATACCAGTTTTGTGATTTTTTCAAACTGTAAATTGTTTGATTCCTGATTCAATCTGATCCTAACAAAATAACTATTTATATACGAACCAAAACCTAGAAGGTAGAAAATTTTCTTTCGGAAAAACTCGCATTTGGTCGTGCAATTAGGCATTCAAAAGCACGAAAATTGTGTTTGATATGAAAAAACGTATTATTTGAATTATCTAAACAAATTAATACCGAATATGATAATTAATATATATATATATATATATTATCTTTCAATTATATATATATTTTGTTTATATATGCATCCGAAAAATACACTATTTTTTAAAATCTTTTTATTATTAATTATAATGAAATATTTTTCAAAAAATAAACATGCCTGGAAAAGTTAGATCTAAATCTGACTTGAGCAAGGACAATAGCAATAGGGAAGAGGTTTGCCGTAGTATCTCTCTTTAGATTTTTAAATGGATCATACTTTACGCATCACTCATTTTATCACATTTTATAATTTAAATAACTATTTTTTCAATCGAATAATTTGTTTTCTTTTTATAACTTTGACACAGCTTAAATGGGTTCATTATTACATATTTCTTATATTTTTATCCTTTCAGTATATTTTATTTTTTACTATATTTATTTCTTATATATTTTAAAATCGGTTTAGTTAGAAAAAAGGGAGTTAAGAACTCTCGGTGCATCTACAACAAAATTGTTATATAGTGACACACACCCTATAGTGATACTATACATGTCACTAAAATTACTTTTACCCATATAATAACTACAATATATGTTGATATCTTATTAAAAAGTGTGGGTATAGACTATAGTGACACACAAAATATGTTGTTAAATCTCATTCAAAATCAACACTAAAATTGTGTGTAACTATATGTCAAATAAACATATACTTACATATATTGTATTTATAGTGACATTTTTTGTATGTCACTACATGTAACATTTCTTGTAGCGCAGATGCTTGTAACTTGGACTAGTAAAAATATAATATACATACTTCCTTATGTTCTTTGTATGATAAACAGTGGGTTTAATATATTTGATCTGAATTTTTTTTAAAAATTTTCAGCTAGGTTCCTAAGTTTAAGCAAACAAATTAGATCATTCATTTTATTTTTATTTTATATTTTTAGTAATTTAGTTCCTGTGGTTAGAAATTCATTTATAATATGTAAAATTTTACAAAATATTTTTAATATCTACATACTTGGATAATCATATCATATTATTATTCAATATTATTATCTATGTGTATCAAAATATTTTATGAAATCCTATAGATTATAAACAAATTTTTAACCTCAGGAATTAAATTACAATAAATAAAAAAATGAAGAACTTAATTACATTTTTTTTAATTTCGAAATCTAATTGAAAATTCTTAAAAAATTTAGGGATCAAATGAAGTATATGAAATCTAAAAAGTAATTGAGAAAGGGATTGATTTTAAGTTTCGCTTTCTTAATTACTTTGTTTTTACCATAAAAGAAGTGTAAAAATGCAATATAAAAGAAAATTTTGATGTAAGGAAAATTTATAGTCCTAATAACCCCTAAAAAACAATATAGGCAAGTAGTGAATGTTTCACTCTTTTTTAATTAAGATTACACTCCATTTATATATATATATTATATGGTACATTTTTACTATTTGAATACATGTGAATTAATTAACGTTATATATCTGATATTATATTATATAATTATTAATTTTTTTTCTCTTTTTTAAT